>NW_024070193.1:16286217-16973800 GCF_014754425.2 Oryx dammah
TTAAGCCAACTTTTTCACTCTCCTCTTTCACTTTCATCAAGAGCTTTTTAGTTCCTCTTCACTTTCTGCCATAAGGGTGGTGTCATCTGCATATCTGAGGTTATTGATATTTCCCCCAGCAATCTTGATTCCAGCTTGTGTTTCTTCCAGTCCAGCAAGTACCAATCAATGAATGAGTGGATCAAGAAGATGTGTGTCTGTGTGTGTATACATATATACATACATATATATGGAACACATATATAACATACATCCACACACATAGGGGACTACTACTCAGCCATGAAAAGATGAAATCCTTCCATGTGTGACAATATAGATGGATCTTGAGGGTATTAGGCTAGTGAAATTAAGTCAGACACAGAAAAACAAATACCATGTGACTTCACTCATATGAAGAATACAAGAAAAATAAATAAATAAATAAATTACCCAACCAACCAAAACGAAGCATATAGATACAGAAAACACAGCTGTGGTTACTATAGAAGGGGCAGGGAAAGGCGAAATGGATCAAAGGGGTCAACTCTATGGCGATGGATGAAAATTAAATTTTTGGTGGTGAGCATACCAAAATAGAAATACAACGTTACACACATGAAACATACAGTGCTGTAAACCAATCTTTAACCTCAACTTTTTAAAAAAGGCTAATGACAGAAGGACTAATGATCAATGAAAAAGAGTGGAAAATCAAGGGGTTAGGAGAAGAAAGAAAGAGAGGGCAAAAAGGAGAGTGAGCAAGGGAGAAAGGAAGGGAAAAGAAAAGATACACATACTGACAGACATACATACATATAGTCAATTCTTGTTATTCGAGTTCGTCAAGATCCAGTAAATCTCCATGAACAAGGCATCAGTGAACAGCCTAACATTTAAGGACATAGTCTAGCGTAATTCTTGCAGGTGATGGGAACTTAGAGGCCTATATAGGGAGGGCTTCCTGGATGGCGCCAGTAGTTAAGAATCTGCCTGCCAATATGGGAGACTCAAGAGACGTGCGTTTGATCCCTGAGTTGGGGAGAGCTCCTGGAGGAGGAAACGGCAACTCATTCCAGTATTCTTGCCTGGGAAATCCCAAGGACAGAAGGGTCTGGCGGGCTACAGTCCATGGGGTTGCAAAGAGTCAGGCACGACTGAGTACGCGCACACACATAGGGAGGATCAGGATGTTTATAACAGCAAAGGACTGGACACAACAGAAATATCTTTTAGTGCATAAATGGAGTATACGACACGCACCAGCATTTCCGTCAGTCAAAACCCATCTATCAATTGGACTATTTCTTTCGCACATCCCTGCCCCGACCACTGCATCATGCTCGCATATGCAAAACACATCAACTCCAGCACTGTTAGATCCTCCTACCGGACTCTGCATTTGTTTCCCGAAAATTTATTTTGATCCAACCAGAATCATAAGCACACAGGACCTCCTTGTTTCTAGACTAGTGGTTCTCAAAATTTTTGGTCTCAGGACCCTTTTATATTTTTTTTAAAAAGTATGAAGGGCCCCAAAGAGTATTTTCTTATGTTGGTTTTATTAATATTTGCAGTATTAGAAAATAAAATTGAGAATTAAATTTTTCTTATTTTAAAAATGAGTGTATTATTACTTCTGAATCTAATTATCACATTTGACAATTAACTATTTGTTAAAAAAAATAGTGAGAAGAGCAAGACTGTTTCATACTCTTATAATTCTTTTTAATGTCTGGCTGCAGAGGAGATAGCTGGATTCATATATCTGCTTCTGTAATCAGTCTGCTGTGGTGTGCTATTTTTGTTGACACGTACGAACGAAATCTGTTCTGAAGTTATGTAGTTAGTACTTTCTAGGCCTCAGGAGCTCTGTGGATCACACTTTAGAACCACTGTTTTAAATCACCCTCCATTCTGCCAAAAGTTGTCTTTCACACAAACACAGTCATGTCATTTCTCACTGTCCTCAAATCATGAATGGCTGCCTATGGCTCACAGGGTTGAGTCCACACCACACAAAACCCCTTCCCATTTGGACAGACTGTTGTCTGTCCAAACTCCATTACTGCTCTGTCTTATATACATACCCTGGCCACCTCCAGGTATACACATGCCTGACCTGTTCTTGTTGCTGTCTCTGAGTCTCAACTTTCCTCTTGCTAAGACTCCTATGAATCTTTTGCAACCCCATCCAAAGGTCACCTCCTCTCAGAAGCCTTCTCTGATTCACCCTTCCTTTGGAGTTTACTTTTTTGTGTTTTAAATACTTATCTTTGAATAAGTAACTGAAATACTTTGGATCAAATTCCAAAAGGGTATAACATACAATGATAATAGACTTCTTTCCCACATCTATCCCTTCCTCTCCCAGGAGGAAACCATTGTGATTGGTTCCTTCTACATTCCAGAGTTCCTCCAGACATAAATAAGCATATCATTTCTTTTACCCAAATGGCATTGTACTATATGCACTCAGGTCAGTTCAGTCACTTAGTCATGTCCAACCCTTTGCGACCCCATGAACTGCAGCACGCCAGGCCTCCCTGTCTATCACCAACTCCCGGAGTTCACCCAAACCCATGTCCATTGAGTCGGTGATGCCATCCAACCATCTTATCCTCTGTCGTCCCCTTCTTCTCCTGCCCTCAATCTTTCCCAGCATCAGGGTCTTTTCAAATGAGTCAGCTCTTCGCATCAGGTGGCCAAAGTATTGGAGTTTCAGCTCCAACATCAGTCCTTCCAATGAAATATTCAGGACTGATTTCCTATATGCACTGCTCTATACTTAACATTATAGCTTAGACAGTCTTCCACACTATCAAATAAAAATTTTCTTAATAGTTGCAAATTATACTTTAAAAACAAAGCTTGTTTGTCCACCCACCCCCCATTAACTGGATATGCGGTTTCCAATCTTCTGTATGCAGAAGCTCTACATAGACCAGTTTACACATGTGAGAGACTCTGCAGCACTAATATCCAGGAATGAAACTGCTGGGTCCAAGGGAATGTATATTTGTAAGTTTGATAAACACTGTCAAATTGTCCTCTGTAAAGGCTGTTCTAATTTATACTCCCACTACCATGCATGAGAGGTTCGATTATCTTTGTCAAGCAGTGTTATCAAACTTTTTAATCTCTGTCAATATGGTTGATGAAAAATGATACCTTGGTTAAGTTTAAATGGATATTTCTATAAGATCAAATCTCTAGAGTTACACTATCCAAAATGATAGCCACTTGATACATGTGGCTATTTAAATTTTAATTTTAATTAAGGAAAATTAATGGCTCAGATGGTAAAGAATCTGTCTGCAATGCAGGAGATCCAGGTTTGATCCCTGGGTTAGGAAGATCCCATGGAGAAAGGAATGGCTACCTACTCCAGTATTCTTGCCTGAATTCCATGGACAAAGAAGCCTGGCAGGTTATACAGTCCATGGGTTGCAAAGAGGCAGACTTGACTGAGTGACTAACACACACACCCAAATAACATTTAAAACTCAGCTCCTTAGCTGCGCCAGCCACATGTCACGTGCTCAATAGCCATCCGTGGCTGTTGGTTTCTGTGTGAGACAGAGCAGACACAAAACACCAGCATCATGATGTAAAGTTCTATTGGACAGTGCTGCTCTCGACCTGCTCTGTCCGATGGCCACCAGGAACCCACATGTGGGTACTGAGCACTCAATATGTGCCTCATGTGAAGTGAGATGTGCTCTGAGTGGATAATACACGCTGGAATTCCAAGACTCAGAACTGTAAAACAGAATGTAAAACATCTCCTTAATAATTTGTATGTGGACTGCATGTTGAAATGCTAATATTTGGATATACTGGGTTAAACAAATCATTAAAATTAATTTCATCTGTTTCTTTTTATTTCTGTCACGTGGCTAACTAGGAAATTTAAATTTACATATGTCTCACACTCTTTCTAGTGAACAATGCTGCTCCAATGGGCACAGTGCTTTCTTAAGATGTGGGTTTTAGCATTTTTCCTTTTCCACAGAAATAAGTGCAGTTACTATTGCTTATAAAGAAAAAGAGACTCACTGGAATCTCTTTTCTTCTCCTCGCCCTTCCTTGCTTCATGCAGATAGGGTGGGCAGCAAAATGAGAAAGGGCAGCAATGATCTTGATGACGAACAAACTGAAACAAGCCAGTAGACTTCCCACCTGGGTGGCTGCAGGCAGGAACCAGTGGCATCGCTGACCCCGAGCAGAGCCTGATTTCCTGGTGCCTGTTAAAACAATGCACCAGAGAACAAAGTGCCTTCGAAACTAAGAATAGAAGAGTGGCTCCAAATAAGATTTCCAGGACTCTGCAGGAACAAATTCCTCCCCTGCACCGCCCTAACCCACCTTCCACCCTTGGCCTGTCCCAGCCCTGCCCTCCCTGCATTCTCAAGTCTGTACACAGACGGAGGGACGGAGGGACGGAGTAGAAAGAGGAAACCTAGAGAAAGAGGTGGATGACAAGTCTGCCCTAAAGGGCTGACGCCACAATGATTCTATGGTTGAGACATGGTGTGTATGTTTCTGCCACCTGTGTCATTAGCTAGGAAGGTGAAGAAAACTCAATTTTGCAACATAAACCATAAACTTGATAGATCAGAATATTTTCTAACCATGTACTGAGGGAATAAGACCTAATTATATCTGAGCATAAGTCATCTGCTTTCTATCTGAACACAGGTCATCTGCTTAGGGGAAAACATTAATTTATTATTATTATTATCATCATCATTATCAGCTTCTGTGCCTTTAAGCAAATGAAATAACCTCTCTGGGTCTCAGTTTTATTATCTATAAAATATATGAACTTTCCTATCTCATCCAATCAGAAAGTTCTGCAACTCTACGCATATACAAAAGAACTATCACCCACACCTTCAGTCTCGTTTTCTTGCAGCTTTAAAAGATACTTACTGGGCAACTAACATGATTTATTCTCTGAGCCTGACGCTGGCATACAAATATGGAAAAACGCTTCTTCCGCTGGATGTTCTTAATAGGTGCAAGGAAAGAGAAGAGGACAGAAGTGAAATGAATCATTAGAGCAGAGTTCTTCATCTGGGCCAGCGGTCTGCACAGACATTTTCACAACTATGTGCGGTTTTCTAAAGAGAACATTTCAAGATGCATATGACTTCAGGAAGGCAGGGGGCTAGTGATGTAAAGGAACTATGAGAGGCCAAGTACCATGCTAAATTTTTAGTCCATGGTGGGTGCCTGAAGAGTTAGCACCGAAGACAGTGCACAGGTGGCCATGGGGATAAACACACAAGCAGTTTGGACCAGAGCTCCTTTGCAAAGTTCACCTCTTTGCCCCCATGTCAGGGATAATCTCTCTGCACACAGCTTCTCTCCACTGCGGTGCCTTCACCAACCCTCTCCTTCCTCAAGTCAGACTACAAGCTTTCAACAGGCCAAGACAGTATCTCATCTGTTTGACCTGGGATGACTGTTGCTGCCCAAAGACGGGGGACTTCTGGTGGGTTAGTTGGGAGAGAATGAAATAACCCATGTGAAACATCATTACTGGTCAGCATCCCTAAAGTACTAGCAGATATTCATTCATCGTATATGTATTTAGGACCTAAGACAAGCCAGGCCCTAGGCTGGTGGTTCTCATCATCTTCATCACTTACTGGTACCATATTTATCTCCCTAACACAGCACAGTACTCCACATAAGTGAAAAGTGTTAGCTGCTCAGTCGTGTCTGACTCTTTGTGACCCCATGGACTGTAGCCCACCAGGCTCCTCTGTCCACGAGATTCTCTAGGCAAGAATAGTGGAATGGGTTGCCATTTCCTTCTCCCATAGTAGGCCCCCAATAAATGCTATCTGAGTGAGTAAATAGAGATGGTCTCTGTGATATACCAGTTTATTCTTCAGCAAACTTCTATCCCCTCTCCTGACCTCCATGGCTTGGTTCTGTCACTTGCTCTGGCCAATGGAACAGGGAAGACAGGACAATGTACTACTTCTGAGTGTAGACCTTAAGAAACATTGTGTATTTCTGCTTGCTCCTCTGGGATCTTCTGGTCTGCACAGGAGAATATACACGTGGGTTAGCTCACAGACCTGCATGAGACAGATCCACAGAAAACCTGCACACTTGGAGCATGAGAATAAATTCTTGATATTGCTTGCCACTGAGATTAGGGTAGTTGTTACTCAGCAAAAGCTGACTGAGACATACTCCTATACCCATATCCAGAAATTTCAAGCAGAGAGTGGCTGGCCCTGGCTTCTCTTACAGTGGGATTTCAGCAACTAGGTCATTTTGTGGCTCTCTAGCACACTTTCTCTAAGCTGTTAATGTCCCATTTGGAAAAGATGGCAGGGGACACAGAGACCCATATTTTGGCCATCTTGGCCCCTGGCACAGAGTCAAGCACAAAGCTTGTTCTTAGGCAGCGTCTGATGTATGAAAGGATGGGCTGGCTGTTAGCTCTGGTGGGAGGAGCACTGTCAAAAATCACAGCAGGCAACAACTTGGGCCCAGACGCTCAAAGCCACTGGCTCTGCAGTCCCCAGTGTGGGAAGTGGAGCTGGTGGTGACACAGAATCATTTCAGACCATGTGCAGCAGACCAAGGGGTAGTTATTGTAATGCGTTTTAGGAAACACATCATGGTATTTAGCGACTTTAGCACTCCTACTGCTCAGGATGAACCTAAGTTCAAAACCAAACCAAAGAACTAGATAATTTAAAGAAAAACAGTAAGTGAAAAATAATAGTGAAAGTGGTATGGGGATATGGGACACATAACTGCAGTTTAGGAAAACACTGGTTCTATTCAAGTCTCATTTTCCTACAAATCACAATCATAGCTAGCATTTTTGAGCACCTATATGATGCCCTGTTTCAGGAGTTTCACAGATATTATTTTATAAACTTTTCGTAGTATCAGAAGCAGATACTATCATCTCCATTTCACAGGTGAAGTAACTAAAGCCTGGAGAGATAAAGAACTTGCCCGAGGTTAAGTGGCAGTGAGCGTGTGAACTCAGAGTGCTACCTTCCAGGACCCAATTATGTCACTGAGAACCTGGCAGCCAGGGACCTGCAGCAGTGGCCAAGCTTACCCGCAAAGCCTCGAACTCGAACCCCAAACTCCTGACTCCCAGACCAGTGCTCCCATGCCAGCTCCATGAGAACTGGCAGGTAGTGAGAACACTGGGGGTTTATGGCAGGGGTGGGTGGGGTCTGTGAGAAACAAGGGAGAGAGGTATAGAAAATGCTACAAGGAAGACTTGGGAGGGAAGAGACAGGTGACAAACAGAGGCAGGCACTCAAGGGATGCAGAACACTTAGAATATGGATAAAATTATTCAGAAAGAGAGGGCTGGCAGAGCAAGGGCTGGCACACGCAGGCTGCTTTCTGAGCTCCTCCCAAGAGACCCACCCACCATGGCTTCCCCAAGTGACATCCACGTAGTCTATATTTAGGCACTAAAGTCACCCATTGTTTCTCTCCCAATGGACGTGCAGGGTCACCACCCTGACCTTGCCCTCTCCAAGTCATACTGCTGAGTGTTCCATCAAGACAGGCCTTTTTTAGGATCTGGCTTGAGTCAGTTTCCCCTTCCACGGCACCCACTCGGTGTTCTGGGAAAGGTGTAAAAGCATGGCTGGAATTGGGGCTCTAAAATGAAGTACTGACTTCTCTGTGCAACACGCTGCTTCCTTCCCGCCACAAGATCCAATCAGGACCATGTTTCACTTGAGATATAAGATGTTTTTCAGCCCTATGATTGCTGAGCCCTTAGACACTACGGATTCATTTCTCTGGGAGCCACTGACACCTATGGTCAGCAAGACCTGGGACATGGGTCATGTTTGCTGAGTGGGGGCTGTTCTCAGCACTATCATGAGTCACTTCACTTACTCCTCAAGACAACCCTATAAGGTGGGCACTACTGACTACCCCCACTTTACAAGGAGAAAGCACACTGATAGGTTTGGTAATGTGCTTGGGATTACATGGCTAGCAAGAGGCAAATCTGGGACTGAAACCAACTACATGGTTCTCAAATGCTGCCCTTAACTGTTACACTCCACCATTCCTGCACAGACATACAGCTCCCTTGGCCAAACCTCAGAAGAGGGACTTATGAGACCTTTCAAGGGTTTCTCCGTTCTCTTTCTCTCTACTCACATCCAGCTCCCAACTGCCTCTCCCACACCCAGACTCAACTCTTCCAGATCCCTGCTCCTGAGACTCTCAGAGCCAAGAAATACAAATTCATTCAATAATATTTTCAAGAGCGGAATTAAGGTCAATAGCCAGGCAGCCAATTACATTTTGAGTTCCGGTACATGTACCTGGGAAAACGTGTAAGTAAAAGCATTTATTAAATCACTTGACTTTGAAACAGGAAAGACAAGAGAACTATTTTTTACTTTTTGTTTAAAAGTCATACCTTAGATTCATGTCAGAGTTGAAATGAGTTTAGAGACATCTCTGTTTGACAGGTGTGAAACTGAGTCCAGAGAAGGCAGTGGCTTGTCGCAGATGCCTCTTATGTAGGTGCTGATTGGACCAAGGCAAACATCCACCAAAATGAGCTTATTTGCAAATGTTTTGGAGAGCAAAGTGTTATAGAAGATACCACACTTGATACGAGATATATGAAAGGCCTTGTCATTAACATCATCAAGTGCACCCATGGCTAAGAATGTCATTTCTGGATCCATTCTGCCTGAGCCTGAAGCCTGATCTACTGCTAACCATCAAGGAGATCAGAAGCAGAGTATTTATCCTTGCCACATCCAAGTTTTACCACCATCCCTGCAAAGTGGGGATGATGATAACAGCCAACCCCTACAGTGATGTAAGAATTTTATGAGCTGATGCAAGTAATGTGAACACTGTCCAATACACATTAGCTATTACTGTAATACTTTTATTAATATTATATTAACTATCCCTGAAGTATAGTAAACCATACAAAATAATTTCCATATCTAATAACTGCTATCCATATCTGTATTACTAATTTCCATATCTCAAAGGCTTAAAATTTATTCCTTATCAGGGTGAGTGAATAGCGAGGTGAGTGAGATGGGAAAGGAAAAACATAGCAAAATCACACATATCACATGAAAAGATTAAAAATGTATGTCTATAATGGCCATGTACAAGACTTGGAATTAGTATTACAAACATCAGTCTTAGAAACACAATTCTGGTGAAAGAAACAGAAAAAGCAATAAGGATTTTCTTTGACACATCATTTTGGCTTATCCAAAGCTTTAACACTTACCCACAAACAAAAGGAGTAGAGAGAGTAAAGCTTCAGGGCTCCTGATCACTCTTCTGCCCATGGAAACATAATATTTCCAGCCACTTCTTCTGAAATTACTCAAACAGGCACCAATACTACTGATGAGAATACCAGTGAGTCTGAGTCTCCCCTGGTATTATCTGGCCTCATCTTCCCAATGATGAATACATTCAAAACACCAGAATTTTAAGGAAACTTACAAAAAAAATTGCTCCACGCAGAATGAACTTCCAAAACTGAGTTTAGGCATCTTTCAATCCAAAGAAGAAAAGGTTATGAAAATCCACTTTGCTATTTCAACACACACACTCATACACTCACTTACTTTTTCCTTCCATTTAATGAAATCCCGTGTCTTGTAAAAATTAAAATACTGGCATGATGGAGCAAAGAACGAAAGCCCCCCTCCCCTTGCTCTCTTCCAATCACAGATGCTAAAGGAAGCGCTGACAGTGAGGCACTCCACATAAGTCACCGTCCCCACCAGGCACAAACATCTGTGGTCTTAAGCACAACCGCACAGCCCTTTTCTGATTCATGGGCTTCAGCAAGGCAGAAGTGTGCCTGCATCGTCCCAGGTGCTCTGAGTGGCTCCTCGATCAGTTTCTTGGGAGATGCAGACAGCTGCCCCCTCCCACACCTCAGCTCCTGGAATGGTCCAGCCAGGCTTGGGTGGGAACTGAGAGCCTGTCTACCCCTGGTCCTGCTGCAGGGAGCTTACCTGAGTGCGAACAAAGAAGCAGCACCACACCATGGGGCGCTCCGACCTCATCCACACAGAGTCCCCCGCCCCTAACGGCGGCGGCGCCCTTCGGACGGGATTCTCTGAGCAGAGCAGAGCATGCTTTCCCTCAAGGAACTCCTCCCCACTACTTGGGCTGTACAACAGGAAGTGACAGGGGGCCATCAGTTACATTGTCAGAAGCCGAGAACCACACCAGCCCAGAGCTCCCCACCTCCAGTGGTTTCCTTGCCGGCTGCTGCTTTTTCAGAGCACCCTGCCTCCTGGCATTCAAAGGCACACCAGAAACTCAGTTTCTGGCTGGCAACTCCCAGCCTGTAAGGAACAACAATGCTTAAGCGGGCCCCCACCTAAAGCCATGCTGGGCATTCCGGCAGCTCTAAAGGGCTCACTGCCAGGATACCATGCTTTGTAGACCCAAATGTTGGGGTGAAATGGATAGAGAAGGGACACTGGGAGGAGAACTGTGTGTGTGCTCAAAGAGGAATCAACAGTCCACTTGAGCTTCACCCAGGAGTCAGGGCCCTGCCTGGCATGCAAAGTCTAGGCTGAATCCTAATTTCATAGTAACTCAACAAATGAGAGTGATGGTAAACACTCCACCCATCCGTTCCTTTCTTTTTTCCCTAGACAAATTTTCTCTTCAGAGCCCCTTCAAAAGAGTTGCTTCTAGAAACCTCTCTTTCAGCTTTTAACAGGACTAACAAAAGGCCTTACTGCTCGCCTCCGAGTCCTGACGGAAACAACTCGTGGCTGACATTTCTCATTTTATGAACTGGGGATCTCACCAATGAGCACCATGCCCTAGTCCCCTGCCTTTGACAAGACCCAGACTTATTGGGTGAAACAGTCACGTGAACTACAAGGTTTCAGATGGAAACCGTGCCGATTCAACCCTTCACCACAAACAAATCAACACCCTTACCCTCCTAGCACAGTGGCAGAGGGACTTGAACCCAAGGAGACATAACTCCAGGGTAGCTTTCAATTCTTAATTTTTATTTTTTAGTTCTCTAACAGGGTGGGTACTCGATTTGCAACCATCTTTCTAACTGTAACTTTCAGCAAAAAGATTTAGCCAGGACTCCTCAAGACATTCTTATAAATGCACAGATTTTTAAGAGCCTTTGCCTGTCTCAGCCCTGAGTACAACGGGGGGACTCATCAAAGACAGAGGGTTCATTTGATAAGCTTCAATCCAAGACTCAACCTTAGAGCTTAACAGAAATGCTCTCCCCGCCCATTCTTGGGCCAGCAGCCGGGTGCTAACACTTGGTCTCTGAAGAGTGAGTTACATAAGCATGCTATGGAAGGATGCGCCAGGCTGTGGCAGTGCAAAGATGAACCAAAGATGACCAGAAACAAAATAAATGCTGCCAGGAATTTGCAAAAAGTGTTGAGGGAGCCAAGAAATTACTGAGCCTAGCAAATGCATTTTTCATAGGGACAAATTCCGGGAAGGCTTCTTAGAGCCAGAGACACATGGGCAGGATTCTGAGGGGTGTTCAAGGGCAAGGGCAGTGGGGTGCAGACCCGTATGAGTGCTTAGGAAGAAAGGCAAATTCTTTGAAAGTACTGCTATGACAGGCCTGCATCCTGCTTCAGAGAGCGTGACGGGGGTCCCACCTGTCTGGGGAAAGAGGGAAGTGAAATCGCTGTGAAAAGGCTCAAGCCCTTCAGGCAAGCATGTGGGTCACCTCAAGGCCTATATGTGGTACCTCCTTGGCCAGGCACCCAGGAAACACTTGGTAAAGTGTGAAAATCAAACAGCGGTGTCCAGAAAAGATGGGCTTCAGCTTGTCCTCAGGATCCTCTATTTTGCAAAGCCAGACTACCCACAAAGCAAACCTGGGGTAAGCAGTGCTATCGGGGGAAGGGGAAGTGTTCCTAAAAAGGCTTCCTGCTCTGGCCTCGTGCATAGAAAAGGTCCTGATTTGTATAGGCCTGTAAATAAGTTAAGCTTAACCAGCCCTGGCAGTAGCTCAACTAATGAAGAACGTCAATTCTCTGAGGACCAAGGACCAAGGGTCCTTCCCCATAAGCGCAGGCACTCGAATCCTGGAGGAATTTCCCTCTGCGGGGGCCCCAGCCACCAAGACCAGGGTCCACTCCAGGCAGGAGCCAAAGGCAATGTGAGGTGATCATGAGGCACTGGAGTTTCTTTCCTTCCTGGGGGAGGAAGGGTACATTCACATGAACTAATCCTAGAATGATTAAGCCTAACTTCCGGGATGCTGACTGTGAATGAGAAAGAAGAATCGAAACCTGTGGGCTGCAGTACTTTGTGGAAGAGGTGAAACTTGAGTGGGCTGTGGGGCAGGTAGCCACAGCAGAGGGAGGGAGGGCGGGAGGACCAGCAGAGCCCCTGGCAGGAGAAAAAGGGCACAGCCTGCAAAAGGGAAGGGAAGAGCCGGGTGCGGGCCTTCTCTCTGATGCCCCTGCTTTGACAGGAAGAACAACTCCCGTAATGAGATCGCCTGGGCAGAAGGCGCCTCAGAGGTGTAAGTTCACTCTGAGCATTATAATGAGAGCTTACAAAGGTATGGGATGTGAGTTTTCTCCACATGGCATCTAAGATACCATGGACTATTCAAACACGTTTTTCTACTGATATTTACATTTTAAAAGTACCCTAGTGTCATTATAATACATTCGAACCACACAGAAGTATATAGTGTAACAAGTGAGTCTTCCCAAAGGCCTCGATTTTTGCCTCACCACAATCCCACTTGCCAGAGGCACTGTGTCAAAACCAGAGGCAGATAAGTGAAAATCGCTCAGTCCTGTCCGACTCTTTGTGACCGCATGGACTACAGTCTGCCAGGCTCCTCTGTCCATGGAATTCTGCAGGCAAGAATACTGCAGTGGGTTGCCCTTTGGAGGTGAACAAACCTAAATGCCTTTAGGACCAGGGGGTAAGGGATGGGAAAGAAGTAGCTTGGCAGGCATTGGACACCACTGACAGCACTTGCCTTAGGAAAGTTCCAGCTTATTGGAGTCCCAAGGGACCAATGGCTCAAGTGAACAGACATTCCAATTTTTCAAGAGAAGCTGGGAATTTAGGATTTTACATGAAATTTCCCAATTTTTAATTGCTGGCAACTAATTCGTCTTTTTTAAAATTCTGTACAAGCCACACAAAGCACAGTTGCTGGTGGATTTGACCCAAGGGCCACCAGTTTGCTACCATTGCTGGTGATCCTTTAGACATTTCCTTCCATGTAAACACATGTAAACTTGTGTTTTATCACTTTTTAAATACATTTGTCCAAAATGCAAAGCTTTAAACATTACTTTAGCACTCGCTTTCTTGACTCAGTATCATCTTTCCACATTGTTCACATCTTGGATTGCTCTGCAAAGCACTCCATGGTATGGGAGCACCTTTGTTCATCAGCTCCTGCCCTGTGGACAGTCAGCAAGCGTTAAGAGACACACGTGAAATGTCACCTCCCAGTTGCTCATTCCTGACAATGTAACTCATGATGAAAGTGCACATGTGCACAGATATTAAAAAGTCCTAAAGCCATAATTACTGAAACCATTAATGGTGACTGCAGATTTTCGATGTTTTAATATGAGAATTTTTAAATTTGATCTTCGCAACTATCTCCAGGTGGGCCTTACTATTATCTCTACCATATAGATTTTTTAAAAACTTGAGACTCAAGCCGGTGGTGTGAGCCTGCCCCAGAGGGCCTAGAGGGGGCAGGGTTGGGTGGGGAGCCGGGTGGGCTGACCTCAGAGCGCCTGCTATCTGCATATAGCCCTAGGACAGATTGCCCAACACCTGCCCTGGGATAGCCAGAATCTGACATACAGCGAATGTTGACTGCAAACCACTGGAGGAAAGAAGGACCACTAACAGGACAATTCAGTTCTTATAAAGAAAAGCCTCATTTTAAAGTTCTACTTCATACTCAGTCAAAGTATCTTCTACATAAATTAGAGTGAAACGTTAAAAAGGAAAAAACGAAAACAAAAACAAAAAACTATGAAATTCTGGGGGTGGGAGTTCTCAGGGTATGATACATTTCTTTAAATATGTGAAACCTGAATCATTAGATATTGTCAATGGGAAACTACCTAGAAGGCACCTATAGGTTTGCAAAAAAGGTCCCTGTTCTTCCACACCTGGTGAATAACTGCAGTGGTAGCTACTTCTTATTGAACTCCAAAGAGACTAGCACCAAAATAGGGGCCTCATTAAGACCGCACCCCTCCCCCACTTCCTTGTGTCACTAGAGCTGAAAGTGATGTGTTTCTTATGCTGTTAGCCTATTAACTTATAGCAAGAGCTGTTGCGAGGTTTCAAGCCACTTTCTCACCAAAAATATTATTTTAAAAAATTCACTAGGGCTATCATAAGTTCATTTACATAAAACAAAATGGTGAGATTTCAGCAGAATTATTTCTTCATTAAAAGCTGGTGACTAATGGTGGTTGTTTCCATTCAAATTTTTATTCTGATTTCTTTTATTCAACCTCTTTCCTATTTGCACCCAAGAAGCCATAGATTTCACAAAAGATCAGAAGATGTCTGGGAATTTCAGGGCTTATGACCATATTCCAGTTGATGCCTTACATTTTAAAATAATTCCACAAATTGAATTGAAAAATAGGTAGTAAAACAATCCCATTAAAATGGAGTAGAAGCAGTAACCAAATTAAAATAGTATACTGCACCTTGCTTGAGCCAAGTTTCCAACGTTAGAAACGTGTTACATCACAGATCTTAGTTTCTGAGGCTGTTATCAAATTCAAATTAAGACTAGGAAGAAACAAAATTTATGCTGTGGTGGAGAGGGGAGGTACAGTAATACTCTTTGGTATTACTAGGTTAGCAGGAAGGCATAATGCATGGCAAGCATGGCAGTAGGAAATAAAGAGAACTTCAAAGTAATTTAGAGCCTGGGAGTTTACTTGTGGTCACACATTTTTATTGCATAATTTCATATCTACTCCTTGGTGCTGGAAGTGTGATTAAATTAAGCAAAACTTGAACAAGTTGGGGCGTCCTGGGGGAGCAGGTCCAGACTCCACACCAGGCCAGTGTTGGTTGGAAGCAAGATGGTTTGACTTAAGAGACTGTCACCATTTGAAAATGCTAATGTTCTTCTAGAGCCCTCCTTAATACCTCAGCTCAACAAGATAACAGCATGCTGAGAAGAATGTGGGAGCAGACCTGGCTGCCCAGGGTCAAGAATGAATAAATAGAAAAGTCTTCATCAATTGCTACAACACAAGAATTAAAAATAAATGAGGCTTGAACATAGAGGTCTCAACAGATTGCTAATCCTGAGGGCTTGTCTTGCTTGTTTTGTTATGAGCAATAGCTTGAATCAGTTTTTTTCTCTAAACAAATCTGAACTTTTATTTATCACATTTCTCACATGATTTTGGCAACCAATACATAGACAGCTATTTTAAAAAGCAAATGAAAAATAAGGAGAGCCATCTTCTGATGTGCCCTGTGAAATAGCCACTAACCTAGGCTGGTCCTTGGGGTTCTACCTCCTTTAAGAACATGAGCAGGGAAGCCTGAAGAATTTCTGCGTGGAGCAGACTGGGGCGCTTCCAAGAAGCTCACTCAATTTCTTAGAAACGTGAATACCCTGAAGACAGTTTTTTCAAAGGACTGTCAAGACCTCTTTGTTAAACTATCAATTAAAAGTGAAACTCCAGCAGGTTGCTGACCTCTAACCAATTCTTAGGAAAAAAAAAAAAAAAAGCTTAAAAACTGATTAGCTGATATCTATCTATCAGCCAAAGAGCTTCCTTCCTTGGAAATGAGACTTACTCTTTGGTGTTAAACTGTCAAAATTGGTTAGAAATAGAAAATCTAAATATGAGGAGGGTGGTACTCCTACCACTTGAATACTCAGGGGGCATTTGGAAAGTAATTTGCTTATATCAAAAAACACATCGCAACAAACGGAAGGTCTGAGTTAAAAATACATAACCAAAGCAGAAATCATTCTTTTAAAAAAGTTTCTTGCTAGTGTTTTGACTCCAGATATCTCCTTACGGATAATTTCTGGGAACACCTGGCTGGCTGGAATGATGGACAGTGAATGAATAGGGGAGCTCTGTGATATTTGGCTCTGCCGTTTACTAGTTGAATGATCTGGTAAGTCACTTCCTAACTTCCTTGACTCTGTAAAACAGGAATAATGATTTTTCAAGCAGAAAAGGAAGGGTTTTGGTGTCATTATAGATACTGCTTCAGGTCTTCCTCTGAGCACACTGAAAAGTTGCTACCAAATCTAAGATAGCTTCATTTTCATCTTGATTTGAAAGAGAGTAAGAAAAAGGCAAACAAAATTGGCAATTTCTCATTTTTTCCCTCTTCCTTCCAATAGGCGGGAAAATGGGAAGGCGGTTAAAACTCATGTCCCCTTTATTTTTTAGATGTTATAATGCTAACTTCCTTGAAATCCTTGAGTCCATCAAAAAAATTTAAAGCTTTGATGAAAACATTTCCAACAAAATACCAAGAGATTGAAAAGCATGTATACACACATGACTCAGAGCGTCATTCTGCCTACACAACAGTGAAAGTGTTTTTTTGGTTTGTTTGTTTTTTGTTTGGTATATATCTGTACACTAGAAGAATAAATATTCTTACTTTTCCCCTTAAATCCAAATCAGAAAGGAATCACCCAAACACTGGAAACCGGCAAACCAAGTGGGAGGTAGTCAGAAAAGCCTTCCTTCCTCCCAGCTCCCACCCGAGGGAAGCTGATTCTGGGTGGAAGCTCAATGCCTCCTCCCAGTTAGGGCTCTGCCCCGGAGGCTGTCCCTTTAAATCAGACTTCCTGGTAAGACTCAGAGATTTCCGCATGCAGCTTCCTGGAGACAATATAAGATAAACAATAAACTTTGCAGCAAAATCTTAGACAATAAGCCCCACGTGGCCATAACAAGAAGCAATTATAAGCACTGACAATGGCCAGGGCATTTCCAACAGGAATGCAAATCTGTGATAAACATGGGAGAAACATGCTACCCCAGACACCTGCACAAATGAAACTAATTTCCGAAAAAAAAAGCTCCTAGCCTCTCATCAGACTGAGAAATGGCTGCTTCCAAATTTGGCACTGCTTTTTGAAAAATCAGTGTCTAAGAGAAAAGCAATCAGGTCTTCCTTAAAGTGCCACCGCCTATTAGACGCACACTGTTGAGGCCATGGGACCATGTGAGTCACTTACTCCGTGTCTCTGTGAGGGACATTCATCACCCTCGGGATGCTCTGCAGCTCACCTCCCCACCCCAGGATAAGGGAAGCCCTACTTCAGGAACCAGAGCCCACATTCTACCAGAGGAGACGAGGGCACCATACACTTGCTTTCCCAGTTTCCCTGGCAGCTGGGCACGAGTGAGGCACTGGCAATCGGAGACTCCCACCCCAGACTGGGCAGGAGAAGCTGGCAGGGAAAGCAGCAGGGATACTGCAGGCTGTTCTGGTGAGGGTGGGGGCAGCTCGCAGAGGTGGCAGTGAGGGCAGATCAAGTAGCCATGTCCTGTAACCGGTGCTGGTGGTGCAAACCATGGTATGCACACCTGCCCAGCAGCAGTAATCTTGCAGGAAATGTTTGGTAGTATAATTTGGGTTGTTCCCAATTCCCTGATCCTTCCTAAATTCTGAGCTTCCGATTTCTAGTCAATTCTTTTTCTGCTTAATCAGTCACAGCTGGGTTTCCTTGTTAGGGGTTAGTTCACGTGCACAGAACACAGGATGGGCTAAAGCCAGAGGAATCCAGAAACCAAAGAATGATTCTGAGCATAAGGACTGTATATATTCTTTCACACTTCCAATTCAATCCGATTACTGCCCTTCAGCCTGCAAGGCCCTGTATCACTCGGCCCCTATCTCCCTGCTGGACCCCAATCTCACTCTACTCTCCTCCTTCCTCCTAAGCTCCAGGCACACATGCTGTTCCTCATCAGATTCTTTTCTGCCTCAGGGCCCTTGCACTTTCTCTACTGCAAACTGTTTCCTCCAACTCTTCACACTGCAGTCGCGTCTTCCTTATAGTTCAGTCCCAGCTTACAGGAAGCCTTCAATGACCAGTCTGTCTAAAGGACCACATCCCACACATCACCATCTTATCTTTATCACAACACCCTGTTAATTTCCTTTCCAGCAGACATCCTGTGATTAATTTATTTCCTTATTAATAACAATAACCACCACCATCGATCAAGAGGCTTGTTACATGCCAGACACTAGATGTGCTCTTGCTCTTGTTCAGTTCCACTAAGTCATGCCCACCTCTTTGTGACCCCATGGACTGACTGCAGCACACCAGAGTTACCTATCCTTCACTATCTCCTGGAGTTTGTTCAAATTCATGTCCACTGAGTTGGTCATATTATCCAATTATCTCATCCTCTGTCACTCCCTTCTCCTCCTGCCCTCAATCTTTCCCAGCGTCAGGGTCTCTCCCAGTAAGTCAGCTCTTTGTATCTCAGTGGCCATGGATTGGAGCTTCAGTCTTTTCAATGAATATTCAGGATTGACTTCCATTAGGATCAACTGGTTTGATCGCCTTGCAGCCCAAGGGACTCTCAAAAGTCTTCCCCAGCACCACAATTCAAAAGCTCCAATTCTTCAGTGCTCAGCCTTCTTTATGGTACAACTCACATCCGTACATGACTACTGGAAAAACGACAGCTTTGACTCTACAGACCTTTGTTGGCAAAGTGATGTCTCTGCTTTTTAATATGCCTTCTAGGTTTGTCATAGCTTTCCTTCCAAGGAGCAAGCATCTTTAATTTCACAGCTGGAGTCACCATTCACAGTAACTTTGGAGCCAAACAAAATAAAATCTGCCACTATTTCCACTGTTTCCACTTCTATTTTCCATGAAGTGACAGGAATGGAGGCCATGATCTTAGTTTTTTGGATATTGTGTTAAGCCTCCTTTTTCACTTTCTTCTTTCACTTTCATCAAAAGGCTCTTCAGTTTCTCTTCGTTTTCTGCCATTAGAGTGGTATTATCTCCATACCTGAGGTTGTTGATATTTCTCCCAGCAATCTTCATTCCAGCTTGTGATTCATCTAGCCTGGCATTTTGCATGATGTACTCTGTATATAAGTTAAATAAGCAGGGTGACAGTATACAGCCTTCATGTACTCCTTTCTCCATTCTGAACCAGTCCATTGTTCCATGTCCAATTCTAACTGTTGCTACTTAACCTGCATACAGGTTTTCCAGGAGACAGGTAAGGTGGTCTGTATTCTAACATGTCTTTAAGAATTTCCCACAGTTTGTTGTGATCCACACAGTCAAAGGCTTCTGACATTATATTAAACTCATTCAATTCTATGGTCACCCTATGAGATAGGTACTTTTTTTATCCTTCACTTACAGATAAGGAAATAGGCTCAGAGGGGTTAAAGAAGTGTTCAAGCATGGCAGTGATGCAAACAGGTTTTGAACCCAGGCCTGCAATATGGGATCATTGCCATAGGGCTCATTCAAGCAGCTGTCTGACGGCAACGGAATGAGACACGACCACGGTGCAGGCTCTGGAGCCACGGGGCTGACCCATAGCCTCACATTTCAGATCTTACACCACATGTTCTGTCTACGTTCCATGGATCCTCCTTACGAAAAAAATGCAGCCAGGTGTGTGTAAAGAGGGTGAGGAAGTCCTTCACTCAACAGAGAAAGCCTAGCTCTGCGCTGAGTCAACATACAAAAACACCACGGAGATGCTCACAGGCCGGGGACACAGGCCTGCCAACAACGCTGGCTGCTCACCCTGCCACTTTCCATAGTCCTGGAGCACCAGTCACACAGAGGGATCACCAGGGACTATTCTCACGTTTCCCCTGAGTGAAAGCACCATATGAACAGGGTGTTGGGAACGTGCAGGAGTTGCCAGGCTGAGGGGAGGAAGACCAGAACAAAGGAGAGGAGGCGGGACAGCATGGTTCATCCCGGAAGAGGTGACATGTTCAAAGGGCCTGTGGAATGGACAGGGTGGGAAGGACAGGAGACGGAAGGCTGGAACCAAGGTAGGCATGCCAAGAGAAGGCTGGAACCAAGGTAGGCATGCCAACCCTATCCTGTAGAAAATGGGGCAACATGAGTTTTTTTGGCAAGAACAGACATGACTAGATAAAAATTCTTTTTCTGTCAGTAACAGTGCCATGGCTATATAACACGGGTGAGATGTTCTGGTGCTCTATTTGCTACATATTTAAAGTACACATGCATGAGCTAAAAGCCAGGAACTGTAACAAACACCACCGAGAATTCCATGTCTATGCTTCCTGACTCTGTCCCTCTGTTATATGAGAAGTGAGATAAATTTGCCCTTGCAACAGGAGTTAAGCACAGCCATCCCCTCCTGAACTGTGAAACTACACAGAGCTTTCACATCTGTAATTTATAGAGAAAAGAAGGAATTCCCCTGCTACTTGACTGTACAACTCCAACCACCTCTGCCCTCATTCCCCCAGTGGAATAACAAGAACCTCACCTCTGGGTTGTGTCATCATTAAAATGAAAGACTGAGTCTTATTTATTTTTAAGAATGTTTGGGTCTACACAAAGAGCTTCCTATGCTGAAGGAGCCTCTGCGGAATTCAGGAAGAGTGCCCAGAGAGACCTTCTGAGGCTCACTGAGACCAGTACACAGTCATGGGGAATGGTATGTTAAGTCTGCAGCTGAGGAGGTCTGGGAGCACCAAGGCCAGCCGAGATGGTAAGGGCACAGCGTCCGGAAAGTAGGTCGGACATCGGTGGAGGCAGTTGAGCAGAAGGACTAGGTAAAGGACTTCTAAGCCAAGCAACCTGGATTCAGATCTCAGTTGGATTACTTACTGTGTTGCCTCGGGCAATTTGCTTAATTTCTCGTGCCTCAGTTTCATCATCTGTTAAATGAGGATACTAAGAACACCCACCACAGATCGGTGTGAGGATCAAACAAATCAGTGCCTGGCACATGCTAAGTAACAGTAGCAGCTTTTAGAGACTGTGTATGATAAACAGTGAAATTTACAGCAGGATCATGGATACTAAACACCCACACGAGACAACAAAAAGCAAGTATAAGTGCTGACAGTGGCTAGGACATTTTCAATAGGAATGCGAATCTATGCAAATAGCTGTTGCTACTATCATTATTTAAAATATATAATATTTTTTATAGTCTATAATCATGTATCTTGAATAAAACTTTATTTTTAAATATTGGGTTAGGCCACAAAGTTCGGTTGAGTTTTTCCATAAGATGTAATGGAAAAAGCTGAACGAATTTTTGGTCTATATTACATAATATTACATATTACATAACAATATGTAATGTTGCATAACAATATTACATAACACTGTGCTACAGGACATGTAATTATTACCTAATATAGTAATATAACTATTTTATTATGATTGGTTGTAACCTAATTGAAGAAAGAATGTGTCAACAACAATGAAGGGTCTGAGGAGGGGAGCCGCAGTAGCTTGTGCAGTGACTTTTGAGCCCCTTCGGGTAGAGTGAGTGACATCAATGTGGACGCCAGAGCCAATTTGCTGGGTCAGAGTCTGGGATTTGCCACCCATGAACTGCAGGCTCAGGAAAGTTACTTAGTCCTTAAAACCTTGAGTTTTTCACCTCTGCAAAGGAGATAACAATATTAGATTCTTGGA
The DNA here is from genome assembly GCF_014754425.2 of Oryx dammah. NCBI lineage: Eukaryota > Metazoa > Chordata > Mammalia > Artiodactyla > Bovidae > Oryx > Oryx dammah. Next base: position 16,307,903 of record NW_024070193.1, read on the forward strand.
GTTTGTACCAAGCACTGGTGCTGAAATTTATATGTTTTCACAGAAAATCTTTCCAACAGTCATGTGAATCATATACAATTATGATGTCTATTTTACAAGTGAGAAGACCCACAGCTCTGAGATGTTAATGCAATCACTGAAGGACACACAGAAAGTCTGACACAAGCCAGCACTCTAAGCCAGCCCTCAAGTTCTGCAGACGCCAAGAAGCATGAGAAGGATGTACCACAGCTCCTCTGCAGGACGAGAGAGGAAACTCCTGTGTGCACAGAATTACCCTTTAAGAAGGGTGTGTTTTCCACTGCAGATCCCTACCCTTCAGGCATTTGCTAGGCAATGAGATTCCCTGCTGTTAAACACCTATTATTCACCAGGCATCTTGCTGAATGTCCCATCGCATCACTGACATCTCATCACCATGACGACGCTCTGAGAAAACGACTGGAGAACACTGGGGCTCAGAGAGATTGAGCTCCTGGCCCACGGTCACTGAGCTTGTCAGTGGCAGCATCCCACCACACGTCTGTCTGTGCTACTTTCACACAGGCTTGGAGAGAGGTTCTGAAAACACCCCTTAATGTCCTTCACATGCCCCTCTCCCCCTCATTCCCTCCTACTCTGAAAGCACAGAGCTACTTATTCTATACCAAGATAATGACCATGGGGGCCGAGCAGGGCCATGACACAAACTATAATTACTACAGACAACAATTTGCATTCCAAATCTGAAATGTACTCAGAGCATCACTGGAGCCCTGTAATCAGTTTAGCCTCTCCCCAGATTTCTCTGGAAATGAAGACCTACTCAAGAAACTGAGACATGGTAGGGGGTGGGTGTCTGTTGGAAAATATGCCTCTGCCCCCAGCAAACTGCCACCTGAGGAAAAAACATGCCAAAAAGTGGCCAAAGCTGGGTGGGATCGAATCCCCAGAGAGGTCAAATTCCTCCTCTGTCACAGAACAAAGAAAACAACAACCAGGAGAGTGGACACACTGAGCAAGACTGGTAAATAATGAAAGGCAGGAAACACATTACATAACACATGGACACCCATCCCTCCTCTATCACAACCTGCTGTCTTGCCGATGAGTCCCTTGTCAGGGTGAGGGGGCCTTCCCACCACAGGGCCCCCACAAGCTCAGCAGAGGTTTATTATATGCACACTGTAAGAAAAAATACAACCTCTGCTTTGGAGAAAGAGCTCCCAGAGAACCTTTCCATGAACACAGACTGCTACGATCTGGGTGCCCCTGGGTGGAGAAGGAGGCTGAGGCTGGAGGAGTGGGGGTGGAAGATCCCAGAGTTCTCAACCCTGCCTGTGGCTTCTTTTACTCTCATCTGAACCACAGAGGCATTTGCACTAATAATTACAGTTCCTGGGTAAGTTTCTAGAGTCCTGGGTACTTGTTGACTGGGATTCACCGTAGCTCCACCTTCTTTTACTAGAGAAAGCAGACAGACCACATGTCCATCTCCATCACGCCTGATTCTGACTGAAGACGCACGTGAAACCTCTACTGAGATGACGTTACATCTCCAAGACTGCCCCCAAATCTAGAGGGTTTCTCACACTTTAATGTGCCCTCAAATCCCCTGGGCATCTTGATAAAAATGCAGATGGCGATTCAGGTCTGTGGTGGGGCCTGCAATTCGGCAGTGCCCCCGGGCTCTCAGGTGCTGTGCCTGTTACTGCCCCATGGACCACACGCCAAGAACCTTTGCTAGGTCACATGCTAGTGGCTTAAGCAGATAGCAAAAAAAAAGAAAAATTCATTATTTCCTATGTTTCCACAGTCACGATGTCAAGTGGTATCTTTGTTCTAAGACCATGAGCGAAGAAGTAAATTCAAGCACTATGCATCTTTAAAGTTTTTATTTCCAAGTTATCTCAGTGGTGGTTAATAGGATGACTGTCTTTGCAGGAAAACCTTGTTGAAGGCTATTAACTAAGGAAAATCCAGCAGATTGTCCCTTGGCCCAAGCTTCTGGAAAAGCCCTGGGTTCTCTGAGGTTCAGAGGGCAACACAGTTGAACACTGCTTTCACGAGCATTCTCATCACTGATGTTTCTCTCCTTGTCAGCAGGGTGACCAGCCCACTGTGTTCTAGAGGCTGAGCCACCTGTCCCCTTAGCCCACCAGCATAGCTAGGGACCTCTTAAGAGCTTGAGCACTGTCTCCTCAGTCACAGGTTATACCATCCCAACCAGACAGGCACCCTAATAAAATCATCCAACTAATTCAACACATGTTTTCTTTTTTTAATTTTTTTAACTGGCTAGAGCTGGCTGCCATGTCCCGTTATGCAAACAGTACGCAATGAATTGTTGATAGCATCTCCTTACCGTTGCCAACATAAACCCTGCCAGGCCAGCAGAAATGAGCCCAGTGACTCTAAGCAACAATAGTTGCATAGGTTTGTTTACGTAAACACAACTAACAACAGGTGAAAATGTTTTTATCTCCTCCTATTGCTAAACCAGAGACTTCTGAAATTGAGTTCTTCTAGAAATAAAACCAAATGTCAAATGTGAGAACAGAAGGCAGTTGAGTGGTGAACACCCGGAAAGCCAACTCTGTGTTTCCTACACAAACACACATGTAGACACAGATTTTTGTACCACTAAATCAACTAACTTATTTGTATTGTCTGTTTCTTGCCTCACAGTAAGGATTTTTCTTTCCTATTCTTGTCCCCTGCACTTTTGGGCATTTGCCTTTTGACTTGGGTAGCAGAAATATTTCTTAATATATTAAATAAGTTTAATATAATATCATCAAATAACATAAAATTACACATAAGAGGCAACACTAGTCTTTAAATCAAAACCCTAAAATAGAAAAAAAAAATGCCAGTGGACAAGGGAAGAGAAATGGACATTTCTTCAAGTAGAGAGATGATGTTCAAAGACTAGGTAGGCTCCAGGGAGAGAGCCTGTGATATACCACATCAGAATGACTAATAAAACAAGACGGAGAAGCCACTTCCTGAGCAATGGGTGTTAGAGAAAAGGAAGAGCAAAGTGAGGACAAGCTGTTTAGTGGCACACATGCAGGGCCTCTGAGTCACTCTGGATAATGAGATGGGTATATTTTTAAAAGAAGGAAAAAAGACACGACATCAAGACTGTTCGAATAGGCAGCAAGAGGCTTTATTATGTATCAGGAACAGCAAATCTTGTCCATTTGTACCAATTCTGTAGGCTTGAAAAGACCATTGCAGTCTCAAACTTTTTCCTTCCTTGAGAGAGAAGCTTTAGAATTTGGCGATGAACTTGGTGATGTCTGGCAAAGATCAGCCCCGAGAAAAACACCTTCGATTTTCACTACACAAATATTACAACGGGAAACATACTTTGGGACAAGAGGGCTTTTTGAAAAGGCAAGTATCTTTTTGACTCCTAAATTTCTAAGCCAAGTTTGCAATTGATTGTCCTCAGAGTTTCAATAATAAACTAAACTCATGCCACATTATGTAATTTTCTCTAATTCTCTCTATAATGCTAACATCACTTATAATAAAGTGATATTTTATAGTACTATCCCAAGCTATCATCCGGAACCCATTAAAAATAATGTGCCCCAACTGAGGAAGATACAACTGAGTTACCTATTAATTTTCTGGAATATTAACTCTTGGGGATGACTGTTTTAGGACTGAGATTTCTCTCTTGGCTGAGTACATGGTATTCATTCTTATTAAGGTGCTTTCCTCCCCTCTCAAATATTCAAGTAAGATTTATGGATTTTTTTTTTTTTAGTTGTTGTTAGAAAAGGAAGACAAAATTCCTCCAACTTCACCTTTATCAAGTTCTCACATTTAAAACTCCTCCACAAACAGATGTCATTATTTTAAAATTCCATCTTAAGTAACCATGGGATTTAGGCCAATTCTTTGAGTTTCTGACTCAGATTTATTTCTGCTATGGATTTTTATTCTTAAACTTTAAGACCTAAAACTCCACTTAAAAATTATAGTTTGTCTTCTCACCTTGATTTTTCTTCTCTTTAATTATAAAAATTATGTATGCATCTTGTAGAAACTTGGCAAAGTCAAAATAAAACAAAGAAAAAAATGTCACTTATAACCTCACAGAGAGGAAATCATTATTAATATTTTGGCATATTTTCTTTCAGTCCTCTAAGTGAACTTTTTCATAGCAGATTATACACTATACATACAATTTTGTTTCCTGCTTTTAAAGCCATAACAATAAACATTTTTCTTGAATTAGCACTCTTCCTCAACATCCCCTTATGGCTGCATAATATGAACGCGTATGGATAAAACACAATTTATACCAGCTGTTTCACATTATCAGACATTTACACTTTTCCCATTTTTTTCTATCACTATAATGACAACTGCACTAAACATTTTTGTCCATAAGTCTTAATCCACACCTCTGGTAACTTCTTTAGGATAAATTCCTAGAAGTCAGACTATCAGATCGATAGCCATAAATATATTTATGATTCTTGACACAAATAGCTTTCCAAAAAGATGAGGAAGTAACAGTGTCACTAAACATCGGTGACAGCATCCATCCTGTGAGCATTAAAGTTATCACTTTAAAAGAGGCTGATTAATTCTGCAGCCTGAAAACAATACCTTAAAAAATTTCCAATTCTTAGACTGACCTGCTGAGGTCAACAATTTCAAATGTTTCCTCAGCATCAGACTAATCTTTACCCTTCAAAATACAATGTTAATTTTTCTCACATACAAGAATGCAAACAAAACCACAAACATGAAAAGAATGTAGTCATTCGTTGGATGTTTTCATTGGGCAACTAAGGTGCTGTAGTTAAGAGGCCAAGAAGAGCCAGTACGATGTACCAGTCTGTGACAGTACGGAGAGACGCCCAGCACAGAGAGACACGAGCAAAATAAATTCAGAACTGAATCCACTGCCAAACTTCACAAGGTACATAAGATTTGAATTACCATAAGTCACACTTATCAGAAGGAATACATCAGAATGTTCAGGAATACATCCAGATTACATTTAAAATTCATGCAATAGCTTTTCCACAAGAAATTTTCTTTCCTCCCTCCAAACTGGTGCACATTCCCATATACATCAAGTAAGTTGTTTCTTTTTTTTTTTTTTTTAACTTAATGGCACATATATGCTAGAGCAAATGGTCCAGATTCAGTCTCTTATAATCCAAGGCCTGAATTGATTAACCTACAATATGGGAAAATATCAGATAAATGGAAACCTTTTCTACCATGCTGGACATGGTTTGGAGTATCTTCCCCTCATTCTCTTTTCAGGAGATGTGTCCCACTTTCCCCAATGTTGCCACAGCTCCTGCTAACTACGTATAACAGTAGCTGTAGCAAGGGGGCAAAAAAGTATTTACTGAGCATCTAGTATGTCACAAACCCAGTGCTAAACACTTAACATGAATTAATGTAATTCTCATAAGAACCCTGTGAGTTAGATACATTTTTCATACGGGGAAAAATCTGAGTCCCAGTGCGTTTCCTTACTTGCCCACCCTGGTGAACAGCAGACCCCTTTGGCGGCAGATGACTGGACCAAGGGGGAGGGAAGCCCCTCTAGGAGCCAGCCAGAAGGCTGCCCACCACCTGCGAGGCTCAACACAAGAAAGCAATCAGGGTTTTCTTAGGGATCTGAGGACAGGGGAATTGAGACTATCCTGAGCTTTGAGAAAAAGAGATGGTAAAAGATCATGTGAGGTTGGATCAGAGCTGGCATTGTAACAAACCCAACAGTAGCTCATGCAAGGAGAAGACATTGGGAGCAGGACTTACATATCAGAAGACGATAACCAAGAGAGAAAGAATGAAACCAACCCACAGAAAGAAATCCTTGGTTTCTACAGCTATAATTCCCTTTTTAAATAGCACTTGTCTTGTAATGGGAGCAAGCACCTGCTTTCTGACAAGAACTCAGTCTGAAATAACCACTAAGGAATCTACAACAGAGTCATTCCTCACTGGAATGGACTGTCAGCAGCATCTATCCTGTGCAGCAAGTCAGCACCATTTATTACAAACAACCAATACCACGTGCCTCTTAATGAGATGCAAGTAGCCGGCATCCCTTAGGATATTTTCATGCCCCAAAGTCCTTAATCTGAAACAAACCAAGTCTTTTGACATAAATTACCAGTGTTATAAGAAATATAAAGGACAGAAGAGCAAGTTAAATGACATCTTGCAATCAGATAAACTAAAATGTGCAATCCATTCTACAAGCAATGAGTCTGGTCTTTAAAAAAAAATAAATTTCATAAAAAAAAACAACAACAACACAAGAGGAATGAGAGGACTATTCAAGGACTAAAAAACACAGTTACAAAATGAAATCATGGTCCTCAACTGGATTAAAAAACCACCAAACAAACAATCCAACCAGATGCAATGCAAGGCCCTTGAATGTCTTCAGGGAAATCAACTGTAAAAGATAGCTGGGGAAATAGGAATACAGACTGAATGCTGGGGAATTAATAGTAGCTTTCTTAGGTCTGATAATGCAGGAAAATGTTTGTGTTCTTAGTACACGTGTGTTAAAGGACTTAGAAGTGGAGTGCCATGACTGTCACACTTTGCAAAGATTCTGTAAAATTAAGCAGATTGTATAACCAGAGATAGATAAGCAGTTAAAGCCAAATGGTAACAATTGTTGATTCTAGATGGTGGGTGTTCATTGTACTTACTTTTCAACATCCCATGTATTTAAAATTTTTCATAACAAACGGTTGAAAAAATAACACACATATTAAAAATAACCATCTTAGAAACCCCTTAGGAAGATATCAGGTGAAGCCTGACGATCCTTCTCTCAATAAACCACACTTAAGAGTTCTTTAAGGCTTCCCCAGTGGCTCAGCGGTAGAGAATCTGCCTGCAAGGCAGGAGCTACAGGAGACACAGGTTCAATTCCTGGGTCAGGAAGATCCCCTAGAGAAAGGCATGGCAACCCACTCCAGTATTCTTGCCTGGAGAATCCCATGGACAGAGGAGCCTGGTGGGCTACAGTACACGGGGTCACGAACAGTCATGTCACAGACATGACTGAAGAGACTTCGCAAGCACATATCAAAGGAATGATTTCAGTGAGCCCTAAGAGTTCCTACTTTACTGCTAGAGCAAATATTGTACCTGCATCTTCAGTTTCAGTTCAGTTCAGTCGCTCAGTCATGTCCGACTCTTTGCAACCCCATGAATTGCATCATGCCAGGCCTCCCTGTCCATCACCAACTCCCGGAGTTCACTCAGACTCACGTCCATCGAGTCCGTGATGCCTTCCAGCCATCTCATCCTCTGTTGTCCCCTTCTCCTCCTGCCCCGAATCCCTCCCAGCATCAGAGTCTTTTCCAATGACTCAACTCTTCGCATGAGGTGGCCAAAGTACTGGAGTTTCAGCTTTAGGATCATTCCTTCCAAAGAACACCCAGGGCTGATCTCCTTCAGAATGGACTGGTTGGATCTCCTTGCAGTCCAAGGGACTCTCAAGAGTCTTCTCCAACAACACAGCTCCTGACAAAGCTGTTGCTTGCGTTCAGGGGGAATGCAGCACAATAAATCCCCATCAAGGTCTAGAATCACCATCACCCTACTAGGATCAACAGGAAAAGGCAGGTTTGCCACTCCATCCAACACTCCTTTTCTATGAGCAGGTTTAGCTGAACCTACATAAATGAAATACACATCTGATACACCTCTATTGCAACTTCCTCAAATCAGAACTATGATTTTAAGCAAGCCTTCATCTGTCCGTAAAAAAGTAATAGGCCTAATTCCCTGTCTTTTCCCAAATGGATGTAAGGTCAAATCAGCCCTGAGGATATAAAAACACACTATGCATTAGCAGCGTTCTGCTGTATGGTATGTTTTCCTCTTCCCTGAACGTGTGTTAACCAGGAGGTCAGGGCAGGGGTGGGCCATGCTGCTACTGCAGTGTCTAAACCAGCTGGACCATGTGAAAGTCATGCTCGAAAAGGCTCATTCATGAGGTGCGTTCACTGAGATTTCCAGTGTCAGATGGCATTTGCGTAAGGAGAGTTTGCATAAAGAAGGACAAGGCTGGGAGGCCCAAAAATCAAGTAAGGGAAGAATTTTCATCATCAGGCCTAAAGAAGATAGACCATTTAAAAATGAGCTCTAGGCAATCAAGCTGTAATGAGCATTTGCTTTTAGAGAATATTTAATTACTAAAAATGAGTAAGTTTGTAACACTTATTCATCTTCAATAATAGAAATATCTTAAGTATAAATAAGTGGTCACTAAGTAGAACATGTGTGTGCTAAACAAAGATATGAAACAGTGAAAGGAGCAAAAGATACCAATTATTCATGAGGCATCTGGTTACTGAATGTCTGTTATGCACTATATATGCATGAGACTTCTGAGGTACTAACCGCACAGAGGCACTACATATATATGAGCAGTTAAAATACATGAGGTTTTAGTCTGGCTGCCCATTGGAAACACTCCATCCTGACCCCACATCCCTTCTGCCCAAGAAACACAAATGAAATAGAAATTAGCCAGCTGTTCACCTAGCTAATTGGCAAGCTGCTATTGCTGACCAGTTACGTTTGTCTCTGAGTTTTTATGATAATCCAAGTGTGTGTCAGTGGCCCACGGTGCCTTCAGTCTGTAGACCTCCTGCATGCACTTCAACTCTTTGCAGACAAAAATGAAAAAGAAAAGAAGGCACTATTTAGAGTCACAATGAGTTAAACGTCATCCAATCCATTAAATGTACCATGTTACTTGAAGAGGAAGATAATGGGAAAGAAGAAAAGTGAGGCTTCAACTCCCATCCCCAGCTTTTGAAGTGAGCAGGAAACAGATTGTAAAATCTATCGTGGAGGGAAAAAGAAAACATGAAGGGAAAAAGAAAACGTGAAGGGAAAGGTTCAGATTCAGAAAATCAATGTTCCAAATTGGTGCATCCCCTCAGTTCTCAACATCACCATCCCCTCCCATGCCTTCAAAGAGCATGATGGCCTTTCAGAGGTGATGAGACCACTGCCATGATATTGTTTGCATAATAAATGCTAAATTTGATTGGAACAAAAAATAAAAACCTCCATGAAAAGTCATAAATGCAACAAAACACAAAGAAATACTGAGACTGATTCTTGGGTCACCTCCTGTTTTAAACCCCTGACTAGAAGACCTAAATAGACATTTCTCCAAAGAAGACATATGGATGGTCAATGAGCACACTGAAAGATGCTCATCACTGCTAATTATTAGAGAAATGCAAATCAAAACTACAGTGAGCTACCACAGTCAGAACGGCCATCATTAAAAAGTCTGCAAATAATAAGTGCTAGAGAGGGTATGGGGAAAATGGAACCCTTCTACACTGTTGGTGGGAGTGTAAACTGGTGTAACCACTAAGGAAAACAGCATGCAGGTTCCTCAAGAAATTAAAAATAAGAGTAGCCAGATGATTTACCAATCCCACTCCTGGGCACATACTCTGATAAAACTCCAATTTGGAAATATATATTCACCCCTACGTTCATAGCAGCACTATTTATAACAGCCAAGACATAGAAACAACCAAAATGTTCATCAACAGATGATCAGATAGAGAAAATGTGGTATATATATGCAATGGAATCTTAGTCATACAAATAACAAAATAATGCCATTTGCAGCAACATGGATGGCCCGAGAGATTATCATACTAAGTGAAGTCAGAAAGAGAAAAACAAATACCAAATGATATCACTTATATATGGAATCTAAAATGCAACACAGCTAAACATAGAAACATTTCTGGCTTACAGACAGAGAGAATAGTTTTGTGACTGCCAAAGAATGGGTGATGGGGAAGGAAGCACTGGTAGTTTGAGATTAGCAGCTGCAAACTATTATATACAGAGTGGATAAACAACAAAGTCCTACTATATAGTGCTGCCGCTGCTGCAGGGAGCTGTAAATTAATATCCTGTGATAAACCACAATGGGTAAGAATATGAAAAAGAATATACATAAATATATATATATATATAGCTGAATCACTTTGCTGTGCAGCAGAAATTAACACACTGTACATCTATTACACTCCAATAACATTTTTAAAAAATAAAAATAAAACTCCTAGCTCCAGTATCACCCAATGGTAACAGAATTAATAACAGCCACTTCAGAATGCAATTGTCCAGGATCTGCTATTATTTCAATTAATCCAGAGGACTATTACTATGCCTTATGTCTTATGAGCAGTTTATTCTTGCTCCCAGTTCAGATTCTGAGGACTGAAAAAAAATACCAATAACCAAAAGGACTATTTCTAGCTAACATGGAAAAAAAAAGGGGTTAGAAGTTTTGTTTATTTGACAGTCAGACCCTGGGCATCAGGATGATTACCCTTTACTATGGGATGAGAGATGGGGAAGACTGCTGTAGACAAGAACTGTTTGTATCTGCCTGGTGCCTCTCCCCTTCCTTTGGAAACTGCCCCTTGGCTCCCATGTTACTATGGTTACCACAGGAGCCAGTAGAGCAGAACTCCACACTGTGGCCACAGCTGATTGGTCTTGGAGTATCCACCTGACCCAGGCTGAACCAATCAAAATCTTCCCCACCAGTAATTTTGGCTCTGAGAGAGAAAAAGCTGTCACTCTGCAGATGGCTGCATTTCCACAGTGTGGAGGAAGTCAGTCTGCAGAGAAAATGCAGCAAACAACACAGGAATTGGGAACCCTCATGGGCTTCAGGTGCTGCTTCCAGGGATTTCTGAGATCCTGCTGCATTCCATGAACTATCTGGAGACCTCTATAATTTTTGAAACTCTCCTTGTTTAAGCTAATTTGAGTCGAATTCTATCACCTGGAAGATCTCCTAAGTAACCTAAAAGACCCCAGTCAAACGCATCTTTTACCTTGTATAATTCTGGAACAAAAAAGGAATAACTGAGTTGACAGCTGCATAAAATAAACAAAGGCATCTATAAATTCTGTCTCTGAAGTACAGAACCTGCACAAGCCACTGTCCCCACAGACTTCACATACGGCCAAAAAAGAAACCACTTCTGAGTCTAAAAATGAGCTTCAACGTGCCTGGTATGTTTTTGGTGTCAGCACACTGAAGACAACATAGGCTTTTCCTCACAGGTGTCTTTCACAGGGTGGCTTCTCCACTGTCTGAAGGGAAATGAGACAAGAAGACTAAGCGGAAATGAGAGACAGTTTTTCGTTTCGAAAGGGCACCTCACATCAAAAGGCATCTATTATAAACTCAAAATGGGTTAAAGACCTAAATATAAGTCAAGACACCATAAAACTCCTAGAAGAGAACACAGGCAAAACATTCCCTGATATAAATCGTGGCAATATTTTCTTAGAGCAGTCTCCCAAGGCAATAGAAATGAAAGCAAAAATAAACAAATGGGACATAATCAAACTTACAAGGTTTTGCACAGCAAAGGAAACCATCAGTAAAACAAAAAGACAACCTATGGAATGGGAGAAAATATTTACAAACAGTGTGAACCACAAAGGCTTAATTTCCAAAATATACAAGCAGCTCATATAATTCAATATCAAAAAAATAAACAACTCAATAAAAAACAGGCCAAAGATCTAAATAGACATTTCTCCAAAGACGACACACAGATGGCCAAAAAGCACATGAAAAGATGCTCAATATCACTAGTTACCTGAGAAATGCAAATCAAAACTACAGTGAGGTATTACCTTACACTGGTCAGAATGGCCATCATCAGTTAAGACTACGAACAATAAATGCTGGAGAAAATACGGAGAAAGGGGAACCTTCCCTACTATTGTGGGACTGTAAATCGGTGCAGCCACTAAGAAAAACAGTATAGAGATTTCTTATGAAACAAAAAATAGAGCTATTGTATAATTCAGCAACTCCACTCCATAAAAGACAAAAACTCTAGTTTGAAAAGATACATGCATCCCAATGTTCATAGCAGCACTTTTTACAATAGACAAGACATTGAAATAACCCAAGCACACATCAACAGACAACTGGCTGAAGAAGATGTGAGATATATATATATATATATATATATATATATATATTTGATCACAATATTGTGTTTCAGGTGTACAGTAATTCAGTTTTATACATAAAACTAAACATTCACACACACACAGGAATACTATTCAGTCATTAAAATGAATAAAATATTGCCATTTTCAGCATTATGAATGGACCTAGAAAATACTGTATTTAGTGAAATGTCAGAGAAAGATATATATGATATCACTTATGTGTGAAATCTAAAAAATAATACAAATGAATATATATACAAAACAGAAACAGACTCACAAACATACAAAACAAACTTATGGTTACCAAAGGGGAAAGATGGGCAGGCAGGGATAAATTAGGAACAGGGGATCAACAGATATATACTACATAAAGTAGATAAGCAACAAGGATTTACTGTTATAAGCACAGGGAGATACATTCAACATCTTATAATAACCAATAATAGAAAAAAATCTAAAAATTATATATATATAATTGAATCACTTTGCTATACACTTCAAACTAACACAATATTATAATCAACTCTACTTCAACACTTTGGGCTTCCCAGGTGGAGTCAGTGGTAAAGAACCCATCTGCCAATGCAGGAGACATAAGAGACACAGGTTGAATCCCTAGGTCAGGAAGATCCCCTGGAGAAGGGCATGGCAACCCACTCTAGTATTCTTGCCTGGAGAATCCCATGGACAGAGGAGCCTGGTGAGCTACAGTCCATGGGGTTGCAAAGAGACAGACACAACTGAAGCGACTTGGCACACACATATTTCAACAAAAAAATAAACAGAAACAAAAAAGTTCAAGGGAGAAGAAGGTAAATAAAAAGGATTTGAGGTGATGAAAAGTTGACCACAGAATTGTCCCTTGTTTCTAGCAGTGTTAAAAAGATGGTCATGCCGAACTTTCTCTGAAATCAAGGTATGTGTAGTCAGCTTTCTTTTAGAAAGGCAATAGGCTCCCATTGCCTGGGGAAAGCCCATCCCAGGCTCACAAGCTGGCTCTGCCACTTACCGTGGCTGTGACTTCAGGCAGCGGGAAGGTGTGCGCTCCGTTTCCTCATATTCGAAATGGGACAGCTACTATCTACCACGCAGCACTGCCACAGCCTTGCTTGGAGCTGATGTTAAATAATGCAGGCAAATGTACAAACTGAGGCTGCGAGAAAAGAAAAAGCCATGCCACCTTCTTTGGCAAAAGAGAGCTGAGGCCACAGTGAACGCTGAAGGGGCGAGGTGAGTTTTGAGTATTAGAGACTCTGTCACTCTAATGAGTTGTGAATTTCGCAGTATTTCAGCCTGATCTTCAAGAACCATTCACCTAGGGTTTGCCAACTTCCTTCCAAACATGGGGCCTGGGGGTGGGTCAGGCCGCCTGGAGCAGGCACAGGACCTATTGCCTGGAGATGTGACTCTACTCTTAATTCTCCTGGCTTTGAGCCTCACCAGCATTATTTCCTGTCTGTCTAGAAACCGGACTCTCTTCCATGATGGTACCAAACTCTTCCTTGGAGTAGGACGTTATTAGTTAAAATAGCATTAACTGTGCCAGGAATGTACCCAGAAAGTGCCAAAGAAGAGAGAAGACTAACAGGCAACTGTAAATGCTCGGGGTGTGGGAGAGAAGGCCCAAAGTCCATGCAGGAAGAAGTCAGGGGCAGGCTGGAGAAGGGGCTGACAATGGGCCAGCAAGCCTATGTAACAAGCATCCCTTTCAAAGGCCAGTAAGAACCATCTTCAACCCCAGCAAGATGAATAAACCCCTACTGGTTTTGAAAGGCCTTCAAATCAATCTTTTTACAAATGTCTCACATACCTAACTGTACTTTCTACCATCAGAACTATAGCCATAGATACATGGACCGCAGAGCTCTGAAAGTGTGGCTAAAAATAAGTGAAGACCTTTGCCCTAAAACATATGACATACTTCCCAAACCCTGCACTAAATTTCAGGCATCCAGTGACCCCTCAAATATCTGGACCTCCCACACCAAGAGGGATTCCCAACTCACCTCCAACAGTGCCAGGGGCTGCAGGCATGGACGGCCGCACGTTACCCATGCCATGTAACAAAGGGATCATTTGAAAATATGAGTGTTTACTATCTGGTCTAGTGACCTTTTGTTTTCAATCCCTGTTAAGCAGCTCTGTCATATGCCTCCTACTCTGACATTCTGCTACGATACAATACTTTGTTTACCTACACATCTACTAGATGCTAAGGTACATGGGATGAAGACTGTGTCTTACTCAATTGTGTGTCTTTGTTGTTGAATGAATGCTCTTTAACCTTTCATTAACAACACCAACCTCTTCCTTGGAGCGAATGTCCCTTCACTTTCAGTGGCTCCAGTAGACTGCCAATCATGAAACTCCGTCAACCCAGCTCCTTCAGAGGAGCACGTGACCAAGGTCTGTCCAGTGCTCTTGACCACAGCCGTTGGCCAAGGTATAACTATGTGAGCGGAACCAGGGCAATCAGAGTCCTATGCTGGGATTTCACATCGGGACTCTGGAAACAAAAACTCCCTTCTGTCTGGAAATGTGTGGCTATTTGTGGTCATCACCTCTTTCCAAAACAGTGCGCGTGCAGTAGGAGAACATAAGACCAAAACCGCAAAAGGGACAAAGCTGAGAGAGTATACCTGGATACAGCTGTCCCTGAGGCCTATCCATCAGTTTCCCTCGGTTACATGAACCAATAAATTGCCCTTTCCACTTGCACTTGTTATAATTGTGTTTCTATCACTAGCAGCCAGAAGAGTCCTGACTAATACACTAAACCTCATTTTCCTCAACTGAACATGAAAAGGCTTGGGGTATGAAATTAAGGGCTTCAGTGGTAAAGAATCTGCCTGCTAATGCAGGACTCACAGAGTCACAGTTTCAATCCCCGGGCCGGGAATGTGCCCTGGAAAAGGAAATGGCAACCCACACCAGTATTCCTGCCTGGGAAATCCCATGGACAGAGGAGACTGAGGTCACAAAGAGTCGGACAGGATTTAGCAACTGAGCACACACAGGCAAACACACAGAATGTTCAAAGACTCTTCCAAAGCTCAGAGCTTAGACATTTCTTACCAAATGGTTTCAGTTCAGTTCAGTCGCTCAGTCGTGTCTGACTCTTTGCGACCCCATGAATTGCAGCACGCCAGGCCTTCCTGTCCATCACCAACTCCCGGAGTTCACTCAGACTCACATCCATCGAGTCTGTGATGCCATCCAGCCATCTCATCCTGGGTCGTCCCCTTCTCCTCCTGCCCCCAGTCTCTCCCAGCATTAGAGTCTTTTCCAATGAGTTTAGGCAAGTATAAAGGCCAAGCAGTGGAGAAAGACACAAGACCAGTATGGCCCTGAAATTCGCTTGATATTTCATTCAAATTTCAGACCTAGCACCTAAAACAATGTCTCGTACAAAGTTCAGTTCAGTCACTCACTCGTGTGCGACTCTTTGCGACCCCATGAATTGCAGCACGCCATGCCTCCCTGTCCATCACCAACTCCGGGAGTTTACCCAAACTCAAGTCCATCGAGTCGGTGATGCCATCCAGCCATCTCATCCTCTGTCATCCCCTTCTCCTCCTGCCCTCAATCCCTCCCAGCATCAGGGTCTTTTCCAATGACTCAACTCTTCGCATGAGGTGGTAGGTCTTGTTAAATATTTTCAAGTTAACTACAGGCAATGCCAAGTGTTGTGGTCCAGAGATTTTCACATTTCTAGGATGTGTTTCCTACCTGACTTTGTCTCTGTGACTCTCTGTCTCAGCTTACTAGAGGAGCTGCAGTGAATATTCTCACAATAAAGGGTCAGAATTCTGAACTTTACAAGGCCCCAACCATACCCAGTTCAAAAGCATCAATTCTTCAGTGCTCAGCTTTCTTTATAGTTCAACTCTCACATCTATACATGACTACTGGAAAAACCAAAGCTTTGACTAGATGGACCTTTATTGGTAGAGTAATGTCTCTGCTTTTTAATATGCTATCTAAGTTAGTCATAGTTTTTCTTCTAAGGAGCAAACATCTTTTAATTTCATGGCTGAAGTCACTATCTGCAGTGATTTTAGAGCCCCCCAAAATAAAGTCTCTCACTGTTTCCATTGTTCCCCCATCTATTTGCCATGAAGTGATGGGACTGGATGCCATGCTCTTAGTTTTCTGAATGTTGAGTTTTAAGCCAACTTTTTCACACTCCTCTTTCACTTTCATCAAGAGGCTCTTCAGTTCTTCTTCACTTTCTGCCATAAGGGTGATGTCATCTGCGTATCTGAGGTTATTGATGTTTCTCCCAACAATCTAGATTCCAGCTTGTGCTTCATCAAGCCCAGAGTTTCTCATGATGTACTCTGCATATAAGTTAAATAAGCAGGGTGACAATATACAGCCTTGACATACTCCTTTCCCCATTTGGAAACAGTCTGTTGTTCCGTGTCCAGTTCTAACTGTCACTTCTTGACCTGCATACAGATTTCTCAGGAGGCAGGTCAGGTGGTCTGATATTCCCATCTCTTTAAGAATTTTCCAGAGTTTGTGGTGATCCACACACAGTCAAAGGCTTTGGCGTAGTCTATAAAGCAAAAGTAGATGTTTTTCTGGAACTCTCTTGCTTTTTATATGATTCAGTAGATGTTGGCAATTTGATCTCTGGTTCCTCTGCCTTTCCTAAATCCAGCTTGAACATCTGGAAGTTCACGGTTCACGTACTGTTATAGTTGACTTGGAGAATTTTGAGCATTATTTTGCTAGCATGTGAGATAAGACCAATTGTGTGGTAGTTTGAACATTCTTCGGCACTGCCTTTCTTTGGGATTGGAATGAAACTGACCTTTTCCAGTCCTGTGGCCACTGCTGAGATTTCCAGATTTGCTGGCATATTGAGTGCAGCACTTTCATGGCATCGTCTTTTAGGATTTGAAACCGCTCAACTGGAATTCCATCATCTCCACTAGCTTTGTTCGTAGTGATGCTTCCTAAGGCTTGCTTGACTTGCCATTCCAGAATGTCTGGCTCTAGGTGAGTGACCACACCATCGTGATTATCTGGGTCACGAAGATCTTTTTTGTATAGTTATTCTGTGTATTCTTGCCACCTCGTTTTAATCTCTTCTGCTTCTGTTAGGTCTGTACCATTTCTGTCCTTTATTGTGCTCATCTTTGCATGAAATGTTCCCTTGGTAGCTCTAACCTTCTTGAAGAGATCTCTAGTCTTTCCCATTCTATTGCTTTTGAACTGTGGTGTTGGAGAAGACTCTTGAGAGTCCCTTGGACTGCAAGGAGATCCAACCAGTCAATCCTCAAGGAAATCAGTCCTGAATATTCATTGGAAGGACTGATGCTGAAGCTGGAACTCCAATACTTTGGCTACCTGATGCAAAGAACTGACTCATTGGAAAAGACTCTGATGCTGGGAAAGATTGAAAGCGAGAGAAGAAGGGGATGACAGAGGATGAGATGGTTTGATGGGATCATCGACATGATGGACATGAGTTTGAGTAGGCTCTGGGAGTTGGTGATGATCAGGGAAGCCTGGCATGCTGCAGTCCATGGGGTCTCAGAGAGTTGGACATGACTGAGCAACTGAACTAAACTGAACTGAACCAGATCCAGAGGAGCTGACACAGGGTAAGACACCTCCCAGGGTCCCACCTCTCTGAGGGTCCTGCCTTCGTATTCTCACCATCCTATTCTGGTCTCACCTGTGATTTTCCTGCCATAACTGTCCCAACCACAACCATCCTCCTGGCTTCTCTCCTTGAACATATCTGTAGAACTCATGTTCTGGTGAGAGATGGCACAGCACCACCCATGGTAAGGGAGGGTAGAGAAATTCCAGGCGGTTGTAATACCCAGGGCCTCTGTCTCCTTAGAGGAGCATGGGAACCAAAGGACACAGCCAACCATTAGCAGCAGTAACTCATGATAGTACTGAACTGCTTGGTACATAGAAAAGATCTGTCATCCAGGTGTCACCAGCCCTTCCTGAGGCTCTTGGCAGCTAGAAGCTCCAGCCAAAAAGAGGAAAACCACAAATGCAATTCCTAAGGCTCTAAGAAGTCAAGAGGTCTGCAGTGGGTCTAAAGGGAACGGCAAGGCGGCAGTCACCATACGCTCGCTCAGCAAGGTCTTCCTTAGAATTATTGACATTTTGAAAGATCTCTCTTTTCCCAAAAGGTCTGTTTCTTAAGACACTGCCCACGTCGCGCCCTGTCCCACGCTCCCTCCTTGGCCCTCGTATGTCTCCAGCTCACTTCTCATTTAGAGCCGTGTGGCTCTTTCTCCTCTTGCCTTTTCCAACCCATTTCTCACCATCTCTTACCTGCACCCCTATCCCCAAACCCCACACGTGTCCAGGACGTGAGAAAGTAACCCAGGCTCCTTCTGCTTTACGAGCTGAAAAGGAATGGAAATGCATATGCTGCTAATGTTTTTCTCTGCCACATATATAAAAATGGGAAATTTGCTAAACCCTTTCCCTCCAAATAAAGAAGGAAATGAAGAGTTCATAGAACACGTGTCTTGCCCGAGAACAAACAGTCTAGCAGGCCTGAGCATCACATTTCATTATAGAAAATGTATCAATTAGATAATGCCTCCCATGTTCTTCTCCTGGCATTCTGGGTGCTTCTCATTCTTTGGCTCCAATTACCATAACTATGCTTACAGAGCTGGGAGTGGCGGTGTTCCCACTGGCTTGGGTTTTCTTCCATGCCCACTAGGCCATGGAATACTATGCTCCAAGGGACAGAGGGATGACTTTGGCCACAGAGGAATCTGGCAATCAGTCAGGCCCTGAGCCATCTCCCTCCTGGTGTGGTCTTGAGGTCCGTTTGTCTAACTTTACCAGGAAGCCACAGGGGCCAGAAGAATCAAAGCAAAGACAAGAGACCAAGATAAACACAACTGACCTGACCACCTGAATAGACTCTAGTCATTTCGACACTTTTAACTGTTGGGGGAAATCTTACGGGCGGGCTATGAATTTGAGGGCTGATAGGAAACTGAAGTCAACAAAGCATTAGATTCTGTTATCTATGTGGTTTGAATTAGCCAGGGGCCAGTTGTCTGCTTGCTCCCCTGCAGCAAATTACTAGTGTTAAATGTTACCCCTGCAAGGCTATGACAGACAGAACATCCCTTAAACCAAGTATGTGTCCAACAGTTCCCTTTCCAGCAGTAAGATCTACAAACCAGACTTGAGCTTAAAAATTCATGAAACATTTTTCAAGGACAAACAGTTGAAGAAGTTTCAGCCAAAGGTAGGGTTATCAATTTGTCCCAGCTTGCCCGGGACTGAAGTTTCCCAAGACACGGGGCTTTCAGTGCTAAAGCCAGGACAGTTCCAGGCAAATCCTAGATGGACCTCAACCCGAGTAGAGGTTGAATCAGAAGGAACAGGGTGGCACACTCAAGGGAAGGTAGAGAGGGAGAGAAAATAAACACCTTCAAAACAGTTCAACTTCTCTTTAGTTCAAAACCAACTACAGATGTCAACCGTGTCAAAGTGTGTACAAACTATTTTTTCAAGAAAGGGTTTATGGCCAATGACTTTGGGAGATGCTCCGTGCAAACTCCATCAGCTCTCCTTCACATGGTCTCCATGCACATCAACACACTGAAGGCTCTGAGAAGTCCTGCATGGTGAACATACCTTAATTTGGTGCTCTCAGGGTGTCCCAAGTCTGTTGCACCACACAAGCCTTTTTTTTTCACTTAATGTTTATGATCATCCAACTGAACACACTTTGAGAAATGGGGGTCTTGTTCACAAAACCATAACCAACCGAGGAGGTGCATGACTTAGACTCGGTAAGACACAACTACCTAAGAGGCCAACACATTTCTCTTTGTATTCAGTTAAAAGCATACTGAAAACTGAGCTAAAAGAGAGCCACGATTTGCATTTTTAAAAGACATTTGGGGAAAATGACTGAGGTGTATGTAGGATATTAAAGATGAACTGAACCAGTAAAAACAGTGCTGAAAGACTAAAGAACCTGAAACATAATCTGAAGTGAATTTTGTGTCAGATATATGTGAGAGATTTATTTATTCATTCATTCCATTTATTCATTCACCTTAATTAAGCATGTATGTTCTAGGCACTGTGCTAGGCCCAGGGATAATGCAGTAACAAGAGAGAGCGATAAGGTCTCCAGTGCTTGGGGCTTCCAATCTTAAATGTCACTACATGTTAACTAACAATCTTTTAACAATGAGAAAAAGAACTACAGGGATCCACAGGAGATGCCTCTAGGTCAGATTTAAGGGGTGGACACGATGTGTTCCCACGGAAGGTGATATCAAAGATTATACCCAATGGATGAAGTGGGTGGGCCAGTCCTGTGTGTGCAGGAGCGTGGTGTCATGCAGCAGGAGATTGTTTTGGGCATAAGGTACAATGTATGCAAAGGCCTGTTGGTGATACAGAGCTCAGAGCATACTCTACACAGGCAAGAGTCCTGTTCCTGAAGTCAGAGCTAGAATTCATTTTGATATTCAGATGGGCCACTTTGGCTACTATTATTATCACTATTATATAAAGGAAGAGAGTTTTGCATCAAGCAAAGGTTAAATCTGACCCTCCCTACACCTCTAAGGGTCTAGAGCTTTGTGACTGAGAGAATTCCACGATTCCCTTCAGCATCTAATGTTTAAAGCTTACAGACCTCTCTCCTTTTGTAAAGTAAAGTTCCCCACAAAGTCATAAAACTACATATGAACAGACAGTATATTTCTGATTTCTTTTTCCTTCACTCTGCACCTTTCTTGTTCCCCCAAAACAGCCACAGTGCCCACTTCATCAACCTTGACATCTCCTGGCTTCTTCATAAGATGCTTCCCGTAACCCAGCACCTACAGAGCAGGCAAACATCATTGGGTACTTACTGAACCACTTGGAGTTTTTTAATTAAACCATAGGCGCTGATGCAAAGATGACTTCCCCAGGTGGTAAAGCACGGAAGCTTGGTGGAGACTTGGCTCGCAAAGTCCACCTCAGCTGAGTCCTCTTTGCAGCACCCAGAAGAGGACAAGTAATGGGTGGGATTGTTCAAGGGAAAACACTTACCCCTCTGAAATTCCAGGCTTTAGGAGATGGAAACATGGGAAAGTTGTTCTGCTGCTGCCGTTTAGGCCTGGAAGAGGACAAAAAAAGAGATGTACTCATTATTCAGAGGAAATCACCAGTTTCAGATGGAGTTTCATCAGAAGGAAAGATGCTTGCAGAAATGAGGTGGCTGGAGTTTTCTACAGCTCAGCAATCTTGAGCAGCCAAACACACTCTAGACTCCTTCCCAGTCCCCCGGGAGGAAAGCTCCAAAGTCACTGAGAAAAGTCAATCCCTCACCTTTAAAAAAAAAAAAGGAAAATTTAAAAGAAAATCGAAAGTCGAAACTGGATGCAATTATAGAGCCAGACCAAACTCCAGTCTTTACTTGTCACAAAAGGAAGGCTCCCAAAGGGATGTCATCAGGTGATGTTTGTAGCTTCGGGCACAGCCAGGAACCCTCCCTTGTTGCTCGCTCGCTGGGGAGTCCCTGCTCCTCCACACAGGCCACACTTGGGCTCCCTGGACTTCTAAAGGGATGGTTGACAGGACAACTGTTAAGCAGCCACTGCCTAACAAGTCAGAACTGGCTTCCTTGCCTATTAATCTCTCCCCACGAATCAATCTCCTTAGATGTAACAGAGGCAGGTTCAAATCGGGTCCACACAAGTGTCAGGCGAACGGTACAAAAGAGGAAAGATGCGGGAAGGGGGCTGGGAGGCCGCAGACACACCAGGAATGCCTTACTTCTGTCTTGTAAAGTGAATTCAATTTTGTGACTGCAACATACCCACAGGAACATGTATTGTGACATTTTTATGGAGCGGCGGACACGATTGACTGACTTCACTTTCACTTTTCACTTTCACGCATTGGAGAAGGAAATGGCAACCCACTCTAGTGTTCTTGCCTGAAGAATCCCCGGGATGGGGGAGCCTGGTGGGCTGCCGTCTATGGGGTCGCACAGAGTTGGACACGACTGAAGCGACTTAGCAGCAGCAGCAGCAGCAGATAAATGACTCCTCCCCAAAATGCTATGTCTGTCTATATGGACAGTCAAATGCTGTGTTTGCTTGAAGTACTTCACTGAAAAGCATCCGTGTAGGAGGTGCACCTTGGACTCGCCCTGAGGGTTAGTCACTGATGTGCTAAAGGGCAGTGGTGCTGGATTTTCACATGATACTCAGCCCTCTTCTTTGACCTCCCTGCCACAGTGAGCAGGAACACAAGGTAGAACACTTGTCGTGAACACAGCACAGCTCTGCAGAAGGTCAGGCCTGATAAAAACCTGGACTGGCTCTACCTACCAGAACGCATCATGTCCGCCCCGTGAATCAGGCAGAAGACATAAACAAACCAAACACAAGGTAATTATAGTAACAGCAGCAGCTGACAGGCACTGAGAACTTAAAACAGCATATACTGAGCAGTCACTACTCTCCACTGGGAGCTGGGGTTCACTGTTGCACCCATTTCATAAATAAGAAAACAGGGACCTAAAAAAATATTAAGTGACTTGACTCTCATCACACAGGTGAAATCAGGATTCTGGTCTCAAGTGTGTGATCTCAAATCCCACAGCATTCTGATAGCTGTGTGACCCTGAGCCCAAAGTTGAAGCTCTTGAGCTTTCACATTCTTACGTGCAAAACAGGAGAGATAATACCCAGCACTCAGAGCCAAGACGAGAGCAGGGCTCTGACTCCAGTGTTGTCACTGCTCAGTTCTCAGATGTCAGCCCAGTGCCCACAGCAGAGCTGGGACAACTGGCTGAAACAGATGGGAACTCCCGCCTGACGTGTCTTTGCATCTAACCCCCTTCTTCTGTCTCACTCTCCTCCTCACCCACGCATACAATGGAAACCCAGACTAATAACTTCTCAAGACAAACAGAGCAAATGTGGGTGGTTATTTAGATTTAATACTCTTCTCTTATTAGGTACCATGTTGGTCTCAGCTCTTCTGAAGAGATATTTCTCCCTTAAAAAAACAAAAAAAGTGCACACACACACACAAACTTAGAACTGAGCAGTACTTCTCCCTGGTTACCGTTCCCTCTCCTCCCAGGTTATAATTGGGCTTTGCTCTCCTAATTACCCGATGAGCTTCACTGCTTCCAAAGCAACAACATATACCAGAACATTCTGAGTCAGTGTGTCCCCGTTTCACACACCGCAGTCCACAGACCATGACAGTCACGATAATTGGCAGTGACGGAGTTACATGATGTGCCAGGGACTGTTCTAAGTATTCTGCCTACATAATCTAAATCTTAGAATAACAGGAAGATGGGTTCTTCTGCTATGCTATACTGTAATGTTAATACATTACAGTGGCACTCCTGCTGCTGCTAAGTCACTTCAGCTGTGTCCGACTCTGTGCGACCCCATAGATGGCAGCCCACCAGGCTCCCCCGTCCCTGGGATTCTCCAGGCAAGAACACTGGAGTGGGTTGCCATTTCCTTCTCCAATACAGTGGCACTACATATTACCATATTTTATACATTTACATGTATGGCCTTGCTGCTGCTGCTGCTGCTGCTGCTAAGTCACTTCAGTCGTGTCCGACTCTGTGCAACCCCAGAGATGGCAGCCCACCAGGCGCCCCCGTCAGTGGGATTCTTCAGGCAAGAACACTGCACACACTTAAGTGTACAATAATGGTAACTTCGTATCATAATATGTTTTCACATAATATTGTATATTATTATGGCATAATAGGGATATTACCATTATCCCATTTTAACAGACAGGATAAACTGAGGTCCAGAGAGGTTAAACCAGATGCCAGAAGTCACATAGCTGGTAGGTAGCCAAGGTGGGATTCATACCCAGATGTGTCTGATTCCAGATTCAGGGGATGTAGCCCCTCTCAAACAGAGTGAAGCCCCACCAAAGAGGGCTTCCAAGCATTTGGAAGAATGCAGCTTTGTGGGAGGGTAGCGGTTTAGCAGAGCCTCACACTAAGAGGCCTCATAGACAAACAATGCATCAGAGCAAGTCCATCAGTCCAGGGCACTCTTGGGCAACGCAATCACATCCCCAGTGGCTGGGGAAAGTGCCAGGAAACCTACCTAGAAGACGGCTGTCTCCAAATGCTGCTCCCCACCCCAGCATTCCACCACCAGCCAGGCTTCCAGATCATTCACCTTGGCTGCAGTCCCTTTTAACAATCTCATCTGGCATCAGGAGTCCCCTGATAGTTTCCTTCTCTCCAGCCAAACACCACCACCCACGTGGCCTCAAAGGACGGCTTCGGGGAGTAAAAGGCACCCTCCTGAGAAGGCTCCTTTAGGAAGCCCAGGGGAACTGGCAGGCATGAAGGACAGCATCTCAGAAGCCAGTCAAAGCCAGGTGGGCACCACAGAAGGGGCAACCAGTCTTGGGTATGTTTCTTTTGTTTTACAGGCAACTTCTTTGCACTGTCAACAAAAGTCCAAGGGAGAAAATGGCACTTGGTTTTTCAGGCTTCTCAGATCCAAGCTATACTGGAGGGAGTTCTCTGTAGTTTATGGGGTCCTCAGGCCCCTAAGTGACCCAGATCTGTGCATGGTACATGCACACGTGGTTAGGAAGCACAGCCCACTCACGGATGTCAGGAGGGCAGTGCTGACCAGGGATCACCCACCTCCACCTCCACCCTCCACAGAGGGATGGGGTGATGTGAGCCAGGGCTGGGCGAGCAGCAGGATAGAGACTGCAGAGATGGGAGGCGCAGTTTCTTGACTGGAAGGAGGTTACAATCTTAGGAAAAACTGGAAAGTTATAAACTCTCCACACTAGGGAGACCTCACAGTAGATACAGAAATGCCCAAGGTAAGAGTGAAAAGTCAGGAGTCAAGGTGCATCTAGGGAAAGATCTCAGATTCAGGAGTGTGCGTGGCTGGAATCAGAATAAGGTCAGGAGTGACAGGCCTCAGGGTTAGAAACAGGATGCGTTTCCCACCACGTTAAACAAATCTGACTCTCTCCCGCCACCAGAGAGTGATGCCTGCATCCACAGCATCTCCCGAGCGCCTGGGAGTCCGGCTGCTGCTGCTGCCAGCTCTGTGGGGGCCGAAGTCTGGTGCTAAGACCTGGGGCTCCAAGAGTCCCTCCCTCCCTTTCTTGCTGGGGGACTTCAGCCAGGCCACCTACTTTCTACTCCCCCTGAGCCTCCATCTTCTCATCTGGAAAATGGGGATAATAACCTCTTTTTATAAAATGAAAAATTAATGTGCTATAAAAAGGGAATAAAAATAGTTGATTTAAAAATAACAATGTATTATACAAATGTTTAGCAGAGAGTCTGACATTTACTAGCTGTTCAAACTTGCTGTTATTGAGTCAACGTAACCAGTAAAGAAGATATCACTTGCCATTTTCACTGGCAAGGCTCCTGTCAGAGAGACAATGAAATTTACAACTGAGTCTTACAAATTGTGTAATGTAAGTAAAACAAAACAAAGGCTTTAACATGCTATGAATATTTTGTTAGGTGACAATAACATGGTCATAAATATGAACATAATGTAACTGTGAAAAGAGCCCTGCCTTTCTACTGGTATTTCCTGGTTTCCCACTCCCCTCTTCCTTTTCAAAGATTACCACCTTTGCCAGCATGTTTTATGTGTTGCAAATATTTTAATATCTTAACTGTCAGTCCAGAGCATCTTGCTAACAAAACTTTCCTTGAATTTCTTTTCTTTTGTTTTACCTCTCTCTCCATGAGAAGCTGTAGAATTACTAGGAAAACAGCTATACTTTATAAGAAAAACTAAAGCCAGGTATTTCTTATTCTTGTTGGACCACTGAAGATGTGGTGATTTCTTTCACTTAAATGTCTTTTTAGTTTCTGTTTTGAGTATATAATCAAGGATGGACTGGCAGGTGCTTACCCCAGTGAAGACCCAAGTCTTCCTGGAGAAGCTCACTGGAAAGAGATTGCAAAATGGACATCTCATCACTTTGGCTTGTCTTTCTCTTAAATATAAGTAGAAAGGCACTACTTGGTACATGTTTCTGTAGCTCACTGACTCACACTCAGCCTCATTCCAGTCACGCCATGGCTGCAAGTCCAGCTTTTTACTTCCTGATAAATTATGGAAAAAAGAACTACAGAACCTCAGATTGCTCAGCTGGTTCAATCACTCAACACCAGTTACATCCTCTTTACAACAGTCCTTTTGGGAATACACCCTGAAAGAAAGGCTTCTCTCCTTGGAGAATGAATCTGTAGCTCTTTATGTATAATAGACTCTCATTAATTTCTTTCCCTTTCCTTCCTGAGCACCTACTATACCCCCACACAATGCCACATGTTAGAGAGACTGTGGCGAAGCAAACAGATCAGTTCCTACTTTCATGGAGCTTGCAGAACAACCAGACCAAAAATTGCAGGGGGGCGCTGCTGTGGAGAGTGCGGTGATAGGGAGTGCCAAAGAGCCTCAATCAAGTTTTGAAGAGCTAGAAGAAAGACTCGGCCAGGTGATGAGAAAAGGGAACTGCAGGCCAGGCCCCAGGAAAAGCATGTTCAAAGTTCAGGAGGTAAAAAACTGATCTTTGAAAAGATTAATCAAACAGACAAAACTGAGCAAGTTAAAAGGGGGCAGGGAGAACACTGCAAATACTATTATGGATGGAGGCATAGAGCTATAGACACAGCATCAAGTTAATGACAAAACACTGCTAGCAATGCCTCAACACTATTAAATCTGAAAACTTAAAACATACATTCCTTCAAAAGATGTAACTTATCAAAAATATCTCAAGGAGAAATACAAAACCTAAAACCTCAATAACTAATAAAAAAAAAAATGAAAGAAAGCATCAGACCAGACAGTTATATTGATGAATTCTACAAAACTTTCAAAACAGACCATTCCAATCTTAGCCAGGCTGTTCCACAGACGATAAAAAAAGAGTCCAGAGGTAAAAAGAGACAACACATTTGAACAACCAGAATTAAAAGTATGACAACTGAAATTCTGTGAATAAGGAAATGGATTAAATGAAGCTATATTCATTCTTATCAAATGGAAGACAACACAGAATTATATAATAATGAAAAATCTTTAAAAAAAAGAAAAGAATGAAAATTCAAGTCACAAGAGATACCCATATGGTATGATACTATTGAGGAATGCACAAAGTAACACCCTGTTTATGGCCACATGTAGTAGAAATGTAAGACTAAACAGGCTGTATCAACTGCAGAAGGCAGCTTCCTTCCCTCTGGGGATGAAGAGGGGAGAGCGACTGGGTGGAGCCCACATAAGGCTTCCTCTCTGCGTGGAATGTTTCCGTTATTCACATAAAAATTCTGAGGCTAACAGGGCAAAATGTTGCTGCTTATTCAATCCATATGGGGATATAGAGGTGGATATTATAATAGCTGATATTTTGCTATATGGGTGAAAAATTGTAGACCTAAAAATAGTAATAAACAGGAATAAATCACGGCAAAGCTATGTAACAAAATCTCAAGCATCCATTAAGAATAGTGAGGTAAATCTAAATCCTCACTAGCAGAAACCTTAAAATATGTGAAATAAGACACAAGACAACATGTAAACCCATTGAGGTTCACACACTCACACACACACATACACACACACATACACACACACACACACACAGAATCAGCAGTGTGTGTGCAGGGTGAGGGCCCTGGAAGAGCACACACCCGTCTGTTGACAGTGGCTGATGACATAGCTGGGGTGGGGGTTAGGCGGCATAAATGCGGACATTACCGTTTACACTATGTATTTTTAAATCATTACTATGGGAACCTATTGTGCACATAATGGAAATCATAATGATGTTTATAAAAAGGCCCTGACAGGTGCAGGAGGCAGCAGAGAGGCATGAGAGGAGGCGGAGCAGGTGCCAAGGCAGAGCCTTAAAAGCTGGGCTTGGGGGTAACGGGGTGCTGCTGAAATTGTAAAGTGAGGAGTGACATGATGAGGACTGCCTTTAGAAAGATCCCTGTGGATAAACTGGGAGACTAGGACTGACCGTCCCCAACTCTTTGAGAGAGATAAGCTTCATCTAAATTATATCATCTGATTGATGATTGTCATTTATAACTTGATTGCTACTTCTGTCTCGGGTATTCCTTGGTGTACAGATTTTAATTGCGTTTTGTCTATAGATTATAAGATAAAGTGAAGTGTGTATGTCCTGATACTTTTTAAGCTGACCTGTCCTTATACTTAAAATGTCTTTTAATAGTAGGCTTCCCTGGTGGCTCAGATGGTAAAGAACCTGCCTGCAATGCAGGAGACCTGGGTTCCATCCCTGGGTCAGGAAGATCCCCTGGAGAAGGCAATGGCAACCCACGCCAGTATTCTTGCCTGAAGAATCCCATGGACAGAGGAACCTGGCGGGCTACAGTCCATGGGGTCCCAAGAGTCGGACACAACTGAGCACAACTCTCATTCACTCACTCAGGACTGACATATACATACTACATAAAATAGATAACTAATAAGGAATGGCTGTAGAGCACAGGGGACTCTACTCAACACTCTGCATGGCCTGTATGGCCAAAGAATCTGAGAATAAATAAACAAAATGAGTGGATATGTGTATATGTATAACTGATTCACCTTGCTGTACACCTGAAACTGATACATTGTAAATCAACTACACTCCAGAAAAAATTCTTTTAAAAAGAAAGATCCATCAGGCTAGAGAGAGGAGAAGATAGCTGAGGCGGATCCAGGGCGAAGGCAGAAACCCACGGGGAGGCTCCTGGAAGCACACACATCCACCGCAGCCTCTCTCGTGGGACCTCTTCAGGATTCTGAAGGCAAAGAAGTCAAGTCTGTTCAGACCTCTCCCCCATTCTCCACCCATGCGCCTGTTATTTTTAGAACAGCACTCATTGTTCAATAGAAATATCATGTGGGCAACATGTGTAATTTAAAATTTTCTATGAGTCACATTAAGATGGTAGGGGAAAAAAGCAGGTAAGTTTAATTTTAATAATACAGTTTCCTGAGCCCAATATATCCAGATAGTACTGTCAGTTCAACATGCGACCAACAGGAGAAAATTAGAAATATTTTACACTTTTTATACCAAATCTTCAAAATCCACTGAGTATTTCACCCTGGCAGCACATCTTAACTGGCACTAGCCATGTTTCAGGTGCTCAGCAGGGACAGGTGGCATGTGTCTACCTTACTGGACAGCTCAGTTATGGAAAAACAGCACTTACAGTTTCAAAGAGCCTCAAACTTTGAAAATTCACTGCTCTATATTTCAGCAGTTAGTGACCACTCAAAACGTGTAAGTTGAGACCCACATAAAGTGGGACATTCTCCAAAAAGATATCTGTATCCATCTGAATTCAGAAACATTCAAAGGTACAAAGTATTTTTACAAAGGCTTTAGAGACATAGTCTCTAGAAAACACAATGGAGATGATCTTTAGGTCACATGCCTACTTGAATGGAGCAACAAATGAAATACTTTCCCAAATGGAGCATATATCAAACAAATGTTTATGATCTGTTGCTAAATAATAAAGAATTGCTCTAACCAAACTAATTCCAAAATTAACTAAAAAGAAGAGATTGAAATGATTTTTAAACTCATGAAATTATTATATTTATAATTCCCCTTTTGTGAAACGTTTGTTCAGGTTTATTTACTCATTTATATAAAGGGATTCTCTTTTCTGTTATTGATATGTAAAGGCTCTTTATATATTCAGGATACAGGATGAAGCAAAGTGTCTAGCACACAGCTGATACTCTAGTAACCATATTGAAAATATATAAAATTTTGATCAAATAATGAACGAAAATGGATAAACAAAATGTGATACGCATGCATAAAATGGAGTGTTATTCAACCACAAAAAGGATGACGTCCTGATACATGCTACAACATGTAACAATCTTGAAAACCTTATGCAAAGTGAAAATAGACACAAAAGGCCACATACTGTATGATTCCATTTACATGGAATACCCAGAATAGGCAAATCCTTAGAAACAGCAGACAAG
This sequence comes from Oryx dammah, assembly GCF_014754425.2. NCBI lineage: Eukaryota > Metazoa > Chordata > Mammalia > Artiodactyla > Bovidae > Oryx > Oryx dammah. The sequence continues at coordinate 16,337,962 of NW_024070193.1, forward strand.
TGGTAGCCAGGGGCCAGAGTAAGAAAGCAAATGGACAGTGGCTATTTAATGCGTGTACAGTTTCCTTTGAGGGTAATTTTTAAAAAGTTCCAGGATGAAATAATGGTGACATATGTATAATCCGGTGAATGTACTTAATGCCGCTCAATTATTAAGACCCTTAAAATTGCTAATACTTCATTATGTAAGGTTTACCACAATTTTTTAAAAAAGTGATGGTAGAGTAAAGCTTGCTGTTGTTCAGCTGCTAAGTCATGTCCAACTCTTTGCAGCCCCATGTAATACAGCATGCCAGGCTCCTCTGTTTGCAATTTTCAGGCAAAATAAAAGATACATATCTCATGGAAAAAGTGCTCATGAATAATAATGCAAAGTAAAATGCTATTATGTTAACTATTCCGGAAAAGGGAAATATGTAAATAAAAGCCAGGAGACCATTCTGTACAGCTTGGGAACTGACAGAAATGGCTTAGATGCGAAGTTTTACTGGTACCGTGAGAAACCAGCCCTACTAGTCTGTTTCCGAGGCACATATTTATGTGAATTATTCAACAATGATAAAAATTCCCACAGCCTCTGGCTTTCTGTGCTTCCTCCCACTCTCCACCCCCAACTGGGTGTCGGTGCTTAGAGATTCTGCAGCATTACCCATTCTGTCTTCCGCTCCCAGCTCACAAGCCATTCTGCTGTGCTGCTTCTTATACTGGAGCTTCCTGCAAAGCTAGTATCTTCAGGACAATTTTTCATGAGTGCAATCTTCCAGAAGACAAACTGCTATTGACAAATTTCAGTGACTCTCAGGCGGAGCCATCAAGGGACAGTTGGGCGCAGTGGTTAAGAGCGCAGATTCTGGAGGCATCTCTGCTATTCACCAGCTGTGTGACACTGGGCGAGTGACCTAACCTCTCTGTTCCTACTTCTCCCTGCTGTAAAATGGAGGTTATAACACTCATTTACACAGTGCACTCATAACACGGTGCCATTGTGTGGATTAAATGAGTTAATATATGTAGAGCTCTTTGTGCCTGGTACACAAAAGGTGCACTTTAAGAGTTATTTTCCTTCTGGGTGATGAACTAGAAGGCCAGGTCTTTTGGATTTTAGTTCTGGGTGAGCTGGGAAACCACAAAGAATTCTAAACAGAGAAGAAACACAGTCTAAGTTTTAAAAGGACTGATCTCAATGCTGCATGGAGATAATCACTATCATGGAGATAATAGCTACAGGACAAAGGGCAGGAAGAAGGAGAGGGTGGCCCAGATGAGGGGCAACAGGGGCCTGGACCAAGATGGTGGCAGTGGGGTTGGTAAGCAGTGCTAGAATTATGGACATATTTGAAGGTAGGGTAATGGGATTTGCTGGTGAGTTGACACAGGGGGTGAAATAAAAAAAAATAAAGGATGCTCTAAGAATTTTAGGCTGAGCAACTGGTTGGGTGAAGAAGACTTATCAGAGCAGCAGTTTTGGGGACAAAAATTAAGAGTGGACATTATCACACTTGAAATATGACAAGTGTTTTGGTACGGACCTCTAAATAGAGATGTGGAATCTGCAGCTGAATTTAAGGAACTGGAGACTGTATTCAAGAGTCATCAGCCTTTAGACAGAAGAGGAGTCCTGACAAAGTGAGCGGGGGCATCCCAGAGGCCAGAGAAGAAAGTGTTTAGGGGAAGGGGTGCTCTATGATGTCATTAAGTAGGGGAAGGAGAAATGCTCACTGAATTTGGCAAAGCAGAAGTCCCTGGTGACTTGATAAATCGAGGAAGTAAGTGGAGCTGGGGGGACAAGAGCTGAAAGGGATATGTCTGCAGATTACCCATAAATATTATTCACAGAAAATACAAATTGACAAGGATCTTAGGTATTGGCTAGTCCACTAAGTCATTGAAATGTGAGCTCCCCTCACACTCGGTGCTCTGTGACAACCTAGAGGGGTGGGATGGGCTGGGAGGTGGGAGGGAGGTTCAAGAGGGAGGGGACATATGTATACTTATGGCTGATTCATGTTGATGTACGGCAGAAACCAACACAAGGTAATTACCCTCCAATTAAAAATAAACAGATTAAAACATAAACACTTTTGGTCCCTATGCACAAATAATTCAGTTACAAGTACTAAGAGATTTACAAAGGTATGGCTGTCTTGTTGGGATCCCTGACAAGACATTTTAATGTCTCAGTTCAGTTCAGTCACTCAGTCGTGTCCGACTCTTTGCAACCCCATGAATCGCAGCACGCCAGGCCTCCCTGTCCATCACCATCTCCCGGAGTTCACTCAGACTCACGTCCATCAAGTCAGTGATGCCATCCAGCCATCTCATCCTCGGTCGTCCCTTTCTTCTCCTGCCCCCAATCCCTCCCAGCATCAGAGTCTTTTCCAATGAGTCAACTCTTCACATGAGGTGGCCAAAGTACTGGAGTTTCAGCTTTAGCATCATTCCTTCCAAAGGAATCCCAGGGTTGATCTCCTTCAGAATGGACTGGTTGGATCTCCTTGCAGTCCAAGGGACTCTCAAGAGTCTTCTCCAACACCACAGTTCAAAAGCATCAATTCTTTGGCGCTCAGCCTTCTTCACAGTCCAACTCTCACATCCACACAGGACTACTGGAAAAACCATAGCCTTGACTAGATGGACTTTAGTCGGCAAAGTAATGTCTCTGCTTTTGAATATGCTATCTCAACTAAAATGCTATAAAAACAGTGATACTGGAAACTTAAAAAAAAAAAAAAGTAAGCTCCCTGAGGACAGGCACTTCTGTCTTTTTAATGCCTCATCACCAGCCTCTGGTACATGGAAGATGCTCAAAAAATATTTGTAAGACTTCTTTGAACTTTCTTGACATCTCTGGCCAAACAGTACAGGTCGACAGGAACTTCCTATTCCTAACAGGATGGTATGGAAGACAGTGAGAAAACACATATACAAATATCCCAAGATGGAATGTTTCACAGTCTCCTCCTTTGACTGAAGAAACTAGACTTAATACTTCTTGGCATTTACTCAGCACAAAAATAACATTTCCTGGTTACCCCTTATTGGCATCCTGACCCCCATCATCACTGCATGGATGACTTCTCATTGGCAGTGGTAAGTTTCAAATAGTCGAGCTAATTATGAGCTAGTCTAGTTAGCAGAAATTACAGGATATTTTTGAAGGAATGCTTTATAACAAAGGTCTTTCGGAAATCCAACTGAAGAAAATTATTTTTTCATATGCTCCGAGTACTGACCTGCAAATGCTGTTTCTAAAGCATTTGGGGGTTGCTTTTAAAAGCACGGGGATGGTTCTCCCTCTTCCCGCCTGCGACCATCTGAATGATGGCACAGTGTCAACGGGAAAGGCTTCATTACCTCCTAAGGCAATCCACATCCTGCCTCTCCAGGTCACAGCCCGGCAGAGAGCAGCTTCACGTCCCTCAGGAAAGGATAATTAGCTTTCTACCCTTTAATCAAGGAGCAGCAGATTGTTGTTTTTCTAAAGTTTTGCTTGGGGAGAGCCTGTTCTTTCCCGAGCGTGTGTTTTTCTAACCAGGACTCCTTGTACGCGTCTTACCTTCCTATGAGCCAACACTGAGAGCACTGACCCCCACCCCTCATCTGAAATGAGAAACTGCAGCTCTCCACTGATGAGTCAATGGCCCGCAACTCCAGGGATGTGGAATCAGGTCTCGGTCACCCCAGTTTATCAACATCACTGACCTCTGCCTTATGGGCCAGGAGAATACTCAACTTCTCTGTCACGAAAATGACATTTTAAAAGGTTTATTTATTTTTTTTAACACTTACTACATGCCACTGTTCTCAGTACTTAATAAATATTAACTCATTTAACCCTCAAAACGATTTTACAAGTAGGCACTGCTATTATTCTCACTTCATAGATGAGGAAAATGAAGTTCAGAGAGGTTAAGTGACTTGTCCAAAATCACACAACTAGGAGGTGCAGAGCTAGGATTCAAACCCAGGCAGCCTGGCTCCAGAAAACCCGAACAGAGAAACGGATATTAAAACCCCTGCAGAATCAGTGACAACAGAGGAAAGGAGATGGGAACCAAAATGCTTGCTACGTACCAGACCCAGAGCCAGGGTTACAGGGTTGGTTCCTCTTTACGTGAAACGCAGTTGATCTTAAATAATAGTAATAAATAATCAGAGATTAGTCTTATCAGTTTTTCTACATCTGCAAGTAAAAATCCATTCAAATTGGTAAACTTTACTGTGTGCACATTATGCTTTGATTAAAAAAAATAGTTGCAGCTTGAAAAAGTTAGTGGCTGGACTTCCCTGGTGGTACAGTGGATAAGAATCCGCCTACCAGTGCCAGGGACCGGGGTTCAATCCCTGGACTGGTTAAGATCCCACGGGGCACAGAGCAACTAAACCCATGCACCGCAACTACTGAGCCCAAGCTCTAGGCCCGCAGGCTGTGACTACTGAGGCCTGAGAGCCCTAGAGCCTTGTGCTCTGCAGCAAGAGAAGGCACCGCACTGCAGCTAGAGGGTAGCCCCTACTCATGGCAACTAGAGAAAGCCCAGGCACAGAAAAAAGCCACGTGCAGCCAATAAATAAATAATATCTAAGCATCAATCCCTCCTCTCTTTAAGACGATGAGAGAAAGTGAAAAAGCAAATGGAGTACAATGTTAACATTCTAAAAAAAAAAAAAAAGAAGTTAATGGCTGAGTTTTCTTAATGTTTTAAATGGATTTGGATCAAAATAATCCTTAGAAGACATTTTTAAAAAAATCACCTTGAACTATCCAATATTTGTCTTAGGAAAATTAAGAAAAGCCTTTAGAACTGTTCTACTTAGCTATATACAAATCAGAAACAAAAAGGAGGGGGATAAATTCATCTTTTTCAAATCTTGGAAAGCTCTAACTCAAAAATTATATTTACAGACACCATAGTTTACCAGTTCCTCTCTGACAGAGGCTTCACAAGGGCTTTTTGCCTAGAGAAGAGCAAAAGAAAGTCCTCACAATTTTTGTTTAGTAATATATTGATCAGATGCTAATAAATCAGTATGTAGGTGGCCCAATTTTCCAAATTGAAAATCGCAACCTTTAAAATTAGTCTTCAGAATTGAGCATCTCTAACAAATGTTCTGTTGATTCCAACTCCAAAAACACCCCAAAATTCTTAAATTAGCCAGCATCACTTAAAGCAGTTTATTGACTCTCTAATATAGGACCTACCACAGTCTCCAAGGTAATTAGAAGCTCCATAAATGCTGTTTTTGGCAGTGACTGGGGCCACACATTAAAACATGTTTATTCCCAAACTGTCAGTGAAATATGACGGTGGGATGGGACCACATCAAACTTGTTACAGCATATATGCAGAAAAGGGAAAGGTGATGCTAAGGGCACCATTCAAACTGAGATAATTTCACCACTATGACAAACAGCAAGCCACCCCCAAAATTCTGAGTAAGAGAATTACTCAGAGAAAGGGAATTCTGAGTAAAAGTGGGAACTATTATTACTAATTTAATAATAAGAAGAATAGTAATACTGCTGCTGTGCCTTTTCTGTGGCTTAATTCATTTCATTTTCATGGGGGCTCTAACAGAAATAAGGGCTATAACAGAAGAGAAGGCTGAGGCACTAAGAAGTTAGACTTGGAAATGCCCCAGAGTTAGAGGTCAGGGCCAGACAGCCTGATTCCAGGATGCCTGCTGTCAGCCAGAGTCCCGCCAAACTGCCTAAGAATTTTCCGGCCACCTAATCCACAAAAGCCATAAACTGGGAGAGAAAAATTAACCATGTTGATCAGTTATGTGCTATTTTTCAATTATTTCTATCAAAGATGGTCCAGCCCATTCTCTTGGGCACTTCATCTTCCAGCTCACCAGCTGGTCTCCAGTGGGAACAGGGCCAGCACTTGCATCAGCGTTGCCATAGCTGCTGCCATGACAACCACATCCTGCCACCCAGGCACAGGTGCTCTCTTTGCTCCAGAGCCCTGATTCAGGGATGCAGCTCCTGAGTTCATCTTTTTACCTGCTTCCAACTTGCTCAAGGCTTTACCAAAATGATAACTTCCTGGGGGTTCCTCAGGTCCCCGATGCTTCTGGACCAGACTAGTATGTATCAAGGTGGACAGGGAGGTGGGATTCGTGAGGCTATCCAGAGCTGCAGAGCAGGCAGCTCACCTCCCGAGGGGCCTCCATGCCTGGCAGGGCTAGGTCTGAGTTCTGGCTCTCTGGCCCTTGCTTTCTAGGGATCCTCAGCAAATGATGGGGTCTCTAGGAACCTGTCTTATGTGTGAAAACCAGGGATAATATTAGATTTTACGCTGCATAGCGTTTCTGTGCGGTCTAAGCAGACTGGAGCATGTAAAGGCCATACAGGGGAGACGCTGGCTGTTACCGATGACTACTGTCAACTACTGTCACCACACACTGGCCCGGTGCTGATGCTGAGAGAGGTCAGGAGCCCTCATCCTCTTGCTGCCGCCTTGACAGATCAGCAGCCTGAGATTCAACGCAGAAAGCGCTCCTCTGGGCAGCTCACTGACTCCAGGGCTGGACAGGCCCACAGACTGCACACACCCAGCTGAGCAGAGGGAGACGTGAGAGCAGTCAGTGGGGACCCCAAATTCAGTATGCTCCCCTCCGCTAGGCTGCGTGGCTTCTCAGAAAAAATCAATTTATCAAAATAAATCTGCTACTTTTATTCAATAAAAATGCCACTCAGCGAAAGACTTTTTTAAGATGCAAAAGCCACGTGTGAACCTTTGGAAATCTTTAAGGTGAAATGAGGGCATTCAGAAATTTTTAGAAAATTATGAGAAACATAAGGTTCACACTGTCATCTGTGGTCATTTCTTGGGGTTAGGATTGATCCCAGGAACCTACACTTGCAATGCTACACATTCCTACACTATCTGAACTTTCAGGATATGCATAAGTGAATTCTGTAATCAGAAAATAGCTTTTTTAATAAAAGAACACTAAAATGTTTTGCCATAACATAGTTCACCAAAGAAGAAATCCACACAGCCAATGAACAACAAAAAAATGTTTACTCTCCTTCAGTTCAGTGGCTCAGTCATGTCCGACTCTTTGCGACCCCATGACTTGTAGCACGCCAGGCCTCCCTGTCCATCACCAACTCCCGGAGTTCACTCAGATTCACGTCCATCGAGTCAGTGATGCCATCCAGCCATCTCATCCTCGGTTGTCCCCTTCTCCTCTTCTCCCCAGTCCCTCCCAGCATCAGGGTCTTTTCCAATGAGTCAACTCTTCACATGAGGTGGCCAAAGTATCAGAGTTTCAGCCTCAGCATCAGTCCTTCCAATGAACACCCAGGACTAATCTCCTTCAGAATGGACTGGTTGGATCTCCTTGCAGTCCAAAGGACTCTCAAGAGTCTTCTCCAACACCACAGTTCAAAAGCATCAATTCTCCGGTGCTCAGTCCAACTCTCACATCCATACATGACCACAGGAAAAACCATAGCCTTGACTAGATGGACCTTTGGTGGCAAAGTAATATCTCTGCTTTTTAATATGCTATCTAGGTTGGTCATAACTTTTCTCCCAAGGAGTAGGTGTCTTTTAATTTCATGGCTGCAGTCACCATCTGCAGTGATTTTAGAGCCCCTGAAAATAAAATCTGACACTGTTTCCCCATCTCTTTCCCATGAAGTGATGGGACCAAATGCCATGATCTTAGTTTTCTGAATGTTGAGCTTTAAGCCAACTTTTTCGCTCTCCTCTTTCACTTTCATCAAGACGCTTTTTAGCTCCTCTTCACTTTCTGCCATAAGGGTGGTGTCATCTGCATATCTGAGGTTATTGATATTTCTCCCGGCAATCTTGATTCCAGCTTGTGCTTCTTCCAGTCCAGCGTTTCTCATGATGTACTCTGCATATAATTTAAATAAGCAGGGTGACAATATACAGCCTTGACGCACTCCTTTTCCTATTTGGAACCAGTCTGTTGTTCCATGTCCAGTTCTAACTGTTGCTTCCTGACCTGCATATAGGTTTCTCAAGAGGCAAGTCAGGTGGTCTGGTGTTTCCATCTCTTTCAGAATTTTCCACACTTTATTGTGATCCACACAGTCAAAGGCTTTGGCATAGTCAATAAAGCAGAAATAGAGGTTTTTCTGGAACTCTCTTGCTTTTTTGATGATCCAGCGGATGTTACCCTCCTTGGTAACTATCAAAATGGAAACCTAAATAAAGAGCACGTTTGCCTTTCAAACTGGCAAATCTGACATGGTCATATCCAGTGTGGGCAAGAAGGCAGAGAAGCAGACATTTTACTTCACAATGATGAATGAATAAATTGGTATAATGTTTCCACAGGATACTTTGGCAGCATTTTCCAAGAACCTTACAATGACCCAGAACTCCATGCTTACAATAATTAGACCAAAAAAGAGAAAAAAAACCCACAAGCTTGGGCTCAACAACCAGAATATAGCTCCCGCTGTTGTTCTGGAGGAAGAAACAGCACAGCTCACATAGCTGACAAGAGGGCCTGGCTGCTGAGAAGGCATTTTGCAAAACTCCACAGGTTCAGTGTGTAAAATAAAGGCCTCAAGACTCGCTTATTCCACATGGTGAAAATATAAAATTTCTGCATTAGGTGCTTTTAATCACATGCTTTGATCCCAGACGCACTTGGTTTTTCATCTAAGGAGACTGAGACCCAGGCTTATTAGACGGTTTGCCCCCAAGTGGGCTGGGACAGGTTCACAGTGTATTCACTTCCCCAAGGGCAGAACTCTCACGTTCAAGGCCCAGCACAGCCTCTGTGGTGGGGCCAAGCTGTGCCCTAGTCCACAGCAGGCCCACGCTGGGGGTGGGGACACTTCTTTAAATTCCTCTTCCCCCTAAGAAGCCAGGAACTCACCGCCCTGCCCCAGCTACCAGGAGACAAGAACAAAGCTGGGGTCTGTGAGTAAAGCCCTCTCACTAATAATTAAACAACCACCTTCCCAGAAGGTCTCACCCCGCCAGGTCTCCAGGCGATTCTTATCATCAGTCCCTTCTTAGCCCGCAGCCACCCTGAGGCTCACAGACATCAGCCTCTCTGTCTTACATCACCCAGTTCATGAGGATGTGAACTCCACTCAGCAACATTCTCACCCCTTTCTAACAGTTTCCTCACTATAAAATTGGTAGAAAAATAGCAACCACTTCAGAGGGTTTTTTGTAAAGAGTAAATGAATCAATCTATAGAAAATGCCTGGAATGTTTCCTGACCTATGGGAAGCGCTCTGAACAGCTCTTATTATTTCATGGAGACTGTATAGAGTAGTGGTTAAGAACAAGAATTCTAGAGCCAGCTGCCTGGGTTTCAAATCCCTTATCTACCACTCACTGGCTCTATGACTTTAGGCAAGTTACTTAACTCTCTGTTTGTTCATCAGTTGAAATGATAATAATAGTACCCTCCTGAGTTGACATGAATACTCACATTTTCTAGCTGAGCTGATGTACTCAGGGGAGAGGAACAGCGTCTGTCACGTACTGTATTGCCCTGCCTGTGGCATACAATACACGTTAGGTGTTCTGAACTTGACACCATGCTAGTCCACCACCACCTCCAACAGAAGTCATCAATCAGGCGATGAGAACCTAACATGCAATCGCCTATTTAACGCTGACAACACAAGATTATTTTTCAGATTTATAGGTGGGGAATCAGAGGCACAGAGAGCTCAAGTAACCTGCCCCAGGTCACACAGCCAGGAAGCACCAATGATGCCAGGCTTCAAACCACATCAGTCAGAATGTAGCACTCTTGCCCCCTGCACTGCTCAGCCTGACCTTCACATAACCCAGGCCGCCTCCTTGCAAAGCTGTATGCCTGCTAGCACTTCCTATGGAGGGTGATGTGCCTGCTAGCACTTCCTATGGAGGGTGATGCATTGCTTCTGAGCTTTGAGATGATTCACTATCAAGCCCCCTACCGTGTCACACGAACACTGGCCCCAGGGATGTCTGATGAACAGATGGGTAAGTCACACCAGCACAGTCACCAAAGAGCAAGGCCAACATCATCAGCATCCCTCCCTATCCTCCTGGTGCGGGTCCAGCTCTGGAGATGAGACATTAGCATTAGAGCAAACTTCTGGACCGAGGCATGTAATCGGTGTCTTGGAAACGCATGCTGACATCTACATAGCTGGTTTTCCCCACAGCTGTTGACAGTCATGTGTTATTTAATCTATGGCCTGCTCACAAGTTCACACTGGAGGGTGAAGCCAGGGTAAATCTTCCTTAATGTGCCATTCCAGCCTTTGGAGCATGAGATTTGTGGCAGCGAGTTCACTTCCCATCACCAGACTAAAAAGCTGACAAAGCTTCCCTGCAAACCAGATGGCCAGAGCTACAGGTAGGGGCCACCAAGAAACACCGTCTCTGGGGCTGTTCTGTGCTTCTCACAGCTTCCTTAGCAATTCACCAGAACTAGCTGTTGGAGAGAAAAAACAAAACAAAACAAAACCTACCCATGTGTTTCACCAGGACTCATAAGCCTGTACTGTTTCAAACCTGGTCATTTTAATTGTCTATTTAATTGTTTATTTTCAGATAATGTGCCTAAAACTCAACTAGGTAAGAGCTGGAAGGATCCTCAGAGAACCAGCTAATCTACCAGCCTCATTTAGAGACTGGAAAACTAACAGTTGGCTCAAGAAGGAAATGGCAAACCCACTCCAGTATTCTTGCCTGGGAAATCCTATGGATAGGGAGCCTGGCAGGTTACAGCCCATAGGGTTGCAAAGACTCAGATGTGACTTAGTGACTAAACAACAACAACAAGGTCACGTGGTCTGTGGAAAGAAGCCCCTCTGAAAACGTCCCTTTGCCTCCAACAGTGGCTGGGATGTTCCAAAAACCACGTAACTTCCAGCATCAGAGAATCCTGGGCTTGCAGCCCAGCCCTCCTCGGCGGGCTCAGCAAGCCAGGTCAGATTCAATGCCTCCTTAGCCTGACTGTCCCAGCACAACCACAGTCAATCTGTACACACCTTAACATACAGCCCTCAGTTAAGCCTACAGGCCACGTCTTGAGCACCCACTGAGCGGCCTTTTCCATAGGAAGACTCCCAATTTGGCGTTTAAATTCAGTCCTCATGATGCAGGTAGTCTTCCGCAATGTGGGACAGTCACAAGAGACTGGACCACCACCGCAGCACTGAATACTCGACTCTGCCCATAGACCCCACCATCTGGCATCTTCCTCTGTTTATTTCTGCTCTGCTCCATTGTATAATCACAACTCTCTCTGGGCAGGGAGTTGTGTTTTCCTAGAACCTAACCCATCCTGATTGGAAAAGACCCTGATGCTGGGAAAGATTAAAGGCAGGAGGAGAAGAGGGTGGCAGAGGATGAGACGGTTGGATAGCATCAGCGATTCAATGGACATGAACTTGGGTAAACTCTGGGAGATGGTGCCGATCAGGAAGGCCCGGTGTGCTGCAGCGCATGGGGTCACAAAGAGTCAGACGTGACTGAGTGACTCAACAACAGCAGCAACTCATCCTCACAGAGGAGGTCCTCAGCCCAAGACAGGCAGACAGGAAGTGAGTAGACTCACTCAGGACAGGCAGGTGAGCATGTTACAAGTATGGAGAGAGGGGATGGGCCCCCAAACTAAAACTTTCTAATTTGCCAATGTCATGAACAAATGCTTATATTAAATTAAAAAGTGTAGTATAAAGTTACATCTTTGAATAAACTCATATATTTTTTAAAAATTAGGAAAACACTATAACATTGATTGTGGTAGAATTTTTTTATCCCCTTGTGTACTTTCCATTAGTTCAACTGCCAGCACTGAACTACAGTCAAGTGAATATTCTCACCCTTGTTGTTGTTCAGTCGCTAACTTGTGTCTGACTCTTTGCAAACCCATTGACTGCAGCACGCCAGGCTTCCTTGTCCATCACCAACTCCCGGAGTTTACTCAAACTCATGTCCTTCGAGTCGGGGATGCCATCCAACAATCTCATCCTCTGCCGTCCCCTTCTCCTCCCACCTTCAATCTTTCCCAGCATCAGGGTCTTTTCCAATAAGTCAGTTCTTCGCATCAGGTGGCCAAAGTACTGGAGCTTCAGCTTCAGCATCAGTCCTTCCAATGAATATCCAGGACTGATTTCCTTGAAGATTGACTGCTCTGATCGCCTTGCAATCCAAGGGACTCTCAAGAGTCTTCTCCAACACCACAGTTCAAAAGCATCAATTCTTCAGTGCTCAGTTTTCTTTATGGTCCAACTCTCACACCCATACATGACCACTGGAAAAACCATAGCTTTGACTAGATGGACCTTTGTTGGCAAAGTAATGTCTCTGCTTTTTAATATGCTGTCTACGTTGGTCATAGCTTTTCTTCCAAAGAGCAAATGTCTTTTAATTTCATGGCTGCAGTCACCATCGGCAGTCCTCTATTTCCCAGAGTTTTCTCAAACTCATGTCCATTGAGTTGGATTAGAAGGATTCTTGCCGTAGACTTTCATAGATTCTGAAACTCGAAAGGCCCATGGAGGTAAGGATAATATTTTGGATTAGTTTGGCTCTCAGAGCAGAATTAAAGGGGGAGGAAAAGAAAACACAGAGGTGAGCCTGGCCTTCCAGAGTGGAAAGAGATCCTTCAAGACTCCTCAGTGGCCCCAGGATGACCAGCTCACCTCCCGACCCCGACACACACCTGCAATCAGCAGCAGCAACATCAGTTCTCCTACTCAATCCTGGAAATCCAGAATGTTAGGGGAAAGTAGATTTCTTCTGGAGCAAAGGATGGTAATTTGTTCAACACTGGCCTATGAATTCTTCCCAAGAAAAACAAGGAAATCTTCTGACCCAAACACATGAACTTAAATTAAAATAGACGTGCGATCCTGAGAAGCACCGCTGCTGCTCTGGTACCATCGCTGTGGGGAGGCTAGAGCAGCACAGGCTGCCCCAGACGACACGGTCCTCTGATGATACGATGTGTGCCGCTCCCAGGAGCCCCGGATGCTCTCTACCCCCCTTGGCTGGTCTCCGGGCATACAGGGTGGGCAGCAATGAGCTCAGGGCCAGCGACTTTGTGAAGATGGACAAGACCACCAGGTTTCTGAGAGGAGGAGTGATGACACAGCGGAGAGCAGTTGCCTGCCTCCCGCCTCCTCCTCCTGCGTTCATCCCACAAACCTCTCCCGAGTGCTCCCAGGTTACCAGGCCCTGGAGAGACTGAACGCTGCAAACCTGGAAACTGCAAGCAAGCTGGGGAGAGGGGTGAAGAAACCTTAAGAAACAACAAAGTGAGTGACCAAGGTATCCCCAGATCTGGGTCAATAAGTGGGAAACAAAAGCAAAGGGTGGAAAGTTATTTCTGGCTTCCCAAGGCTGTTCAGGACAACATCAGCTATTAAGGACTGTGCAGTTACGCCCACCCTCGGGTTTCGCCAGACACAACTTATTAGCAGATTGTATTTGAGCACTGGAGTCTATGAGAGAGGCATGAATCACCAGCACAGTGGATTAACTGTAAAAGAAACACACACAAACTAGAGGCATCCCTGCCACCCTGAGACCCAGCAGCAAGGCAGGAAGTGCAGGGCGTGGACCAGGCCTGGTCTTGGGAGACGGACAGATTGGGACTAGTCCTGCTTCAACCTACAAAGGCTTCCCAGGGCCCTCAGAGTGAATCCTCCTTTGCTTAAAGAGCCCTGCCGCCCTCAGTCAGCCCCCACTGGCCACAGCTCATCCTCGCCCCTCCCCGTCTTATCCTCTCTGCTCCAAGCCTCACAGTGGGGATGCTGGGCCCCCACCTCCTACCAACCCCCACAAGCCTGGACTTTCCCTGACCCTGGTCTGGCCCCACACCCTGACCCTCCCTTCCACACCACCCTTTCTTAGACTTACTTATTCCACATCTGTTTCTCAGAATTCTATACTGTGAGCTGTGTGTGGGTGGAAACCATCCCATCCTCCTGAGGACCTGATCCTCAGCTCCTAGAGCAGCACCTGGAGCCTGGAGGGGCCAAGGTGAATAGATGGAAAAAAAGAGAGAGAGATCTTCCCTGCATTTCTCAGGAGCCTGAGCCTAGTTTCCACACCAGTAAATGGGGATCAGACCCCATGCTGTAGGGCGATGATAGCATGTTCTGTCTTCCTGCTCTGCAGCCTGTCTTTCATTTTATTTCACTGCCTCATTTTTAAAAATACACTTTTACATACAAAGTCACTCTTTGACGTGCAGATGCGAGTTCTGACAAACATTCGCAGGTGTATGCCCACCCCCACATAGACACAGAGCTGCTGCATCACCCCCAGAGTCCTTCATGCAGCCCCTCTGTGATCTAACCCTCCTCCCCACCCCAGTTCCTGGCAACCATTGATCTGCCTTCTGTTCCGATAATTTTGCCTTTTCCGAAACATCACATAAGTGGGATCACACGGCACATCTTTTACGCCTGGCTCCCTTCCCTCTGCACAGAGCGCCAAGAGTCACCTACGGTGCTGCGTACAGCGGCGGTTCCTTCCTTTTTATTGTCTTCTCCCCAAAGGAAATCTCTTCACTCAACCGAAAACAACAATGGCCCTGCGCCTTCTACATCCTTTGGCAATGTAGCCGCCAATGTTCTAGAACCATTACAGCCTGGGAGGTAACAGTGAACGGGGAGCCCAAGATCACCCTTCCTGGCTGTGTCTGTAACCCAGATTCTGAGCTCTGTGCACACCCCACCACAGCCTCTTTCTGGGGCCGCTCATCTGCAAAATGGCCAACAATACCCAGACTTCCTCAAAGAAGATGCCCAGCTCGGGTTGCTGGCTCAGACAGCGGAGTACCATCAGGGGCAGGACTGGCTGTCAGGAGATGGTTGACAACCTGGGGTGCTATTTCAGGGCAGCAGTTGCGGGGTGGGGGCAGCTGGCTGTCCAACCTCTTGGGAAGAGTGAACAGGTGAGAAAGAAGTGGAGGCTGAAGAGAGGATGAACTCTCCTGAGAACACTGGTAGGAAAATGAAAGAGAAAAGTAGGGTGGTGGCAGCTGTCACAGTATTAGTAATGATCATCACAGTGGCCCAGGGACCACGAATGCTTACACTTGGTCCAAGTGATGTTTACAAACATCCTCTCATATAATCTGCACAAGGTGATGCGCAGGTTCTGGTAACATTTCATCTCACGGTTGAGGAGCCTGGGGCACAGGGAGCATGCACAGTGTGCCAGCAGGTGGGGAGGCTGAGCTCGGACACCGGTTCTCACCCTCCTAGCCTCGCCTTTGTCTCAACTAGAGCTGAGCTGAGCTGCTGGTGATGTGAAGGCTGGGCAGGAGCCAGGGAAGGAAGTGTGTGGCACAGGACGGAGGCAGGAGGGAGGGAGCCACTGAAAAGGGAACTGGAAGAGGAAAGGACCCCAGGGTGTGGGTGGATAACGCCCCAGGGCATGCTTGTACCTACAGGCTGCTGCACCAGAGGTTTGTTTTGTTCTTTCAGCAGTATGTGTCAAACCTGATTATATTCAAAACCCAAGACATAATAAACCTGGTAAAAGCAGAGTTGCTCTACTTGAAGGGACTGAGGAGGAGGAGGAGGAGGAACTAGACCCACCAACCTCCTCCCGCCACACCTCCATCGTGGTGGAACTCAGGAGCCTGAGGGCTCCACTCTCAGATGCACGCTCCCTGAGGGCTGGCTCTCTCTCCTTCCTCCCTCCCTTTCCTTCCTCCCTTTTTCTTTCAAATACTCAAATAACAGCACATTCAAAACTAACATTAGCCAGAGCTGCACCGTAGCATCTTGTGTCTGCACCGTATTGGGATCCAACCGGGACTCAGCTAAAGAATAAGTATGGACAACACCTGCGCAGGGTCTAATCTGGATCCTCCCTCACCAGCGAAGTGACTCTCAGCAAGCATCCGACCCTCACAAAGCCTCAGAAGCCCCAGCAGTTCCACCACCTCTTGGGGTTTTAAGAGAGATGAACAAGTAGACATTTGTAAGAGCTCTTAGAACAGCGCTGGTTAGAGTGCGATAAGGGTTACCTATTAATTACATCAATAGGATTAAAAGTGTGATGGGGGGGTGGGAATCCAGTGGAAGGAATTAAAATGTCCCCATGGAAAGTACAACGTTCTGCATGACCCAAAGCTGTTCCCTCCCAGGACTGGCCTGTGAATGCTCTGGTTTTTGTAACCATCTCTATCAGTTTTGTACCCTGGGAGGAAGGGCCTGGACAATGGAGGTGCAAAAGTCATGAGACTGGCAAGGAACGCTCACCTGGAGCCAAGTATTTATTAATTGCTGTTAATGCACCATTCGGTGCCTGGAGAATCCCATGGACAGAGGAGTCTGGACAGCTTCGGTCCACGGGCTGCAGAGAGCCAGACATGACTGAAGAGACCAACACAAGCCCACTCTGCCATCTGCCCCATTTCTATCTGAATCTGTGCTCTAAGAAGCTGGGAAAAAACATCTTCCTCTTAAAAGGCTTCAAATACTCAGACAACAGTAGACAGATTTTAAAATAACAGGACAGATGTTGCAGCTCTAAAAGAGGAACATTCCCTCCATGAGAATATAGAGTTGCATTAGAAAGGGCTGGAAGTGAATCTTTTTCAGGACTGACTTTTGCATGAGAGAACAAGACTCCTGCTTCCACCAAGAGAAGAAAGTCAGCACAGTATGTGGGTGAAGAGTGCCCTCTGCTGGCCAGCAATGAGAAACCTCAGGGGTTGCGCCGGGATTGGGGCGGGTGAGGGTGGGTGGGGCAAGTCTCAAATACCCTACATAGCTCTTTTTTTTTTTTTTCCTTTTGTCTTCTTTCCTTTCCTGTCTTTTTAATTAATCTGAATTGCAAACAAAAATGCTTCCTTTCCTAAAAGGTAAAGAACAGAGAGAAAGAACAAGGTCAAAGAGAATAAGTTTTCCTGCTTGGAGCACATGAATGTCACCTAAAAATGGCCCCTGTGGAACGTGAGTCTTCAGGTGGTCCACAGCACCATCCCATTTCCATCCTAAGACCTGAGCAGACTGCAAATTTCACAGACAGACACCGTGACTCAAAGCCGCCTGACCCTCCCAGAACCTCTGGCGGGGGTGGTGTGCAGGGTGTGGCGGGGGCAAGGATCGGCTTGCAGGTAAGGAGATCCCAGTGGCATGGAGGACAGGTTGATTCTGGCTCAGACCCAAATGACTCTGGATGGCCTGCTCTAGAATCCGGGAACCTTCGAAAAATACACCCTCCCACCTCAAAACTAGACCACAGCTCTCTGCCAGGCTGCTCCCCACAGCGGGGGCCCCCACAACCTCACTCTCCAGCTGGAGCACCATCCCCGCTCTCCCCCAGGCCTGACCCTGCAGGTGAGTTCTCACCCTCTGGGTTGTGTGCTCACTCAGAGCACCAGAGCCTGCCCGGCGGAGCTTCACTGCCCCTTCACCATCGCTCACAGCTGTGAGAAAGTCCCCACTGAGCTCCTTCTCTGTGACAATAATAGGAGTTGCCATTGGCCACTAGCTGCCAGAAACTTGACACACAGCACTTTAAAAGAATCCTTCTGACCTCAAGAGACCTCTTGAGCACCTCTGGGGGGCTTTGCTTTCTGAATGAAGGGCAAGAGCTATTTAAAACTTGAGGCTACTCGGCTTCTTGTCCAACAGCTAGGGAATGACTTGGTCCTGTCTGCCTTCCCCCCGGCCGCCGTTATACAGTCTGAGTCCATCAGTCTCTATGTAAACTGAGTGAATCAGAGGGAAGAGAGGCAGGATATGGAGAGAGGAGGGAATAGTGAAGCGGGTGGGGGGAGAAAAGTCTTCCGGGGTGCATACAGGGGGAGTCTAAGGGGAGGAGGAGAGAGGTCTTAGGGTGCCTGCAAGGCCAGGTGAGCTGGGGACTGAAGGGAATGAGAAGAGAGAGGAGTTCCTAAGAAGGGCTGCTCTTGGGTATAAAATGGATCCCCTTTGAGTCTTCTTTGACAGACGCAGTGAAGAGGAGAACCAACAGACTTTGAACCTTTGGACATAGCAAAACCTGAGGTCTGGAGTGTTGGAAGCTTTGGTATCTGCCCAGGTTACACGCCAAGGTTCCAATGAGGAAACAGGCCGGCAGAGGGTCGCCACCTTGCTAGGGCCCGCGTAGCTCGTAAGGGCAGAGCCTCAATCCAAGCACATCTGCCTCCACTGCTCCTTCAGCGATGCGCAGGCCTCTGGGAGAAGGAACAGACGGCCACCTAACAGGCCAGGGGAGGGGCAGACATGAGACAGGCCATGGCGACCGAAAACCTCCGCAACGGATCGCACGCTGTCAGTGATGTCAGAAGCACCAGTTCCTTCCCTTCCCTCCTGCGTCCTAGTCCCTGAGCTCGCCCTGCTTCTGAACGCCCCTCCTCACTGCTGGATCCCTGACCTGCTGCCCTTTATTGCCCCAAACCCGATTTGGCAAGCGCCCTGCTACTAGCCTCCCCCAGGTCTGCACGCAGTGTGCGTTCTGACCCCAAGTTCCTGCAGCGGGGTGGTAGTCCTGGCCCCAAACTCCTCCAGCAGGGTGGTCGTTCTGGCCCCAAACTACTCCAGCGGGGTGGTGGAGGCACAATTTCTCACAGACATTGTTTCTCTCTCCTGGATTAAACACCCGGCCCTGTGTCTGCCAGGGCTTCCCTGGCAGCTCAGACAGTAAAGCGTCTGCCTGCAATATGGGAGACCCAGGTTCGATCCCTGGGTCGGGACGATCCCCTGGAGAAGGAAATGGCAACCCACTCCAGTACCCATGGAAAATCCCATGGACAACAGGAGCCTGGTAGGCTACAGTCCACAGGGTTGCAAAGAGTCGGACACGACTGAGTGACTTCACTTTCACTTACTTGCACCTGCCTGAGGAAGTGATCTTCTTCCCATGTGTTCATTCATTCACCAAATAGCCACTTGTTTCTACTTTACACCAGGCACTGTGCTAGCCACTCAGGACATAATGCTACTTAAAAAAAAAGTTCCAAACTAGGAAATAAAGCATGCCTCTTTAACATCACCTACAGTCAGCACCTGCCTATAGGGTAGGTGATTTCTGACTTACCATTTGCTTTTGATTAGGCCCCAGAGTCTGTAAATTTAGGTTGTGAACTCGTAAAAGACTGGTAAGTTGTAAGTAATTTCTGCCAAGTATTAAAAGATAATTCCAAAGGTTACAGTGTTATTTTTCTGTAGAACCTCAAGGTTTATATCTAAATTTGCCGTCTTATCCCAACATTCTTTCCTTCACAATTTTCTACGAATACATGTGTGTATATATATATGTACACATATATACACACACAAATGAGAGTACATGTTTGTGCACATATACACACTATATATATACTTACATGCACACACACGCATATATATCACATATATCTTCCTGGACACCTCCTAGATCCAGCTTTCTCTTCCTTATCCTTCTAGTTTTCTGATAAATGAGTTAAACAGATATTTTATCCAGACCAAGTATATATTTATACAAGAGTTAAAGAAGGTTTTCAGAGAAAAGCAACCTTCGTGTGAGATCTGAAGAATAACAGGAGGAAAAGCATCCTAGGCAAACAGGGCAGCATGTGTAAAGGCCCAGTGGTAGGGAGCACAGCACCCGGGAGAGCTGGGAAGACGGTCGTGTGACCTCCACGATCTGCCACGGATCCTCTCAACCAACACCCGCTACATCAACATCATGACAGGACTGTTGAGTCCCTCCTGTCTGTCCCAGCCACAGGGAATGGCTGTGAACACAGAACTGGCCCCAACCGGGGGAGATGAAGAACTGTGTTCCCTGGATCAACTGACTGTAACTCCATGCCACCCTTCTCAAATGACTGGGGAGAAGCCAGGTACGGGACAGCTGGCGAGGTCCCAGTTCTTGGGGGAGAGGACACCTGTGCAGTGGACTACACCCTAGGATACCAGCCTCAGTATGTGGCACAGAGGAAAACAGAGATCCCCAGACATCAACAGCTCCACACCAGGCCCTCTGTCAACCCCGCGCTCCGTGGTGGGTCCAGCTCCATAGGCTGCTCATTCACCAGGTCAGCATGGCACAAACACCTGCTCAAGGGGGCTTGCTAAAACCTGCAACAGAATGATCATTTCTGCACATTTCCGCTAAAAACATCAGTCTACATTCAAGTCGTACAGCCGCCTCCTGAGAACAGGGGTTCTCTCTCTCACACAGCTTAATCAGCACCAGCCCTGGGGGCAGAAGACTCTGGCCAGAGGCCAGTAACTATGTGACTTCGGACAAGTTGCTTAACCTGCCTGAGCCTCGGGGTTCTCCTCTGGCAGGGGAAATACTCACGTGTCATTAGAAGACTCAGTGTTCGTGGACACAAACACAAACACAATATAAATGGGTCTTATTTTCATAGTTGTTATAATTATCTGATGCTACTTTTAAAATATAACAAGGGTTTGTTAAGTCCATAATACAACTCTATGTGGAACTTGGGTAAAATTTCCATATAAAAATGGAAAGCCCCAAACAACAAACTGACAGAAACACGGGCGGAAAGCAAGCTCTTGTCTCAAAAGGCTGGCAGGCGTGTCAGGCATAGAGCCGGGCACTCTCTTGCTTCTACTCAGGTGTTAAAATAATAAAGTACAGAGAACTCAGGTCCATTTGTCAACATGTTCAGGTTTTTCAAAAGAGACCACTAGGCGGAGAATATGAATATTCCTCTAATATTGTTTGCTAGAAACGGAATAGAACTTTGACAGTCCCATTCATTTCACATTTCTGAATATGAAAGAGTTCATATTTTTCCATTATTATGTGCTTCAAGATACAAGATATTAGTCTCAAGATACTAGCACTCATTTGGACGGGTCATCTTTTAAATAATTTTTTCTCATTAGACCTATAATAATTAGTACCTATGAAGTACTTCCTACATTCCCCTGAATCCAGGATAACAGAAGAAAACAATATATGTACCAGGAAGTATGGCTAGTGCACAAAGCATCTATTCTCAGCCTCGGGTTCGTCACACCTCAGGATATTTCTGTATCGAAGGGTAATGTGAAATGCTTAAAATTAAAAACAAACTCTCCCAGACATTTTAACTTTATATGTTTAGGAGATGAATGAAGAGCCCTCCTAAGATCAAAGAGTGAGGATCTTTGTGGCAATAGCACATAGGAGGCATTTTTTGAATCAGTAACTTCGAAAGTAGTTGGAATTGAAAAGAGGTGTTCAACAAGCTGCCACTAGGGGGCAAAAGAAAGTAAAATTTCTTAACTGCACAAGATCCTCGGAGAAGGCGATGGCACCCCCACTCCAGTGCTCTTGCCTGGAAAATCCCATGGATGGAGGAGCTTGGTAGGCTGCAGTCCATGGGGTCGCAAAGAGTCGGACACGACTGAGCAACTTCACTTTCACGAATTGGAGAAGGAAATGGCAACCCACTCCACTGTTCTTGCCTGGAGAATCCCAGGGACGGGGAGTCTGGTGGGCTGCCATCTATGGGGTCGCACAGAGTCAGACATGACTGAAGCGATTTAGCAGCAGCAGCAACACAAGACCCCACCCCACCCCCCAACTTAAAAAAAAAACAAACAAACTTGGTCTCAATATGAAACTCCAACAGAGAGAAACCTAAAAAAATAGAAGTTGAAGCTAAAATTGGAGAATTAAAGGTTTTCTGGTAAAACTGGGAGGAAAATTTCAGGGCTAATGTAACAGCACTAAGGACTCCTTCAGTCCAGGCCCTGAGGACTTCTGTTTAAAATGTAAATAGGTTATCAGGACCAGGTAACATATTAATACCCACCAGTCATTAAGTCCCACATGTGATACATGGTAATACCTCAATTGAACTAGCAAAGGGCCAGGCTCTGGGGGATGGGGTGCCAGCTGGGTGAGTTTCAATGTAGAAGAGAAGGAGCTGGTACCCACTAGGTACAGGCCCACAAGAGCTCTTTAGTCCCATCATTGTCCATATCCCTATCAAGTAGATCTAGAAACTGAGGTTCCCAAGTTAAAGAAGAGACTCAATGAAAAGCATCATCATTCCCCCTATATCCACTCTGTACCACATCAGGAGTCTTCAGAGATCCCCTCTATCGCCTTCATTTCTGCATTTATTTTCTTCAGACCCTTTCCTCCCCAATCCAGTCCCCTGTCTCAGCTCCTCCCGCACACTGCAACCAGCAAGAAGCTGTTGAATCTCAAATCCAGTCATTCCCTCCTCACCCCTGCATCCCATTTCAAATCTCTGAAAGGTTCCATATCTCTCATAAAATACAGCCCAAGATTTAAAAAAAGGTACAATTTAGTAGACCCTCTAACCACTCTACCAGTCCTCACCCCACCCACCTGGACCTGTTTTCCTGGGAACCCCACTCCAGCCTCCCCCACCAGGCCTTCAGCCCTGGAAAAGGGACCCCTCCCTCAAGACACCATCCAGGCTATGACGCTTGGTTCTCTCTGAGCAGCTGAGTCAGCTCAGTGGCACCCTTTCTAAGGAGCCTTCTTGTCAGATCTTCCCCAGGGACCTCTGTTAAGACAGACCACTCCTCCCCAGGGACCTCCGTCAAGACAGACCACTCCTCTGGATTCCCCCATGTACCTATCCCTCCACGTACCCTATAACGAGTCCCTTCGGGGCACGATCCATCTGTGGTCACTTCTGCCCAGTCCTTGGCCTGGAAAAGAGCTGGCCTGAGGTACTGCCCTATTGGAAAGGGGCTGCTACCAACAGAAAGAGCAGCTCATGGGTGAGCGGGAGGTGCTGAAAATGAACTCCTCCCCTGGCAGCTCAGAGGTGGGCTTGTCTGAGCAAGAAGGGCAAGGGGAGAGTGGGGTCTGGAAGCCTCTCCATAAACAGGGTTGACTCCACACGGTGCCTCCCTCAGGGCAAGCTGTCACAGGAACTCAGAGGAGCTGTTTGTAGGGGCTTTTCCCACATCTACATGTGCTTTTGTCCTAGAAGAACACTCTGGGAGTCCAATGAGAGACCCCAGCAGGAGGTGGGGGTACGGTGAACAATCCCAGCATTCCCCCTGCACCCCTGCCCCACCACCCTGTCATTCCCCCTGTAATTACCAGGAAACTCAAATAGTTTTCCATTTTCCCTCCTCCAGGGGCCCCACGTTCCAACTTAGAATTCCTGGAGATGCTTCAGCAGGAACTTCTAAAAAAATCTTCATTTTGCAAAAAGCCACACTCCTTACAAACTTGTATACAGTTGTAAGCAATGTTGCAAGCAGGCTCTTCTGCTTCCTCATTTGCAAAATGAGGTAGGTGAGATTTAATTACCTTTGATGCCCTTAGACTATGATGTACAGTTTTGTTTTTAAGGTTCTCGTTATTTATGCAAACACCAAATTGATCTCATCACAGACTGCTGCTCACTTTCCAGTACCAAATTCTTACAGTCAGCCTGCACATAAACAGTTGAAAAACAACCACCCCTTTATTCAACCCATAGAACCACACAAAAGAAAAAGATGCCAAACACTCTGTGCACAGAGAAACCCCAAACCTGTGAGATCAAACAGGAGGGGGCCCTCCGCTCAATCCCTTGGCAAGGCCGTTCCTTGGTTACAGATACTTGCTTAATATTTACAAATCTCAATGTTCATTAAATGTGACCAAGTAGGTGACCTGGCTCCTTCTCTTTCCGGCCACGCTGTCTTTTCTAATTTCTCTCCCTGAAGCCAAGAGCAACACTGGCTTGACCCAGGGCACTTCCTGGCTTGAGCTGCTGCAGGGCTCCCTGGAGCAAAGACCACGGCCAGGGCCGAGGGGGCCATGAGCCCCTCCGTGGTCTCAGCCATCCACTGAGGTAGCCACAGCCAAGCCCCCAGGCCAAGCTCTGTAGCCCAGGGACCTCACAGACCATTCCTCAAGCCATCTTGGCCAAACTCCAGTGGAAAGCCGGCAGCCAGCCATTTCGGTTTTCATGACTTGGCTTTTAACTCACATTGTTTCAAGGAATGGCCAGTTCAAATCTGGCCTGCCTTCATCCTCTCTTCCCATTGTGGTCATTTCGGGATCCAGAGGAAGCCATGTCCACGTGTGTACACCCATGGGTACACACAGAGTCCCATCCTCAGCAGA
The DNA here is from genome assembly GCF_014754425.2 of Oryx dammah. Classification (NCBI taxonomy): domain Eukaryota; kingdom Metazoa; phylum Chordata; class Mammalia; order Artiodactyla; family Bovidae; genus Oryx; species Oryx dammah. Next base: position 16,361,996 of record NW_024070193.1, read on the forward strand.
TACCATGAAACAGATCCCTGTACCCATTTAAGCACCTTGTTCTGGAGCCTCCATACGGTGAGAACCTCACTGAATTCTATTACTAGAAGTCATCAAGTCTGACTTCTTTTCTTTTTTTAATTTATTTATTTTAATTGGAGGCTAATTACTGTATAATGTTGTAGAGGTTTTTGCCATACGTTGACATGAATCAGTCATGGGTGTACATGTGTTCCCCATCCTGAACCCCGCTCCCACCTCCCTCCCCATCCCATCCCTCAGGGCTATCCCAGGGCAACAGCCCTGAGCACCCTGTCTCATGCATCAAACCTGGACTGGCGATCTGTTTCACATATGATAATATACATGTTTCAATGCTATTCTCTCAAATCATCCCATCCTCGCCTTCTCCCAGAGTCCAAAAGACTGTTCTTTACATCTGTGTCTCTTTTGCTGTCTCGCATACTGACTTCTTAATTATTTACAACTGGAGTTTGCATTAGCTCAGCCAACATATTAAATCCAACAAGGATTTCAAAGTGTTTTTTTTTAATTAAAAGTCTTTTAATCAAAAACATTTAACTTATTCTTACCTACTCATCAAGTCAATTACTTTGAAAAATACCACTAAAAACACATATGGTCCAATTCAAAACACAACCTGTATTATAAGCTGGTTGTAAGGAGTAGGTGAAAAAAAATCCCACCAAATCTTTAGCGCAGTGGCTGGCCCACGGAAAAGGTTAAAAAATCATTAGCTATTATGATTATGAATGTTATAATTACTCATCTACAAAGAGCTTCCTACCTAACTTTACAAATTACTCTCAGTACATCACATACACACGTGCAATGACCAGTTAAAGGCAGATTTACAGTAAAACAAGGATCCTTTTTATAAAGGATCCCCTCAAATTATATACGCAGCAGGCCCTACAAAACCTGGATCCTTCCCTGATTACAAGTTAACAAGCGACGCTCACATTCACCTCCCCTATTCCATTCCTCCACTTTCTCCCTTCTGAACATGACTCTGATCACTCCACTTGTATTTTCACCTCACTATGAAACGATAAACAACAGTGTTTCTATACGTAAGCTTTATATAAGTGGAATCATGTCACGTCATACTTAATCTCTTGTTCTTTTCTATTGATATTTTATATTTTTAAGATTGATTCATATTGATACATGCAGGTTGTAACTACTCTAGAGTCCTTGATTGTATGGATGTAATAGCCATTTATTTGTACATTATCCTGCTGATGGATATCTTGGGTCTTTACCATTTTCCTCTGTTACAAACAAAATAGTAGTAAGTATGCAGCCATTCCTGTTCAGATCTCCTTGGGGACCAGTATCAGCCAGAGTTTCTCTAGGGAATCATGGCAGACAGTGAGGCATCTTTTGTCCTTACTAACAGAACTCCATGCGTTCTAGGTTGTAATTAAACATCATCACTTTCCCAGACCTCCCTGTAGCTGCAGGAAGACACATACCTCAGTTCTGGCCAAAGATAAAAATCTACTGAAGACTCCCAAAAGACTCTGCTTCTCTTGATATAGTGATGGCCCTCCTTCCTCCCCTGCTAGAACACAGACCTGAGGGCAGGAGATGAGTAGCCATGGTGTGACCATCAGGACAAAACCTCACCAAAGGCATGGCAAAGTGAAAAAAAAAAAAAAATTGACTTGTAGACAACTGTATTATTCAGGTGCTAAATTAATCTCTTCCTAACCTTTACACTACTTTACTTAGGTATCATTCTATAAAGAAATGGAATATATTTCCCCACAAATGCTGAGTTAGCCTTGTAGTCTTTTATCATAAAACCTAAAGTGAGATTCTTCAATTAGAAATATATATATTATAAAGACAAAACTTTCTGTTCTTAAATGTCAGTAGTCAGAATAAGCAAACAAGAAAATGGAACACTTATCTAAACTCTTCCAGTGCTTAGTAAGAATAAGATGGTGACAGCGTTAATAGATAATACTCAAAATGCACTTACCACATGCCAGGCACTGTTCTAAGAACTTCGCATGTATTCAATTAAGTCTCAGAAGAAGGAAACTATTATCATTATTCCCACATTAGATTAGGAGCCTCCATAGACATTAAGTAACACCAACATCACCAAGACAGTGAGTGATAGAGCCAGGATCTGTGAGTTTAGCATTTCAGGGCATGTGTTGGTGTGGCAGGCTAAATAACGACCCCTCAAAGACACCCACCTGATTCCCGCGAACACATCACTTTATGTGGCAAAAGAGACTTTGCAGATGGGATTAAGTAAAGGCTCCTGTGATGGGGAGATGATCTTGTTTTAGCTGGTTGGGCCCACTCACCTTCCAGATGACCAAAAGGGGCCCTATAAGAGGGAGACGGAGGGTCACAGCAGTAGTAGGAGATGTGATGATGCGAACAGAGGCTGGAGGGAAGCAAGGGGGCTGCAGGTCAAGGAATGCAGGCAGCCCGTGGAAGCTGGAAAAGGCAAGGAAACAGGTTCTCCCCTAGAACCTTCAGAAAGCACCCAGGCCCATCGACACCTTGACCTTGCCTCAGCGAGACTGATCTTAGACTTAAGATTTCCAGGATCGTAAAATAATGCCTGTTGTTTAAACCGTTAAGTTTGTAATAATGTTACAGCAGCCCTAGGAAATGAATAGTCGAGAATTCTGACCCCCCCAACCCCACCCTCCTGAGTGCTTGTCCTCCAGGAGCTCGCTCATCTGGGGAGGTAAGCCACCACCTGCTCCTAACACCAGATGCCACAGGGGCCATAGAACCCCAAAATGAAATACTGGGGGGTCCCAGGGGAAAGTGTCTGGTCCACACATATGGGCCCCTGGCCATCCCAGAAAATGCCCTTGTCATCCACTGCTGCCTACAAAGTCCAGGGAGATAATGCGGGTCTGGAGCCACTTGCTAACAGTTTTTTTCAGGGAATTCATCTTCTAATGAACCCACCCTGATAATGTTTCCACATTTGTGTGAGACAAAACTTGGCAAGGGAAAGGGCAACACCCTCAGAGAGCTTCCTTCCTGGAACCCTCTGGCGGCCTGTCTGGATTTACCAGTCCGGCCTTCCTGCCCTTCCCTCCAGTTGGGCCCCCTGCACCTCCAGACTAGTAATGCTTGACATTTCCTTTCTCCCCAGCCAAAGTCAGGCCCATAAACAGATTGTTCTCAGGTAAGAGACGCAGATTCATCTTCAATCCCCAGCTCCCCTTTCAAGGAAACGCCCCCCACAATCACCGGTCTCCACAAGCGTCACAGTCTTCCCCAGTCAGACCAACAGACTGAAATTTGTCACGTACCTAAATAATAGCAGCATCCAAGCAATCTTTAAAATAAATGGAGGTGCAAAAAGGAACAGACTCCTCTTTTTATATGATGTTCTTTTAAAATTCCACAAAGTCGTCCAACCCTTCCTAAAATGCAGAACGTATAAGGCCAAAGTTATAAGCTACACTATTGGGCAAAATGACTCAGCTTCTGTTGATCTTAATACACGAAACACACAGAATTTGGGAGATGGGAATATCCAGGAATAATTATAGAGAAATGGTATGAGTACTTGTTGTTGTTATTTAGTCTGTGGCTCAGCGGTAAAGAATCTGCCTGCGATACAGAAGATGCAGGAAACACAGGTTCAATCCCTGGGTCGGGAAGGTCCCCTGGAGGAGAGTATGGCCACCCACTCCAGTACTCTTGCCTGGAGAATCCCACGGACAGAGGAGCCTGGCGGGGCTACTGTCCATGGGGTTGCAAAGAGTCAGACCCGACTGAAGCACGCACAGTCGCTCAGTCTTTTTGTGACCCCATGGACTATAGCCCTGCCAGGCTTCTCTGTCCATGGGATTCTCCAGGCAAGAGTACTGGAGTGGGTTGTCATTTCCTTCTCCAGGGGATCTTCTTGACCCAGGGATCAAACTCACATCTTCTACATTGTCAGGTGGGGTCTTTACTGCTGAACCACCAGGGAAGCCCAAGGTGAGTATTTATTGAATACTTAATCCTAATTATCATATCAACCCTACATCAAGGTACTAATATTAACTCTACTTGATAGATGAGCAAATTGAGGCACAGAGGATCTAGTAACTTGCCCACAACCACAGCCAGTAAGCAGCAGAACAAGAGCCCCAGGAGGCAAACGCTAACTTCAACAGGAAGTGTTTGCCGTAACCTACCTGTCACCTGAGTGTCACCTGTCCCCACCCTCACACAACTAGTTAAATGGGATTACAAGGCTATAGGAAAGTTACCAAGGTAAACTGCACCCTGCACAACAGGGAAGCCCCCACATGGGTCACAGAGTCCCAGGGAAGCCCTGTAATCAGGACCTGCCTTCCAACTGCTAGACAGCCTGTCCCTCCTGTCCCACCAGCTCTGTACCCAGACTGCATTCGACCCTGTAAAGTAGCTGAGGGTGAAGATCTGAAGCTGCAAAGCAGGTCCTTCAAGGAGTGAGGGCACCAGCTCCATGAGGCTCTGTTCTCTAACACATAAAAGGTGAAGGGTGATGTTTATAGCACCCAGCACAAGGCCTACTAAACTTGACATGTAAACAGAAGACTGTGGGCCCTGGAATAAAAATAACCCCTCAGATTTACTTACCAAAAATTGTCCAGTGTACCAAGCCCTTTACATATATCATCTCATTCAGGATTAATTTCTTGGTAGGACACGAGAAAAGAAACACAGGTCAGGAGAGATGGATGCACAACATACAGCCCTCAAACCAATAAATAACTCACCTGGAACACTGTGCCTGCATGAGGGCCCATCACCCCAGTGACTGTAAATAAAGCCATCCCCAGCACCTGGTGCACAGTTGGTGCTTAATAAATGTCGAATGAACCATGGATGCACAGGAACCATTTTTAAAAGGATTTGCCACTTTCCCTGCTTCCTTGAGCCACACAAAGCAAGTGTATATATAGAAACCACCCCAGCCGCACATTCAAGTAACGTGAGAGCAAATCATGAAGAAGCCCAGCTATGTCCACCTGCCAGGGGAGCTCCCAGCTGTTGGTGTCAAGGACCAGCGTGAAGTAACATGGAACCCCCACACTGATGAGACAGATTGCAGTTGTTTTTAAACAAACCATCACAGTGGCTCGGGGCTTCCCTCGAAGCAACCGCACACCTTCGGCCAAGAAACAAGGAGCTCGGTAGGCAGAGCTGCACCCTCCAGGCTCCACTGTCACAGACATCTTCCAGGCCATCTACAAACAGCTCTCAGGAGCCCACAGGCTGACAGGCGGCATCCGGAGATGATCAGATTTCTATCAGTACTGACACATGGCACTTCTCTCTGGCTGCCATTCAAGATGCCACTCCTCCCCTCAAGGGCTGCTAATACTTCCTGAACAATCAAGCCTTTAAGGATTGGCCCTGCATCAGTGCTACCCACCACCTCGCCAGTGTTCTGCCTGCCGCTGACAACCCCCCCGGACATGGTCTCGATTTCCCTGTGCCCCCTTCCTCTCAAAGATGGGCCCACACACCCATCTCCATCCCAGGCAATTGAGCAACTCTCAACACCACAACAATCTTCCTCCTGACCTTCAGAGAACAACCCTCCCTGGCTGATTTTTCCTTCAGCTTTATGGCGTCAACTTCTTTCAGACTCTCTAAGTTCAAAACCACTGGCCTAACATCCTGGTGATTCCATGTATACTAAGAAGTCAGGATGTGATTCCCGCTGTGGAGGGAACACACAGAATGCCGGGCACCAGTCATGCTGTGTTTCTTGATCTGGGTGCTGCTGACTGCAAAGGCGTGTTCAGTACAGGAGAGCCACATGGGTTATTTGTAGGCTTCTCTGCATGTACCGGATTCATCTAGAGAAGGTTCATAAATAAAACTGCCTATTTACATGAATTCTCAGTGTGTTCTAGAACTTTAGGGGCTGGAGCTGAGGATCAATTACTCCATATTTCATCCTCCTAAGTCACAGGGTTTCTCAACAGCCTGAAAAACCAGTTGTTCCTGTCGTTGAGACCCACAGATCACACTGGGTTCAGAAACTTCCAAAAGCCCAGAAGGAAAGGCAGTCACAGACGTGCTGCCATGGCACGTGGCTCCTGTGGACACTGAGCCAGAACTGATCTTGTCTGCTCCATGATGGGGCTTGCACAGCGACCACTTGGCCTTCTAGAAGAAAACAGCCAGCCAGCATGGTTTTCTGCAGAACGTCCTATTTGTAAAATCATGGGTGCTCACAGGGGATGGATGCTTTGATTGTAACACTCATTGTTTTCTGAGAACAGAGGCCGTGCCGGCAGCGCCTGCCCCAACCCTTCACATTCACCTCCCGCTCTCAGCCTCTTCGGAGCTGGCGGGGGATGGGTGTGTTCCGGGAACTCACTACTCATGAGTCACCCTCCCAGGGCCTGACGGCTGCTCCTGGATCCTGATCAAGTTCTTTTAAGAGACTGGCTTTGGTGTTTGGGGTTCACGCTGCAATAACTTGCAAAAATAAAACATCTTTTTCATGAGCAGACGGAGCAGCACATGAATGAATACATGAGCCTCAAGACTTCCCCTCCCCTCCTGTGTAACAGGAAACACTCGTTTCTGAGTCCCTTGGTCAGAGAGTCATATGGTCACACCAGCCATTTAGCAATGGTGAATTTCTCATCACCTTATCCCAGCAGGGCTGCTCTGCTGGGCAGCTGGGGTGGGATGCCACGGTCCAGGGGCAGCCTGGTCTTTGCTGGCCAGAGGACAAGGCGAAATCGGCCTGAGACCTGGGGGCTTATCCTAGCCTAGCTTCATGCAGGCTGAGATCTCCAAAATATTTTACACTGCATAGATTCTTGGGCAGAAAAGTCTCTGTTGAGCCATACTGGATGTACACTCTGAGAACACATCAAACTTCAGCAAAACTAAATCTGTGCACTTTGCAGGAGGATGAACCTGAGGAGGAAGCCCTGCCAAGAATAGCCCCTTCTGGGAATGAATGAACACCGAGCGAGTCAGGGAGAGGGTTCATGCTTCCTGGGGAGCTCTCTCCCTGAGGTTTCTCTGCTAGCTCCTCGGTCGAGCCTGGATGATGCTGACACCTGTGGTAAAACTTGACTCGATGGCCTTCTTGGAAGCCAACCAGAAACAGACTCCAGACAGCACTGGGAGAAAAAGGCCTGTGATGGGGACGCCAGAGATCTGGATTCAAATCCAGCTCTGGGACCATGGACGAGTCACTTCTCTCTGGACGTGGGTTTCCTCATCTGTAAACCCGTCAAAGACATCAGCACAGCATCTCTCAAGTCCCCTGAGTGCTGGTGGTTTTCATTTCCAGCCCGCCAGACTTGTTTAATTTTTTTTCTAATTAATTGCCAACATTTCAAAATCTGGAGGGCTCTTGAGAATTTAGAGATTTTACTTTAAAATCCCAAATTCTGGATTCTCTTGGGATATCAGCAGACCTGGCCACAGTGGACCCACGTTACCCACAGGAGGCAGAAACTAGGAAACAGAAAGAGTTCCCAGAAAAGGGAATGAACCACCCCAAGCCGATGCCCTGTGAACATTTAAGTTGGGGACTCGAGTTCATAAGTCTGCATTATTTTGGTCCTTTAACATATTGCTCAACTTTTTCATTTTTCACTTCAACTGGAACACTCACTCATGAATAAGCTTTGAAGTCAAAATACCTCACAAGAACCAGTACAAACAATCTATTACGTGGGGTTCCATAAAGCAGGGGACATATATCCCAGCCTGCTAGCAATTCTAACACTGTCGGTCCAGGGACCCAGGGCGGTTTAAAAGTCCTCTCAGACTCTCTGACCTCCACGGGCTGTCTCCTGAACCCTCTACCCCTCAGCCAGGGACATATGTTTGGGAGCCAGGACAGTGAGGTCAGAGGTGGGTGGGCTTCTGAGAAGGTCGGGGCCACATCTGCATTCTGTCATCCTTCTGGACAGGCCAGCAGGCACAACGCTGCCTGTGGGCCTGCCAAGTCACTGGCGGGGATGAAGCAACAAGTGAGTCACGTTGCAGGCAGACGCGAGGAAGCAAGGCGCAGAGAAGAGAGACGCAGGTGCGTCAGGGACGAGAGGCTGGGGTCAGGAGCATGGGGCCTGGACCCATGTCTCTGTAAAGCAAGCACACAAGCCATGAGCTGCAGGAGTGGAAACCCAGTTCTCAGGGCAGTCACACCTTATTGGTAATAATAACGTAATGACAGCGACAGTGAAAGGATCAGCGGCAGCAGGACAGCTAACGCTCAGTGAGCTCTTACTCTGTCGGGCGCTGGGGTTATCATCATTATCCCCACTTTAGAGATGATGAAACTGAGGCCCAGCAAGGTCACAGACTTGAGCAGGATCACGGGGCAACAGGTGATGGAGCGGGAACCTGACCGCAAGCAGCCTTCTCCTGAATCCCGGGGCTCTCCACTGCCTCATGCATTGTGCCTCTCGTGTTCAGGATTCAGTGACTAAAACTCACAGTGCAATCTATCTGCATGCCTGCTCCTCACTGTGAAATAATGATGTTATTTACATTGACATCTAAATGCACAGATCACTCTGCACACAGAACCGTGCATGCTCCTCTTTATGCACGGCATGGAGGACATTTAAGACGAACTCTGACCATTTGCAACCTGCACCTTACTCGCCAGCTTTAGGTGTGCAAGTCACTGCATGTGTCTTTGGCCTTGTTCACAGTGAAGTGTCTGCCCCTTCAGAGACCTGACTCCCAGCACCCCAATCACCCAGAACAAAGGTGCCCAGTGTTTGAGAAAAGGCCCAAATAATGGGGGGGGCGGGGCGGTTTTCCCTTGAAAGATAGTTACAGGGCTGTTTGACAAAATATATTGATACTGTGTTCCAAGGAAGCGACGTTTGGACCCTCACTCACTGTCTGTCAGTCTTACTTTTACAGACACCATTAAACTTAAGAAGAACAGATTAGAAGCAGCAAAACCTAAAGAGAGGAATGAGAAAAAGAAGAAGGTGGTAACAGGTGACATAGATATCCAGAAAGGAGACCAAAAGGAAATTGCAGGATTTAGCACCAGGGAAAAGGTCTCAGCCCTACTCCCTGGTTAAAGGCACAGGGCTGTGTGCAAGGCTCTGTGATGAAGCTCTAGTCGGCAACATGGAAAGTCAGAGGGGGAAGGTGAAACTGGGGCGGGCATCCCATTTCATAAAGCAGGGAGGCATGAAGCCTAATAAAGAAACACTGGCACCGTCAATGAAAACAAAAACATTTTAGGAATAGGTTGTAAAGTTCAGCCACCTGGAACTGATGTGAACATGTTGGGCCTAAGCACATGATCTTGAACGAAGAATCTCATGGCTTTCTGCTCTAACGGGGAACTCCCTGGAGATTGCTCCTTCAGACACACTGCTGACAAGTGTTTCAAGTTTGATATTGAGTCGCTCTGCACCCCATCTATCGCAGGCAAGTCTATGCCTCCTCCTTTGCCCCCCACCCCCAGAGGACACCTGGCACTGTGTGGAGACATTACTGGTTGTCACAGCTTGGAGGGGGAAGATCTGCTGGCATCTAGTGGGCAGAGGTGATAGACGAGGCTGAACACCCCACCATGCACAGGACAATCCTTAACAACCAGGAACGACCCTGGCCAAAATGCTGCGGTGCCGAGGCTGAGAAACCCAGATCTAAACCAAGGCAAAGGTGGCAGGCGCCCCATCATCGTCATTTATTTCTCTGCCGTGTGACTGCGGACTTTCGCGTCTTCACCTGCACTCGGGGATAATCACTCCCAAACCCTATTGGGCTCTACTGGGAATCAGGTTTTCAAAGTGCTTTGTTAATCACAGGTCTCCCTCCACCATCATCTCTCCCGTTGCCTGCAGAGCCTCTGGCTTGACTGAGGGGAGAGAGAAGCGGTGGGATCTGGTTAGGTGGGAGGGGCCGGCACAGACTGGTCCCGGGTCCTGCGTGGCACCCACTGAGGACGAGGACTCCCTCATGGAGTGCCCGTGAGGCCCAATGCATCCTGAGAGAACCTGATGGCCTGAACAGCCCTGCTCCCCTTCAAGGGGAGCTGGGAAGAGTGTGGTTGATCATGGGCTGGGATCTACGGGGCAGCGCCTCAGCTCCATGACCTGCCTCACAAGCCAGGAACCACACTCCTCCAGCACAACACAACACAACAATAACAGCAGCAATCATGATGAAGATGATGCTTAAAATTGATACTGCTCAAGAACTAAGCCCTCTTCCCAGATTATCTCATTTAATCCTCACAACCACCATGGGAGGAGGGTAGGGTGACTACCTTCTCTTTACAGGTGAACTAAAATCACTTGTCCAAGGCCTCACAACTCAAAACAACCTGGCCTCCACACCCAGGACTCAGATACCACAGTCCACAGCCTTAATGGCACCATCATCCAAAACTATACCACCTGCTTCACCACCTGGATTTCCATTCTAGAAGAAAGCTGGAAACTCATCGGCACAGACAGCACAATTTCAACTACAATAATCAGTGTGTGTGTACACGCATGCCAAGGCAGGGAGGAAATTTCCTGCAGTTTTCACTGATTAAACAGTATTTACTGATGAGAAGTCGGAGAAGGCAATGGCACCCCACTCCAATACTCTTGCCTGGAAAATCCCATGGACGGAGGAGCCTGGTGCGCTGCAGTCCATGGGGTCGCTAAGAGTTGGACACGACTTCACTTTCACTTTCACTGATGAGTAGTAGAATTACAAGTGATTTTTAAATTTCCTCTTTATATTTTTCTAGAATCCTCAAAAATTTTAGCAATAAATAAGAATAGCTAGTAAAAAAAATAAACTTATAAAAGCAGAATATTATAAAATTTTTTAATTTTTTAAACATCAATTTCTTGCAAAAATTTATCAAAAAACCTGAAATTACTGTCTAGACCAGAGGCTGGCAAACTGTAGTCCAAGGGCCAACTCCAGCCCTCTGCCTGTTTGTATAAATAAAGTTTTATTGGTACTTAAAGATTTAAATGGCCTTCCCTGGTGGCTCAGACAGTAAAGCGTCTGCCTACAATGCAGGAGACCCGGGTTCAATCTCTGGGTCGGGAAGATCCCCTGGAGAAGGAAATGGCAACCCACTCCAGTATTCTTGCCTGGAAAATCCCATGGACAGAGGAGCTTGGTTGGCTACTTGTCCATGGAGTCGCAAAGAGTTGGACACGACTGAGTGACTTCACTAACTATCTACTATCAATAAAGGTTTAAATGCAAGATATGACACCATAAATCTTCTAGAAGAGAACTTAGGCAAGACATTCTTTGACATAAATTTTCTTAGTCTCTGAAGGCAAAAGAAATAAAAGCAAAAATAAACAAATAGGGCCTAATCAAACTTAAAAGCTTTTTCACAGCAAAGGAAACCATCAAAAAAATACAAAGACAACTTACAGAATAGGAGAAAAGATTTGCAAATGATGCACCCAGCAAGGGCTTACTTTCCAAAGTATATAAACAGCTCATACAACTCAATATCAAAACAAACAAACAAACAACCCAATCAAACAATGGGCAGAAGACCAAAACAGACATTTCTCCAAAGATCTATAGCTGGTCAACAGGCACATGAAAAGATACTCACATCACTAATCATTAGAGAAATGAAAATCAAAACCATAATGAGGTATCACCTCACATTTCACATAGGTCAGAACTGCCATCATCAAAAAGTCTACGAATAATAAATGCCAGAGAGGATGTGAAGAAAAGGGAAACCTCCTACACGGTTGGCAGGAATGGAAACTGGTGCAGCCACTATGGAGAACAGTATGAAGGGTCCTTAAAAAACTAAAAACAAACTTACCATATGATCCAACAATCCCACTCATGTGCACATATCCACAAAAGATGATGACTCTAACTGGAAAAGATATATGCACCCCAATGTTCAGAGCAGCACTACTTGCAATAGGCAAGATATGGAAGCAACTTAAGTGCCCATAGACAGATGAGTGGACAAAGAAGTAGTGCTGCTGCTGCTGCTGCTGAGTCGCTTCAGTCGTGTCCGACTCTGTGCGACCCCATAGACGGCAGCCCACCAGGCTCCGCCGTCCCTGGGATTCTCCAGGCAAGAACACTGGAGTGGGTTGCCATTTCCTTCTCCAATGCATGGAAGTGAAAAGGGAAAGGGAAGTTGCACAGTCGTGTCCAACTCCTAGCAACCCCCTGGATTGCAGCCCACCAGGCTCCGCCGTCCATGGGATTTTCCAGGCAAGAGGACTTGAGTGGAGTGCCATTGCCTTCTCCAAGGAAGTAGTACAATGGAATGTTATTCAGCCACAAAAAAAGAATGAAACAATGCCATCTGCAACAACATGGACGGACCTGGAGATTATCACAGCAAGTGAGGCAAGTCAGACAAAAATATTACTTACTTGTGGAATCTAAAAAAACAGAAAATGATCCAAATGAACTTACTTACAAAACAGAAACAGACTAACAGACATAGCAAAAAACTTACTGTTACCAAAGGGGAAAGGAGGGAGGGATAAACTAGGAGTTTGGGATTAACGGATACACAAAATAAACAAGGACATACTCCATAGCACAGGGAACTATATTCCTATCTTGTAATAACCTATAATGGAAAAGAATACACACACACACATAACTGAATCACCTTGCTGTACACCTGAAACTAACACACTGGAAGTCAACTATATTTCAATTTTTAAAAAAAAAATTAATAAAATAAAGTTTCATCAGAACACAGCCGTGTTCATCACTTACATAAACGTCTAATGCTCACTCTTTTATACACCTGCAAGTTGAGCAGCATGTAGACACATGGGAACACTACATCCCGCTTTCTAATGTAGCCTAGAGATGGACCTCTTACTTCCCCACCTCTAAATTTCTCCTCTCAATCAATTCATCCCTCAATGGATGAATCAGGAAGCTCATGAAACTACAGCCCCTCCTTAGAGAGGTATCCATACGATTTCATACTTTTATAAAATTTGGAAAAGGTATTTTAACAAAATTTGGAAAGGGATATTTTTGAAATCTTTTTCTGTTTATAATTTGAAGACCCCACAAATTATATAAGTTTTCAGACTCTTCAAAACTGGATCTGCCCCTACATAATGCCCAGACATTTCCCCACCTAGTTCTACATTCAAGACCACATCACATTCAGCAGCAAGAAGGGTATTGTCCCACCAACTCCCAAGCAACTCTAGCCATGACGAGCAGTTTGATTTCCAATCCCCAGATGGCAACTCTGGTGGAGCTGCCCTTCCAGAGACACCCAGGATCCACCAGGACGTTCACGGAGCCGACCAGTCCTGAGAGGAGCCTGAGGGCACCCGCGTCCACAGAAAGTAAAGAGGAACGCCTGCTCACACACACTGTCCTTCAGCCGTTCCTTAGCTCCACTGAAATCTCACCATCCAATGCAATTTATGTATTTTCAGGACACACATAATCTATACTCTCCAATTACAGAGCCTCTGTAATCAGAGCACTTCCAAATAAGTGGCAGGTGGATGATCTAAAACTGCTTTCTAAAAAAGCAATGTGGCTTGGAAGAATAAGAAACGGGGGATCAAATCACAAAGTGTGCGTGCAAACAGTGGACAACTGTCTATTTAAAAGAACTCTCCAACACATAGCACAACCGTTACGGTGGGGTATTTACATCAATCAGGAGCCTTGGGAGTCCAGTTGTCCAATCAAATGCCCCCCTACCCCCGAATCAAAGGTCAGGTGGATAGCGTCCCTCCCTGGTCTATTCTTATCCCCCTCTCCCTGGTGTGGGGGAGGGGGCATCTCCATGGAGTGCAGCTGGCGGTCTTGATAAGCAGGTGTCAGGGAGTTGAACATGACCTTGCTCATCAGCTGGTGGGAACCAGGCAGACAAGGGAGTCTCTGTATCGCTGTCCACAGGGTCCCAGCCCCAGAAACAAGACACAGTGAGGCCTGGGGGAGGGAGGGAGGAAGGGAGGGAAGCTTTCACATACACCACCCCCGACCTGCTCCCCCCAGCCACCACCTCATACACCAGGGGGAAGCCACCAGACAAAAGGAAATCCACATCATTTCACTTGGGAGAGGAAAAACTTCCACCGAGAGGAAAAGAAAACTCTGACCATAAGGATGTGTTGAAGCGTTTCCCAAACAGCAGAGGTAGGCAAAGATAAGCTGAGGAGATGGGTTTTGAGGAAAATCAAGGGGAAAGTCAACATTCTCTGCAGAGCTGGCGAAATCAATCAGGAAAACTGTTGGCAGAGGTGGGAGGAGATGGAATGTACGTTCACCCAGCTGATTCCATCGTACAGCCAGCCAGGGCTGTGTCAATGGCTGTCACTGTACCAGCCCCTGGAAGGGGTCCAACATGCAGGACCCGCTCTGAATGTCCACTAACCCAGTTTCTAATTAAATGTGGGTTAACTGGCACTGCTCCTTACAGCTCAAGGGACCAATTCACAGCAGAAAGGAGCATTTTTCAAACTAAAAAGGCCAAGCCAGTACCTTTTATTTTCTCACATCCTTTCAGTTGCTCAACGTGACCCACTGCTGGCTGCACAGAGTCCTCAGTCCTTGGAGAAATCAACCCTCCCCGGCCCCTCAGCTGCCGCCGTGCAGTGACCGAAGCACCGACTTGGCAAACATGAACTTTAACTCCACTCCGCTTTTCCCATGCTGTGGTCGCCGCTGCCCCGCGGATGAGTCACCCGTGAAAGCCACCCATTGTCCCCAGCAGACGAAACGCTCAGTCCCAGAGAGTGGCGCATTCACACCTCTCCAAGAGGCAATCTCCTCCTGTGGTCTCTGGAGGATGCTACTGCCCGAGCAGTCTTCTGTTCCCAAATCAGCTGCCAACACAAACGTGAGAGAGACGGGCATGGGAGACAACTTTCAGAAGCGCCAGGACAAAGAGAGTATGAACTCTGAAACTCAAGGCAAACTTCGACTGAGACATTTACAGGCATAGAGAAATATCGGCCAATATGTTGGCAAAAAAACGCCACAGTTATTATACATGAACTAAGGCCCTGGGCTAAGGACACCTCATCTCACTTAATCCTCGGAACTGCCTAGAAGGCCCCACTATTAGCCTCATTTTACATTCCAGGAAACTCCAGCACAGGGAGGTTAAGTGATCTACCCAAGGTTACACGGTGGCACAGTCAGGCTGGGAACCAAGGCAGTTCATCTCCAGAGCGTGTGTTTTTCAATACCATGCCATCATGAGTTACTGAACTAATTTAGAATTGTGAGCTTCAAGTTATGCTAAAGTATTCACATTTGGGGGAGGCTGTGATTTTTTCAACTCACTTTTATGTCACTTCTCACTCTTCTCCCAAGAGATGCTATAACCTGGCTTTTCAGATATAAAAACTGCTGGTATCAGTCAGTGTGCTGAGCATCAGTTATATATCATCACATTTAATCCTCAGAACCAGTCTATGAGGGTGGCATTAATATTATCCCCTGCAGAGATAGAGACACTGAGGTTCAGGGAGGTCACATCCTTGCCCAGAGTCATAACACAGAGCAGGAATTTGAATCCCAAATGTCAGATTTCAGTGCCTACATTCTCTTATATATGCCATCTCTCACAGAATGTCAAGATTTCCCAGAAAAAAAAAAATCAAGAGTGTCATGAAATGAGGGGTGAGAATGACCAAATTCAAGAACCAAGCCCGCTGGACTCAGTGAATGGCAGAGACGGCAGCGGGAGGCTGAACTGTAGCTGCGGACCATCCACCCGGCCTCCGCCCTGCACCACCATGATCTTCGGCAAATCCCTGCTCTCTCCAAGCCTCAGTTTCCTAGCCTGTGGAGGAAGAGCAGAAACGGCAAGAGGCCCTGCCAGCCCAGGATTAGACAGGGCACATGGTCACCTGAGGCAGGAAGGGCTAGAAGGGTGGCTGTCTCCCCTCCCTAGCGGTTAACTTCCCTGCTCCTGGCACTAACCTCCAGAGGCAGCTTTGTAACTCTCCCTGGACTCAGGTCCGTACCCTGAGCAGAGTTCCCAGGTACAGCCCAAGGCCAGGCAGTGGTGAGGAGCCCACAGTTCCTCTGGGAGGAAGAAGGAGAGAGCTGAGAGAGGAAGAAGCTGGGGTGGGACAGTAAATTGAACAAGTGCTGGACCCCCATCCACAGTGTAAAAACATGTAGAAACCCCCTGAGCTCTGCCCGTAAGCTGGCACACACATCATATCTATTTAGAACTCAATAAACGTTAAAAAAAAATAAGTAAGTAAAAATATGTGAAGAGATGGCAAATCAGACGAGGCAAGAAGAGTCCGTCAAATTAAAACTTTGCTACTATAAATGCTCCAAAAAATATTTATCCCACCAAAGATATCCCTTTAAAAGTATCTACCTTCTAAGTTCTTTAGGAACAGGCAACAGAAGAACAACAAAGATGACCCCTGTGTTTTTCTGTGGGGTTGGGGGCAAGGGTGAGGGCAGTCCTTGACTTGACAACCAACTTGCAAGGTGCCCGTCTGATGCTTTGACTCTCCACTCTATTTCTATGTGTAATTCAGTGGAGCAAGTAAGTCCTCCAACTTCAGGTAAGACCTTAGAATCCTGATTCGGTCACTGACTTGCTGGGCCTCAGGTTGGGTGAGGAATCCCAGTGCCTGGCAGCTTCCCCTCCCACTTATGAGAAAGGACAGTGAGGACGCAGAAGAATGGGCATCACTGGCCCGGGAGTCGTGAACATGAGGTGTTTCTGCTACCCAGCAACTGATTCCCTGCCCGTGGGTAACAGGACTTGGCCTTTCCACTGGGGGAACCACCCCTCCCCACTCTGAGTTAATGGGTCCAAGTGAGGCTGACCCTATCCCCCCACCCGCATGGTCCAGAAGAAAGCATGGACAAGCTAAACAAATATGAGTCTACTTGGGCAGTCCTGTTAGAACAAGTGGGAATGACCCCGTGAACTCACTCCACCAGTGTGGGAGAATGTCAGCCTGGAGCTTCTGGGAGGTACCCTGTGGAAGAAGGCTTCCTGGGAATGAGGCCAATACAGAAAAAAGGCAGAGCCAAGAGAAGAAGAAAAAGGGACCCAGACCTAATAACACTGAACCCCTGGGTCCAGCCATGCCTGAAGCCGTATACTCTTAGCCCTTCCATTCACCTGATCATTGCAGTCCCTATGATGCTTACTCCAGACCGAATTGGGCTTCTGTCACTTGCAATAACAACAAATCTTGATTAATGGGACCAACTGCACAGAATCTCAAGATCTCCACGTTATCAACACAAGAAGGCACTGGAGGCCACCCAGCAGTATTGTGCACGCATCAAGCATTCAACAATGGCACGTTGGTCAGTGAATATTTGCTCATGACTCTAGCTTCAACTTCTCAAACTGAAATCAAGCTAGCCTGACAGCATTACTCTAAGCCACAGGATCGACTAACTGCATCTTCATGGAACAGTATTTTAAACGATGGTAACTTAAAATGCTTTTTAATGAGAAGAAACGTGGTTCATACTAGGAATGCAAAGATCGGTCAATATTAGGGAATAAATCAACGTAATTCATCTCATTACCAGAGTCAAAAGGAAAAAAAAATGTCTTCTTAAATGCCAATCTTGTTAAATTTCAACATTTATTCCTGACTTTTAAGGGGGAAAATAACCTCTTAACAAAATAGGAACAGAGGGGAATTTCCTCAAGAGCTCCACAGGTCAAACCAAAAGCCAACATTACATTTTGAGGGAAGGGTTAGAGCTCCACCACTGAAGTATAAGATAAGAAGGACTTGAGATTTCACCACTGTTTAACATTACTCAGGAAGCACTTGCTAACATAGTCACACAATCAAAAAAAATTACCAATTTGAAAGGAAGAGGAAGCAAAATTTTATTGAGTTACAGACAACATGATTATAAGCCTGGAAAAACTCCTCCCAATAATAATTTTTATTTTTTTATTTAAAAAATAAAATAAGATCTGAAAAATGATTAAAACCTATTAAAAACTATTACAACCTATAAAAAAAACTATTTTAAAAGTAGGACTATTTCATAATATTAGCCAACAGTAATAAAAGATGTTATTAACCAACAGCTTTCCTACATACCAAAAAAAAAAAAAAATTCCATGAATATATGATGGTGATCTGGCCAAAGTAAATGATTATTCTAACAAAGATTCCTTCTTCTGTGCTGTCGTAGGCCCCCTTCTCTGTTTGTGTGGATTTTGGTGGCATGTCTGAAATACACAGACAGCCCTAACCAAACAAGGACCTTGTCAAAAAGATGCTTATCTTGCTTTGGCTCAACAATCTCTGGTGACTGGGAAGCCATCTCCTGAGACGGCCTACTCGCCACCTAGCCAAGCCTAGTCGGTCCCTCTCCCATGCAGCACAGAGCAAGGAGACCCATTCTTCAAGATGTGACCTCACAGTGACAAGGCCGGTCACGCAGACCAGCACACATTTACTGGTTCTGCCATGCATGCTGTTCCTCACAAAGCTCAGCCCCTGTCCTGCCCCTGGGCTTGGGCATGCTTCTCTTCCACCTGCCAAGAGTTTCCCTAAAGAGGCTATGGGGCTTGCTGTCTCAGCACTCAGGCCTGTGCTAAAATGGTATTCTCTGAAAAAAAATCCCTCCCAGTTTCCCTGTCTAAAATTTCGTCTTATTCTCTATCCCTCTACGTAACTTTATTTTTCTTCACAGGATACGTCATCAGCTGATGTTGCTTCACACATCTGTCAGTTTATAGTCTGTTTATACAGACTTTCTCTTCAAACGGTGAACTCCATCAAGACAAGGGTCACCAGCTCTGCTTCATTCACTGCTGCCTCCCCCACCCTTAACACCCCCTTCTCAGACACAGCAGGGGTTCAACTAAAAAATGTTGGTTTTATGGACAGATGGATGGATGGATAGAAAAACAGATTCTTTAAGTCCTCAGATCCAATCCCAACCCTCAGTTCAGTTGCTCAGTCGTGTCTGACTCTTTGTGACCCCATGAACCGCAGCACGCCAGGCCTCCCTGCCCATCACCAACTCCTGGAGTTCAACCAAACCCATGTCCATTGGGTGGGTGATGCCATCCAACCACCTCATCCTCTGTCGTCCCCTTCTCCTGCCTTCAATCTTTCCCAGCATCGGGGTCTTTTCAAATGAGTCAGCTCTTCACATCAGGTGGCCAAAGTATTGGAGTTTCAGCTACAGAATCAGTCCATTCAATGAATATTCAGGACTGATTTCCTTTAGGATGGACTGATTGGATCACCTTGCAGTCCAAGGGACTCTCAAGAGTCTTCTCCAACAGCACAGTTCAAAAGCATCATTTCTTTGCTGCTCAGCTTCTTTATAGTCCAACTCTCACATCCATACATGGCTACTAGAAAAACCATAGCTTTGACTAGACAGACCTTTGTAGGCAAAGTAATGTCTCTGCGTTTTAATATGCTGTCTAGGTTGGTTATAGTTTTCTTCCAAGGAGCAAGCATCTTTTAATTTCATGGCTGCAGTCACCATCTGCAATGATTTTGGAGCCCAAGGAAATAAAGTCTCTCACTGTTTCCATTTTCTCCCCATCTATTTGCCATGAAGTGATGGGACCGGATGCCATGATCTTCGTTTTCTGAATGTTGAGTTTTAAGCCAACTTTTTCACTCTCCCCTTTCACTTTCATCAAGACACTCTTTAGTTCTTCGCTTTCTGCCATAAGGGTGGTGTCATCTGTGTGAGGTTATTGATATTTCTCCTGGCAATCTTGATTCCAGCTTGTGTTTCATCCAGCCCAGCATTTCGCAGGATGTTCTTTGCATATAAGTTAAATAAGCAGGGTGACAATATACAGCCTTGACGTACTCCTTTTTAGATTTGGAACCAGCCTGTTGTTCCATGTCCAGTTCTAACTGTTGCTTCCTGACCTGTCTACAGATTTCTCAGGAGGCAGGTCAGGTGGTCTGGTATTTCCATCTCTTTAAGGATTTTCCCAACCCTCCAAACTGAATACTTTTTTAACATTGGAAACATTTTGTATTGGGGTATAGCCAGTTAACAACGTTGTGATAGTTTCAGGTGGACAGTAAGGGGACTTAGCCGTACACATACATGTACCCATTGCCCCCCAGACTCCTCCCGTCCAGGCTGGCACAAAACGCTGAGTAGAGTCACATGTGCTATACAGTAGGTTTCTGTTGGTTATCCATTTTAAATATCGCAGTGTGTACATGACCTTCCCAAAGGATTTTGTGCTCAGATTCTCAGTCGTGTTTGACTCTTTGTGACCTCATGGACTATAGGTCCCCGAGGTCCCACCAAACTCCTCTGTCCGTGGGATTCTCCCAGCAAGAATACTAGAGTGGGTTGCCATTTCCTCCTCGAGGGGATCTTCCCAACCCAGGGATCGAATCCACGTCTCTTATGTCTCCTGTATGGACAGGTGGATTCTTCCTACTAGCACCACGATGAAAAGAGGACTAAAGGGACATAAGAACAAAATGCAGTGCTTCAGCCAGGAATGCTCCCTGGACATGGGGTGGGAAAGAGGAGAAATGGAATGAGCTATAAAAACTGTTTTGAAAACACTAAGGAAATTTGAATATGGTCTGGCTATTTAAAGATGTTATAGGCCTCAGATAAATAAAAAGAGACTTGAATAATCAAAGAAGTAAAATTAATACTGAACACAGATTTTTAAAAAAAGAGATTCTTTGGAAGGATGAGAGAAGTATCAAGGGCATTTCTGAATGGTAATAGTGACATCTGACTTGTGTTCCCTAAATGCACTCCCACCTCTTCCCTCAATCCTAAAATGGTTCTGTGCACAGGCTTCTGAAGATGAACCTCCTTGAAGAAAGTGTATCAGCTTTTAAAAAAGTTTTTCTGACATACAGCTGATAAAAGCCAATGTCTCTTTATGATATGGTGCTGCTGCTGCTGCTGCTGCTGCTAAATCGCTTCAGTCGTGTCCAACTCTGTGTGACCCCATAGATGGCAGCCCACCAGGCTCCCCCATCCCTGGGATTCTCCTGGCAAGAACACTGGAGTGGGTTGCCATTTCCTTCTCCAATGCATGAAAGTGAAAAGTGAAAGTGAAGTCGCTCAGTTGTATCTGACTCCTAGCGACCCCATGGACTGCAGCCCACCAGGCTCCTCCGTCCGTGGGATTTGCCAGGCAAGAGGACTGGAGTGGGTGCCATCGCCTTCTCTGCTGACATGGTGCTAAAGGAGGGCAAAGGTGTTCCGGCTCACCTGGAGGTGAAAGGTTGCCTAGGTTGGGTTCTTCACCTCGTGCTGAATAGCGCTACCCTTTCCACTGAAAGGGCAAGGACATCCCATACTCACATTTGCCTATAGGACAAAAACCGCATGAACAAAAGATGGGAAGCAGATCATCTGTCTTGAGTTTCTACATACTCCATTAGATGCATTTATGAAGTACTGCCGGCCTTTGGATCTCTTGCTATTTGTAAACACCTATGAATAGATTTCACTTACTGGAATTTATATACTTCCTTGGATTTCAAGTTAGTATTGGAAATAGAATTTATTTTCTTGTTTGCAATGTTAATGTAATCTCATGATAGAATTTTTTAAACTATTGGGACTTGCCCCATTGACACAGGGAAAATCTTCATTATTTTAGAATCATGTACTATGCCCAACCACTGCAATGAACTTATGCAAATTCAGAAAATACATAATAAAGAGAACAACTGACACTAAAAAAAGACATTTTAAAATTATTGCTAATTTGCAGAGGTGGGTAACAGTGGGTGAGTATGAAGAAGACTGCCCCTATTTTAAGAGTTACAGGTCAAGGTATTTAGAGGTAGTCTGCAATGGATTTCCAGGTCGGGGGGGGGAAGTACATATGTGTACACATATACACACACAGAGAGAGACAGTAATGATGCAAAACGTTCAAATAAAATCTAGGTTAAAAAAAAATCTGTTAACTTTTCTTGCAAATTTTCCAAATATACAGTTGGGTGGAAAAAATACAAGATAAAACTTAGTTTCTTTGATAACATACTATAATAAAAAGATAAAGAACATGAAGAAAGGAGTTGTTAGGTCCTTCACAAGTGATTAGATCTTCATTGTTTCAGAACTTAAAATATGCCTACTATCCAAAGCACAATATTCTTTTTGCATGACCGATAGTTTTATACTTTCCTTAAAATTCTCCGCAACAGTGAAAGTGTGCCTTCTGCCTGGAATGCTCACATCCTCTACCCCAGGAAGTGTTTTCATGTCACAGGAGAGGTGAAACTCCCCTTTACTTGCTTTAAATTGAAATTGAAGTCGCTCAGTCGTGTCCGACTCTTTGCGACCCCATGGACTGCAGCCCACCAGGCTCCTCCGTCCATGGGATTTGCCAGGCAATAGTCCTGGAGTGGATTGCCATTTCCTTCTCCAGGGGACCCTTCCCAACCCAGGGATCGAACCTGGGTCTCCCGCATTATAGACAGACGCTTTACCATCTGAGCCACCAGGGAAGTTAGGGAGTACAAAACAGGTTATTAAAACTCACCCACAACACCATCACATAACGTAACAGAACATTCTGCCCAAGTGATTGTGAGGTTAACGGCTGACTTTCCCACTAATTAGAACCTCCACGCGGGCAGGGGCAGCACTGAGTTCCTGCTCATTCATTTGTAGGACAGAGCCAGGCACACAGCAGCCACTCAAGAAATACTTGTTACATGAATGGGCTATTATACAGCCCTTAAAAAAGAATGCATAGGAAGACCATGTAACGAAAAAATGATTGACACAAGTGAGAAGTATCATAACCACTATGATCACAACAGTGTGGAAAACTAAGACTTGGCAAAACCCCATCAACTACCAAAACTAAAGTGGTAGCAAGACGGGGTGGGGAAGGTAAGAAAATGAGCTGCCTTGGAAAAATCCTAAGAGTGTGGGAGGTGCCGAAGGAATGAGGAAGGACCACAGGGACCCGGGGAAACGGGGACAGTGAGGAAAGGAAGGAGGGAAGCGAGGCCAAGGGTGAAAGCTTTCCTTACTTGTTCAAGGGGACAGACGGGTAAAAAAGGTCCTCAGCCCTAATCATGAGGACAACCTCCCAAAGCACAACTGGGCGCTGACCCGGCCCCATTAATTGCCAGCAACCATGGCTGCAGGACACCCAGGTTCTAACTCCACCTCTGCTACAAACTCATTGTGTAGCCTCCACGCACATCTCCTCCCCAGGCAGTTTCCTTACGGGCAAAACAACCAGTTCCAGATCTAGCCCTGAGCCCGGGGCAGCGCCTGGCACACAGCAGGCTCTCAACCCACCCCCATCCTTACAGAAGACGCTGGCTCCTGCTCGTGTGCACAGCACTGCACAGGCTGGGACAAAGGCCACAAGCAGCTCAAGCCCAAGCAGCGAACACAGGGAGCCTGCTCGCGTTCCCGCGCTCTTCCCTCATCTAGAGACAGAGTCTTAAGACTCCCTCCACTCAAAACCCAGAGGACATCCAAAACGAGCCAGTGCTTCATAAATGCATCAAGACAGTTGAGGTACAGTGAGCGCTTCAACCACTGTGGGTTCACATGCCCCCACCCCGAGCTTCATACAGTTCTCCAAGGCTGACTCTTGGTCGATTTTCCTCCAGGAAATGTGCCACGCTCTTGCCTGGGAGGAATTTTTTTTTTTTTAATCAGATTCCCAGGAGGGAGACTGACGCACATGGCCCCACCCAGCAAAGACTCAGCATCAGGACAGGTGCTGCTTTTCACGTGTCAACCGTCCGTCTCCAGGGTGGGGGCTGGGTGAGCATCCCCTGCCAGGCTTGGAGCTGTGTTTCCTGGCACCACATCAAGTGTGGTGCCCATCCGAGTCCCCTTCAGTTTGAGTGTTTTTAAGCACTTCCCAGGTGCACAGCGTGTGCCAGACCCTCTAGGCCCTGCCTTAACCCTGCTTATCTCCTGTTACAGACCTTCATCTCCCCTTCTGTGTCGGAAGCAAGGCCCAGATCTGACTGCATTCCCCAGGGTGCTGATAGAGCTGAGCACACGGTGGGTACTCAAATAACTGCTGAACAAAGTTTCCAAGGTGATCACTATAAGGATCGTCATAGAAAACTCTGACGTCTCCTCCTCGGTTCTGCAGTTGGTGGGAGAATGATTACAGGCTGATAACAGACTAAGGCCATGCGCCAGCTGTTAGCCAGGTGCCCAGTGATCTCAAGTGAGGGACTTCTTACCAGACTGAACCTTCACGTCAACTTTATGACCTAAATACCACTGTTATCCACCTTCATGGATGGCAAACCGAGACCAGGAAAACTTCAGCAACTGGGCCAAGGATCGTCACCCCTTTGTCTAACATCCTCCTGGCAGTTCCCCCATCACCAGGGCCCATTATGAAGAGACTGCTTGGAATTAGAAACATGTTGGTGGGCTCCCAGTGAAACTCGAATGCCCTCCGTCTGCACCTCAATGGATTCCCTCAGCTGAAGCCCAGTCCCACCCCTGGGGCAGCCACAGCAACCCCTCCGCATCCTGCAGAGGAGCTCCAGGCACTCACCTGCAAGGACAAGGTAAGACGAGGGTCCCAGTCAGATGAGAAACAGTGGGGAGTGGCAAGAAGGCCAGGGGCTTTCTCCCTTAAGAGCATCAAAGACACGGGTATCCCAACAATTACCTGTGACACTGGGGCAGGCCATGAAATTAAAAGATGCTTACTTCCTGGAAGGAAAGTTATGACCAACCTAGACAGCATATTCAAAAGCAGAGACCTTACTTTGTCAACAAAGGTCTGTCTAGTCAAGGCTATGGTTTTTCCAGTGGTCATGTATGGATGTGAGAGTTGGACTATAAAGAAAGTTGAGCACTGAAGCATTGATCCTTTTGAATGGTGTTGGAGAAGACTCTTGAGAGTCCCTTGGACTGCAAGGAGATCCAACCAGTCCATCCTAAAGGAGATCAGTCCTGGGTGTTCATTGGAAAGACTGATGTTGAAGCTGAAACTCCAATACTTTGGCCACCTGATTCGAAGAGCTGACTCATTGGAAAAGACCCTGATGCTGGGAAAGATTGAAGGCAGGAGGAGAAGGGGATAACAGAGGATGAGATGATTGGATGGCATCACCAACTCAATGGACATGGGTGTGGGTAAACTCTGGGAGTTGGTGATGGACAGGGAAGCCTGGCGTGCTGCAGTTCACGGGGTCACAAAGAGTTGGACACGGCTGAGCGACTGAACTGAACTGAACTGGGGCAGGTACTTAAAACTGCTCATTCATCTGCAAAATGGAGGCAGATAATGTGCATCCTGCTCAATTGCTGTGGTGTTTGGAGCCAATACAATAAAAAGCCCCTCAGGAGGTGCCCAGAATTGGAAGACATTACTGTAATTTTCTATGTAGAGAAGTGGTCAGGCTCCCTGGAGAACTGAAGAGCTTTTTCAGTGTCTTCACAGCAGATCTTTCAGGACACTGTCCTAATTAATGCCTCTAACCACATAAAGGACACAGAAAGATGATTTAGCGGGGAAAACCCACAACAAAGCAGAAGTTGAGGCTCAGGAGGCTCAACCTGGGCCTTGGTTTTTCCATTCCGGCTACAAGACCACAGCCCAGCACTTTGCCTCCCAAAGTGTCAGTTTCTCATCTGTAAAATAACATCCCTGGGTCTTCATGTGTCTCAGAGAAGATCACTCACTCAGTTACCTTAACACTCGTTTAATAATAACCTGTCTCTGGGCTTATGCCAATGAGTATAATGAGGAGTGCATTCTGTTTTCATATTTATGCAACAAATGTTTAGTGAGTGATGACTCTATCCCAGGCACCACCCTGAGGAGTCAACACAGACCACGTCTGTCCTCAGTGACTTACAAAGGTTTTCAGATGTTTCAAGCAATATACCAGACTGCCCTGGCGGTCCAGTGGCTAAGAATGCACCTGCCAATGCAGGGGGCAAGGGTTTGATCCCTGGTCTGGCAAGATTCCACATGCAGCAGGGCAGCTAAGCCCACGTGCCACAAACACTGAGCCACGCTCTAGGGCCTACGCTCTGCAACAGGAGAAGCCACTGCAAAGAGAAGCCTGCGCATCCCATCTAGAGAGCAGCACCCACTCACCTCAACCAGAGAAAGCCCACACACAGCAACAAAGCGCTAGGGCAGCCAAAAAAATTTTTTAATTAAATATATATACACACAGGTATATATACATCTAAAATTTTAGGATTGAAAGGAAAAGTTGTTAATCAACCAACCGTCACACAATCAAGGAGAGGCAGAGCAGATGCTGCACACTCGTGTTTCAAATTGCAGCTGAGTGTTCTTTGTACAGAAAAATTTCTGCCTGACTAAAAACAGGCATGAAAACACCTGACCCTTCCACTTTTCCACTCACTCACTGGCAGTTTTGACAGAGACTGGAAGACCTCTTCCATCTTTTGCCTACAATACTATTTTAAAGTTCCTATCAAAAACAAACAAACAAAAAAAACACGAAAGCATTCAAATATCCAGCATCTGTGCCTCTCTGTCCCAGGGACATCACTGCAGTACTGGGAAGAAGCTTCTAGATCTTCTAGTCGGGCATGTCCCTAGTGTAATCCGTGCAACGGCAGGTGTGGCAGGCGGGGTACCGCACACCCTACCCTCCCTTAAAAGACCCCTCCCTGCAAACTGACCTTTTACAGGCTCTGTTGGGTCCTGTGAGGAAGGTCACACTTGTCTGAGCCGAAGTCAGCAATGGCCAAACAAGTCTGGCCACAGGCCCCGTTTTCCCCTTGGGGTGCTTATTGTTTGGAGGCAATCCCGCTGTGAGGAGCAGACTGTGAGAGATGCTGACAGAAACTCCAGGAAGACACCTTGGAGAGGTGAAGTGCCTTGCTCAAGGTCACGGGGCTGCTGAGTGTGAGACTGAAGGCTAGTGTCTCTGCTCAGGAGGCGTTACTCTCCCTTTTGCTGGGTCTCCAGCTTCTCAGGCGCTTCCCAGGTGGTGCGAGTGGTAAAGAATCCATCAGCCAACACAGGAGATGCAAGAGACACAGGTTCAATTCCTGGGTCAGGACCTACATCCCCTGGAGGAAGAAACAGCGACCCACTCCAGTATGCTTGCCTGGAGAATCTCACGGACTGAGGAGCCTGGCGGGCTATAGTCGATAGGGTCGCAGAGAGTCAGACACGACTTAGCAACTGAGCATGCACACAGGCACAGTGCAGACGCCAGCTGCTCAAGGTCAGCAGTTGAACTTCTGGAGGTGGAGGAAGCTGAGCAGGCCCCTGCAGCCCTTGGGTAGTGAACAAAGAGCTCATAAAAATCAATGACCAAAACAGCTCCTGCCTAAAGGACAAGATGGAAGCTGATAAGCAGGTCAAGAAGACAGCAACTAACAATAAACGGTGAAACTAGCCTGTCTAAGGTGAGGGCTCTTGAGGCAACCTACCCTTAGATCGTGCAAACAGAACAGACACACAGCAAACCTCAATTCCAGATACAGCTCTTCATGCTGTGATTCATCCACTAATCACCCTGGGGATTTCTCTGGCACTTCCACTTCCACTAGAGGTTAAGAACCACATGCTTCCCCTGTAGGAGGCACAGGTTCAATCCCTGGTCAGGGAACTAAGATCCCGCCGCAAGTTGTAGCCAACAACAAAAGAAAAACCATTCTGTTTTCTAGCCAGTTCAGCCCACTAAAGCCACTCACGGGTTGAGAACTTATTGTGCACAGGGCTCTGGACTAGACATGGAGTGTCGCTACACCAGACAAGTCAGTAAAGTAGCCAAGCCAGCACAAAGGAGGTGCTCAAAACACCCTGGAATAAATGATGGAGCCAGAGAAGAGCTTTATTTTCATAAAAGAGGTACACATTTGTACAACCTGAGAGTGACAGGCCCTGCAAGCAAGGAGTAACCCCATATTTGAACATGTTCCGAAAGTGCTTAGGGCTGCTAAGCAAGGATAGGAGGGTCACTGACTGACTGGCTGACTCATGAACAAATGAATGAATGAAAACCTTCCACTTCTCCAGCGTGGCTGAGTCCTAACCTGCTATCCATTTCAAGGAGCTATCACAAGGCCATATGTATGAAGGACTTATGTGAAGAGCAAGGGATTCTCCCCTCAAAATCCTCTTGAACATCAGCCATTCTGATTGCCTAACTCTGCTACTGCACAGCTGAGGAAACAGAGGCACAGAGGCGCTATCCCGCCAGCATCACTGATAGCAGCAGCAAACTGCATTCCCAGGGCTTCCTCTTCTAGAAAGCTTGTGTTCTTGTGAGTTGGCACCCAGAAGTACAAGTACAAATAACGGTCACTCAGTTAATAAATGCTTTGGGACTAGGTCTCCTCAAAATAAAGTCACTTGCTTAAAAGACAAAATGTCCATAAAGCTCAGGAGCAAAACGACATCCCCTCAGAAAGGAGTGAGGTCTGTGGGCAGGGCCTCCAGGGAGCCCCTCTCCTTGGGGACCTGGGGTTGGCTCCAGGTGAGCTCAGGTCCTTCGCAGGAGCAGGTTCTGTTACACCATTTCACCTCAAGGATCCGGGGCCCGCCCCTTACCACTACCTGACCCCTACACTTGTCAGTCCAGAAAGAGCAGTGGGCACCTACTGCCTGCCAAGCACTGGGGAAACAACTGTGAACAAAACAGCCAAGACTTGGCCCCATGGAGTTCATAGTCCATTAAGTAAGGTAGACACCAAAAAGATGATAACATATAGGATAAGAAATCATGTCAATGAATTATCATTTCTAAACCAAAAGTCTGGCTGAATCAATCTTCTGTTGGAAAAATCTTCCTAGGCTCCTCACGCTATGTGGGATTAAATATAAACAAACAAAAATGAAAACAGATGCCTTAACTGGGGGCCAACTCCAGGCCAGGTGCCTGACTATGACTAACTCAGGACATGCCATTGCAGGAGGTACTATTATTATCCCCATTGACCAATGATGAATTAAAATTTTCCACTTAACCACTGCTCATTGTGTGTGCAAAAGCCCACTCCCTCCAACCCTGAATTCCCTGAGAATTCATCTTACTTAAGTTGCTGTCTCTGGTGCACACATTTATATTTCATAAATTCCCACTGAATGAATAATTAACTAATCAATGGGCTGGTTTCCTTCAAGGCATTATCAGTTAATAAAATCAATTTGGGGAATAAGTGCTCCTAATAATCACATGAGAAGTAGCTGCGATGTTGTGTAAAGAGCCAGAGCCCGAGCCCCTGCAGGCCTGAGACCAGGCTAGTCTGTGTGAACGCAGACAATCATTTCCCCCTCAGGCCTGACTGCTCCACACTGTCCTGATGAAGAAGAAACCAGACAGTGAGCCTAGGACCTCTGTTGGCTCTGCATGTTTATGTGTCTGAAACATAATGGGGAGTCGGGGGTAGGGGCTGGGGCTCAGAAGGACCTCTGAAACTGCACTCTGCCTGCTTTAAGAATAAGGTCTAAAGTTAAACATTTTAGGGAGGATAACTAATCAGGTCTATAGGGGCAAGAGAAGAACCTCCTCTCTGGCTACAGTTCAGTAGGCTTATTTATTCTAATCAAGTAGATTCATTCCCATGACAAATAGGCTCACCCTGAAAGCCCCTTACCAGGGAGGTGTTCTGGACGAGCACCGGTGGGACCATCACCCCCAGCTGTACACCAGCGCAGAGGGGCTGGTGAAATGCAAGAGCCCGTGTTCATATGCTGGAGGCAGACAAAATCCAAAACACACTCTCCACTTCTACACTCTCCTCTAGGAAGGCCCTTGAGTGTGGTCAAGGCCACCATGAACACGGGCCTGACAGCTGCATGTGGGCCATAAGCTATGACCACAGAAGAACTTGCCACTGAGCAAGCATGAGTCTGCCTGTCACTCAAAGTGAGAGCAACATGTAGGAGCTGGGGCTCCATGGCAAGACAGGGTATTTGTTTATTTTCCCTTGTTGTTTGGATTGTTTTTGAATCAATTTATGTCCTCATGTCACCTAACGGACATAATTGGGGTAACAACACAACTCCCTACCTCACAGGGCTGTGGTGATAATTAAATGAGTAACCCAAGTGATCCACCCAGAGCCTGACACAGACTAAACACTCTGATTGTTGCCAAGGATGATGGCGATGGTAGTGGATGAATTCATTTGAGTAGGGAAATCCAAAGCAAGGCTCTCCCAACAATCCCTGCCAGGATCTGGAGAGAAGCAGGTGATCCTGGGATGACTGATCCTGGAAGAGCAGACTTGGGTGCTTTTCAGAAGAGAAACAGAGAGGTGTCCACTCTTGGGCGAGACCCAGGTTGCCCAGGGGCCTGGGCCTCAGGATAGTCACTGAATCCTGTAAGGACTGACGCTTGCTGGGGCCACTGGGAAATGCAGAGACCTGAGAAGATGAACTTCCCAGAGTAAAGAGAAGGGGGAGGAAATTACAATCATGGAGAGATACCATTGTTCACCCATCAGACTGGCAAAAATCAAAAAGCATGAAGAACTGAGGTGCGGCAAGAGGTGGGCAAAGAGGAAATCTGGTATCTGTTGGTAAGTGATGAGAGAATGAACTGGCAATATTTATGAAGATCTTAAACTCATTCACGGGGTGGCCCAACAACTTCACTCATCAGTAACCAACATGTCTGCCCATGTGCTTGGAGGCATAAACCAGAAAGTGCATCAAACACTGCTATTAATATTAAGGGCAAAAAAGAGAATCCACCCACCCACCACCAACAGGAAACACTGAGATTCTCCTGCCATGGACCCAATACTCACTTTGCAGCAAAACAAGGTAGTTTCACATGTACTGTCTTGAAAACATTTAAAATCATATTATTGAAAGTTTTACAAAGGGTACAGAATAGGCCAGCAAGCATAGTATGACAGACTGTTTTTAAAGAACAGGAAGGAAGGAAAGAATGACTTTTTTTCCTATGCATGTTGCCTGGAGAATTCCATGGACAGAGGAGCCTGGAGGGCTATAGTCCATGAGGTCGCAAAGAGTCAGACACGACCGAGCAACTAACACACGTAGACACCTCGTAAAAGTTCTGGAAGGAAATTCACAAAGTAGGTCACAGTGGTTACTTCTGGGAAAGACAGGAGTAGGGTGTGTGCAAGGAATGAAATGGCGGGGCGGTGGGGGAGGCTCAATGGAGACTTCACTTTTATTAACCAGGAAAACTTATCCATGCATTTCTTGAGTATTTCACTTCAGTCGCTCAGTCATGTCCGACTCTTTGCAACCCATGAATCGCAGCTCGCCAGGCCTCCCTGTCCATCACCAACTCCCGGAGTTCACGCAGATTCACCTCCATCGAGTCCGTGATGCCATCCAGCCATCTCATCCTCTGTCGTCCCCTTCTCCTCCTGCCCCCAATCCCTCCCAGCATCAGCGTCTTTTCCAAAGAGTTAACTCTTCGCATGACGTGGCCAAAATACTGGAGTTTCAGCTTCAGCATCATTCCCTCCAAAGAAATCCCAGGGCTGATCTCCTTCAGAATGGACTTGAGTATTTAGACTAATGCATTTACTTATAAGGAACAAAAAAAGAGGAGATGGAAGGAAGAGGAAGAGATGATGCCTTCAAGAGAAGACGTAGCTGCCAAGTGCTAAGGGTCTGCCTTCGCCACCTTTGCATTCACCACCAGCAAATCCAGACACATCTACGCATAAGCCCATTATTTCTTGGAATGAGCGTCCTTGGTTTTTAGAATCAGATATTTAATTCTGGACCATATCAGTTCTATCTACCAACTCTTCCTTCTAAATTTTGGGAAAAATTCCCTCATACTTGACAAACGTATCCTTCCTCTGGTGTCAGGAATTCAAGCTATGAAAAGGGGACACATGAAAGTTTTGCTATCTCCAAATTCTTGATGGCCTCCACTGACTTATAAGAAGTCCTGAACTGCACTTATTGTTGCATGTAAGAAGTTTTTTTAATTTTAATTTTTAAAGAAATCTTTACCTTTCTTTGTTTTCTTCCATTTCTCTAAAGGCACACTGATTCATTACTCTGGAGTTGTCCATAGACGCTGCGTCACAGATCCAGCTCTTCTTTCTGAAAAACCAAAATAACCAACGCTTATAAACTGGGTGCACTGATGTTAACACAAAGAGACGCAATAAATACATACAAAAGGAATATATCAAAGGCTGCCCAGTGTCCATCAAAATCCATTCTCCCTTTCGCCCACGGGCTATTTGAGTTTTATCGGGGACTACATTTCCCAGGCATCCTTGCAGCCACATGCAGCCAGGAATGAGTTCCAACAGAATAGGAGAGGATGTGGTATGTTTCACTTCTCCATCTAGGTCTCAAGACAGGGGCAAGCCTTGTTCATCCTTTCCACTGGCTGGAACTCAGTTCTGACCATGCAGATGATGACCATGCACTTGGAAATTACAAAACAAGATAAAAGGCACTTGGGCCTGTGACCCTGCATGGAGCACAGGAGCCCTCTGAACTTGGAACTACTATCTTCGAGAGAAATGTCTTTGTTCTTTAAGTCACTTTAAGTTTAATAAAACTTTAAGTTCTAATGGGTCTTGTTCCTATGGCTGATAAACTCTCATCAAGTTGACACTATCTATGGTTAAATATTTTCACCGGGGCCCTTCGGAGGGTGGGTTTGGTTATTTGGAGCTTGGGACAGTCTGTGTCTATGGAGACAGGTGAGGCCAAATTACTTTGGGTCACAATTTTGGTAAAACCACACATCATTTCAAACAGGTACTCCATCAGCGTTTGATGGATGAAGAAGTGTTAATAAGCCTGTAATCTCTTCCCATGTGAAATGTCTTGAAGGCAGAGCACATGGTATGGAGTCAGGAACACTGGGACCCACAAGTATGAGCTGTGAGCGTCACTTCATGAAACTACTACTCAGGAGGGTAAAACGCCATCTGAATGTGCGCCATACCCACATTTACGGATTTTAGTCTGGGCTGAGGAGCAACAGAGGCTAGCCAACAGGGATAGAGAGACAGACGTGAGGAGAACATTCTGATGGTGGAGGTTTCCACCCACGATTCCACTTCCTGAGCACCTGCCCCAGGGTGACTCTGAGATACAACTCAGAGGTTCCCTCTCCAGTCTCAGGAGCTGCACCCCTCACCACTCCAGGTGTGGCTCTAGCGTTAAAAGACACATTCTCTTTCTACAACACAGCCAGAACACTGAGCAGCTACTTCCTTTGTAACCAAAGAAACAGCTGTCAGTTTCAACACAGGACAAGCTGGCCGTGTAAACCCTGCTGAGGGATGGTGTGCTGGTCCCTAGCCTGGAGCCTCCTAGACAAAAGGGGGTCCAGGAAAGTTCTGACGCCCATGACCTCCATGCTGTACTGTTGTGGCCCAGCTCCCTGCATCAGCTGCGATGACTGCTGAGCATCACAGGCCGCTTGGCCAAATCCTCCCTGCCCCCTGCGCCACCCTCCTCCATATGTTCAGCTCTGAATCTGGCCTTCTCCCAGATCAAAGTACCGTGTGGATCAACTTTCAGATCCAGGTGAACAGGACCAGATACCTGGGACCTCGGCACTGTGAGGCACTGGACAATCAGTTTGGGGGAGAATCCGCAGTCACAGCCTTCAACCCTGCTCTTTAACTTGCAAAGAGCACACCATGAGATATTTTTAGTATCTGGATCCCTGTCTGAGGCCGATGCTCTGGCTGGCTTCCCTCAGAGTTTAACTCCTTCAGCTAAGGCCTGTGCATCATGGAGGGACCCAGAAAAAGGCAAGAGGGAAGATAATGACTCCTGGAAGGAGGAGGGATGTAAGGCACTGGGACTTGAACTCAGAGTCCCAGAGGTACCACGGCACCCCTGCAGTGAAGGGACAGAGCAGAAAGCAGTGGCCGCTTCTGCAGCTATAAACACTTCAGTCCCCCTCGCCTTGGCCTGGAAGCCCCATCTGCTCAGCATAGCAAGCTCTTCTGCAGCACAGTAACTGCTGCAAGAGGATTTGACACCTACATCCCAAATGATGCCAAAGAAGGCTCTCCTCCAAGTCACATTTCCTCCGCAGCTTTGAGGTCAGAGCCTTCCCTCCATGGGCCCACTGGCTAGTTCTGAGTCGGGTTTTACTCTTTACCTCCTGGTGTTAGAGAAGGTTTTCTGTACAGAGCCATCAAGAAACCACTGCTCTTTAGTCTGCAGGTAAGGACGGGGATTGGGACACCCATTTCTGTACCCCAGCCCTGAGGGATTCCCAACGCGCAGACACTGACATGGATTATCTCAGCAAATTCTCACACCAGCCCTAAGAAGCAGGTGCTGCCTCACTCTATGAATTGGAAAACTGGGTTAAGATTTGTCAAAGGCGTACAGACAGCAAATGGCAAAGCATTTGTTCTGGGGGGTTCCTAACCATGGTATTATAATGTGCAAGGCAAAGCTCAGTGCTGGCTGAATGTATGAATGAATGAACAATACTTTCAAAAGCAGTCTCAGGGCTGTGGGGAGACGGTGTCTCTAGAGGGACTGCCCTCACCCACCCTGGATGCCCTGGTGATATTCTCAGATCCCTCCCAAGGCACCTACTCGGCCCCTGAACATTTACTCTGAACACAGAATTGCCAGCTTCTGCAGGAGTGTATGTGCTCAGTACTGCTGCTGGTAATGGCCAGGGCAACCACTGACTCAGCACCTCCTATCTGTGGATGGGAAGCTCAGGGCTTTCGTCCAGAGGCTCCTCTCATCCACCCACGGCTGCACAGAGAAGGCGGGATCACACCCCTTTGAGGGACGGCACAACGAGTTCACAGAGGTTGTGATGAGCTTGTGAGTAAGGTCTGGACACTTAAGCGAGGGCAGTGTTCAAACTCTGAGGGGCTGGTGGAACAGCGCAGGCCTTTTCTCGACCTCACAAGACCCACCACTCACCCTGAGTCATCAGCAAGTCGTGAAAGTAAGTGCTGTTTCAACTCTTTAGCCAGAAAGCTCTGTATTAATCTAAAGCTACTGAGCATTTGCTAGGCCAGTCCCTTCATGGAAGAGGAGTCCTAATTCTCCCCAGCTAGAAACTGGCACCACCGCCTCCCCTTCTCCACGGGCTGCATCAGTGGTGACCAGCATCTCCTCAGCATCACCTTCCTACAAGGTTTCCACTGGACACCAAATCTGGCTAATTCTTCTCTGAGAAACATCTCTTCTCAGGACAACCAAGTGTTGGTGAGAATGTGAAGCAACCAGAACTCTCACAGCCTGCTGCTGGTGGGAGCACAGACTGGTCTAATCACCCTGGAAGATGGTTGCAATATCTACTCAACCTGCCTTTGCTCCCAGGTACCTAGAGGGACCATGAGACATTATCTAGAATGTTCTCAGCAGTACTGTTCTCAGCACAACGGTCCTGTATTAGTTTCCTTCTGCTGCGGTAACAATCACCAGCTTAGTGCTTTTTGTCATCTTATGGTTCTGGAGGTCAGAAATGGGTCAGCAGGGTGGCACTCCTTCTGGAGGAGAATCCACTTCCTTGCTTCTCCAGCTTCTCCATGCATTCCTTGGCTCATGGCCCCTTCCTCCTCTTCACGGCCAGCAGTGGGGCACCTTCTCTCACCTCTACTTCCATTGTCACAGCTCATCCTCTTACCAGACACTCCCACATCCCTCTTACAAGGATCCTTGTATCTATACTGGCCCACCCAGAGATTTTAAGATCATCGCCCCATGTCAAGGCCCTTAACTTGGGACTTGCCTAGGGGATCAGTGGCTAAGAATCTACGCTCCCAGTGCAGGGGGCCTGGGTTCGATCCCTGGTCAGGGAACTAAATTCCACAGGCTACAACTAAATGATCTCACAAGGCACAACTAAAGGTTCCGTGCGCTGCAATGAAGATCAAAGATTTT
This sequence comes from Oryx dammah, assembly GCF_014754425.2. NCBI lineage: Eukaryota > Metazoa > Chordata > Mammalia > Artiodactyla > Bovidae > Oryx > Oryx dammah. The sequence continues at coordinate 16,397,733 of NW_024070193.1, forward strand.
GCGTGCTGCAACTAGGACCCAGAGCGGCCAAATAAATAAACAAAATTTTTTTTTTAAAAAAAGACCCTTAACTTAATCACACCTACAAAGTCCCTCCGCCAGATAACGTAACACAGTCACATGTATTACCAGTGAATGGTACCTGTAACCAGGGTTGAGGTCATGGATAACTTCTGAGGGGCCATTATTTGCCTCACCTCCAGCCCCAAACCAGAAGCAAATCCAACGCTCATCAACAGTAGAATGAATGAAATAAAAGGTGGCGATTCACAGCATACGAGAGTGTACGGTCTACAGCTACTGCAGCAAGGATGACGCTCACGAGACAGCACTGAACCGAGGACACCAGACACAGAGCGCGTGCTGCATGAGTTTGTCTGCAGAAAGGGCAGAGCCAGGTCAAGTTTGTCTCCTCTACCATTTCCTTCAACTCAGAGTCTTCCATAGTCCTCTCAAAACGGTCACGGCTTATTCTATAAATCAATATAGACACAGACATGCTAAATTCCCCAACTTTGCCTCCCACCATTGGAGTCAACAGTTACGAAAATCCAATGAATGCATTTACAACTAGAGAAGGAGGAGGCGCAAATGCAGCAGCAAGTGTCTCCGCTTCTCTCGCGCATTTCCACTCCACAGGCATGTGCCACTTCACCTCTGGATGAGGCAGATCCCAGCTGACTCCCTGACCATCCCCAATCCTGCCAGGAGCCGTTTACCAGACAGACCCGGAATTTCCCGACCCCTGCTGCACTGTCCTCCATCTCCCCTTCACTCCTGCCACCCACCTGACACACCACCCTGCCCCCCCAGACCTCCCCCTAAACCTCTGTAGGACTGGCAGTACAACCATACCATCTGCTCTTACTTGCTACTGTCACACAGTAATTGCTAACGGTGACAAGCACCTTAATCTAGTCTCCCCAGTCAGACTACGAACTCTCAAGAACAGAAATCAGGTCTCTCCTGCTCAGGAATTGCCTGTCCAGTACTCCTTCTAGTTCTGACTGCATGTGAGTGCCTAATGCTGCTTCATAATAACTACTAATGACACAACTGCCTTTGCTGAGCACCTAACATGCATCAGGTTCAACACTCCTCAAGCAGGACCTCACTTCCTCTTCTCCCACCTAATGAAGGGGGTGCTACCATGATCCCTCTTTTGAGTAGGAGGCACAAAATGGCTAATTAACTTGCCCGAGGCCCCAAAAGTCATCACTAGAGGATGGGATTTGAGCCCATGTGATCTGACCCCAGGGCCCCTGGTGCCCTTGACCAAGACCCCACTCTGCTTAATGCCCCACCCAAGTTGGGTTAGGCATACAGTTGGTGCTTAATAAATATGTGACATTTCCCTCCCCCATAAAAAAAGATATACCATGAAGGAGAAAAAAAAAAAACAAACTTTCACAGCACACAAGTAACAAATCAAGACTCGTCACAAAATAATTTTTCAGTCTCAGACCTCAGAAGGGAACACACCCCCTGGAGAGACTTGAAGAGGCCCACCGGCTCCTTCCAAGCATCATGCTTGGCTTTCGGGAGCGTTATAAACATTTATCAGCAAACAGTCAGGGTTTGTCCTCCAGGCTTTTATCAAAACAGGGAGAGCTGGATACATTTTTTCTTCTTTTGTCGGCCAACCTCAGGACCAAAGCCAAAGTCAGGGTTGAAGACGGACTGGACGACGGGGGCTATGACCACAACGCCCTGAGCCACCTGCCCTCGATGACCTCACTTCTCACACGGCCAAAGAATGTGGCCCAGAGGCCTTGACTGCAAACAAGGCCGCCGCCCCCGAGGGCTGCTGTGGCCAGAGATAAACTGCAGCGGAGATAACGACGCTGACATCATGCCATGACCCATAGTGCTGGCCGCTGGCTCGAGCCCGTGCAGTCCGTTCCCTAGAGGCTGGCCCTCACTCAGATACCGAACGGTGCTCTGGCCAGCGGTGCAGACGCGGCGGCACACCCTCGGCCTCCCGCAGACTGGCTCGCAGCATCCGAGTGGATATGGATGGGAGGGCCTTTACCCGGGGTGTGCAGACTACCCAGAACACGGCATTTCTAAACCACTGCCTCTGAGCAGGGACGTGGGACTGGCTGGGGGTTAGGGGGGGCTTCGGTTACATCTGTACCACTAGCAGTTTTACAAGAACAAAAAAAACAGTTGATGTATGTGGGGGGTTATTAAAATTGTCTCAAAGTTTAAAAAACAAACCCTCACGGTTACAGCACAGTGTGGTGGAGCAGTAACGGAGAGACAGACAGTTACAAGGGGAGCTGCAGCCGTGGCCGCAGGAGGGAACGACGGATGGGATCTGGTCTCAGCGGGCTCTGCGCCTCTGGGCAAAATGAGACAATCTACACCGAGTGTTTAGCCAAGAAGATGCACTCAGTTAGAGATCAGTGTTATCGAAATTTACTCCATCCTTCCTGGAAGCCAGACATTGTGAGGTCCTGGAGGATAGGGAGTCGGAGCCCAAGAGTTCAGGAATGAGGTCTCCACTACCACCCTCAGAGGGACACTTTGTAAACAACCACTCTCATCACCACAGGCTTTCCCAGTCCTCCGGTGATTCCCCAGTGCTCCTGCCATGCCCCACCCTCACCCAAATCCTGATATGTGCTCTTGTCTTCTCAGCTCCACTGGGTGCAGAGGCAGCCCAACTGTGAGCACACTGACAAATACGAGTTCCCTGGATGAAAGAACAAATTCAACCAACTGCACTGGTCCACTCTCACAAAAGACAACACAAACTTGGTGCAGGACCAGGGCACCTTGGAGGCTATTGCCACACACCTGAAGATATAAAGCGGCCCTCGTGGGAGTTGGCCGCCCCCAGCATCACGACAAAATGAGGCTTCAAGAGGCAAGCTCCCTCAGTACCCACCTGAGCCCTCAAGTCACCCTCTCAAAGGAAGATGTAGGCTGGACCCAAGGACGCAGGGTTACATTTCTAGACACAAAGTCAAGGTGCCCCAGTGATGGAATGGGTACAACCGACTAACGCCATCATCACACGTGTTCCAACAAGCATCCTGGACCCGCTCCTGGCCAGGCAGCCTCCAGCTTCGGTGGCTGGCTCCCCACATGGCTTAACTGCATGGAGAGGCCGAGCTGAGCATGCCCTGCTGGCAGCCACAGTTCCAGTTCTCACTGAGTGGCCTCCATCACATGCTCCTTTGGGGAGACAGGGAGAGGAGACTGGTCCTCAGTTTTCAGATCCTCATGCCAAGTCTCAGTCTTCCCAGTGAGAGGTCGGATCCCAGATCCCAGGAGGAGGGTTTGCTGGGGATAGCACCAGTGCTCAAGTCCTGTCCAGCTCCTAGCTGCCTGTCCTTAGGCCTGAGGGTGTTGCGATTCCAACCAGGGCATCTCCTGTCCTAGAGGATCCATATGCCAGGGTTCCTGGGTAAGTCCCCATACTATGAAGTAGTTCCAATGTAACAACAACAAAAAAAGTTTGAAAAACGTGCTTTTCACAAAACCTCTAAGCCTCTCCAACAATGTCTTTGATGGACGTTCAGTTTGTTTTGCTGATAGAAAGAGAACATGCTCATGTATTCACAGAGGACACAAAGGTAGGAGGGAGTAAGCCACAGGTCAGAGCAGTGTGCCCACTGTAGGATGGACACTGCCCAAGCACGGCTCATCCAACGGAGGGCATGCAGGCCTCTGCCCTCCTCCTCGCCACAGGCAATGGTGACAGCAGCCTTCCTATATGCCAGGCATCCTGCGGAGGGCTTCAAATGCTTGATCCCATTTAAGCCTTCTCAGCAATGCTGTAAGATAAACACTCTTACCTCCTTCTTACAGAGAGGTTTAAGTGCCTTCCCCACGTCCATGGAGCTAGTGAGTGGAAGAATCAGGGCAAAGCATAAAAATAAGTGTGCTTATCTCCACCACACCCTACTTAACAGAAGTCCAAAAGGGAGATGATTCTCGTAAAATGGCCCTAGAATAGACATTGTGCTAATGTTGCCATCTGGGAATAAAACTGGATCCTTTGGTCAGGGCAACATGTTCTTGATCTGATCCTTCACCAAACAGGGCATTTATTAAAGTAAACTTCGTAGAACTGACACATGTCACACTCACTAACTCAGCTCGAGGAAGGTAGTCTGGTTTGCCTCACCATCGTTCATTTCCTGCAGAGACAAATGCTTACATACAGCATACTTCATGCCCAAAGGGTGCTTCAAAACACCTGAAAAAAAGGGGGCGATTTCTCTGAGAAGCTCCACTATAAATAATGTTTCATGACATCTAGGAGACAATATAAGATCCCCTGGAATTAAATATATCAAGGACCCACTCTATACCTGCATTTAGTCGCATGACATCCCCAGAGGATGCACACTGTTGGCCACATGTTACAGAGAAGGAACTGGGCTGCAGCAGCTCAGCCAAGCTCCAGCAGCTGGAAGTGGACCACGGGGACTGAACAGCTGGATCTGATTCCTGGACCGAGGCCTCCAAACTTCCCAAGCCCACAACTGGCACCTGAGTAAATACACAGCCTGATTCCCCTAAGAAAACTCTCTGGCTAAATCTTAGCTCCAGGTCTGAGCTCTTACCCGCAAGTATCAGCTGAGAAAGGTCCTACGGAGGAAAGGACCAATCACGGCCTCTGACACTGGAGGACAACTTCTAAAGTTAGTGGGGAAATCCTGCAGATCCCAGAATTCCCCTGGAAGGACCCTGGAGAAGGTGGGTTCTGGAGAGGGGTGCCCCCTCCCTAGCAGAGCCCAGTGCTGAGTAGGTGACTGTGTGTTCAATCGCACTTCAGGTAAAGTCAGTGGTTGGGACAGAGGGAACACACAGTCTTGTAACCCTTGGACGCCCACGCAAGGCAGCCCTACAGGAACTGGGGCACACAGGATGTGGGGCCAGCTCTCACTACCCCCAATCTCCACCCCACCACCCCTTCCAGAATATACACTCACGTAAGCAGAAGAACAGGATTCAATGACTGTATCTTTTCTTTAAATTAGTTTATGCATTTATTTTTGGCTGTGCTGGGTCTTCATTGCTGCGCGGGCTTTTCTCTAGCTGCGGTGAGTGGAGGCTACTCTCTAGCTGTAGTGCGCCAGCTTGTCATCCGTAGAGGCCTCTCTGGTTGCAGAGCACGTGCCCTAGGGCGTGCGGCTTTAGTAGCTGTGGTACACAGACTCTAGAGCACAAGCTCAGTAACTGTGGCACACGGGCTTAGCTGCTGCACAGCCTGTGGGATCTTCCCAGATCAGGAATCAAACCTGTGTCTCCTGGCAGGTGGATTCTTTACCAACGAGCTATCAGGGAATCCCTCAATGGTTGTTTCTTTCTTCTAAGAGCTTCCAGTTCAGTCAACATAAGTCAAATGCAAGAGAGATGAGATTCCATGATACCATATTTCCACAACTGCATGATGTACCATAAGCTGCTGAAAGATCCATATTATAAACACTGAAAACATTCACACTACAGAGAGCCAGACAAGCCTGTCAGTTCTGAAGTTAAGACGCTCAGTCGTGTCTGGCTCTTTGCGACCCCATGGACTGTAGCCCGCCAGGCTCCTCCGTCCATGGGATTCTCCAGGCAAGAATACTGGAGTGGGTTGCCATTTCCTTCTCCAGGGGATCTTCCCAACCCAGGGATCGAACCCAGGTATCCCTCATTGTGGGCAGACACTTTAACCTCTGAACTACCAGGGAAGCCTGAAGTTAAGACTACAGGGACTCTAAATTGACCTCTGCCACTTGGCGGCCTTGAGAGCCCAGAAAGGGCTACTTTGGGCTTTGGTTTCCCCGCCTATGGGCTTCCCAGGAGGCGCTACTGGTAAAGAACCCGCCTGCCAGTGCAGGAAATGTAAAAGACTCGGGTTCGATCCCTGGGTCAGGAAGATCCCCTGGAGGAAGGCATGGGCACCCACTCCAGTCTGCTTGCCTGGAGAATCCCCATGGACAGAGGAGCCTGGCAGCTACAGTCCATGGGGTCGCAAAGAGTTGGACACGACTGAAGCAAACGAGCATTTTCATAGCACTACCCCAACTACAAAATAGGATGGTCGTGGTGTCAGCTCCACAGCGTTTTTTTGGAGATTTGATGACACAGAGCCAGTGAAGAGCAGAGCACAGTGCTCCACAAAGGAAGACATCCCCTCCCCTCTACAGGAAACAGACAAGAAAGCAGAGGGTCTCGAGGAGAGGTTAGCAACTTGTTGGAGGTCCCACAGTGAGAGAGTCCAGAATCCACACTGTATTTAGCACTGGGGGTCTCGGGGAGCAAGGTGTAAGAGAGAGGGTCCCTGCTGGAACAGAGTGAGCCCGGGGCAGCTAGGTTAACGGGCCTGGGAGGCAGAACTTGAAGTTTGGGGAACTGGGCTACTGAGCAAACAGGAGCATGATAAGAAGGAGGGAGAAACACTTTCAGAAAATATAAAACTACCTGGTGAGGAACCATTCCAGACCCACCTAGAAGGCGAGACTACACAGACACAGAGACCTCAGGAGCCAGTAAACCGGCCACCTCGACCACAGTCACAAAGAAAGTGACCTTGCCAGTGACGGTCACCCTAAATGAGGCTTTGAGCATACCACCCTCACCTCCTCCACCAGCCCCAACCTGCTGACAGCCCGCCTGGCCTCTCCACTGATCCCCAGGTTGGAGGCTGAGACCTGGATCTGCTCTGAAAAATCCCCTCCAGGATTCCAAATCCCTGCCCTCCTCTCCGAGAGGCACACGCCCACAAAGCACACAAGAAATGACAAGGAGGTGTGAGCAAGCTGCGCTGGGCCAGCCAAGTCACGTGTCCGGTGCCAGCCTGGCTCTGCCAACTGCTGAACCCTCACCCACTTCTCAGGCACAGAAGTAACCAAGGAGGTGCTTGCAACACCACAATGGGACCTTTACAGCTCAGGAGGCTGCAGAGGTCAAGAGCAAGAACGCACCTTCCACAAACTCACCCAAAGTCTGCAGGTGGCGGGGAGACAGGAGTGAAGGAGGGCCCTTCTGCCCAGTTATAAGCCTTCCTCTGTGTCCAGAAAGGCGCAGACAATGGGAAGGGGCAGATGCTTCCGGACTCAAAGCCTGGTATCCAAGCCCTGTGCTCTGCTGCGGGGAGAGCAGCTGTTCCCCATCACCCCCTCCCAAGGGGCTGGCAGGGAGAATGAGACCACAAAGCAAAGGACACTGGAGGCAAGGGCCCCCAAGTCATGGAGGCATCAGCTGTAACAAAGACACTTGCTCTGGTGCAATCTGGGGTAGCAGCAGAGGGACACTCAAGTTCAAAACACCCAGGTGTTTCCATTCCTGCTGACTGCAGGAGGGGAGCAGCCGCTGCCACTACCCAGAAACCACACCTGCTGACCTGGCACCGAGAAAGTCAACCTCACCCGACACGGCAGGACGTGCCAGGGCCTGTGGCTGAGGCCCTTGTGTTTCCCCAACGGAGTCACAGGGTGTCACAGCCAGAAGGACACGGTGCTCGGGGCCCACAGGTGTCCTGAGGCAGGACACAGAATCCCCCACGCACAGACTCACACTCGGCCCCAGCTTGGGTCTCCCGAACCAGAATCGTGACGCTGGGCCTGGGAATGTGCACTTTGACGACTCACCACCACCAACAACCCCCAGGGTGACTCTGAGGCAGCCAGCCCCGCACCAGGCTGCTCTGGAAGCTGGATCGGTCCAGCCTGCTGGGCCTGTGAGAAAATGAGACCAGACGGTGGTCGCTGGTTCATTCATTCCAAGAACATCTACCCAGGGCTGCCCAGGGGACTGGCTGTTGAGGGGACACGGCTCCTGCCCCACGGGGAGCAGCTGGGTCCACCTGGGGAACTTCTCTGAAATGCAGGTGTCCAAGCTCCATCCACCGCCTGTGATTCGGGTTCGAAGGACTCAAGCCAGCAAGAAAATGAAAGCAGGGGCAGACAAGAACATGAATCTGGAAACTGATGGAAACCAAGTCTGGGGAGACTGAGGGTATGGCATGAAGGATAGCTTTGCACAGCACCGGCTATGGGCCATCCCTCTGACTACTGCTGACACCACTCACATCCACCACAGCCCTAGAGCGGAGCTGGTGGCCCCACCTCACAGATGAGAACAGTGAGGCACCCGCTGCCAACCAGAGCCGAGGCTGGGATTCGAACCCTGGCACCACCTGCCCTCTTCACTGGCATCCTCTCCTCAAGCCCCACCTCTACGACCTTGGCCTTTCTCTCTCCCGTCTTACTCTTCATCAACAATCAGTGACAAGGCCTGACCCCCTTCTCTCCAAATCAACTGCTAACAGCACTTTAACCTTCCACTAGAGCCTGTGGGCTCCCCCAGTGGTGCTAGTGGTAAACAATCTGCCAGTCGATGGAGGAGATGCAAGAGACACAGGGTTCATCCCTGGATCGAGAAGATCCCCTGGAGAAGGAAATGGCACCCCACTCCAGTATTCTTGCCTGGAAAATCCCATGGACAGAGGAGCGCGGCGGGCTACAGTCCATGGGGCCGCAAAGAGTTGGACATCTTAGCAACTGAGCACACGCATAAAGTATGAGTCCTGTCAGCCAGGTCACTCCCTGGCTTAATCCTCTGCAAGGGCTTTCCACAGGCCAGAAGACACAAATCTTCCTCCCAGGTTTGCCTCCGGGACTTCCCACAGAGCTTCCCCTCCACTCCTCCAGGCTAACTTCTCTTAGCTCAGACCCTCAGCTCTCGCCAGAAGACAAGGCCACAGAGCTCTGTCCAGTCCAGGGTTAAGTCCAGGGTGTGTGGGGAGGGGTGGACTATGGTGGTTAACTGACCAAGGGACTCTGCAGCTGGTCAGAGGCTCAAGGACGGTGGGGTGGCAGCAGAAGGGCCAGAAAGTCAATCTGGGCAGACAGGCCAGGGCTAGACTGGGAAGGGAAGCCTGCGAACGTGCCAGAGAGGAGCTAGGATGTAAGCCTGGGGCCATGGGTGGCTAAGGAGGCTCATGGAAGCAGGGGAGTAGTAGCGCCAAATTCACATTCGTATGCTACTGGTGGAACGAAGCGCCATTTTCTCTGATCTCCTTGAAAGGCAATCTGCCAAGAGCTAACAAAAATTTAAAATCTGCCTGCTCGCTGACCCAGCAATTCCAAGTCTATCAAGGATACTCACTGCAGGATCCCTTGAAATTAGCGACAAAGAGAAACTGGCCTAACAGGCCACCGAGGGAATAAACCACAGCCACAACTCTTCCAAACCCTGGGAGCTGCATGCATTTCAGAACTCATAACATTTGCACTTTAGAAAGGTAATAGGAAGTAGGTATAGTATGTTCCATACAGCTGCAGCAGGGTCAAGTGGAGCATCCACGGTCAAGTTCGTAAATATTTCTGCAGCTGAACATGTGACTTTCTGCCACACACTCTGAAGAGGCTCCTATTAACTCAGATCTGGGCATCCAATGAGTTTGCATCAAACTTTAAAAAAAATCATGTAGTAGTGTCTTGATTCTGTAACTGTGGATAAGGGATGGAGGACCTGTGGTCAGGTGACAGAATAATAAAAACTAGAAAGCGACTGAACATACCCTGAGCCCTGACGTGTCAAGTAAGCTCCAGCGCTGACACACTGGGCCCATGATGGCCCTGGGCCCTTTACTACTCCAGCCCGCCTAAGTGCTCTTCACTGTTGCCGCCACCGCCACTAACATCAGGAGCGCGGACTGTGTACCAGGTCTTAGTGCTTTACATTAATTACCCCAAGATATCCACACAACAACCCAGAGGTGGTACTGCTACTCATGTTATCCAGATTCATCGCAAATGTACCCTCCATCATCCAACAGAGAGACTGATGCACAAAGGGACAGAGCGACTCGCTCAAGGCCACCCACCAAGGTGCCGCAGTGGTGCACAAGCTACCAGCTGTCCCTGGTACAGAGTCAGGCCTGGGAACCTGGGAATTCTGGCTCCAGAGCCTAGGATACTCTTAACGCCTGCACTTTCCTCACCTCCTCTCGGTAAAGTAGCTTAAAACTTTGACAGAACATGGCAGACCACAAAGATATAAACAGATAAAAGTCAAACCATGCTAGCATTCGGATCCACAACCAGAGTGCTTACTCTCTCTTAAGAAGCCAGGCCTGTCAGAGAGACACCAGCAAAGGCACCCAAGCATGGAGCCAGGGATCCTCTGGAGCACCAACCCCAGCCCAGGGAACCTCAAGCCATTCAGCTTGGAGATCTGCCCCAGCAGACCCACAAAGCTGCGCTGGGCAATCTACACAACACACTTTAATTTGTTTCAGAGGATCAGCCCAAGGTTTGGGTGCCAAGTGTCAGGCCCAGGCAGACAGAAGCAGGTTCCACCTCCTCACTGGATCCCCTCCAACCTACCCAGTAACACCAGCCACCACCATCACCATTTAACCATCAGCTTCGGGTAGAGCTAGCCTATAGGCAGGTTCTCTCCCTTCCAAGATGGGATGTTCAGGGACTCTGAGGACAGCAGCAGATAGATGCATCTCTCCTTTCAACAGCACCAGAGTTAGGAACAGCCGGCTGCCCTCCCTCCCAAGCACCAACCCTTTCTGCAAAGGGAGCCTCGTGCAGGGACTGGTGGTGATGGTGGCTACTGCTCACGTGCTGTGAGGGTGAGGTGGGTGAGGATGAGGAGGAACACACCAGAGCACCAAGGCAGGGGAAACTCCGGCCTCTTTGGGCTCCAACCTCACCTCCCCTGGCCGTTTTAGCTCCCCAACCTTCCTTCACCAACTCTAGAGAAAGACTACCATATATTTTGCATACATAACAAAATGTATGCAGACATAACAAAATAGTTTGCAACATAAACTACACAAATCTAATGTGTACAAGTTATTAATGTTTTTAGATATTCAATGCAGGAGACCCGGGTTTGATCCCTGGGTCAGGAAGATCCTCTGGAGAAGGCAATGGCAACCCACTCCAGTACTCTAGCCTGGAAAATCCCATGGATGGAGGAGCCTGGTGGGCTGCAGTCCATGGGGTCACAAAGGGTCGGACACGACTGAGTGACTTCACTTTCACTTCACTCCAATATAACCACCAACTAAATCAAATTATAAAACATTTATAGCTCTCATTTCTTCATGCCCCCTCACCCAGCTAGTGCCCTAGCCAAAGGCTCTTTTCCGTTGTTGCATATACGCCACTGTGTGGATATACCACAACTTGCCCATTCACATGGCTAGTTGATGAGCACTTGGGTTGTCTCCATCTTTTGGTAATTATGAATAAAGCTGCCATGATCCTCCCTGTGCAAGTCCTCAGGCACTCACAGGCACTCATTCCTGTTGGGTATACACCTGAGAGTGGCATTACCACGTAAGTAGGAATATAGTTTGGGTAGGCACATGCCCATTAGCAGTATATGAGAGTTCCAGTTGCTCCATGTCTTTACCAACACTTTTGTGTCGGTCTATTTTATTGTAGCCATTCTGGGTGGAGATATAGTGGTATCTTACTGCAGTTAAAATCTTCTGATGACTACTGAGGTTAAGTACCTTTCTATACACGTTTACTTATCTTTTGGAATCCTCTTTGGTGACATGCTTGCTCAAGTCTTGCCTTTTTTAAATTGGGTTGTTTCTTACAGGTCTGTAGCAGTTTTATATACCTTCTGAATATGAACACTCTGTTGGACATATGTATTTCAAATATTATCTCCCAGACTATAGCTTGTTTTTTCACTCTTTTTAAAATATAATTTACTTATTGGCTGTGCTGGGTCTTCACTGTTGTGCACAGGCTTCTCATTGCAGTGGCTTCTCTTGCTGTGGTGCACAGAGGCTCAGGAGTTGCGGCTCCCAAGCTCTAGAGCACAGGCTCAGTAGTTGCACCACACACACTGGCTTAGCTGTTCTGCAGCATGTGGGATCTTCCTGGAGCAGGGGTCGAACCCACTATGTCCCCTGCATTGGCAGGTGGATTTTTAACCACTAGACCACCAGAGAAGTCCTGATAAAGAGTTCTTAATTTTATTTTTCTAATTTATTTTTAAAAAATGTTTAATTCTATAGTACTTTACAGTGTTCAAAAGTTTCACACAAATGATTTCATATAATTCCATAATAACCTTTTTTTAAGTTCCTTACCCCTTTCTTACTCAATATTCTTATCTGCAGAATCCCACGGACAGAGAAGCCTGGTGGGCTATAGTCCACGGGGTCACAGTCAGACGCTGCTGAAGCGACTTTCACTTACTTCCACCCCTATCCTGCCCCTCCTTTCTCCCTCTTCCCAGTGGTAACCACTAGTTCGTTCTTCGTATCTGTGAGTTTGCTTTTTTGTTTTGTTCACCAGTCTGTTGTATTTTTCATATTCCATATACAAGTGGTATCATACAGTATTTATCTTTCTCTGACTTATTTCATTTAGCATAATGCCCTCTAAGTCCATCCATGTTCACATCACTGTTGACAAGAGTTCTTAATTTCAATGAAGTCCAATTTATAAACTGTTTCTTTACGGCAGTGCTTTTTTTGTTTCTTGTTTAAGAAAGCTGTGCCTCATCTAATTTGATACAGATACTCTTCTTTATTATCTTCTAGAAGCTCCACTTACTTGCCTTCTATATTTAGTTCCTTAACACATCTTGAGCTATTTTTATATAAGATATGAAGTAAGGGTGGCGGAGTATACTTCTAGGGTAATATCCTGTCAGCTGTGACCACAAATCAGAAGACAAGGACCTTCTTCTGTCATCTCCTGAGACAGATGCTGCTGCTGCTGCTAAGTCACTTCAGTTGTGTCTGACTCTGCGGCCACAGAGACGGCAGCCCACCAGGCTCCTCAGGTATTCTTGAGGAGAATCCCTGGGATTCTCCAGGCAAAACACTGGAGTGGGTTGCCACTTCCTTCTCCAATGCATGAAAGTGCAAAGTGAAAGTGAAGTTGCTCAGTCGTGTCTGACGCTTTGCGACCCCATGGACTGCAGCCTACCAGGCTCTTCCGTCCATGGGATTTTCCAGGCAAGAGTACTGGAGTGGGGTTGCCATTGCCTTCTCCATGAGACAGATGAGGCTTCCCAAATACCCCCTTTCCTTGACCTGGAGCCAGCAGAAGCATCTCATTTCGCCTCACCTCCTGCAGCCCAAGAGAATTCAGATGTACATGACCCTACTGTTTGAATTTCTGGACACAGACCATTCACAAAGTACTCTCATCTCATATTAAGCTTCCGTAACTTCCCTTATGTCCATTTTGACAATTCTCCATGGGTCAAATCCTTTTAAAATGCAAACTAATCAAGTAGGAATATGCACAGGGATGATGTAAAATAGCACCCGGCTGTCAGATGTGCTGAGCACTCACTGTCTTCATGTACCAGCTGGGGGTGAGTGCCGCTATGGGACACAACCAGACACACCCCTGTTGTCACCATGCTCATAGCCTGGGGAAGAGACTAAGAAAAAATGGGGGAAGAGAAAGTAAACAGAGGGAAGTGCTAAGAGAAGGACTCCCTTGCAACATTTGAGCCAAGACCTATATATGGAAAGGAGCTGGCCCTGAGAAGAGCGGGGGTTAGAGCATTCTAGACAGGAGGAATGGCATACACAAAGCCTGAGAAACAACAGGGATGGGGATTAGAAGGCATGACAGGGAGGGGCAGAGTATGCAGTGAAAGGTGAGAAAAAGTTTGGATTTTTTTTTTCTAATCAGAATCAGAATTCATTGGAGGTTTATGTTCTGTTATCTTCCTGAACACAGAAGTTCTCTAGAAGAGCATTCAGTTAGCTGGTCTACTCTGAATTCCTTCTATCACACCATGGTTCAGACAGGCAATGAACCACAGCCTCTCAGCCTTTACTGAAGTGAAGTCATTCAGTCTTGTCCGACTCTTTGCGACCCCATGGGCTGTAGCCTACCAGGCTCCTCTGTCCATGGGATTTTCCAGGCAATAGTACTGGAGTGGATTGCCATTTCCTTCTCCAGGGGGTCTTCCTGACCCAGGGATTGAACCCGGGTCTCCCGCATTGTAGACAGATGCTTTACCATCTAAGCCACCATTGTGCACAAATGCACACTTGTGTGTAAGTCCATGCGCATACACACATACAAACACACACACCTGCTCCCTTCATGCTATCTCAAGCTGAGGACTTAGTACCTCCACCAGTTCTGGGTGAAATGGAGTTGACACTGCAGCCTTTTGCATCTCAACTGCTGATTTCTCAGCACTTATCACAGCTATAGTTTTACTTACATTCATGTGACTATTTGGTTGGCACTTGCTTCCTGAATGAGTGTCTTCTGATTCTAAAAGGGCAGAATCTGAGCCTGTCTTGACCATCAAGGCATCCCCAGCACCTAGTATATGGCCTGGCCCAAGGCTGAAATGCTCAATATCACAACACACAAACTGTTTTGAATGCAAAAGTTCAAACACATACAAAAGCAGAAAAAATGTACCCGTCATACAACCTCCATAGTCAAGTTATTCCTAACCTTTTTTCTTATACCCCTCCCAGTCAACTAAACCCCAGCCGTCACATTCAGTATGTACTTTGTTGAATAAATGTATAAATGAAAGTCACTTACTGTAATGGACAAAAAACCGGGTGCTTAATTTTACTCTTACTGATTTTTCTGTTGATACTAGACAAACAGGAAAAAAGTCAAGGATGGGCCACCTGGATGAGTCAGTTTGCCAACTGGTTAACTCCAGTAAAATTTCAGGAGATGAGATTTAAACTATGGGCTAAGATGAATCTCCCTTCCCCCCTCTTCATTGGATTTTAACTTTTTGGTCCTGTTCTCATCATTGCCACATTCATTAAGAAGTGGCGGTAAGCAGGGAAAAATTACATATTTCTCACAATCTCTTTCAAATAAAATACTGAAAGAAGTTTCTTTTCGTTAAACAAGACATGTGGCCTTTTACACACAGAAAAACAATGCCTTAGAAACAAGTATTATATTATAGCTTGCTCCCTCCAGGGCAAACTATACTACACCTATTTATTGGGATATTTAAAGTAATTTGTTCCAAAGGAGCCTGGTCTTTCTGAAATACCATCACCGTTTTACAAACATTGGACGGAACTGCCATGACTGTGATACTCACAGTGCCCTGCAGAGTGAGTACTCACTGGGTTTGTTTAATGTCATCCACTCTTCAGGATCCCAAAGGAACCAATAAAAACGAACTGAAATGCTAAAATGCAACCAGACCGAATGATTTTTTGTTGTTAAATATGCTAAAATGCAACCAGACTGAATGATCTTTTTGTTGTTAAATATACTTGTTATCTGTATTTTCCAACTTTTTTTCATCAGCACAAAGAAAAAAGTATTAAAGTTGTCTTTAAAACTAAGATCCAGAGATAAAGTCACATATTGGAGTCTAATCTTGCTCGAATTTGTGTGTGTTTATGTGTCGTCACGGTTACAAGTCCAGTCTCCTGAATCTCTGCCACTTGCAGCCTGTGTGGCCTCAGGCAAGTTGCTTCATCCCTACAAGCCCATTTTCTCTTCTGATAAGACTAGCTGACAAGGTGAGATGAGGCTTGAAGAAGATTAAATGCAAAAAGCCCTGAGCTTCCACATATTGCTCAGGCAATGTTGCTGCTATTATTATTTTGTTTGTATTTCCAAAAACGGGCAGGGAAAGAACTCTGGACAACTTTAAGGCTCTGCTGGGGTGCCTTCTCAATGCCTGCACAGAAGTGGGTACCCCAGTCTCCACCCTCACAGAGGGAAGCCAATCCAGGAGTCCGAGGGGGACTCCACGTACCTGGCAGGAAGCTCACCGAGGCCAAGGCCTGTGAGTCACAGCCCAGCCCCTCCCTGCCACATCCCTTTGTTCCCTGGAGGGTGAGCTGTGACTCACATGGTCTCTAGTTCTGGGTTGGGCCCATCTGACCCAGGGACAGGACTGACATAGTCACTAAGAACACTCAGTTGGACCCTCCTCTTGTCCCTCCTCTCCCACCCTCTGGCCTGGTGGACTGCTTGTCCCATGCCAGGTCCCAGCCTGCAATATGAAACACTGGAAGGAAGCTGTGGGCTCCTGGGTAGTTTACCCCATTGCCGCCACCACCCGCCCTCCTGTTTCAGTCTGTGCCGGTTTTTTTTTTCCACTGTGGTTTGCTTCATTTTGAGTTAACTTGAGCATGTAAAGAAAAAGTCCAGGAGACCCACCATAGTTCACACCCATTCACACCCTCTAACTACTCTTACTTTTTTGGGGGGGGGGTGTGGAAAAATTTACAACATGAAATTTACCATTTTAACCATTTTTTAAGTGTACAATTCGGTAGCACTAAGTACCCTTGCAATGTTGTACAACTATCACCATTATCCATCTCAAAACTTTGTCATCATGCCAAACAGAAGCTCCATAATCATTAAACACCAGTTGCTGAATACATAGCAGGGGGCCTCCTTCCCCCTGGGCCCCAGTAACCTTCATCCTATCTTCTATCTATATGAACTTACCTATTCATACGTCATGTAAGTGGAATCATACAATGTTTGTCCGTTTGTGCCTGGCTTACTTCACTGAACATTGTGTTTTCAAGGCACATCCAAGCTGTGGCTCGTTCCCTCCCTTTCTGTGGCTGAGTAACGAGCCACTGCATGCGTGTGCCGTGTTCTGTCTGTCCATTCACGTGCCAATGGACACGTGAGCTGTTTTCACTTTTCAGCTACTGTGAATAACACTGGTATGAACCTGTGTGTGCAAGCATCTCTGGGTACACTTATGGGTACACCCACTTCTTATGGGTGTACACACAGGAATGGAATCGCTATTAGTACCTCACATGGGAGTTCTATGTTTCACTCCTCTCGCCCTTTGAAGATGGGCTTCCCAAGTGGTTCAGTGGTAAAGAATCCGCCTGCCAATGCAGGGGATGCGGGTTTGATCCTGGGTTGGGAAGATCCCCTAGAGGAGGAAATGGCAACTCACTCCAGCATTCTTGCCTAGAAAATTCCATGGACAGAGGAGCCTGGCGGACCACGGACCATGGGGCTGCAAAAGAGTTGGACATGACTGAGCACGCACACCCTTTTAAGAGTTGGACATCATAACCAACAGCTGCCGCAGCTAATGCTCAGTGAGTGTTCCTTCACTCGGCTACACACCATTCTGAAGATTTTTTGTGTGTTAACTCATTTAGTACTCAAAACAATTCCCTGAGGTAGGGTGTGATTATTTTCACCCCCATTTTACAGACAAAGAAACTCAGGTTACCCCTACTGGATAGCAGTGCCAGCATCTGAATACAGATTGATGATGCTTTCACACTCTCTCTCCAGTATGACCAAAAAATAATAATAATTGAGCTCTTCTGCTAAAATGCATTTTCTGTCCCGAAAGATGTCTTAGGTACCCTCTAACCTCTTTTCTTGCTCTGGACTAGAGAACTAAAAAAGGGAATGGGGGCAGGGGGTAGGAGTGAGTGGGGATGCTCATTGAGTTGGATTATTCTAGACTCTCTCTTTGCAGTGAGAAATCCAATTCCATCTAGGGGGCGATTTGTTGGAAGCATAATGGTACAGCTCAGCCCAGGCACTGGATCACAGACGACGGGCCCATCTCCCTCCTTATACTGTCATCACCCTATTCTCTCTAAGGAAGGGGCCCCTTCCTTACAGCTCTGGTGCCTCTGAGCATCCATTCTGCCACTTTAGAGTAAGGGTGACCTGAGGGAAGCCCATGGCCTGTCCTGGCTGGGCCTATATGCATCCCTGGACCAATCACCACAGCCAAGGGGCTGGGGAACCATGGCGGGCTCAGCCTGGGCTGCAGTCCCCTCCTGGGATCAAAGGAATGAGGACTCTTTTCAGAGAAGAGGGAGGGAGGCAAGGCAAATGCCCGACAGACACTGTGGTGTAATCTCCAATAGCAACAAATTGGAAGCTGCCCAATAGTACTAAACAAAACAACAAGGTTAAATAAAATTGCTACATCCATTCAGTGAAAACAATATGCAGCTGTTTAGCAAGTAATCATGAAGATTATGTAGCAACTCAAGAAAAAAAGAAGTCTTATGGAGTAAAGTCTGGTGGGAAAAAACAGGACACACAAATACAGACCCATTTATATTAACAATTCACATCTAAGAAAATATGGCAATAATTGCATGATAATGAAAGAATCATAAATGGCTTTTAATCTCTATTTTTCAAAATTTTATTTACTGGTTCAACAAATATTTACTGAGCATCTACTCAGTGCCAGGTGAAGTGTGGGGGATATGGCAGGGAGCAAAACAGAAGAAAAACCCCAGCCCTCATGGAATTTCCATTCTAGTAGGGGAGGCAGAAAATGGATAAGATGAATAAGCAAAATATATGCTACACTGGACGGTGACAGAAGTTAAGAGACAAAATAAATCTAGAAAGGTAGAGAGGAGTTGGGGGGCGGGCACTACTGATGGTTTAGATATGACGGCCAGAGAAGGCGGTATCTAAGTAAAGGTGAAGGAAGTGAGAAACCAAGTTATGTTGAAGAGGGGCCTGGACAAGGGTCGTAGCAGCAGGGGTGATGAGCAGTGATAGAACTGCCCTTAACTGAGATGTGGGAAGAAGACCAGTGTCCTGGAAGTGAGGTAAAGAAAGAGCTTCAAGGAAGAGAAAATGACCAACTGTCAAACACTGCTGATAGCCAAGCAGGATGGGGCTAGAGAATGGGCCACTGGGATGAAGAACATAGCAGTCACTGCAGACCTGGGCAAGAGATATTCATGAGGAATAATGGGCTCAAAAGACTATTGTGGGACTTCCTTGGTGATCCAGTGATTAAGACATCTCGCTGCCAATGCAGGGGGCCCAGGTTCAATCCCTGGTTGGGGGAACTAATAACATCTTACATACTGTACAGCACTATCAAAATATTAAAAAAAAGAAGAAGAAAGAGATAGAGAATTGGGATGGCGACATTACCCAACTGCCAAAGTGGAAGCAAACCAAATGCCTCCACAACAGATGAATGGATGATCAAAATGTGATCTTTTACATACAGTGGACTACTCTTCAGTCTTAGGGAAAAAACAAAGCACATTCTGACACAGGCTACAACTTGGATGTAAACTGAAGACATTAAACTAAATGAAAGCCAGTCACCAAGAAAAACAAATACCACCTCACAAATAAATACACATATTGATTCTACTTGTAGGGGGCATCTAGAGTAGTGAAGTCATAGAGGCGGAAAACAGAGTGGTGGCTACTAGAGTCTGCAGAGAGGGAGAAATGGAGAACAGTCATTTAATGAATATAGGGTTATAGTTCTGCAAGATGAAAAAGTTCAGGAAACAGGTGCACAACTGTGTAAACATGCTTAACACTACTAAATTGAACACTTAGAGATGTCTAGGATGGTAAATTTTACATTATGTATAGTTTATCACTTTTTTTTATTACAAAATAGTGAGAAAGCACAGGGGGCAAATAATTGGGAGTCAGCAAGTGCAGACAATTCTTTCAAGAAATTTTGCTCTCAACTGAAAAGAAACGGCAGTCTGACTGAAGGAAAGAAGTGTGGGGGTTGTTTTCTTTTTTTCTTTAAATTGGAGAAAATAACAGCATGCATGTTATGTACTGATGGGACAGATCTCATCATGGGACAGTGTTATTGAATATTTACTTTCAAAATAAATGTACTTTGCGATGATGAAAATATTCTGGAATCAGACAGTTGTAATGGCTGCACAACCTTATGAATATACTAAAAACTACTACTAAATTGTATATTTTAATGTGATTGATTTTATGGTATGTGACATATCTCAATTAAAAAAAAAGATACAATTAAAACTATAATAATGTTGTCTGGGACACCACGTTTACACATGCAGCCTGAGTTCCCCCACAGACAGCCCTGGGGCACCAGCAATTCCTGTGGCCAGTGACCCACAGGTCACCACAGCTGTGT
This sequence comes from Oryx dammah, assembly GCF_014754425.2. Classification (NCBI taxonomy): domain Eukaryota; kingdom Metazoa; phylum Chordata; class Mammalia; order Artiodactyla; family Bovidae; genus Oryx; species Oryx dammah. The sequence continues at coordinate 16,417,599 of NW_024070193.1, forward strand.
GGCAGCTGGTGGCTCAGGAGACAGGAGCAGTCTCCCAAGTTTAGGCTAAAACACAAATGCCACATTAGCACATAAAGCAATTGAGATAAAACTACTGAACAAGCACCCAGTAGCTGCAGATAAATGGCCCTGCTCAGTTAGGGCCATGAATTTTCAGACCTCTGATCTAAAAGTGAAATGTAAGAAAAATCCATTCAACTCAAAGGCAGAAAATCCAAGCCACTCCGGCCCCCACCCCATCTGCCAATCCATGCCGTCTGTCGCTCTGTAACTGCAGAGGGATGGCCTTATTTTGCAATTAGTCATGGCAGACGGAGTTCTTTCTGAAATGTCCTCCCAGTTGTAACATTACCACCCTTCTGCTTCCCACTGCCTTATTCCTTTCTTCTGAACAACTTCAAACGGCATCTTAACCTCTGTGATACTTCATTTTAAATATCAATTTGGCTAGACCCTAAGGCTCAGATATTTCATCACACATTATTCAAGATGTTTCTGTGAAGGTACAGGAATTTTTTTTAGACAAAATTAACATTTAAACCAATAGAGTTAAACAAGCTGTGTTCATAATATGGGTGGCCCTTATCCAAATAGTCAAAGGACTTAACTGAACAAAGGCTGATTTCCACTAGCAGGAAGGCACCGTGCCAGCAGATGGCCCTGGGATTCAAACTGCAACTCTTCCCTGAGTCTCCAGCTTGCTAGCCTACTCTGAACATTCTGAAACTGCCAAGCCTCGACAATCACAGACAACACTGATTATTAAAATAAATCTCTCTCTCTCTCCTTCTCTTGTTCTCACTCTTGCTCACTATCCCTATGTATGTGGTATGTGTATATATAATATGCAAAACATTCTATTATATAATATTGTACCATATATATATATTATGCATAACACATCATTATACACTGATACATTATACACTGTTATACAATATTCTTTTTTTCCTCGGATATGGTCTTGATCCCTGTCTCCTGTACAATGTCATGAACCTCCGTCCATAGTTTATCAGGCACTCTATCAGATCTACTCCCTTAAATCTATTTCTCATTTCCACCATATAATCAAAAGGGATTTGATTTAGGTCATATCCGAATGGTCTAGTGGTTTTCCCTACTTTCTTCAATTTAAGTCTGAATTTGGCAATAAGGAGTTCATGATCTGAGCCACAGTCCACTCCCGGTCTTATTTTTGCTGACTGTATGGAGCTTCTCCACCTTTGGCTGCAAAGATTATAATCAATCTGATTTCGGTGTTGACTATCTGGGGATGTCCATGTGTAGAGTCTTCTCTTGTGTTGTTGGAAGAGGGTGTTTGCTATGACCAGTGAGTTCTTTGGGCAAAACTATTAGCCTTTGCTCTGCTTCATTCTGTACTTTAAGGCCAAATTTGTCTGTTACTCCAGGTGTTTCTTGTCTTCCTACTATTGCATTCCAGTCCCCTATAATGAAAAGGACATCTTTTTTGGGTGTTAGTTCTAGAAGGTCTTGTAGGTCTTCATAGAACCATTCAACTTCAGCTTCTTCAGCATTACAAAAGCAAAATGGCTGTCTGAGGAGGCGTTACAAATAGCTGTGAAAAAAAGAAAAGCAAAAAAGCAAAGGAGAAAAGGAAAGATATACTCTTTTGAATGCAGAGTTCCAAAGAATAGCAAGGAGAGATAAGAAAGCCTTCCTCAGTGATCAATGCAAGGAAATAGAGGAAAACAATAGAATGGGAAAGACTAGAGATCTCTTCAAGAAAATTAGAGATACCAAGGGAATATTTCATGCAAAGATAGGCTCAATAAAGGACAGAAATGGTATGGGCCTAACAGAAGCAGAAGATACTAAGAAGAGGTGGCAAGAATACACAGAAGAACAGTACAGAAAAGAGCTTCGCGACCAAGATAATCACGATGGTGTCATCACTCACCTAGAGCCAGACATCCTGGAATGTGAAGTCAAGTGGGCCTTAGGAAGCATCACTACGAACAAAGCTAGTGGATGTGATGGAATTCCAGGTGAGCTATTTCAGATCCTAAGAGATGATGCTGTGAAAGTGCTGTACTCAATATGCCCGCAAATTTGGAAGACGCAGCAGTGGCCACAGGACTGGAAAAGGTCAGTTTTCATTCCAATCCCAAAGAAAGGCAATGCCAAAGAATGTTCAAACTACTGCACAATTGCACTCATCTCACACACTAGTAAAGTAATGCTCAAAATTCTCCAAGCCAGGCTTCAACAATATGTGAACCGTGAACTTCCAGATGTTCAAGCTGGTTCTAGAAAAGGCAGAGAAACCAGAAATCGAACTGCCAACATCCACTGGATCTTCAAAAAAGCAAGAGAGTTGCAAAAAAAACATCTATTTCTGCTTTATTGACTATGCCAAAGCCTCTGACTGTGTGGATCACAATAAAGTGTGGAAAATTCTGAAAGAGATGGGAATACCAGACCACCTGACCTGCCTCTTGAGAAACCTATATGCAGGTCAGGAAGCAACACTTAGAACTGGACACGGAACAATAGACTGGTTCCAAATAGGAAAAGGAGTACGTCAAGGCTGTATATTGTCACCCTGCTTATTTAACTTATATGCAGAGTACATCATGAGAAATGCTGGGCTGGGTGAAGCACAAGCTGGAGTCAAGACTGCCGGGAGAAATATCAATAACCTCAGATATGCAGATGACACCACCCTTATGGCAGAAAGTGAAGAACTAAAGTGCCTCTTGATGAAAGTGAAAGAGGAGAGTGAAAAAGTTGGCTTAAAGCTCAACATTCAGAAGACTAAGAGCATGGCATCCAGTCCCATCACTTCATAGCAAATAGATGGGGAAACAGTGGAAATAGTGGCAGACTTTATTTTGGGGGACTCTAAAATCACTGCAGATGGTGATTGCAGCCATGAAATTAAAAGATGCTTACTCCTTGGAAGGAAAGTTATGACCAACCTAGACAGCATATTCAAAAGCAGAGACATTACTTTGCCAACAAACGTCTGTCTAGTCGAGGCTATGGTTTTTCCAGTAGTCATGTATGGATGTAAGAGTTGGACTGTAAAGAAAGCTGAGAGCTGAAGAATTGATGCTTTTGAACTGTGGTATGGAGAAGACTCTTGAGAGTCCCTTGGACTGCAAGGAGATCCAACCAGTCCATCCTAAAGGAAATCAGTCCTGAATATTCATTGGAAGGACTGATGCTGAAGGTGAAACATCAATGCTTTGGCCACCTGATGCAAAGTGACTCATTTGAAAAGACGCTGATGCTGGGAAAGATTGAAGGTGGAAGGAGAATGGGATGACAGAGGATGACGTGGTTGGATGGCATTACCGACTCAACAGCAATGTGTCTGAGCAAATTCCAGGAGTTGGTGATGGACAGGGAGGCCTGGTGTGTTGCATTCCATGGGGTCGCAAAGAGTCGGACATGACTGAGAGACTGAACTAAACTGATGATAATATTCTACAGCCTTTTGTATACTATGGATTTTGTTTCTCTGGAGAACCCTAATACACTCCTAAAATAACTGAATTCCTATCAGAAATCATCTCTTACAATCCATACTTTCATAAAGTGTCAAGTCATTACATGATTTAAAAGGTAAACAAAAAACCCCCACAAAATAGAGCACATCTAGGAAGAATAACATCTGTCTATATATTGATCAAACCCATCAAAGTATTTACATTAATTTTAAATGCAACTATACATCATACTAGTGGTAATAATTTTGTATCCTTTCTATGGCTAATTGTTTTTCAGAGTATAACAACTCATTAGGATATTAACGTACACCATATTCCTTTGAACTGATAACAGTACCAGAGCTTTCTGGGTTCAAGTCCAGCTCCACTATCATTCACAGAGTGGCCCTGGGCAAGTTATCTCTGTGTGCCTCAATTTTTTCTAATATAAAATGGGGGTAAATAATACCCCCTCCATGAGTTTGCTGTGAGAATTAAATGTGATAGTACGTATAAAACACAAAGTAAATTGTGTAGCAGTGTTTTTCAAACAGTAAGTTTCTCACCTATTAGTAAAATAAATTTACTGGGTTTCACAACCATCATTTGTTAAAAATAGCGTAAATTCATCAATGTAGGAAAGAATTATCAGAGGACACTAGACCTACAGATGGTGAGTATTGTGTTACCAAATTTGCTTTAGAGACATGTGCACACACACACACAGACCAGGTTACACAGACAGACTGTTTAGATTTTTGTCTTACAATGGGTCACAGTGAAAAACAAGTGTGAAAAGCCAGATTCCACCATATAGTAAGTGCTCGATAAAATTTGGTAGCACTGTCATTATCATCTCACTCTAAGAGGTAATAGTAAAAGAAAGCTGCTAACATTGGTGTCAATTTTATGCCTGTTTCCTGCAGCGCTGCCTAAGAGTCACTCCAGCTTCCTAAGATAACTTGCCAACTCTCTCTTCTCAAAGGACTCAGGCGGTCATTTAAATATTTTCTGACTCACAATGCTGGCCAAGGATTAGTGAGGCCCTGCCCAGCCCAGAACACATGAAATGTGATTTGCTAAGAAAACCACTTGAGTCTGCAAGGCTGCACAGGGCTTTTGTAAAATTAAAGCCATGCTGGAGAGGCACAGTTCTCTCTCCCACCCCCACCCCCACCCCCCAGGAGATGTGTCATAAAAAGAGGTTACTTAAGGTCAGTTAGGCTGCACCTTCTGAGGCTGGAACCTCAGCTCTGTAATGCGCTTCCTTGTTTGGGGGCTGGGTTATGTCACTGTGTTTTTCCCCTAACTTTCCAGCCGCACATGCAGGCACACTCACTTAAGAATGGAAATGAAATCCCTAGGAACTGTTCTTACAGTTTAGATAAAGGGAATCTGTTAAACCAAAGGAGCTTAGATTTTGAAGATGTCAAAATAATTTCTATTGCATCTAAGTTTTTCCTCTCCAAAAATGAAAAACTCAGCCCCAACTTTTTTGTAACAACAGTGATAAACAACTCCAATCCCCCACCACAGACAAACACAAATACACACACACATGCATTAGCACTGTTTTGTTTAAAATGGAGCTCCTTGTCCCAGCTGAGAGTAAGCTGAGGTGTGAGTGGATTTGCAGTTTCCAATGGAGTCCCAAGGTTGTTCCTTAAATTCAGAAAACCAGGTTCCTACAGATGCTCACGTAGGTGGCTGTGCTTATTTCTTCTTCTGTGAGACTACAACCTTGGACTTGTGCCAAGGCATTACATCTGGAACATATAAGCGCATGTAGGGGTGTAAACTAATCTTTTAATATGTGATAGTACTCCGTTCTTATTTTTATTCCATTCTTCAAACTATGATGGGGGGGGCGGTGCTTTAGCAGCAAAAACCCTCCCATTAAATGCAATCTATTTGCCTAGTAGATAAAGCAAGTTAAAATGCAGCCTTACTCCAATGCCTTCCACCATTCCCTGGTACCTCCAGGGTGTGGGTTCCTTAGTTCTCACCACATTTCTCAAGGCATGGAGGCGGGGGAATTGGGGAGGATCGTTAGGGATCTTCATCGCACCCTCAGAGTAAAGGGAGCAGGTCGGTCGTACGCTTGGCCAGTGCTGGATGCACTCCCATTCCACAAAATCGTGTGTTAAATGTTTTATCCAAGGTCTTCAGCCTTAAACACCACACTACATGGGGTCACTTTCTTCAACAACGAAAAAAGATGCTGATGTTCCTGGATTTTTGTCTGTGCAGCTGAAGGGTGGGCCTGTGTGTGTGTCCCCATAAGACAACGACCGGTGGAGGTGAGTGACGCACCCAGGCAAAGTATTTCAGGACTGGACTTAGTATTGATGAGACTGTCAAACTTCCCACTGACTACAGACTCAGTCCAACCCTTGTCAAATACTTAGCTGTCTTGTTTGCAGAAAATGACAAGCTGATCTTAAAACTCATATGGGGACACAAAAGAGCCAAAACAATCACAGAAAAGAACAAAGGTGGAAGAATTCATAATTGTTGATTTCAAAACTTACTACAAGGGTATAATAATCAAGACAGTACTGACAATGATAGTATCATAAGGACAGACATATAGATGAATAGAACTGAGAATGCAAAAACAAACACATTTGTGACTGATTTCTGACAAGGATGTCAAAACAAGTCAACAGAAGAACAGTCTTTTCAACAGACTGTGCAGGGTCAACAGGGTATCCACATGCAAAAGGATGAAGCTGTACTGGTTCCACCTCACACCACACACAAAAATTAACCCAAAATGGATCAAAGACCTAAATATAAGAGCTACAGTTGTAAAATCCTTAGAAGAAAATCTAGCCATAAGTATCTATGATCTTAGATTAGGTAAAGGTTTCTTAGTTAAGACACCAAAAGCAGGAGTAACACAAGAAAAATAGGTAAGTTGGCTTCACCTGAATTAGAACCTTGGGCTTCAAAGGACACCATCAAAAAAGTGAAAAGACCAACCCAAAGAATGGCAGAAAATACTGAAAAATTATGTATCTATCTGATAAGGAACTGACTCTAAAATATATAAAGAACCTTATAACTCAATAGTAAAAACACAACCCAGTTTTTCAAATAAGCAACACATCTGAATAGACATTTCTCCAAAGACGACATACAAATGGCTGATGAACACATTAAAAGATAGTCAATCAACACAATACTGAAGGAGAACAAAGTTGGAGGGCTGACACTACAAGACATCAGGATTTACTACAAAGCTCCAGTAATCAGAACAGCACAGTACTGGCAAAAGATGAGACCAAAAAAAAAAAAAAATCAATGGAACAGAACAAAGAGCCAAGAAATAGACCCCCATAAATACAGTCAACTGATCTTTGACAAAGGACGAAGGCAATACAATAGGGCAAAGACCACCTTTTGAACAAATGGTGCTGAGAACAACTGAACATACACACACAAAAAGAAAAAGAAAATCTAGACATAGACATCACATCCTTCACAAAAATTAACTCAAGATATATCACAGAGATTGTAAAATGCAAACGTCTGAAACTCCCCAAAAATAAGACAGCACAAAGCCTAGAATACCTTGTAATGGTGATGACTTTTTGGATCCAACACCAAAAACACAATCCATGAAAGAAATAATAAACTGGACTTCATAAAATTAGAAAAATTTCTGCTCTGCAATAGATAATACCAAGAATAAAAGAAGATAAGCCACAGAGTGGAAGACAAGTGATAAAGGACTGTTACACAGAATATACCAAGAAATCTTAAAACTGAATAAAAAGAAACAATCTGAATGAAAAATGGCCAAAAGACCTTAAAAGACACCTCGACAAAGAAGATACATACGTGGCAAGTAAGCATAGGAAAAGATGCTACATATCATCCCGTGACAACAGGGAAACATAAAGTAAAACAGCGAGGAGGATACCATTACGTACCTATGACAAAGGCTAAAATCCAAAATACCAGCAACACTAAATGCTGACTAGCAGGTGGAGCAACAGGCACTCTCTCATATACTGTTGCTGGGAATGCAAAATGGTACAGTCACTTTGAAAGACAGTTTGAAGGTTTCTTAAAAAACTAAACACACTGGGGCTTCCCTGGTGATCTGGGGGTTAAGAATCTACCTGCCAGTGCAGGGGACCTGGGATCGATCCCTGGTCTGGGACTAAGCCCGTGCACTACAACTTCCAAGCCCTTGCTCTTGTGCACACCAGCCACACCTACTGAAGCCAGACAACTGACGGCCACATGCCTAGAGCCCATGCTCACAACAAGAGAAACCACTGCAATGAGAAGCCCATGCACCGCAGCGAGGAGCAGCCCCTGCTCACTGCAAACACAGAAAGACCACATGGAGCAATAAAGACCCAGCGCAGCCAAAAAAAAAAGAACACACAAAAACTAGGACACCCTTATCATATGATCCACTCCCTGGTGTTCACCCAAAAGAGCTGAAAGCTTATGTCCACACAAAAACCTGCACATAGATGTTTATAGAGGCTTTATTCATAATTTTCAGTACTTGGAAGCAACCAAGATGGCCTTCAGTAGGTAAAGGGAAAAATAAACTGGGATACACCCAGACAGTGGAATGTCATGCGGCGCTAAAAATGTGCTATCAATTCATGAAAAGACATGGGAAATCTTAAATTCATATTACTAAGTAAAAGAAGCCAAAATGAGAAGGATCTACAGTGTATGATTCCAACAGTATGAAATTCTAGAAAAGGCAAAACCGTGGAGACAACAGAAAGACCAGTGAATACAGCAGGGGTGGAGGAAGGTGTGAACAGGTAGAGCACAGAGGGTTTTTACAGTAGTGAAATATTCTGTATGATACTGTTAAGATGGATGTATGTCATCGTACATTTACCTAAGTCTACTGAAAGTAGAACAGCAAAAGCGAGGAGCCCTTAGGTAAACCGCAGAATTTAGATGTTCATGACGGGCCACTGCAAGTTCATCCTTGGTGATTAATGTAGCATGCTGGTGAGCGAGGCATGTGTGGGAGCAAGGAGCAAGGCGGAAATCTCTGTACCCTCCTCTCAATGTTATTATAAACCCAACACTGCTTTAAAAAATAAAGTTAAAAAACACATTTAACACCCCTAACCATTAGGAAAATGAAAATCGAAACCACAATGAGATCACTTCACCTGGGCTAGAATGGCAGTGATCGGGAAGCTGGCCAGTGGTAGGCATCACTGAGGACGTGGAGTAATTAGAGCTTTCACACACTGCTGGTGGGACAGCCGAATGGAACAGCCACAAGGCAAACATTTGGCAGTTTCTCAAAACGTTAATCATTGAGTCACCATACGACCTGCAATTCCACTGCTCAGTATGTACCTAAGAGAAGTGAAAATACATTTCCACATAAATTTGTACACTCTTCCAGGGGAAGGTGAGAGCCAGGGCAGGTAAAAACAAGACAGCATACGGACAGAGAAGGTGCTCTTGGACCTATGGTTAAATGGGGAAAAAAGAACAAGGCTGGAGAAGAATACATGCAAAATAAGGGATTGTGTTAGCGTTAAAAATATATATATACACAAGTACACAAACTTGTTATGTAAGACTGTAAGAGAAATACACAGCCAGCTGATCATAAATGTTCTTTCTGGATGTAAGCCTGGGATGAGGGAGGTGGAACTTCATTATTTACAATTTCTGATTTGCTTGCTTTTCTATTTATTAAGAAACAATCAGGGCACGCCATGCAAAAGATAATAATTTCTTTCTCTAGCCAAAACAGAAGAAAAAGGAAGAGGCCACTGGAGTTGGGTAGTGAGGGAAGCTGTGAAAGTGGAGAAGAACAAAAGAGCATCCCAGGTAGCGGGCATAGCAGGAGCAAAGATTTGAAAGTGGATGCCAGGTTCACTGGGCTGTGAGGTTCATTCTGTTACAGGAACCAGTGGGGACCGGGGGTGAAGGTGAATTTGATCAGTGAGCTGAAGCAGCCGAGTTCCAAAGGCGTCATGTGCCCCTTGGGGAGTGGCGGCCGTGAGCACAGGGGCTGCTGCTGGGAGAGAACGGGGGCTACAGTTGGGCAAGAGGTCTCGGCAGCAGTTCAACTTGGCCTCTGTCTCACCATAAACTGATCACCAACTCCATTATCCAGATTTGTCTAATAAGATGGTCTCCAAAAAGAATAACATCCACACCACTAATGTCCCCAAATCTGAATGAAGAACTTCCAGTGTGTCTGAGCACACCTTTTCGATAGGAGCACAAAGAAGTGATGGAGTGACCTGAGTCAATCCTAAGTACCAGAAGATGACCCCAGCAAGCCCCCAGCATGCAGGCTGTGATGGGGGTAAGCACTTTGCAAATATTTTTCAATTAATCCTCAGAGCAAAACCCCGAGGTACAGCCAAGTACTACCTCCCTTTACAGATGGACAAACATGCTTGGGGTCTTCCCTGATGGCTCAGACGGTAAAGTGTCTGCCTGCAATGTGAGAGACCTGGCTTCAATCCCTGGGTTGGGAAGATCCCCTGGAGAAGGAAATGGCAACCCACTCCAGACTCTTGCCTGGAATATTCCATGGATGGAGGAGCCTGGTAGGCTACAGTCCATGAGATTGCAAAGAGTCGGACACGACTAAGCAACTTCACTAGTTCACTGAAAAAGGCTCGGAGAGGTTAAGCACCTTGTCCAAGGTCACTCCCTTGGTTAACACTGCAGCACAGACTGGAACACAAGACCCCAACTACCATCTCTACAACCTCTAGACATTTCAATCTGCTTCAAAGCCAGGTCAGTACTCTGCTCCAGTTTCCAGGAAAATATTATGGAGCTCAGAACTGGAGTTGAATTCAGAGCTTGGGGTTCTACCAGCAAATTTAGACCCATAAAGTAACCATATGCTGGCTGGAAGTGGAGGTGTGGTGTTGGGATAAGGAGCCAAGTTAGACCGGTAACTAGCTAGCTTGTTCTTTAACTGGCTGAGCCAGGCAAGACACCAAGCTGCCTCCTCTGTCCTCCAACTTTGGCTGCGGGCCCCAGCCTCTCTTTCTGAGCATTCCTGTTTTGACTTGGGCCCCACGTCCAGTTCTGCCCTGAAAACTTGTGCTTTACCTTAGAAAAGTCAGGAGACACCTGGGAAATGAAAGTGATCACCTCCTCTAGCCCTCTTACTCCATAGCCACCAGAGACCCTGGGGCACCCGCCAAATGTCCCAACAAGCCCTCACTGAGCCAGGGGCTGAGCACTCGCTTTGCCTCCCAGAGCTGACATTCCACAGGGATGTGCACCCAAGAGAGGCTTAAGATACTTAAAACATCCATCTCTCTTCATGTCACTGAACAGATATTCAGGGAAGATTCTCTTCATCTCCATCTCTCTCAACACAACTGACAAGAGGCCCAAGAAGACACACAGTTGGCAAGTTATTCATCACTCCAACCTCAGCTTTCTGGTCTGGAAAATGAGGGTATGTGACACACACAGACATGTTGGTGCAGGCTCAGCCACACAAGGCACAGCCATTCAGATTAACTGGCATTTACTGAAGGCTGCTACGTTCGTTCCTTTTCCATGGTATATTCCAACACACACACACACACACAGCTATAACCAATGAGAATCACACACACAGCTATAACCAATGAGAATCCTGCATCAAGCCCCCAAGGTTCATGCTCACTGCCCAGGCAGCAGTTTCAAGAACATCACTGCCCCAGGTCCCACCCTCTGGAAAGGAAAGACACCAGCCTTCTGGTCAACCAGGAGTGCACACAATGCTGAGATCTCACTCCAGCCACCTGCTAAGATCTGAAGAGAGGGTGGGGGAGGTTCTGCCTATATTGCCTCATTTCCTCTCTCCCTTCCCCAGGGAGACAGACCATATCCACATGTAAAGAGTGGTCTTCCCCAAGCCACCCACAAGGCTGCTCCCTCTTTCAAATGGGTTTCTGCTCAAATGCTGCTTCCTCAGAGCCAGTGATCTTGCCTGGAGAATCCCAGGGATGGGGAAGCCTGGTGGGCTGCCGTCTCTGGGGTTGCACAGAGTCGGACACGACTGAAGCGACGCAGCAGCAGCAGCATCAGCAGCAGCGGCGGCAACACTCCCTAACTTAAACCAACCCTGCCTCCATCCCAGCTACTCTGAATCCTCTTACCCAGATTCACCTCCTTCATCACACTGATCATCCCCCTTGGCATCTTATTATAAGTCTGTGCTGCTGCTGCTGCTAAGTCACGTCAGTTGTATATAGGTCTAGCTGTCTATTACCCATCTTCACCCCTGCGATGTGAACTCTGAAGGGAGGAGTACTGTTGGTTTCTTTGACAGCTGTGTGTCCAGTGCCAGGGCACTCCCTCCGTAAGTGATTCTTGAATAAGTAAATTAGCTGAGCTAAGTTGCTAACGTACATGGGAAAAAAAGCAAAGTTTTCCTCTTAACCTCTCCACAGTGGACCACGCTCCACTCATCACACTGGTGACCTCCCACAGAAATTGGAACTGACTCAATAAATTAGAATTATATATATAAACATTTTGTTTTCATTCAAGTTTCAACCCATTTGTGCGAGGTGATATGAATCAGGCGATATCTTTACAAATCATTAAGGTAATGGGTCCAAGGACTAATTTTTTAAAAATATAGCTAAGACTATAATTAATAAACTGATTAAGGAATTAACTGGACAAATCTCAAAAAAGAACAAAAAGAATAAAAGAAACAGAGCTCCATACCTCATGGCCACCACCCCTCCTGCCCAATGAGTTACAAGAGTCTGAACGATAAAGAGCTTGGTCTCGAAGGTTTCTAAACAATTGCAGTTTCCTTTGATGCCTCTTCACCTCAGGCTCCCTCCAATGACTTTTGACTCAGGAGCACACTGAGTTCTGGTCAGGGGCTCAGGAACCTTGGTGATGGCAGAGAAATAGAGGCAGCTCACTGGGATGGGTAGTGATGGATGAAAGGAGCAGGATGCAACATGGACCAGAAAAACTGGAGCAGCAGCACGCACCTCTCCTCCTCATCAGACTGGGTATGGGGACGACATCCCATTCTCTGCATCCCACATCTTTCTCTGACAGGAATAGGCTCTCTCAGGAGGCAACGAGTTCCCTTCATTGGAGGATCCAAGCTTGGGTTAAGCAGTAACTAGGAGGAGGTGCTATGGAGGTGGTTTAAACTGCAGGCTGAACTATGTGACCTCAAAGGTCTATCGGCCAGTTCCTTTGCATTTCACTACTCCTAAACCTCTCCAGCCTCCACAAGCCTCCCTCAATGAATACTCAACACGTGCTGTCACTCATGGACATTTAGTGAGCACTTACTGTGTGCCAGGGGCCAGAGTGGAGCAGGGACAAGGGCAACAGGATTCTACATTCTTCTGGGTGGACGAAGACAATAAACCCAGGAGCAGCTACGTGAGGAAAACCACTGGAGACAAACTCCAAGAGTAAAATACAATGGGGGAATGTGGGCCTTCTCTGGTGGTGCAGAGGATACAAATCCTCCTGCCAATGCAAGGGATCCCTAGTCTGGGAAGATCCCACATGCTGCAGAGCAACTAAACCTGTGTGCCACAGCTTCTGAATCTACACACCTAGAGCCCGTGCTCTGCAACAAGAGAAGCCACCGCAATGAGAAGCCTGCACACTGCAACTAGAGAAAGTCCTCACACAGCAACCAAGACCAAGTGCAACCAACCAAAAATAAAACCAATTTTTAAAAATGGGGGAACATGACAGAAACTGACAGAGTGGGGGGCTGCTCTGGACAAAGTTGTCAGGGGAAACTTTACTCCAGAGGAAACATCTGAGCTAAATGGCATGAAGTGCCAGACATGAGAAAAGGTGGTGAAAGCGTGTACTCAGCAGAAGGAAAAGCATGTGCAAAAGAGAAGTCTGAGGAGTCTCCTGACAAGTTGAGTTCAGATATTCATCCACTGCACCCTATCCTAAAGGCCCCACCACAGGCCCTAAACACACATCTCCTCCCAGCCCCGCCTGCCTTCTTTCCCCACCGACTTTATCAGATTTTCTCAAGTCAAGGCAGAGCTGATTTGACTCTGAACTTTCCACTGGCAGGTGAGCTCTGAGCAAGGGCACAAAGGAACACGTGTGCACCCCTACCTACAGGGACAGAGGAAATGCTGACATCTTGACTCCATAAAAAAGTGGGCCTGTCTTATATAGGGGACCATAACTCCCATCTTCCCACCTGGTGTTCAGGGCCCACATTTGGGGGATGCGGGCCTTTTGTAGAATACAATGTAAAGAGAACCCTCTGAAAAAATACACACCTGTGCTCCAAGCATCTCAGGTGTATTTCAGAAGGTTCTTAGAGCCCCAGGTTAAGAACGTCTGTCTGGTTACCGCTGCTACAAGAAAAAACTAAACTTGTTCAGCCCAGGAGCACCCCACTGATGGAACGGGCAACCTGTTAGAGGTGAGTAAATGAAAGAGAGGGGGCAAGATCAGGCCCTCAGACCCATAAAGAGACTCCCACATTACCTCTTCTAGCTCTGATAGATGTCAGCCTGTCAGGGGACCAAGGCCTGAAGGGGTCCTAATGAAACCTTCCCCACTACACTCCAGTGAGGGAAACATCCCACAACACGCCAGAGCCTCCAGAGAAGGTCCAAGACCACATTTTCCAGGATTGTCCTTGACAAAGGTCATCTCTAATTTCACATTCTGAGATAACATTTCGCACAAGGCTGGTTAAGCATAGGAAGTGTTAATGCAAAGCCCAAGTGTTTCAAGGTGGAAGGGGACACCACAGCTACTGTGTAAATAATTCAGATCTTTATCAGGAAACAGGGAAGTGCGGAGAGCTTGCTCACCTAGCTCACAGTGTAGTTAGGGAGGGGGGTGCTCTGTTAATATCAGTCAAAACAGTAACAAGGACAGTTAACCGAGGGAGAACGTGGCCTGTACCAGGCACTACAATAAAAAATTTAATTTTACACAACCTTTTAGGGTTCGTATTGTTATCATCTCCACTCTATGAGGAAACTGAGGCATGAGCAGGTGAAGTAACTTGCAGCTGACACCCAGACCCAGCAAAACTCTTCCGCACCCAAGGTAGAAGGTGGTAACACCTGGGCAGCGCATGAACCGCTTAAAACTAATTTTCTGCTACTTCACCCAAGACCACCACCATTTGGCAGTTGTCGCATCCTTGCCCAGTGCTGGAGGCAAGCCTGGTTTAGGCATTAAACGGAGTGAGAGCCCTCGAGGAACAAGCCACTCAGTTTCATCAACGTATAAACCCTTGATGAGGCCGCTGATACTGCAAGCGCGATTCTTCCTCGTGGCAAAGCCCACGGGAATTCGACTCAGTAGAAACTTCCATACTCGGAAGACGCTTGCCCCTCTCTGGCTACGAGAGACCGAAGTTCGCCTTAACCCCATGGTGTCCGCCTCCCCCCGCTCCTCCCTGGATCCTCGAGCCGCTTAGTTTAAGCAGCAACGAGCACGCGGGCCCGAGTGGGCCCGAAACCGCAGCCACCGCCCCGCGCGCCCAAAGCCGGGTTCCCCGCCGCGAAGCGACTGGTAGTCCTGCGAGTCCCGACAAACAGCGCCCGACGGGAAGACACGGGGAGGGAAAGGGGCTGCACCCCAAGACAGGTGGATCTCCCTCCCCGGAAGTGGGTCCGGGAACTTTTAGCCCAAGAGCTACCAGAGGGTCGGAGTCAGGGTCTCCCGCGGAGCCGCGGCCGGTCGGGGCTGGTGGTGGCACTGCCTACCTGTGCCGTCCAGGGTTCCCCTGAGCGTCCAGGGAGCCCGGAGCCAGGAGCGCACATTCTGCCGCGGGCACCGGGATGGAACAAGGGCGGCTTGGAGGTGTGGTCTAGCTCCGGCTTGGTGGGTGAAGGTGGAGAGGAACCAGCCCGGGAAAGCCTCCCGCCCCAGGGTGTCTAGCAGGGTCTCCAGCCGGGGAAGGTCTAGCGGAGTAGCGGGGCTCCAGGCCAGCCGCCCACACTTACCTCGGCTCCCAGCACGGGCTCGACCCGCGGGGCTGCGGCGCGAACCGCCGCTAGGACTCTGGCAGCGGCGGCTACGGGGGCGGCTCCCCGGGGCGGGGCGGGGCCGGGCCGGGGGCGGAGAGGCCGGGCCGGCCACGTGGGCGGGAGGCGGGCCGGGGACCCCAGCAGGCGCCAGGCCGGGTGGCGGGGAGCTCGGACTCAGTCACGCTTGGCCGCTGCTCAGCACTTCCCACTCCGCACCCTGCTGGGGTCCCAGGGAAGGCTGGGGAAGGAGAAGGGGAGACCTGGCCCCCGGGGCATGCCCAGCACCTATTTGGGAGATAATTTACTGGGTCGGGGAAAGGGTGCGCAGCCTGCCGAATCCCGTTCCCCCGAGGACAGCTGGGGGGATCTGTATCCCAACGGGATACTGTGGCGACTCCCGAGCCATGGGCAGCAAGAGCTGCCCGGGCGGGCGAGGGCCCGGGTCAGGCGCTTGGAGCCCCAGCGTCGCCTACCAGGCTGACCTCGGGCGTGTCTGGTCCTGCCCAAGCCTCACTTTCCCCGACTGTGGGAGTGAGAATAAGGACGAATCCCCGCGCGCCCAGCAGGTTCTCAGGAAATACGTTTGTGAGCGGATGCTGAACTTGAAAGAGCAGCAGCCAGCAGTGTGGCCTGAGTCTTTCGTGCCGAAATAAACATGAGAATCTAAATACTAAAAGCATTTTCTGTACTCATTCATCCATTCAACAGATTAAATTCTTCCAGTCCTCAGGACCCCATAAAGTCAGGAATAGAAAAAGTCCCTACACACCAGTTATGAGCTCTTATGAAAGTACAAACCATGATAAAAAAAGAAAGTTCATCAGCTGCTTTCATGTGCCTGGCGAGGACTTCAGGTGCTTGATCTACTTGCCTTGTGAGGTGTAGGGCTTGAATGGGCCGTCTCAGGAACTGAAGCTTAGGAAGGTGAAGCCAGCCCCCAAGTCAGAGGAGAAAACACCAGTTCCAGGGCTAAGTTTCTCCGCAGCCATACCTCCAGTAAACGGAGGATCAGGCTCTGAGTGGACCTCCTCACTCTCTCCATGGCGCGAGCTCTAACCCCCACCCCCTGATTCCACCTCACAAGGGGGAGGGGGATGTTGAGGGCTTCCCAGGAGGGACCTGCCCTGGCAGCAGCCGCTGGGATGTAGATCTCCCAGCCCAGGCACCAACCCCGCCCCCCGCACCTGTCATCAGCATTCATCTGGCACAGCTGAGACTTCCTTTATTGCAAACTCCCGTCTCTCCTTTGCAGGCACTCAGCCCCCTAGAGCTGTGTGACCTCTTTCTAGCCCACAGCCCACCTTCTGAGCCAGAAACTGACCAATGTTGAGCAAAGGAACTTTCATTCCAACTACAATTCCACTTCATTCCGCCACACCTTGATCCCAAACCCAGTGCCTCACGACCCATCCCTTTCCTGTGTAAGGATCACACACCCTGTCCAGGACTCCATTTCCAAGGCCAAAACCTATATCCAGATCCCTAGTCCTCAACTTTTTCTTCCAAACCTCTTCTGTTACTCTCCCTCCTCCACAGGGTGGAAGATCACTACTACAGCCAGCCATGATTTTTAGGTAATAATAAAGGGGTTCCACTCCCTCAGCAACCCAGAGCCCGGCAGGCACTTCCGCCCCACAAGTCGCCACCTGGTGCTCTGCTCAGGCGGCGCTGTCCGAGATGAAATTTCTATTTCCGTTAGATTCCATTTAATGATTGGAGCATCTGCTACATGCCACAGACCATGCCAGACTCTGAACCTCAGCAGCGACTCTGTCACAAGACAGAAGGACACAGTCCCTGACCCCATGGAGCTCACGGCTAATGTGGGGGGCAGTCAGAGCCATCACTGGGCAGGTTAGGGAACAGGATGTGGTGAGAGACACACAGGGGAAGTGCTGGCACAGATTCAAGCATGGGAAGGCTTCCTGTGCGATGTGGGCCAACAGGGCTGGAGAGGACAGGCGTGGAAGCCCAGAGGTGGGAGAACACAGGGCACACTTCTGGAAGCCCATGGAAAGGGGCCTTGATGGCCAAGGTGACACACTAGACCTTGACCATGGAAAGGTCCGGGCAGAGGTGATGGGACTCCACGGCTGCTGAGTGAGGAGTGGATGCAGTGGGTGAAGGTCTCGTGGACACAGCAAAGGTGATGTGCATGTGGACTGTTACTGGGGAGGCACTCCTCAGTTTCCTTTGGTTTTCAATTCCGGGTGTCCAGAGATCAGAACAGACCTGCAGGAATATGTAGACCAGAAACAAATCTATGCAAACCCACAAGGGTTTATATGCAGCGCCCCATCACCTCCCACCTACTCATGCTTTGGCCCTGCTAGGGGGAGGGTAAGGAGGACTGGCTCCTGGACTCAGATTAGGAAACTGTTGGGGAAGAGGTGATACACCCAAAGGGAGTCCTGTCATGGGGAATGTGGAGAGAAGCAGCAGGAAATGTGGGTCACTATCCATGGAGTTTGAAAACTGGTGGAGAAGCCAGAACACACTGATGATCAGCCACCTTTTCTCTTTGAAACAGTGAGTTCATGAGGGCTCATTCTTGAATTCAGTTCCATCTCCCCTAACTTTGCAAGACAAGGTAGAATAGGACCAAGGCTGTCACCTAAGTCATCAGTTGGGAAAGCTGGGGTGTCTACTGCAGATCTCCACACGAAAGAGTGAATGAAGAGCTATAACTGGTGCCAGGTAGGGAAGCAGAGGTGAGGGGCTGGGATGAGGCACCAGGGAGCACAGTTGGAGAAAGCTATCTCTTGAGAAGGCACAAGGGCAAGGGCGAGATGGAGACTACCAACCCGGCCATTGAGTGCCCACCAGGTACCTTTAACACTCGTCCTGTGAGATCACACATTTAAAACCCACTGATAATACCACTCATTTGACCAATGCTGAGAGAAATATTAAGAATAAGATAAAACCCACCCACAATCACCACCACCCAGTAATCAGTTCAGTTGCTCAGTCATGTCCAACTCTTTAAGATCCCATGGACTGCAGTACACCAGTGTTCCCTGTCCATTGCCAACTCCCAGAGCTTGCTCAAACTCACATCCATCAAGTCGATGATGCCATCCAACCATCTCATCCTCTGTCGTCCCCTTCTCCTCCTGCCTTCAATCCTTCCCAGCATCAGGGTCTTTTATAATGAGTCAGTTCTTTGCATCAGGTGGCCAAAGTACTGGAGCTTCAGCTTCAGCATCAGTCCTTCCAATGAATATTCAGGACTGA
Source organism: Oryx dammah (assembly GCF_014754425.2). Lineage (NCBI taxonomy): Eukaryota > Metazoa > Chordata > Mammalia > Artiodactyla > Bovidae > Oryx > Oryx dammah. The sequence goes on from NW_024070193.1 coordinate 16,436,269, forward strand.
TTTCCTTGAGGATTGACTGGTTGGATCCCCTTGCAGTCCAAGGGACTCTCAAGAGTCTTCTCCATACCACAGTTCAAAAGCATCAATTCTTCCATGCTCAGCTTTCTTTATAGTCCAACCCTCACATCCATACATGACTACTGGAAAAACCATAGCCTTGACTAGACAGACCTTTGGTGGCAAAGTAACATCTCTGCTTTTTAATGTGCTGTCTAGGTTGGTCATAGCTTTTCTTCCAAGGAGCAAGAATTTTTTAATTTCATGGCTGCAGTCACCATCTGCAGTGATTTCAGAGCCAAAAATATAAAGTCTGTCACTGTTTCCATTGTTTCCTCATCTATTTGCCATGAAGTGATGGGACCAGATGCCATGATCTTAGTTTTTGAATGTTGTTTTAAGCCAACTTTTTCACTCTCCTCTTTCTCTTTCATCAACAGGCTCTCTAGTTCCTCTTCACTTTCTGCCATAAGGGTGGTGTCATCTGCGTATCTGAGGTTACTGATACCCGGCAACATCTACTGTTATTTTATGTGCTTTTTTGCTTTCCATTTAACATATTGTGAACCTTTTCCTTGTGATAAAATATTCTACAACATGACTGTTAAGAGCCGCCTATTGATCTATGGTATGAATGTGCCTCTTCTTATCAGCAGTCCTGACTGGTACCTGGTTTGATCCTCACTTCTCAGCTTCAGGGGTAATGCTTAGTGACAAAAATCTTTGCATGACTAACTTTGATACACAGTTCTGGTTATTTCCTACAGAGAAAATGCTAGAAGTGGATCACTGAAAGGAATATTCAAGTCTTCTGCCTTTAGCAATGTTCAGATGCCCCACACATACACACTTTCTTTTGAAAAGTGTGGAGCATCCAGTTTGATGAAGCAACAATAACCTTCTCCCCCAGGAGATGGTGATACCTGTGAAGGAATAAGGTGTTCATCTCACTGTTCAGACCTAAGCAATGTTCTGCAAGCAGCTAATACAGTAAAAGACTTCTTTCTCTAAAACCAAGTCCCATCTGCTCTCATAATCTAGGCTTGAGGAAGACCTAAGAAGCAGGACCGGGAGGTGGGGTGGAAAGATAGGTGCTTCAGGGAAGGAAATGCCTGGGTTCAAATCCAATGTCACCCTGCCCTGAAGGTGGGACGTTACCTAAGCCATAAACCCTGCTGGGAGTATGGGACACGCCCAGGTGGTATCAGGTATCCAGTTCACAGGGGTGACTCAAGACACAACAGGTCATCACCAGCCCTAAGTCTACAGTCTGGAGACAGGACCCACAGGGAGTACAAACTTGAGACAACACAAGCCACTCAGGGGGGGGATGTGGGACACCCCAGTGGCCCTCAGCTCTGGAGATCATGGTAAGCGAATGGGGGTCTCACCCCAATTTGCAAAGCAGGAATGGATGCAGTTTACTCCTCTGGGAGGCCTTCTGAAACTCACTAGCAACTGTTACCTCTGACCCTGATGACAGAGACAAATGACGGCTGTGCACACTTGCTGTACGCCAGGCACTGCACTACCCGGACTATCCCCTCCATCCACTTCATCCTCACCACCACACCATAGGCAGGTGCACTGTCATCCCCATCAGACAGAGGAGGAAACTGAGGACCAGGGAGATGAGGTAACGTGCCCTGCTGACTGATCAGTGCTAGGGCTGGGGTCTCAAGCTGGTTAAAGAAGCAAAGTCCCAGTTCTGCCCAGGTGGAAGGCATAAGCAAGGGGCACAGCCTGCCCTCAAGGAGCAGCTGGCCTAGAAGGTAAGAGGGTCTGGCACATAGACACGAGAGCAGGACCTGAATGAGGGTGGACAGTTGTCAAGGAAGGCCTGACTACAAAGGGTGGCTGGAGACTTCGAGAGGGAGAAGGAAAAGTCTGGCACAGAGGGTCCGGGACAGGACCACACCAGGGAAGACTCTCAAATTCTGCTGTGGTGGCAGAGAAGAAAGAGAAACACAGAGAAAAAGAGGTTGGCTAAGAGCCAGGTAATAACTTTGGGGTTCACTTCTGGGCTATCGGCAATTTACAAGTAGCCATTTCCTGTAGTTGGTCCCAGCCAACTGCCTGCAGAACTGAGTCCTCCAGGAGACAGGGACTCCACTGTGATCACTGAGGCCCTCTGCTACTCAGACCAGGGCTAACAGAGATATCTAGGGGATCACACTTTATCACTGTACATCCCTTAACCTGCCCCAGGTGACCACAACCCCAAAGGCAAGCCTGTGTACTGGCTTCTGTGACCAAAACTCTGCTTGGGCTCACAGTCAAGCCTCACCTCAGCCCCATTTGGTACTGAGCTATTACTTATTTCCCAGATGTAGAAATAGTTGTGATCAGCTCAAGTGGCCTGCTTAAGAGTCCCCCCAAAAGTGGCAGACTGAGATCTAAGTTCCAGGGACCTGAAACCAAAGCCCCACTTTAATCACGATCAAAAAAATCTCATCAAGAATGCACAATTATATAACTGTGTGTAGAATTTTCAAGTACCTCAAACTTCAGGTACATAAACCAAAGGCAGGTCCTGCTTATTTTTGCCTTCTGTCACCAGTCATGCTTCGGCCTTTCTCTGCTCTGAGTTCTGCCTGGCCTGGCCTTGCCCAGCCTGGTGGGAAACGTCCACGCTTTGTCTGGGAGCTGCCACCTGTCCCACTCCCTGGAATGTTTTGACCAGCAAGATCAGGAAGAGCAGTCTTCAACCTGAGGACCATTACTCGGTCTCTGCGTCCCCTCCAGCTTCTAAAACTTGGGAAATTCCCCCGACCATGAATTGGTTGTCAGTTAGAGAAACAATCACTGCTTTTGTTCACAGCCAGAGCAGTGTGGTAATCTAGCACAGGGACCTTAAAGCAACAAATTCAGGAAAATGTCTGTATCTCTATCAGAGCTGAAAGATGATCATGGGAAAATGAGCCTGGTAAATGGGACGTAGGCAGATCTGAGAACCCAGTCAACTGTTACAGGCTATGTACAGTCAACTTCTAAGAATCCTGCCTTAGTCTGATTTTGTGAGGAGCACCGTCCCCTCTACAAGCCCCATGCCTTCCCTCCACAACAGTCACATGTAAACCCACCCTCTTCTCTTAGGGAAAGAGATGATTTAACACAGCACCTAACAAAGGTGCTGCGCTTGACCTCCTGGGCTGAAGCTCCTATCAGCAGGGAACTATCTTCTACCCATGTCCATAGGGCCCACAAGTAGTCCAAAACCTGCTCTTCCACAGAATAAAAGCCACTATTTACCACATGGCTACTGCTGCTGCTAAGTCGCTTCAGTCGTGTCCAACTCTGTGCGACCTCATAGACGGCAGCCCACCAGGCTCCCCCATCCCTGGGATTGACCAGACAAGAGTACTGGAGTGGGGTGCATGGCCTTCTCCGACCACACGGCTAGCACTTGCCAAGTGTGGCTGTGGGTGCTTTATAAACCCCAGCTCATTTAAGTCTCACAATAACCCAGTGTGGCAGGTATCAGTCCCATCTTGCAGATGAAACAACTGAGGCTCAGAACAATTAGGTGGTTTGCCCATAGTCCCATACTGAGAATGAGGTGGAAGCCAGATGGCAGGGATCATGTATATCTTATTCATTACTGCATCTCCAATACATATCTTAGGCTCTCAAATAAAAATTCTAAAAAGATTTTACTACCTATAAATGTGAAAGATGGTGTTAAAACCCTCTAGAGAGAGGCCAGGGAGCCAAGCCTAGTGATCTTGCATTATTTTTCCTTAATCTCAAAGCCCTCATTTTAATTTTATCTCCTTGCAAAAGGCCTTACCCCTTGTTTCTGTCTGTCCTGCCCTTCATTCTATCTCCACTACTCTTGAATCACTTCTGAGTTTGTTCCTCTCAACTGAGAAGATAGGGTAGCGGGTAGGGGAGGAAACATCTTATATTGAGTCCTTTATTAAGGACTCACTATGCCCAAGACGTGCACACATGCTCAGTCATGTCTGATTCTTTGCGACCCCATGGACTGTAGCCTGCTAGGCTCCTCTGTTCATGGGATTCTCCAGGCAAGAATACTGCAGTGGGTTGCCATTTCCTGCTCCAGGGCATCTTCCCAACCCAGGGATCAAACCCGTCTCCTGCATTGGCAGGTGGATTTTTTACCACTGTGCCACCGGGGACACCCATGCCCGAGACAGTGAAGATATAATTTACGTCTTCTTCCTCATCCACCTGCTTATTGCCTGTAGCCTCTTATTCAACTAAACCTAAATTAAGTGTTTCCTAATTAAAGCCTGCAAGGGGAAGCTGGTCTTTGCTACCTAAAGCTTGCATTTCTAAAACAAAGTAAATAAAACCAGTGGTGAGGTCCCACAGATGTTGGCAACTGTATGACCCCAAAGCAGATATAAAAATGGACTCTTGCTTTCTAATACCATGGTAAAAATTAGGGCTTCTCATACTGTCCAAAGAGGATTTTCTCACCACTAACAGGAAAGAGGTATTCACTTACTGCATCATCTGCCTAATGAAATCCTTCCAATGGAGTCCTTTTAGATCCGTCTGCTTAACCTCTGAACCAGCTGTACTCTCAATATGTGGACTGAGGAGGGAACCAACTTGCCATAACTTGCTACTCAAGGTTTTTTCTTCTTAGAAATTATGTTGAGAGACAGTACTACCCATTGGTTAGGAATGAGGATGACTCAATCAGATATACGAATCCCAATGTTGCTGACTTCTTGTTTGTGCCCTCAGCAAAGCTACCCCATTTCTGGGTGTCAGAATCTCAAAAATGAGACCCCAAAGTTGACATAAACCAGGGATGTAACTCAGAGCACATGGCATACAGAAGATGAGACACCTCACGTTAGAAGAATGAACAGGCATCCTTTTCTTTCTGAATGACAGGAAATTTGTGGCCCCCAAATTTCAGCATCCATCAACTTCTTTTCCAATTTCTTCAAAGAAAGTCCATTGTTCTGAGAGTCAAATTTCTCCTTGAGGTAAGTGTCCCTGCCCCTGTTCCAGACATCGAGGAGACAACAGGCATCTGACCGACGGAGGGTGGAGTAAACAATCAAGGGCAGCAGGTTCCTTTTCCTGCAAGTATAAGACAGACCAGCCACCCTGGCCTCCTCACCGTGGGTAATCTCTCTCCCTCTCAGAATGAAGGCCCACAGAAAATTGTGCTAGGAACCCCAGCTATTCAAGAAACAGAAAACATGACCTAGAATAATGAGCCACCACAATCTTAAAACAAAACATTTTATTTGATGCAGAGATTCTAGGGCACAAAAACAACATTTTGCAAATGTCACCTGTGGACTACTATCACCTATTTACAGTTATGTACAAATCAAATAAGACAATAATATCTTCAATGTAAAAATATAGCATGCTGCTACAGTCTGCTGGTCAGTGCTCACTATTCCATCAAACCTCACAAGAGAGAAACTTAAAGATGAAACAAAGACAATGGCAATAACCACTGTTCCACAGGCTTTCCCCCCAGACAAAGTAATAGGGAGCTTCTGCAGTGAAAAACAAAACAAACAGTGAAAATAAAAGTCATCTACTCTCTAAATGAATACATTTGGTTTTTACAAAAGCTTTTGCTCTCTCCAGACTCACTACATCTTTTTCTTGAGAGAGAAAATAACCACTTATTAAAAATAACATGCTTACACATTAGCGTCATCCAACGGTAATTAATTTTTGGCTAATGACTGGAGCAGCCAACTTTGTCTTTGTCACATACAAACAGAAGATAGCTTCTTTGAATCTTCTCCACTGAAATTTTCTTTGATAAAAACATCAGATACACAGTCATAATGGTTTGCTTTTGTCAGACATCTGCTTGTACAAACCACGGTGCTCGATCAACTTGGAGCCTCGGCTCCAGCCCTTTAGAACACGGACATGTTCCTTGCGGAGTCTGTGGTCCTCACTGAATTTTGGAGAGGAGTCGAAGAGCAGGAGGGAAGGCAACTGCCCAAAATTCCCAAGAGGGCCTCACTCGCCCTCTTAGCAAATTAGCCCTTAGCAACTGCTATCTTGTCTGTGGCTAAAGTCTGCACCATTTAATAATACTGTGAGTCATGAATTAAAGGTGACATATACAGATATATAAAAATAGAATCCAAAATTGGAAGGGAGGGGTGGTTGCCACTCAGAAAGTAAGAGCTGGTCTTGAAGGGTATCTCGAAGAAGCTCGGGAATAACATCAGACACATCAAGAATAAGCACCAAGTGTTTGAACAAACAAGGGAAAAAAATAACAAACCCACATATGATAAAGGACTACTGCTGAGAAAAAAAAATGTAGTAAGCAACCTTCAAAATGAACACAGGTGATATACCACTTTTAAAAAAGGGTCTTTATATTTCTAAATAGTAAAAGAAGCTGGGTACGTAATAATTTCTGTTAATCCCCATCCTGAGCTTGGCTTTCACAAGGCACCAATGTGAATAAAGCACCACATTCTATTTGGGCAACTAAACTGAGTGTGAAGCTGAGAAACAGAAGGGCAGTGAAAATTATTAAGCCCCTGGAAAACAAGAGCTGTGAAGAATGAGTAGCGGTGGGATTATTTAGCACTGGAATAAAAATACTAGAGGGATGATTTCACTGTGGTTTTCAAATACATGGAAGGTGACCAGCTGTTCTTTTTCCACTACATGTTGAACAAAAGAAGGCTGGTTTTCTATAAGGAAGATGTACAAAGAACTATCTGATCAGCAGGGTAGGTTACAGAAGCTCCTTCGCTGAAAATCCAGAATCACATCCACAGCCAAATGTTTGAAATAATTCATGTGCAACCCTTCCTGTTTGACACTAGATGTGCACCTGTCAGATAATCCAAACTTTCTCTCACCCCCAAAGCTCTGCAGTCAGCATGAAAGCTATTGGCTTACAGTCTGATCTCCTCCTGTTTATTTTAACCCTGAACCTGGAAAGGAGGTGATATAACAAGGATGACCCAACTCCATGAAGATTCCTGACTGGTATCTCCATACTCTGTCACATATCTCCAAAACAGATCAACTCACAAGTTATTTAAAACCGAAGACAGAGCAAATGCTTGGCTCTAGTGGATACTCAGGACTCCTTGCCCTACTCTCCACAATGTCTGCTTTCCTCATTAGGGCTTGGCCTACACTCAGCATTAAAAAAGTGATTTAATTCATCCAAAAAAGTGATTAAGCCAAGAGTTAAAACTATAAATAAGGACCTTTAAGGTGTGGAATTTAAATGAAACTGTTCCAAGTGTCACATTTTTTAAATGAGGAGAAATCTGATTTTGAAATTAACAATTGCCTTGCCTTTTTCTTAAGACATATGAAGTATGAAAGCAGCAATCAAAAGATTTCAAATGTATTCACAATCATAGCAAATTTCTTTAGGGAAGCAATGGGTTAAAAAAAATAAAAAGCAATCTAACTTCTGGCTGCATTTAGCAAGAGTATTTTCTTGTGACATCAGACATCTATAATTACCATGGATGCCTTTCTTTTCAAATTTTCTAAAGCAGATGTGGCAAACTGATAGCTAGCAGGCCAAATCAGGTCCACCCATGGGTTTCCTGAATTCAATTAAGAATTTTAGTGCCCATACTAAAGAAAAATAATCAGATTGTTTTCATGTAAAACTCCCAGATTCTCAGTTTCTCTTGAAAAATGGGACAATCAGGAAACACCATATGGTCACAACCGGCTGGAGTGGCTGCTCCCTGTAGGTGCAGCATAAGGGTGTCTGCTGGCTACAGTCTCCACCAGGCCCCACTGTCTCTCTGAGCCTGAGAAGGGTTTGTCATCACACCTTATTTATCACTACACTTGCTACAGGGGGGCCTCCTGAGGGAACAGCATTTGTTAAATAAGAACAGACTCTTTCCCAACCATATCAACTAGAAAAGGCTCATAACCTTCTCACTGCCATTGTCCACCTCTCTCCAATAAAGACAGAGTAATTCCTCTCTCCTAAGAGAGCCCAATTAGTGTTGCGCTGATTGCAGACTGCAGAGTTTTCTCTCTTTAGGAAGGAAAGTGTGTCATTTCTTCACCAGGAATTTAAAAAAAAAAGCTTTTTTCCTCCTTTGCTTCTTCTAAAGGAAAAGACAACTCAGCTCTCAACTTCTGACCTGGGACTATCTTCAATTATTACTGTGTCAACCAAAAACTCTGTCTCATGACTTCTAGGGCCTCTCTCGTGTTGGGCTCAAAATACTATCACCTGGCTGGGTCACTCACTGAAGTTCTGGGACCTGGGCCTGGATGACTTCTGATTATCTGGAGATCAATGTACCTCACAGGCCCAGGCCTCAGTCCTCCAAAAGACTCCTGCCCCTGTATGACTGGGCTGGGCCCATCCAGACAGTCCCTCCTGCTTGCAGCTCATCTCAGAGAAGAACACACCTGTGCCTGGGCCTTCACCCACCTGGCCATGCTCTAAGAAGAGCCGACTGTGCCAAATGCGAAGGTGTCGTGTGTCAGATGCAGGGCGTCGGTGAGCCAAGATGAACAACTAGCTCCTTCATTTCAACCACCTGCCCTTCCCAGTTAGCTGAAGGAAGCCGGGACCTACCTCTGGCCTCCAGTACAGAGGATACCCCCTATCTGAGCTACAGAGCCTTTTACTCTAGGAATGAAGGCCCTTCGTTGAGTTCATTCCCATATTCGAATTCTTGGTTCCCCAGCATCTGAAAGCCTGTGACTTTTGAACCTTTATGTGAATTCTGTCCTATCATTTCCACCATCCAGGGCCATTCGTGAGTCAAAAACACCTCTGCATAAAACGTTTTGCATTCATCTATACGGCAACCATTCCCACTTCCAGCAAGAGATGGGGAGGGTTTAAAAAAAAAAAAAAAAGTTTAAGTAGTAAGACAACACTAGAAAGCTGGACTTCTCAACTATTCAGAGCTGGGCATTCACACTGTCATTTTCATTACTTGGTACAAAAGTTTGATTTTGCTGAACATCACAGTCTTTAATATTTCAAAATAAGTACCTAAACTCTAAATCCAAACTAAAGCATCGCTTGATTTTTGGCCAAGCACAATTTTTCCTTTCCATTTTCACAGTAAATTTATTTAGCAAGCTCTCTGTCCATGCTCATGGAGCTCAGCTGATGCTTCTTCTCTGGTCTTTCACTCTGTTACTGGGGCCAGTTTCTCAGAGATGCCTCCTTTCACATACAAAGCTGAACATCTATCCTAAGGCAGCTCCTAATGGCACCTCTGGGGCATGCACCATTTCTTGACTTCAGTGAGAAATCACTCTGAAAATGTTCCAAAGTGCATTTTCATACATTAATAAGACTTCACAGAATGGATGCCGACAAAGGAATGTCAGGACACTCACGGGTGGGCAGAAACTACGTTCATCTTGGATTCCACAGTGACAGCATGGAACATCCCTCCTCCAGCAAGATACTTGGTCTTACAGGGGAGACAGTTCTGCAGCCCACTTGTCTCTCCCTCAGAGCAGCTGCAGGAAACTCGATGCCAGAGAACAGACGAGCATGTTCTTCTCCCAAGAAGCTGCCAGCTGCCTTTACAGAGCAGGCAGTGTGGTATTTGCATCAAAGATACACACAAACCTCTTCTTTCCAGCAAGGGTGCAAGCCTTCCCTTCCCCACCTGCTGGGCATGAGCCTCGAAGGAAAAGCCCTTCCCTCCCCAGTTCCCCACAGCCCACCTGAGGATGCTTCTCAGTGTTCCCCCCCCCCCAATACTGGTCCTATTTTGTGAAGGAGTGAAAATCGGAGTCCCTGGTATTGGTGCCAAAATCCAACAGCATTTATGAAAAAGGTAGAAAAAGATATTCACTCCCCCTTAAGGTCATGAAGAGGGAAAAGGAACAACTATTTTCCCTTTGGAAACAAAAATTCTGTACAGAAGTCACTCATAAAAACAGAACATATTACTTCTCCCTTTTAAAGCAAATTCTTTCCTCTTAAGCTCTCAATACCTATTTTTGGTAGAATGAAGTACAAGAGACAAATCTTTAACTGGGTAAGTCAAACAAAAAGAAAATGAAACCTTATTCACAGGCTGGGGTTGTGAGGGAAGTACTTTAAGATTCAAGAATTTAATGATTTCAGGTCCCATGTCTTCTCTAGACAATACTTAAAGAGCACATTCATCTTTGTAACAATACTTTCCTTTTCACCTTCTTAAAAAGAGGTTTGTCATTAGGCAAAACAAGTTCAGCAGATTAACTGGCTACCACCTCCACATACTGCTGTTTTGTCAGTGGATTCTCATTCCTAATTTTCTGTTCAGAGCTTTAGACTAGAGGTCGATCAAAGCACAAATTATAATTTCGGTGAATACAGCCCAGTTAGGTATCAGTTTCTTAAAAATAAACATTTAGGCACCAACATCTGAGATTCAACAAATTAAGTATAAGCCAGGGAAACTTGGTGGGCAGACCTGGGCCCTGCGTGATGACTATTCAGATCACGATGTGGCCCCAGTGCCCTCTGCACACTGACCAACCCATCTCAGAAAGAATGGTCTAGATGGTCAACAGCCTGGCCCTGCAGCCCCCTCCTTGGCCAGACATGTCCCCCACTAATATGTAAGACTCATTTTTATGAAAAATGACTATATTCAGTTACCTTCTTGACCTCTGACTCCAGAGCTTTTTTTTTAAAACACCCATGGCATTTTAAATGGCACTGTAAATTCCATACCAACAATGGAAAGAGGCATTATCTTTAACTACATGGATTCCACAGAGACTGGCACTTGACTTCTGCGGCTGTAGTGGCATCAAAAGTGCTTTTTCCACAAAGCATTTCAAATCAAAGCAGCCAATAGCTAACTGGCAAAGTTTGCACAGATAAATTAAGTATGAATGATCAGTGCGGGTATTTTCCTGTTTCTTCCCTACCTCCCAGAACTGGCTCTAGTCCAAAGTCTGACCTAACATGGCAAGCTGCTGTCAGACATTATGGACATGCCTTTCACAGTTCCACATGGTTTCAGAGAACTGGAGACTCTGCCAATATATTTGGTAGAGAATAGAGAGGCAAGGAGAGCAAGTACTGGCCAGGATTTCGCTCTGAATATCCTTGTAAGAGACCTCAGCTCCAAGTGGGCCACATACCCAGAGAGATGAGCTGGGGAACCAGAGAGAGGCGGCAGCTAAAGTGGCAATGCTTAGACTCTTCCATTCCGTTACAAAGGGGCGACCGTGTGGAGTTCACCAGTGTAGCTGCAGCAACCAGGTTCTGCTTTGCACACCCCCGAGGCAAGCAGCTTGGAAGGAAGGGCAGGAGGGTCTTCCTCACCTAAGAAAAGAAGAGAGGGCAGAGTCACATGTTACTGCTGGGTGCTCAGGCCAGAATGAGGCTGGATCTGGGTCTGCACCATGCACTTTGCACAAGTGAGGCAGGCATCCCCACCAGCTCAAGGCTGGGCATTCTCATCCTGGCACCAGATTCCAGTTCCCTCAACGGAGGGGCCAGGTTTGCATGCATGAACTCCAAAGGGTTACAGGCACAGTAAGAGCAGCTCCAGACGGCATCCTGTGGGGGGCTCCCTGGGGAAGCAGGCCCTTCTACCAGAGCCTGTGTTGAGCTAGAATGGAGAGAATACTATGCCCCATGAACCCCTGGGTCAATGCATGTGGCTTTAAAGATATTGGCAAGGTTGGGAGTGGTGAACTCTGCAAATCTACAGGTCCACAGACACTCATCCAACACACTTGGTACCCAACGTGTTTTAGTATCTACTCGTTTTCAGTTTAGAAAGGCGAGCTAGTGCACATCCTGTATGTTACATAACATGGTACAGGGCAGCTCACCATAATTTCTTATCAGTATTTCTGTAGCTCACACACCTGAACAGTCCCATTACCTGGAAGGCTACCAATGTAGTTTTGTTACTTCCCATAACGTTAGACTTACAAAATTGCAGCAAAATTAGCAAAAAGCTTCTCCTGGATTCTGGAACCCTAGAGCAAGGCTGTAGCCTGCATCAAGAACCCAACCCACCGAACCACCAGCTTCCCGCTCCCCGCGCCTCACCCAGGCCTGAGGAGGACGACACACTCTCCGTCAGTGAAGACGTTTCCGTCTGGTCCGCGGAGAGCCCTTCCATCAGGGGCAGGGACAGCTCAGATGAGGGCACGGACGAGTCGTAGATGCCCGAGTCCCGCGGCATGTCCGAGGGCCCAGCAGCTTTTCCCGCGTGCAGCAGGGGCCGGAGAACAGCACTGGCGCCCGCGACAACGGGTCCAGCCTCCACGTCTTCGTCAGGCCCGAACTGCGGGCCCTCAGAGTGCGAGTCGGCCGGTGTCCCGGGGCCCGCCGACTCGGCTTTCAGGCTGAATTCATTCTCGGGCCCTGGCTTGGAGAGGACTTCGTTTAAAACCAAGCCCGAGTCAAACTTCTCCAAGACCGGCTCCCGGTAGCGGAGAGGAGGCGGATGGAAAGGAGAGAATTGCTTCTCAAACCAGTCAGGCTCCTCGTCGATAAACTGGTGCATGTTGCAAATGGCGACGTACAGGGAGCGGCCTGACTTGCTCCGGAAGTAGTTCCTTCGGCTAACCCTTCCCGGCTGCAGCCCCGGCTCTTGCTGACTGCAGTCCTGGGAGTGCAGGTGGGAGCAGAGCTGGGGCAGATGGTCCATGAGTTTGTACTTGGTGCTCAGGTCCAGGACGCCGGGAACGTCTCCTTCGCAGGAATAATCGAAGTAGACGGCGATGAACTTGCTGAGCGCCCCGGATGAACTCTGCTTGGCCTGGCGGAGCTTCTCGGCAATGGCAGACACCGCCACCAGGAAGAGCTCCCCTTTTCCAGAGCCTCGGCCGCCTCCTTTGTGCTTGTAGTTCTTCTTGTCCACGAAGTATTTCATGCCTTTGGAACACACCACGATGATGAACTGGGACTCGTGGATCTTCTGGATGACCCATTCTCTCTGCCCTTCCCTGCAGAGGCTGAAGTCTTCCCACAAGTCCAGAGCCACCTGGAAAGAGAACAGGTAATCTCACTCACCTGTACAGCTTGGAGAGTCGAATGACAAGATGGGCAATGTTACAAGATGGACTCATCATCTGCCCCAAATCTCTGCTATGTGCAGGCTCCAGGCCACCCAACTCCAAGAAACAGCTAACATTCCATGGGTGACTGACCACCAAGCACCAGGCCCTCTGCATCAGGTCCTCATTTTAGCATACTGTGGGCTCATTACCACTCCCACCCCCACCCTACAAGTGAAGACAGAAGTTCAGAGTATCTGACAACCTGCCTAAGTCACACATCACATGTGAAGCCTCCAGTGGACTTACAGTGTGATGGTGAGCATGGAAAACAGAGGAAATGGGGGAGGCTCTATCTAATGAGTGAGGCCACCTGGATAGGGGCAGATCCTGAAGAGAGAACTGGAAGGTGGTAATAGAAGGGTGTGGGTGAGGGATCTCAAAGTAGGCTTGGAAATGGAGTTCAGGTCTGGATGCCAGAGTACTGCCCACAGCCCACTCATGCTGCCAGCTGACTCAACGACAGATAGTATGAGTGACAAAGAGGGCCTCCCTGGCCACTCTCGCAGCCTGAGGTCAGCCTGCTATTTACCAGGTGATTGGTGCATGGAGAGAAGGGTGACGAGCCGCAGTAACACCGCCATCTGGTTCACTCACTCATAGAGACTGCCGTCTCTCACCATGACTTCTCAGCAATCAACAGGAGCACAGCCCTACCAGGCCTTTAACCCAAGGGGAGGTCTGGGAGGGAGTTGGGAGTGGAGCACCGCCAAAGTAAGACCACAGGACATGCGTGGCCCCTCAGAGGGCTTCACTTTCTCAGACCATCTTCATCTGATTTTGCTGCAAAGTCTTTTGGCAATTTCATTTTGTAGTTCAGAAATTAATTCCCAATGCCTATGCCCAAATGTGGGCATAGGGGAAAGGGTTCTGAAATGACTTTGACTTCCTTTTTTGCTCTAAGGTATTATACCAAAGAGAAGAAAATCCCCAACATCTACCTACTTGCTGAAAATAATCCTGAATTGTCTTACACTTTCCTTAATTCTCGCTAACATTATATGTTCTGAAAGCTAACTGACCAACCACTTAGAAAAATGTTCCTGCCTGACCCAGCAATTCCATTTCCAGGTATCTATCTTTGGAAAATCAGCAGAAATGAGGCAAACTGGAATCAAATGTGTTTAACAATTTGAAAAAAAAAACAATTATGGTGAATCATTAATATGAACCAAGTGTCTACTTAAAACTTCAGTTTACATAGAACTACTAATAGTATAAAAAGTCACTGAGTGAAGAGAAAGAAAAAAATAATTCCAATCCATCCAAAATGCAAAACTGTATATATGAGTTCATCTATGCAGAAAAAGACTGGGAGGAAATACAGCAACTTTAACTGTGGTCCCTCTTCTCCAAGTTAACATTACCACTCATTTTTAAATTTGTCATTCTTTTCTAGTTTCCAAATTTTCTATTACACCCGTATTTATGTTACACTAGCCCACCTTTCCCCAGGCTAGTCACTCACAAAGCAGAGCAAATGAGGGGCTGTCTGTATTTGAAGACTGTGTGCCACTTGCTGGTCTTTGAGGCTGATCAGCCCACCTCTAGAAACCCTGCCAGCCTTGTAAATATGCTTTACTGACACTAGGGGGCAGCCTCACCACATGGAGAGAGTCTGAGAAACTCACTGAGCCCTCCATTTCAAAGCACAAATAACTTCCAAGGGTGCCTCCACAGTAAGAGAATCTGCTTGCAATGGTAGAAACACAGATTCGTAGGTTTGATCCCTAGGTCAGGAAGATCCCCTGCAGAAGGAAATGACAACACACTCTGGTATTCTTGCCTGGGAAATCCCATGGACAGAGGAGCCTGGTAGTCTATGGGGTCACAGAGTTGGGCACAACTTATCGAGTAAACAACAACAAAAACCAGAATTATTGTACAGTTCTTGCATCTGTAAGAAACAGTGTGTTTTCCGTGAGAGCTTCAAACTTCACTCTAAAATGAATACTATGACAGTATAAAAAAGTTACATGTTAATAGCTTAACTCAAAAGAATAGGCAAGAAACCAGAGTAGACCATATGAGCACTTAACATGTTGTTTTCCATTATTAGCAAAGCTCCCCCAAAGAATTGTCTAAACCCACTTCTTTACTTACCATTTTCTCTTTGACCTTCCAATGCCATGATGCCCTCCTCCCCCCACCCTCATTGCACACTGCCATCTCCTCCACCATCCATACACCCAACAAGTCTTTTTAAAGCTTAAAAAACTTCCTGCCAGGTGGGTGCCACTCAAGGCTTTTGAGCAGGAGTGTGTCGGGGTTAGAACTATGTGTCAGCAAACATTTAGTTTCAATGATGGCTGTGACAGACTCAAAGAAGAGTGCCACGGCTAACCGCTAGGTCGGAAGCTAAGAGTTTATTAGCACACATCCCACCCAGGATAAAAGAAGAGACTTTAGATTCCTCACCTCACAGCCACAGAAGTCCTGGAGGAAGTAGGCAAAGCACTGGACAACGTTCATGTGATTCTGGCCATCTTTACTGGAATAGCAGAGGAAGACCTTGGGCCGAGGCCGGAGCCTCTCCCTGGGGAGTGCTGTGGTGTACGTGGAGGACTCCGAACTCTCTTCATCTAAGTGTGAATATATATTTTCTAAAGTGGACAAGAAGATAGGGTTGGTGCCCATGAGCAACGCTCTGACTTGTTCCCTACGACTTGAGATGTAATGCTGTCTTCAAGAAACAACAGTCGCCATGTCACCTGGAGTACTCCCAGCTCCCTAACTCTACCAGCCCCTTGGATGACCTCGGAGAATGGGACAGCTGATTTCTCCAGTGGAGCCAAAAATGGCCAAAATTTGTTCTTCACCAGAAACTGAGCTTGGTTAAGCCAGAAACACTGCAGGGGCCACCCACCCACCCCCACCCTCCACTCTGGTCAGCAGTATCTCGAACCAGCTCTTCCAACTGAGTGCAGCTACCTGACCAATGAAGCTTTAATAAAGAGCTGACGTTCTTTAAAACTTTCATTGAGGTTTGGGGAGTTCTTTTGTACAACTTACAAAGGTAAAGTGCATAAATCTTAAGAGTACATCTCAGGAAATTTTTATCTAAGTATATACCTGTGTAACCACCACTCAGACTAAGGATACATTTCCAAGTGTCCCACAAGTTTCTCTCCTGTCATCGGACTTTTATAAGTGATAAAGCCCTACCTCTTCCTTTACTCACACCTTTGGACTTCCTATATGCTCTTGAATTTATCATCCTCAGTTTGAGAAGGGAAGTACACCTGCCCTTTTAGTGGCTCATCAGGTTAAAAGTCAAGTATTTTAATTCTGGGAACTACAGCAGCCAGGGAACTGACTACAAGAGTTGTGCGGCTTCCCAGTCACCTGCCTGGAGGGACCAAGTGCTCCCAGTCTTTCTCTGTTGGCCCCAGTCCTGCCAACTTGGATTGGAGGGGGACACACCACACAAATACCTTGTTGCTTCTTGCGGCACATCACCGTGAAGAGAGTCGCGAATGCCGATATGACGACCAATGGCACAGTGATGGCCACGGCTCTGATGGGCCCGGCCCACGGGGAATGCACTGGGAAATTTCAAAGGGAAGGCTTTGAGATGTCAGCAGTGTAAAAGGTTCAAAGAAAAACATTTTTTTCTTTTTAAAAATAAGCCACATAACAGGTTCTAAGACTCCCTGACCACCTTTCTCTAGTAATGATTCGGTAATTATAAAAGGATTCACTTTAAAGGGCTGTAGAATACAATTCAACAGCTAGAATCTGCTGAGATCACTGAATACCTTTGAGTGAGAATCTGCCTAAGGAAACCTCCCACCCCACCACTTTGCTTCTGAGGACAACTGACTGCTTATTTAGTCCCAGTGACACATGTAACACACTGGGTTTAATCTTCCAGGCATCAACATTAGGGAGGAAGGAAACTCCGATTTGATGGAACATCATG
This sequence comes from Oryx dammah, assembly GCF_014754425.2. Taxonomy (NCBI): domain Eukaryota; kingdom Metazoa; phylum Chordata; class Mammalia; order Artiodactyla; family Bovidae; genus Oryx; species Oryx dammah. The sequence continues at coordinate 16,453,202 of NW_024070193.1, forward strand.
TAAGAGTGAGGAGCTCAAGTGTTTTCTTCTCCTAAACCATGAAGTACGGAAAGTATCAAATACCTTGGTCCACTCTGTAGTCCAGAGGCAACATTTCAAACAAACACAAAATCTCACCTGGTTTTAAGGCATAATGCATCACTTTTCTTGTCGTATTACTGTCATCAACCAGCTGCAAAGCAGAGGATGCTGTGTTATTTTTTTTCTAAGTGATACCATCTCAACAGATTCCATTCATTTTTCTATCTGTGGTCAGTGGGGCAAGGGGAGGACAGAGCTGCTGCTGCCTGTGACCATTTTCAAGCCGAGATTAGACAGTAACGATCAGATACATCTCTGCTTTTCCAGCAAATGAGTATACAGAGGATAGATAACTAGTAAGGCCCTACTGTATAGCACAGGGAACTACATCCAATATCCTGTGACAAATCATAATGGAAAGGAACATAAAATAGGAAATATATATATGTGTATATGTATAATTGAATCACTTTGCTATATAGCATAACTTAACACAACATTGTAAATCAACTATAAGTCAATAAAACTTTTTATAAAAAAGAGAAATTCCCTGGTGGTCCAATGATTAGGACTCAGTGCTTTAACTGGCAAGGCTCTGGGTTCAGTCCCTGGTTAGGGAACTAAGATCCTGCAAGCCACATGGTACAGAAAAAAAAAATGTTTTTAAATAAAAATAATAGGGCTTTCTTGAGTTGTGTGTACCTCAATTATATAATCCCCAGGAGACACATTTTGAAGAAGGCAGCTGGTTATCTCTGTATTTTGCTCCTGCAAAGAAACAAATAACACTTTAAAACTTTCTTCTCAGATAAAGGTCACCAGGACCCCTCTTTTGTTTTGGAACTGAATGAAAGAGACTTCCCACCAGGTTCAATTATGTTTTCAGAAGATGACAATTAGAAAGCAACTGTGCGTACCTGAACTTCACTCTGATGAAAGGCCCAGGAGAACCTGCGACCCCTGTCATAGTCTATACTTGGCTGGTAGTGCCCAGAGCAGCAGTTTTTTATTTGAAGACAAAGCAGCTAGTTAGAATACCTTTTACTTAATAAATGGGAAAAAATTACCCTCCCCTGTTTGTGCATATTTTATTTGCCATAATTTTGACTTGAGTAGAAGGTAGGCTATAGTCCATGGGGTCGCTAAGAGTCAGACATGACTGAGCGACTTCACTTTCACTTTTCACTTTCATGCATTGGAGAAGGAAATGGCAACCCACTCCAGTGTTCTTGCCTGGAGAATCCCAGGGACGGGGGAGCCTGGTAGGCTGCTGTCTATGGGGTCGCACAGAGTCAGACACGACTGAAGCGACTTAGCAGCAGCAGCAAAAGGTCAATGACAGAGGTGAGAGCAGGCAGGAAAACCGAACTCGGCACACGCATCTAGGAGGGCGCTGGTTTCTGCCACCAGGACCAAAAACCTCTCTTGGTGCTCTTATGGGGTCATCGAGCATTCTCATGAACTTCCGTGAAATACCACCCACTCCCTCTGACTATCTCAAGTTTAAGAACTTGGTTACTGAATTTCAAGTTAACTTTGGCCTCTGTATAAACTACGAGCCACTGACATGCTAGTGACTTGGCTCCCAGATTAGCTGTAAGGCCTTAAGCAGCAGGCCAGGTGACCTCCATGGGCCTCAGGTTCCATATCTCTAAAGGGAGGATAATAGCAGCTTTGGTTTCATTGAGCTGTAAAGACAACAGACACACAGTGAGCACCTGATTCAGGTTTGAAATACTAAAGAACTGACAACTACGTCATTGTTTCGGTTCCTTTGGTAAAACATCACTGGCTGCACCAGCACTGGGCCAGATAGGGTAGAGATACTTAGATAATTAGGGAGTGAGGGGTGACTCAGGATGACCCCGAGATGAACTCAGTGATAACATTCTGGAATAGCTACCTACTGCTCACAGACCACAGAGCCTAATGTTCACACTGAACCATCCAAATTCCAGAGGCTCTGGGGTCACTTTAAAACATGCAGTGGTTTCTTTATGCATACCCAGCAGCTTACCTGTTTACAGGTCTTTCGCTTGAAGGGTCCTTCATGCTTGAGCTTGTAATGAAGATAGAAGAAACGGAAACCAAAGGTGTGGGGTGCATGGTCAAAAGACACCTGCATGTCCGAACCGTGCTGAGTGATGTTGAGGTTCCGAGGCTTCCAGACTAGGGGGAGGAAGGACCAGAGTGAGCAACATGAGGCCACCCTGACTCCACTTGAGATTGGACAAAGACAGCTATATGCGTGCTCAGTCACTCTGTCATGTCCAACTCTTTGCAACCAAAGGGCCTGTAGTGTACTAGCCTCCTCTGTCCATGGGATTATCCCAGCAAGAATACTGGAGTGAGTTGCCATTTCCTCCTTGAGGGCATCTTCCCAACCCAGGGATCAAACCCACTTCTCTGACGTTTCCTGCATTGGCAGGCAGATTCTTTACCACTGTGCCACCTGTAAATACCAAGGACAGCTATACTTACAGGGTTTACAAGCCAGGTTGTCCGGCTGCAATAGCAGGTCACACGCTATTAAGAAAGACACATGTTTTTAGTTTTAGGACAGTTTGACATCTTCCTCATCTAACAATTCAATACAATATAAATATTCAGCACTGAACGTTGCTGGAAAGAATGTAAAACACAGCAACTGCATTGAGTCAACAATGCTTTTCAGTATAGCCCAGTTGTATCTTGTGAAAATTTGAATTGTACAGTATAAAGATATTAATGCAGTTCATTTTATGCCACATAAATGGAAACAATATGAAGTCACCTACATTTTAAAAGCTTGTCAGGTATTACATAGTTTCAAGGCCATGGCCAAGGGCAGCAAGACTGTGTCCATGCTTCTGTCCTATGGAGGGGCTCTGTTTTAGCTGTAGACAGAAATAATGCCAGCCCCTAGCCAAATGCAGAGTGGTTAGGCATGAGAGAACACTGGAGTGATCCTGGCACCTTGTCTTGGGGTTACTTTAACTTTTGCTGGCTCTCCAATTTAAAATCCTTTTGATGGAGTCTAAAAATGACATCCAGCCATCTACTAAGTAGCAGTACCAGTGCTGAAAACAAGGAGCTTTGAAGTCGGATTTAAATATGATTAAAAAAAAAAAAAAAACACCACGAGAGAGGTCCTATATATCATGCTGCTAACCCAGGAGGACCCTCTGGAAAATGTGCTTACGATGCCAAGAAAATCAAAGGCTGCACTGAGGTCACGGTGTCCAAAATGGTGATAAATGCACCTCCTGTCCCACCTCACCCTCAGAGAGACTCTGATTCTGATGAAGAAAATTAAAGTAGGCTAGTTTTGATTTAGGCAAGCTTTGCATAAATACATTCTTTGAATCCTGTATCTGGTTGTTACATGTAAGGCATTGAGAGATACTGTAAAATGCACATGGTCTCTGCCCTATGGAATCTTATTTTCATTAAGAAAATGAACCTTTCTGCATAGAAAACCACTACAGTGTTAAAAGAAGAAAACAATCAGAGTAAGAACTCTGCAGAGCAGAGTAAGAACTCTAAAGCAGCAATTTGGGCTGATGAAAGACACACCACACTGTGTGCAGAACAGGTGGAAAAGGAGAGGCAGGCAGAGAGGGGAACCCTGTACAGCCGGTGGCTGGTTGCAGGGTGAGGACTCTAGAGTCGGGCTCCATGGCATTCAAATCCCAGCCCCCCAGCAGCCCCTTTAACCTCTCTATGTGTGGCTCCACCTCTGCTAAGTGGGGATGGTAAGATTAAATCCTTTGTAGGGCTGTTATGGAGGTCAACTGCATTAATGTTTGGAAAGTATTTAGAATGGAGTCTGGCACAGAGATGTTAAATAAACTTCCTAGAATGAGGTGACCTCAGGGACACACTACTTGATTTTCTTAACCTAATCTTGAAAAAATGACAGGCAGCCACCCACAGAGGCCACCCTCCTGAGGACAGGTACAGAATGGAATCATTTCACCTTAAACTTATACTTTCTTTTCCTCTTCTTAAGTTAAACAATTTTACTACATGGCTGTATTGCAGCACCTTCAAAAAAGGTCAATTGTCATGTCTGCTCTATAACAAGCCAGGAATGGGTGTTTCTGGTTAGATGAACAGTTGTTGTCGTTTAGTTGCTCCATTGTATCTGACGCTTTTGTGACCCCATGGACTGAAGCCTGCCAGGCTCCTCTGTCTATGGGATTTCTCAGGCAAAAATACTAGTGTGCATTGTCAATTTCTTCTCCAGAGGATCTTCCTGGCCCAGGGGTCAAACACATGTCTCCTGTATTGGCAGGCGGATTCTTGACCACTGAGTCACCACGGAAGCCTGGGTCAAATCTTAATTTTAAAAATTGCTTTTCTGGATGCTTTTCTCTTTCATACTAGTATTTCGTGTACTCTTGAACCTATCTCTGTCAAAATGTCTTTAAAAGCAAGAGAAATGTCTCCCCATGGAAAGTAGGCAGGAAAAACCATACTCACTGCGGGTTCTGAAGAAGAAAGGATGATAATTGCTTTCATTTTTAATGGAAGGAAAAGGGACGATCTTTACAAAGTAATCCGTTTCAAATTTCATATTCAGGAAAGGTTGAGATTCCATCCCCTAAAAGGGATCAAAAAACACGTGTGATGTCACAGAGAAATCACCCACGCCTCTACCTATGTGCAAGAGTTCCGGTCCATCCTGAAGGTCCCCCAGACACAGTTCTAGGGTTGGCAGCAGGGGGGCGGGGGGGGGGGTGTCCCAGGGCAGGAAGAAGTCAGGTTTCTTTTCCAGATCAAGTTTAGGTTTGGACCCCTAAATGAAAAGGAATATGGACAACATGTCTGTTTTTCCGACAGTGAAGCCAAGGCTGCAAGCTGGTGGGGAAGAGCCCACATCCTCTCCTGACACCACCTTCCAGGATGGCTGCTCCACTCCAGCTTGTAACCTGAGAGGCGTGTCTGTCTACCACCCAGAGGTGCTGGAGGGTTTCTGGGGGGGTGGAGCAGGCTGGCCCACCTGGGCAGGCGGGCTGAAGTCCGCAGCCCCTCCTTCTGCAGTTTCACAGGCTCTCAATAGACCATTCAGTCCCCAGAACAATGGCACGTCTTCAGGGGTGCATTCCCCTGCATGGACTTACAGCTCTTTTGAAGCTACTGTTGAGCTGCTTCGGGTCCTTTAGAATCAGTTGTTGGCACTGTCGTCCCTCTGACTTCAGCTCCTCCAGTATTACCCGAAATCCTTTTAGGAATTCGATGCCTGAGCAAAGCAGAATGCTTTTATTAATGTGAAAAGAGGACCTAATTACTTTTGAACACACTTTCCTTCCTCTAAGATCACCGTCCTCTCCCCGCTACACAACAGAATAAAAGGCATTCTAAGCCAGGCAGGAATATCTGGGTTTACAGAAAGGAAAAAGGCATACCCTGCATTCCTCTCATACAGGCCAGGTGATTTTCTGTCCCACCATTACTAATGAATAAATCTCTAATCCTGCCAGCCATTTCACGAAAGTCCGTTTGCTCTATGACATTAGGGTTCAAATATTTAGACCCAAGTCACAATTGATCATAAAAAACTGCAGTGAAATATATGATTTCTGTGTCATTAAACTAGGTGTATTCAGCTGATGATCATTTCCAGTGCTGACTAGGGACTTGCCCTGAACCATGTTTCAAATACTTCCCCTTTTAGTCCTATATTTGCTGGCGTGTTTCACTGAGCAATGTAGAAAATTCCCAGCAAAGTGTGTGTCTGCACCCAAGGGGGTCCTGGGCTGGAGATTAAATAGCTTAGGAGAATGCCTATGTGATTTACAAAGCTGTTCTTGCTCTAATCATGCCTGAAAGGCAGACACCCAAGAGCTGCCCAGTGTGTGCTCTTGATGCTGCCCTCAGAGGCCCCCGGGACGCCCACAGCGCCACTGAAAGGGACTGGCCCAGCCTCCTGCCACCTGAGCTTCCCCCGCTGCCCGTCCAACTAGTCGCTTTCAAAAGGATTAAGCTCTGATGGCCACGAGAGCCGGTGCTAGGGCTTCGTATCCCATGGAGACTGGAGAGGTCCAACTGCAGCTGGAGTTCCCCGAAGCAGGCCTCAATTGGCAAGATATCGATTTCGCATTCTTTCGAAACACCAGACAAGGAGACATTTTTCAACCCTTCCCCTTTCCAGGGCAAGAGTAATTACACAGGATGCAATTAAGCAGGTGGGAAAATTATCGATGGCAAAGGCCAGGGAAATCTTTTTCTCTTTCGAATAGGTTCTCCAATCCTGTAATTATTTGATGAAGAGCACATATTTTATGGTGGGAAGGGCAAAGGAGTTACAATTAGAGCTTCATGACTTAAGAGGTTGGAGCACAGAGGGCACAAGTCCGGATCCTGCCGTGTTGTAGTATTTCGAGTACAAAGCTTCCTGCAGGAGTGAGGGCTGGTGGATCCACAGCCAGAGACTCACACATGCTGCCCAGATCCAAGGTTTCTGACCAGAAACTATTCAGTAGATCTCACAGGAACTTGTCTTTTGAAATTCTCCCATTCCTCCCCTCCAAATATTTTTGAACAAATCCTTATTATTTATACTAAGATTTAATTCATGCAATGTTGCCAGAACTGTTTAAACAAAAGCCAGGTGATTGATATGACTGTAAAGATTGTACATCTCACAATTACAGACAAATTCATCAGTTGGAGGTGGGAGTGGGTGATTCCAGTTCTTATATTTAAAAAGACTTGCCTGGAAAACCACTATTCCAAGTCTGGGAGTAAATGTAAATCTTATAGCAACAGGTTTATCAAAATATTATAACATCTCATAGTTAGATCATGTTTATAATTTTAGAGGGCAATAAAATAAAGGGACTTATTTACTCCTTGTCATTTAACTGATTGAATCCTTCTCACAACCACAAGAGGAAGGTATTGTCCCCGCTTTATAGATGAGGAAACAGAGGTGTACAGACACTAGATGACTTGCCCAGAGTCACACAGGGATGAAATGGCCCAGGTGGGATCAAACCCAGTGTGCTCTTAACGCATGTGTTTTTCTATCTCCCAAGGAGTCTCCTTAATAGAACCTCATAGAAATTGCTAGAATCTATCCAGCCATCCCCACCCACACACTGTCATGCAGAAAAAGCTCATCTTTCTGCCCTCACGGTTCCACATGTCAGTTCTCACATCTCTTACTTTCATTCTAAAGAGGGAGCCTGCAATGTGTCAGGCCAGCCCTTTAACCATTTTTAGCCTTATGTTGGAATGACCCCTTCTCTTTTATCCACAGAGGATGTTTTTCCTTTTAAATGTTAAGATAATGTTATTTTTGGAAAGCCTGTTGCATTCAGACCCAGTGGTATTTACATAGAGAAGTGAGTCAGGCCCACAGGTCTGACCCATTCTCCTTGTCTCTACCCACCTTTTCTGAATCTGGTTCCTTTGAGATTTACCCCATTTAGATTAAGAAATTTAGACTTTATCTTACTTTTTCCTTGGTCAGACTTTTTTTAAAATTCTAAGATTGGGTGGCAATATCCTAGGAAACCTGAGGACCAGGGTCTGATGATAACAACAGACACTATTACTGTTTTTTAAGAGTTCTCTTTAGAAATGTACTCTTGTGGGTGTGTGTATTGTCCTTAATTCTCTTTTTCTACTTTTAACAGGTTTATTGAGGCATAATTGGCATACAATTAGTTTCATTTTACAGAGAACATTTTCATATACTTTGACTTATGTGTATACCCATGAAACTGTCATTAAAACCAAGAACTTCCTATCACCTCCCAATTCTTCCTCATGTCTCTTTATACTCCCTCTCACTTCTGTTCCCAGGCAATTAGGAACCTGCTTTTTGCCACTAAAGCTTTGTTTGTATTTTATTGAATGTGTCAATGCTTTTTTTTTTTTTTTTTTGTCTTGCTGATTTCACTCAGAAAAACTATTTTGAAGTTCATCCACATTGTTAAGTATATCACGATTTCATTCCTTCACTGCTGGGTGGTGTTCCATTGTGTGAACGCACCACAGCTGGTGTATCAGTTTATGCACTGAACATTCAGGATGTTTCTAGTTTTGGACAACTTAAAATAAAGCTGCTATGAATGTTTGTGTGGATATATGCTTTCCTTTCTCTTGGGTAAATAGTAGCAAAATGGCTGGATCATGTGGTAATGCATATATACCTGTTCAGAAGAATACAAAAAGGTTTTCCAAAGTAGTTATCCCATTGTACATTTCCACTCAGTAATTTTTTGTTTTTGCAATTTTTTTGACTATGCGTGCTCAGTCACTTCAGTCGTGTCCAGTTCTCCGTGACCCCATGGCCCATGGCCTGCCAGGCTCCTCTGTCCATGGGATTCTCCAGGCAAGAAAACTGGAATGGGTTGCCATTTCCTTCTCCAGTGAGAAAGTATAAAGTGAGTGAAGTGAGTGAAGTCACTCAGTCATAGTTGATTTATAATCATTAGCTTCTGCTGAATAGCAAAGTGAATCAGTTATACATATACATGTATCCACTCTATTTCTAACTCTTAAATGAGGAAAAAGTCATATGCCTCAGATGGGGAAGCTGAGGCTCAGATAGGTTTAAATGTTTCTCCTAAAGGTTGTGTGTGTGTGTGAGAGTGCACACTGTCCTGTCTGACTCTTGGCAACCCCATGGACTGTAGACTGCCAGGCTCTTTTTCACATGGGATTTTTCCAGGCAAGAATACTGGAGTGGGTTGCCATTTCCTTATCCAGGGGAATCTTCCTGACCCAGGGACTGAACCTGTTTCTCTTGCATCTCCCACAGTGGCAGATGGATTCTTTACTACAAGCACACCTGGGTAGCTCATCCTGGGTTCAAACCCAGGCCCATCTGAACAAATGAGCCCTCTCCATGTTCCACACTCAACTACCCCATCCTATCCTGGGCATCATCAATTCATTAAAGAGGACAAGCAGATTCAGCCCTAACCTGAATCTGGCCAGATAATGTAGGTTTGTTGTTTTTTTTTTCTGTTTGTTTGGCTTTTTTTTCAGTCCATACAATTTAAATATAAATTCAGTTCGTTTCCAACATTTAAAAATTGTTGATTCCATGATTTCTCCTGAAAACTGGGGTTGTCCTGACAACTCACAAAATGTGCCAAGGCTAGGCTGGTGCATCTCCATGTGGCCACAGAAATGCTGGATCCTGAATCCATTACATTCTTGGCTAGGCCACTCATCCCCCTACTCCTGCTGAGACACACAAGCAAAGACCTCAGTGACATTTACCATTCACACACTATTATTTTACAAACCTACATCTCTCTCGATAACAGCCAAGGGAACAAAAGATGAGCCATGAAGCACAGCATGAAGCAGCAAGAGTTACAATCAAGTAGTGTCTGTGCAGATGCACACCTAAGCTACACTTGTGTCAAGACCTACTTGGCTCCAGGAGGCCACTGCACTTATGACCTCTGTACTGGGTACCACCCACCATCGTAGACTCCACTTGGACCACTTACCGAGGGCCCCGGGGGACCAAAGAATGGTGACAGCCACTTGATCGTGGCAGGCGTACTGACTGATGGTGATGTTCTGGGCGTCAGCGATCACGTGCTTCCCCACCGGATTCAAGTAAGTGGTGCAGTCTAGAGGGTTGGGAGAACCAGGACAGTTAGATTTAAACATTTGTTTCTTTCTTTTTTCCAAGTTCATCTTCTCAAATTACACAGAGCATGCTCGGAGTTAGCCAAATCTACTCTGTTTAAAGATGTGTGCCTCAAAGCCCACAGATGACATCAAAGGTTAGCTGTTTGGAAAACTGTTAAGATGCTGCAGTGGGGTTTATGTATAACACTACCACCCCCTCACTTTTGAGTTAAAGTGGTTGGAGGATTATGTAAGGTCTGGAGTTTGCTGTATCAGGCATTCACTTTTTTACTACTCTGACAGTTTACCTAAATCAGTAATAACTTAGGTTAGCTCAAAACTTTTCCAATGTTACAGAGTAATCTGAAACCAAACAATGACTAAGTAATCTGGGGTTTGTTCTTTTTCAGAAGAAGCCTAGAGGGCAAGGCGACTGCAAAAGAGGAACTCTTAGGAGGATGTGAACTCAAGGGGGCGTCATTCACAGCCGGGCTGTTAAAGAATCCAATTAGGACCTGCCAAAGGGACTAAGTGACTTAGTGATAAGCAGAGCACCTTGGATGTTAACTAGCATGACAAAGGTAAAACTTTTGTTCCCAACCCTACCTCATCAAGGAAACCCACAACACCCACTGAATCCAAACACTCCCATGGTGCTTGAAAAAATGAAAACCACTGATTCTTTGATTTCGTCTGAGGACTTGACTCACTGCCACCTGCCAGTGCAGCAGCTGTGCCACCTGGTATTGCTAAGTGCACTTTCAAAGTCTGCACAATCCTAAAAAAGCTGCCAGAAGCATCCAGCCAGACCCAGGCGGGGACCTCAGAGGATGGCTGCAGGCTGTTTCAGCCACGCATGCAGGGAGAGCAGCCAGCCTTCACTACAGACATCAGAATTATGCTGCTTTATCGCTATTTCTTTTCAGTGATTAAGCTTGAAGACTTTCTTTAGAATCTGATGCAAAAGGTCTTCCATCAGATTTCAAACCTACTCATTACCCTCTCGGAAGTCAGGGGGTTTTGGAGGTGAAACATTCAGAGGTATTTTCTAAGAAGCTTGGTGAGTTTGTGACATTCCCATCCCCCCTCCCCATAAACTATACCACACATTTCCCATTTTTTATGACGAAAAACATTCACGAGATATCTGAAAGTCGCAAAAGAACATAAGAAAAACGTAAAAGTCATCCATAACCTCCCACCACACAGAAGTAATGGCTAACATCTAATGGATACTTTTGCAAGCCTTTTAAGATGCACATGATATTCTTTTAAAGCTTCTTCTAAGGGTACAACACACACGCACTGAAAGCACCCCCCCTCCCCTTTGAAACTCCATCTTCCACTCTGCTTTGTGTTCTGCTTTTTTGCCTAACTCCTACAGAAGGCACACTCCCTTCTGCAAACTCCATCTGCTTCAAAAACAATCACCTCTACATTTCAGGATTACTTTTGAAAAGATGTTAATGATTAATAAAACCAAATTCTACTTCTGATGAAAATTCACTCTCAAAGTGTTCTACATGTGTTCTCTAGATAGACGAGAACTTTAAAGTAGGGGGAAAAATGTTGAAACATCTGGTTTAACACACACATTGAACAAACAAGGAAACTAGCTACAGTGATCGACTGGATGGCTTGCAATGTCGCCAGTGACCAGCCCAGGGCCAGGACACAATACCACCTCTGAGGGCTCACACTAATTGTATCTCCAGCACAAAGCTGGACTGAAAAATAAGTTCCGAGTCAGAGGTATTAATCTGCAGAAATCCTGGCTGAGACCAGCTTCCCAATTAAAAAAAAAAAGAAAGAAAGAAGACAGAATCCCACTATATGTATCAAGTTCAGACATTTTCATTTATTCAGATATATAATGAAAGAAGCGGCCTTCCAAGTGGCACTTGTAAAGAACTTGCCTGCCAATGCAGGAGACATGAGAGACACAAGTTTGATTCCTGGGTCAGGAAGATCCCCTGGAGAAGGGCACGGCAACCCACTCCAATACTCTTGCCTGGAGAATCCCATGGACAGAGAAATCTGCCAGGCTACAGGTCCTATAGAGTCTCAGACACAACTGAAGCAACTTAGCACAGCACAGTACATAATGAAAGAAACCTTTGACTTGAAACAGCTTTAGGAAAAGATTCATGGACAAAAGTAAGTTATGTTTTTTTCTTTCCTTTTTTCATTTCTAATGTCAAAATTGGCATTCTCTGGGTTTCTGCAAATACAATTATGCAAATGTAAAGTCCATGAATTAAAAAAATGTATTACAACCTCTTCAGGCATTACCCCCTCAGAGCCTGAAGGAGAAACAAGAAATCCAATGTGAAAGGAGGCAAGATCTGAGAGCTGGTTTTGACTTAAAGGCAAGATGTTTTCTTTCTTTGTAACATTAAATGGAAAAGGAATAGAAAAGTAACATTTCTGTACTTTAATACTTTTGGTGAAAACTTGGTGATTGGTTCTTAGCTATTTCAAACAGAACTAGTAACCAGTCAACAGAGCAGTAACAGCAACCTCCTTGTGGGAGAAATAAATTATCTTTGTCAATGGAAAACAATAGCTAAGTTTTTTTGCACAGCCTGGATCCAATTATTAGCAACTCTAACATTTTGGATTCTGGTTACAAAATAATTATGCCCAAATGACATTTGGCCAAAATGCAACCTAGCTTCAGATGTCTCAAGAGTTGAGTTGTGAATTAAATTCTAATTAAATGCCAAAGAATCAGAAAGAAAACAATGACCAAGAGACAGACATTGGCATGGGTGTCACGTATCTAGTCCCATGAAGGAAACACTAAGGCACTTTTAAGTTTTATAGGTATGGATCCTCTTTCACAAAACCCCATATTAAATTAGAGATGCAAATAGTTGTTTGCAGCTGACCGGAAAGTTTTGAACTTTGAATGTAATACAAGATCTAACAGGACCAAGAACATATTATTAGAAATTAACTTTCTAATCTAAAGAAAGATCCCTTACACGTGTCTTTACTTAGCTGAATCAAGTCTCATGGACTTGCAAATCTTTCCTTACCATCATAACATTTACCCAGAACATGCACGCATCATGGACGTGAAGTATCTGAGTTTCCCATGTTAAGTCCTCATCAGTGAAAGTACCCATGTCAGCAACTATGGGCATGACCTTGACATCCACACTTGTATTTAAAATTGTTAGGTTGCACACATGACCTCAAAAACCCTGCTTTAGCCATGTTGATTCCAAAGGCCCAGTGTGACCTACAGCCCTTACTCGTGATTCTCCCCAAGAGACTAATCAAACATCAGCAGTCACTAATATGAATCAATCTCCTTCCTGTCAACATTCTTACCTATAAATTATGGCTTGTAAGGCTAAAATTGCTCATAATTCTATATAATTACCTTCTAGAGCATGAAAGCAGATGCTCAGAGGGGGTTCTACATGCTTCATCAGAAAAAAAAAAAAAAAACAACCCAACTTGCCCTCAGGAAACAGTTTGGTCAGAAAAAGTCATAATTCCTTGACAGAAGGGCCCAAAAAGGTGCTTGGGTTCCAGCTCCAGTTGGAATGACTTCTAATAGTAACAGGTATCAGTTACTGAGTGCACACTGAAGGCTAGATCCTGAGATGAGCAGTTATAAGCATTACCTTACTTAAGTCTCAAAATGGTGCTGAGGAAGTTTATCCTTATTTCACATGATGAGAAAACTGAGGTTTGGAAAAGTGGAGTCGTTGGCCATCATTCATGGCTGATGAGATGGGGGACGGGGTGAGAACTCAGGCCCCCATCAGAGATGGCTGACTGGAGACACTCGGGCCCATCTGAGACACAGATTAACTCGGCCCACTCTGCGTTTGTGAAAACTTTTAAGTAAATGCCAGTATATTTTTAAAATTAATTTATTTATTTTAATTGGAGGATAATTACAATACTGTGGTGGTTTTTGCCATGTATTGACATGAATCAACCCTGGGTGTACATGTGTTCCCCTTATCCTGAAACCCCCCTCACACCTCCCTCCCCACCCCATCCCTCTGGGTCGTTCCAGAGCATCAGCTTTGAGTGCTCTGCTTTATGCATCAAACTTGCACTGGTCATCTATTTTACATATGGTAATATACACTATATATCTTTTTAAATCCATGCTGGGACTTCCCTTGGTGGTCCAGTGGTTAAGACTCTGCACCCTCCAATGCAGGGGGCATAGGTTTAATCCTTGGCCGGGGAACTAAGGTCCCTGAATGCCACACAGCATGCATCCCCCACCAGAATGCTCAAACTAAAAAAATTCAAATTCCCCACTCCTCGTGCAAACCACATCTGACTGAGCTGGAATGGAGGACCCAGTGCTCCTCTAGGACAAGACACGGGCTTCTCCAGTTTACCACTGTCCCCATCACTCTCAAGCATCCTGTGCTTGGGGTGCTTTGCTCATGTGACCCCTGCTGGGCCCAGGGGCATCTGGTTTGTTCCTAAGGATACGGCTCTCTCCTGAAGAAGGCAGGAGAGGTCTCCCCACACAGCTTCTCTCAGCACTCTGGAGGACAACCAACCCGTTCAAGCTCTGAAATACTTGGGTGGCTTAGACGAGTCTGAGGTGCTTCGGTTCTGTTGACAAACCTGAGCGAGTTCAGGAAATCCCCCAACTCGAGGACCTGCAGGGTCCCCGATTAAGCACGACCAGGCAAGCTTTAGATCACTGAAGGGGCTCTGTTCTTCAGTGGCCAAGTCGTTTACTTACTGTCATATCTGAAGGTGATGTTGTGCAGTCCGCTGTTTCTGCTGGCCGGCCCCACTCCCTGCGGGAAAACAGGAGAACATGAGGAGGAGTGAAGCCAATATGCTTTTCCAGCCCAGATCCCGATGGAGTCAAAACGCACACGATTGCAGAGACCCAGGGCCATGCCAGTCACCGAGCAACATCCATGCTCTTCATGGCCCCCCATCCCCGGTCCCCCCCACCCAACTCCCTCCAGCCCAGGAGGTTCCTCACTGCCAGGCCATGGGGATCAGGGGTACTCACTTCCCCTGAAACAATAGCAGCAGGCTGCTCTGTGTTTGGGGGTTAAATAATAATTCATTAACAGTAAAATTGGGAAAGGGAGACCATGAGCTGCCAGCTGGAGCCCTTCCAGTTGGATTCACTTTGAGTGCTGATTGGTTATAAAATTTGCCTACCAGACACTCTTGTCCAAAAGCCCTATTAAGCCACGACAGATAGGCGATTCCTAAAGTTCGAGGGAACAGGTTTTTCATTCCAAGAGCGGGAATGAGTGTGGGAATAAGCTGTTACTTTTAATGAGAAAATTCTTCACTGCCTCCATACCTATGCTTGGAGCATAGACGGTGGGTCATAAAAGAAAAAGAAAGGACTTTAAAAGGTCTACCTCTGACTCTCAGTGATGTGGCCGCTAGCCATCTGCACTCCTAATAGCAGGGCTAACAGCTCCGCCAGACTTCCCACTTTAATTACAGCATCCACACGGGAGCCCCCGGCATCCTCCTGGTGGCCCCGCCTTTTCCTGACCCACCACTTATCCACCATGGGAAAGATCAGCTAAGACTCTGGTTTAACTGTTTCTGTAACCATCAGCAAGTGCATCATTCAGCGTGAATTGCAGGATTCTTCCCCACACACAAAATGTTAATTCTTAGATGCTAACTGATGGGAAAATATTCTAACCACACAGCTACAATTTCTACCCAACAAGGAGGATGCTGGGGAAAACCATATGCCGGCAGTCTGGTATTTAACCGGCAGTTGTTACACTGAGACGCAATGTGCGGAACCCTTCTGATGGAGCCCGGGGTCTCAGGCCACAGTCCCAGCACATCCATATGGTACAGGCATGTTCACTCGGCTTATCCTGACGCCAGGCACACCCACTGAAACTGTATCCCTGGGCTCAGATAAACACAGACCTTGGGAAAGCACAGCTGTGCAGAAAGGGAGGGACACACCTCGTTCTAATTAAAGTGAGGAAGAAATGGTTAACAGAAAATCTAAATCATCGTGGCACATTAGCTCCATGATCAGCTGGGGTTCCCCTCCCCTTCTTCCTGGTTAACCTTCCTTCTCCAGCTGTCCTCCTTCCATCCTCCCTTCCACGTATATATAAGATTCCAGAATTCCTCATCTGAGTTGAAGCACTTTGCAAAGTGTTAATACCTTACTCAAACCTTAGATGCCTCTATTACTGCTTAGGGATAGGCCCACAGTCTGCAACTGGAGTATGCCCAAGCTACAGATGGCCACAACCAGAGCACCACGACCAGGAGACCAGGAAGGAGAGGATACAGTACCTCCACGACACCTAGTTCTTAGGACCCCCAAGACACCCAAGCCATACCCTTCGCCTCCCATACAAAACCCCAGGACCGAAATTCACTTGGATTCCCTGGTGGCTCAGATGGTAAAGAATCTGCCTGCAATGTAGGATGCCAGGATTTGATCCTTGGGTTGGGAAGATCCCCTGGAGAAGAGAATGGCAACCCACTCCAGTATTCTTGCCTGGAGAATCCCATGGACAGAGGAGCCTGGTGGGCTATAGTCCATGGGGTCACAAAGAGTCGGACATGAATGAGCAACTGACACACATCTATTATGAGTCAAACATTATGTGAGGTACAGTGGTAAATGAAAGTCATTATCCCTACCCTGGAGAGCAAAGTGGTTCATTCATTCAAAGAATGCAAATCACACATAGCACATACAGACAAATCTCAAATCACACCTTGACCGTCCAAGAACTCTCAGTATAGAAGGCATACAAGGTCTATGTAGCTATGGTAACAGGGCCATAAATAAGCATTCAGAGTATGAAATGTCACAAACAGTACGTCAGAAAGGATAAACCCAGGATAAGAACACTGCGTACCAGAAGTTTAAAAGAAGGAAGAATAACTGGGCTAGAATGGAGAGGAAAGGGGAGTCTCAGGAGAGGGAAAGAAAAAAAATGTAATCCAGGGGCTAATGAAAGTACCGTAATCCTTCATCCTCTAGCTGGGACCAAGGGCAAACCACTTCACTCCACTGGGTCTGAGTCTCATCGAATTGTCTTTTATTAAAAGACAATTCTTTCCTCTGAGATGGGAGTTTGAGGAGGGCCACATGAAGCCATGCAGAGGAAGCATTTTTCAAAAAAGGAAATGCATTCCATTTAATAGCATGCCCTGAGGCATGTAGGACTCTGATGACCAATCACATCAGCTTTTCATTTTGCTCTTGTTCTCCCTATATTTCTATTGCAACATGTTTTTAACAGATATTCACTGGGCACTTGCCATGAATACACTATGGAAAGGAGACCAAGACAGTGAGAGGGGCTATATTCTGCATACAGGAACCAAAATCACTGTAAATAAGGGCTCTGTGATGTAGGTGAAGCTGCTTAGAGGTAGGCCCAGGGACCTGGCCTCAAAGGACAATAAGGCTTGCCTGTAGCATCCATTCACCACCAACTGAGCATTCCACCTTCATCCAAGCCCCAAACGACACTGGGCCAAGAACCAGTCCTGGGTCCTGACCTGGGGCAGGTGGCAGGGGGTAGGGCATGGCCTCTGGTCACCAAGGTGACCTCCTGATGTGCAAATCTGCCCTCAATCTGCTCCAAGCCCACCGATGGCTCCCTGCCCCACTTAGACCATTCCTGACGTGGACCCTGACTACCCTGTCAATCACTCTCCTCCCCACCTCCCACCTTGTTCTGGGCCTACACGACTGCTCAGTATATGTTCAGGGTACACACATATTCCCTAAATGCCCTTCCCTTCACCCGGGGTGTGCTCCTCTGTGAGCTTCTCACCTTAGCCTAGTCCCTCTCACACTGTGTTCCTAACACATCAGCTTGCCTACAAACTTTTTTTTCTTTTTAAATATACTTATTTACTTACTTGTTTGTTTATTTGGCAGGTTCTGGGTCTTAGCTGTGGCATGTAGGATCTTTTAGTTGTGGCACGTGGGATATAGTTCCCTGACCAGGGATCGAACCCAAGCCTCCCGGCATTGGGAGCTCGGAGACTTGGCCACCAGACCACCAGGGAAGTCCCTGCCTGTGCCCTTCACTTGATGGGAGCACAGTGATCCATCCCCACAATTTGACCAGCATAGCACTTCTCTGAATGCAGAGGCAAGGTGGCCATTCTAATTCCACAGAAGATCAGAGACCAAAAGACCATGTGATCAACCAAGGCTGATTGTGCGACCAAGAGACACGGGCTCCTGTGGGCGCTGTAAAGACTTTTCACGCTGGGACGTCGTCAAGTACACAGCTTCTCAGCACATGCCTCAAACAGACACTCCACCAGGCTGTCCACAGCTCACACCCAAGTAATGCTTCAGCTGCTCCAGAGTCCTAGGACCCACCTGAGAAGCAATGTGCCCAGGCTGGCCCACAGAGCACTGGTTTTCTTTACAGCTGGTGGTAGACAGAAAAACAACCACCCCTGCAACACGTCAGCATACAAGCTCCAGAATCCACGAATATGTTACTTTATGTAACAAAGTGAAAGTGAAGTTGCTCAGTTGTGTCCGACTCTTTGCAACCCCCGTGAACTGTAGCCCACCAGGCTTCTCCATCCATGGAATTTTCCAGGCATGAGTACTGGAGTGGGTTGCCATTTCCTTCTCCAGGGGATCTTCCTGACCCAGGGATTGAACCCGGGTCTCCCGCATTGCAGGCAGACACTTAACCATCTGAGCAACAAAGGGGCAATACAATTAAGTTTCAGGATCTTGAAATGTAGGGGAAAGGAGTCTGAATTATCCAGATGGGCCTAATAATAATCACAAAGGTCCTTAGGAGAGGGAAACGTGATGGTCAGTCAGAAGAGACACGACAATGGACACAGAAGGCAGAGAGATGGTTTAAAGATGATTTAAAGATCTTATACTACTGCTTTGGAAGATGGAGGAAGAAGGGGTTAATAGGCTGAGGAATGCAGTTAGTTCAGTCACTAGATGCTGGAAAAGGCAAGGAATGGATTCTCCCCGGAGCGTCCAGATAGAGGCCCCCGACACCTTGATTTCAGCCCCAGAAGATTCATTTTGGAGTTGTGGTGTCAAGAGCTATAAGATAATAAGTTTGTGGTATTTTAAGTCACTAAGTTGGTGGTAACTTTTTAAAATTAATTTTTACTGGAGTATGCATGTGTGAACATACGTGCGTGCTCAGACATGTCCGACTGCAATCCCATGGACTGTAGCCCACCAGGCTTCTCTATCTATGGAATTTTCCAGGCAAGAATGCTGGAGTGGGTTGTCATTTCCTTCTTCATACTGGAGTATAGCTGGGTTACACCGTTGTACGGTGGTAACTTTTTATTACAGCAGCAGTTGAAAGCTAATTACTTACATAATTTCAACTGCCACAGGGATGACCTGAATCTCAATGCCACACACACACACAGTTGGGCTGTCATTCTCCCCTCCTGCTGACCGGTCACTCTCATGCGCCCTCTCCCACCCCCGCTTCAGGCAGACGTGGAACACTGATCCGTGAGCACGGCTACTGCAGATTTTGCCATCCTACACAGATACTTCCGTGTAGCGACGCTGGGGCTCATCTGGAGTAGAAGAGTGGTTGAGAGGATGGGCTCTGGGACTGCCAGAGGTGTGTGCAAATCTCCTCACTCTCCAGCTGTGTGACCTTGGGCAAGCTTGTCAACCTTTCTGAGCTTCACTTCTCAGTGCTGTAAAGGGTTGGAATCAAGCTCCTGGGGAAGGATTGCTGTGGGGACCAAGGATTGGTGTGAGATGACTGATACATGTCAAGTGCTCTGCACGGCACCTGGCACGTATTGAAACAGCTATTTCACAGGCAGCAATGGTTGTGTCATGATTCCTGAGAAGACTCCTGCCCTAATAAACACACTGAGAGCTATGCTACAAGGGGACAGATGAAGTAGGCAGGGGATGCCCACAGGAAGTGGCATTTCCAGGTATGATGTTTCCAGCAGCCAGACCTTGGGGGCACAGTGGGAGAAGCGGCAGCCGTGCAGGTCAGAGCGAGGTGGAAGAAGGCACCAACCAGCAGGCTGAGGACTGTGTTCTGCTGGTGCTTGTGGTGGGAACTGGGTGACCCAGAGACTCCATTCCTGCAAACTGCTCAAATGGGGAGAAACTCAAGGCAAAGTGACTAGGTCGGTCCTCACAGTCCAGGGCCGAGGACACTGTCAGCCCTTGCCCCTGACAATTATTAGCTTTCTGTCATAATGAATGCATGTATAACTGAGCCAGTTATACACCCAGGAAACCAGGAGGTCCTAGCTTGGTATGACAGAGGGGCCTTAAGGGCTTACAGTCAGGGCCTGCCGTTAGAGAACACAGAGAAGGCCACTCACAAAGCTGATCAACAGCTTCGGAAGCTGTTTCTTCAGGAAACAATTCTGAGCTTTTACCTACTACACTCGTTTTGATATTTAATGAGCTGAAATTAAGAATACTTACTTGTTGCCTATTACTTAAAAATGCCAGCGCTGTGACCTCAGGGTGTCACATTCTTAATTAACCACCCCCACTTGCTGCACTAACAGCAGCTTTTAATTTGTTCCAATATGAGCTAAGGAGTAAAGCTGGGGCACCCTAGCTGGGCTGTGATCCCTCTATGCTAAGCAGAGAAAGAAGAAGCAAACGCAAAGAGAATGGAGAAAACAGCTTTTACTCTGGAAGCAGGAGGGGAAGGAACACCCTTAAGTGCTCGAAAGGAATAAAATTCAAAAGGCAAAAACCTACACCATGCTCCACCCAGATGGCAAAAAAAAGGCAAAGGCCTGGACACAAAATTCAGCCATGGGGCGGGATCCCATATAGAGCAGCCAGCATTGCCACCAGGGGCCGACAGCTGGCCAGTTTCCTGGGAGGCCCTGGGGGACTCTAGGCCTTTTGAAAACACCAACTTTCCAGAGCAACATTCCCATTCCAGCTCCAGAACAGCGTAAGTGCCACTTTGGAAAAACGCATTTTGAAAAGGACCATGCCGATTATAGTGCCCCCCTTCCAACGGAAGACAGGCCAAACGGTAAGGCCTAACGTGAGACTGCCTTCAAATCAACTGTGGTGAAGGAACTTTCAGAAAGTCACTGAAGTTTCAGTGAACTGAGATTAGGGGAAAGTTTGAATAAGAGCATTTGTCAGGAAGAACTGAAAGGATGTTTTTTGGGGAGGGGCGCGATGTACAGCATACAGGATCTTATTTCCCTGACCAGGGATTGAACCTGCACCCACCTGCATTGGGAGCGTGAAGTCTTAACCACTGGACTGCCAGGGAAGTCCCTGAAAAGATTTTTTTTTTTTTAAAGGCACACCAACCAAGTAACTACTTAAAATTATGGGCAACTCAAACATCCTGTTGTACATAACATGTCCTTCACCGTGAGTTTACAAGCGTGTCAATGAGATTAAAAATATAGCAGACAGCTTTGTGACGCTTAAAATGCACAAGGGGAGTGACGTTTTTGCCTGTGACCAGTGGATATCACTGGGGCAAGAGGCAGAACATGGGGCCAATGTAGTTCATGCAGGTTCAGAGGGTTTCATAAATGAAGACAGATCCCACTTACTTCAGTTCAAACCTTTAGTTTAAAAAAAAATCAAAAAGCAGCAAAGGCAGAGAAGCCCCAGGTGATGTAAGCCGAGGAGAATGCTGGCAAACCCAAAATACAAGGAGAGTAAATCACAAAGCCAGCTTGGGTCGGGATCTGTCTATCCAAGATATTCACACCACATTCCCAGGAGCTGTTCTCTCCCACTCCCCATCTAGAAGCGACCAACTTCAGACACGCGGGGTGCCAGCCAGCTGTCTGCTTTAGGGAAGTGAGGGCTCGGATGTCTAGTGGGGAACACACAAGCTCTGTGGGGGTAGAGCTGGTGGGTTCCCACCAGCAATTACCACGTCGGCCCAAAAAGACCCGGAGATCTTAAGCTAATTAGAGAGATTTGCTGGAGGAGGTAGGAAATAACTTCTCCACAGCATCGCCTGTGCACCAGACCAAAGCCGTAATCATGATTCATCTCTGACATGTTGCTAATCATTGCACACATGTTCCTAATTTCACGCTCCCCGAAGGAAAGCTGAAGGGGCAATTGTTTCTGAGCTCTAACATGGAGCCAACCTATGCCAAGTTACCATGTGTCCTGCTTATCAAACTGAAAGCTCTAGTTTTCATCTGAGCGTCTTTTCACTCTTTCGCCCTGCCTCCATGCCCGCCTTGGAAAAAGAAATCCATTCACTAAAGACAGAAGTGTGGGAAGGCATTTATATGCATTGTTTCTCAGAAATTTTTCTTTTTTTCTTTTCTTTGGAGATATCATTGACATATAATGCTGTGTAAGTTTAAACTGTACAAAGTGTTGACTTGATACATTTATATATTGCAGTCTGGCAGCAACTTTTCTACATGGTGGTGGCCTAAATGGGATCTAATACATTTTAATATAACCTTCCTTGCTTCAGACTTCATAATTTTCTCTTTACCTTGCCACTGGAACATGCAAATACAGTAAAAGCCCAGATATCAACACACACACACGTGCATGCTGACTTTTTTCCTCTTGTTTAAAAACAAAAGAAAACTCTGCAGCCGCCCTGGTTTTCACAAAGCAAAACCCCAAGTACTTTTTCCAATGAGTTTGTTAAGAATCTGGGCGGTGTGTTCTCTTGTGGCTGATACTCACAAATAGACAGGATTGTTCCATTTTTCCAATTCTCCGAACGTTAAAAGCAAGCTATAAAACATGCCTCTGGACGAAGAGCCAGGCCTCTCCCCTCCACTTGCACACACCACTCCCATCCACGCAAATGAGAACCGCATGTTAAAGCACCAGCATCCTTAAGGTAACCGTCAACATATCTGCAGTTTCAAAAGCACACATGGGCAACGCATGGACACACATAACCTGGTTTTCTGTAAATACCGGGTACGAGGGGGAAGCAAACACCAGCCACCCAAGCACACACCCAGCCAATCAGCTACAGGCTCGCTCTCACTTAGCTCGGAAAGGCGATTACAAAGACTTCACTCCAGAAGCCCAAGAAAAGTTTCTTCCTGCGAGGGCAAAATAGTGATTAGACAGCAGAGGAAAAAATTAAAGCTATAAACATGATTGTTATGCCTAAGCTCAGAGGAAATGTTCGGATCAAAACAAAACTACTAATAAAAAGCCTTAGGACCACACAGAGAGTGAGGACTGAATTCTGCTGACTTCAAATACAGTTTCCAAGGCCGGGGGATGGAGCCTCCAAATGCTGTATCACATCTGGAATTCTGCTTTTGCATCCCAGATGCCTGCAGAAATGGGGGACCGTGGCGTTGCCATGGGGACCCAGCCTCCTCCGGCGAGGCGGGTCCCCTGGATGCCCCACACATGTGCTTCCTTCAAGGTGGATTTCACATCTTCGGAAATTATGGAAAGCTGCCCTCTCAGGTTTTAGTGCTAATTGAAACATCACAGGCTGCTCTATAAAGCAAGGCGACCCCTTTTGTCGGCCTATTATTTCTGTCCACATGGTGGTCTTGGACAGAAAAACCTTAAAATAACAGCGGGAAGCAGCAAGTCAACATTATACCCCTTTTCATAAGTTACTTGTGGCTTTCCCTCCTTCGCAGCCATCAAGCATCCTTTTTAAACTTTCCTGTCTCTGGCTGCAAAAATCGAAGGCAGTCCCCTGTGCTCCGGGCCACCTCCCATCGCCTGCTTTCGGGAGGGACCAGGCTCAGGATCCAGGGCTGCTTGGCCGGTTGCCAGAAATGAGCCACTAAGGCCATCCCAGCAGTGCTCTGCCATAGCAGGAGG
This sequence comes from Oryx dammah, assembly GCF_014754425.2. Taxonomy (NCBI): domain Eukaryota; kingdom Metazoa; phylum Chordata; class Mammalia; order Artiodactyla; family Bovidae; genus Oryx; species Oryx dammah. Next base: position 16,476,591 of record NW_024070193.1, read on the forward strand.
TCTTCACTTTTAATTGCTGATGACCCCTTTGCTGTTAAAGAGAAAGTTTCTAGAGCCCCTAGGAGAAGCCTGTGAGAAACACTCCTCACCCTACTTCTCCCAGAAACATTCCTGGGGGAAACCTTCCCCCACCAGAAACAATTCTGGGACATTCCCAGAGCTCTGGCGAGACCACTGAGCACTTTCCAGAGTCATGTTTAGACACAAAGAATTCAGGGACTCCACTTAGAAATGAGGGGTTGCATCTTGGCTTCCTCCTTCTCTGGGAAGCAACCCCCACATACAACTGACCCCTCTGGGTGTGGGGTCAGATATACACACACCCCATAGGTGCTGGGAGGTGCTTCCCATCATCCCTCATCTCCCTCCCTAGGGCCCCAACAGGCTCAGAACAGGGGTAAAGACCCTCAGCTCTCTTCTCCCTGGGAGCTCTCTTCTCCCTGGGAGCACTCTTCCATCCATACTGACTCGAATGTCCTGAGCCAAAACTCCAGTGACCTTCCTAATATATATCTGCCTCTTTGCAAGGTCTGGCCTTTCTCAGATTTCACGGAGGAGAGGAAGAGAGTCAGCCCACCCAGAGGTGAAACAATAGTCACCAAGCCCCACGGGCGGGTTGAGGGGACTCAGGCTTCCTGGTTCTCAGCCCTGTGACCTCCTGATCCAACACTTTCAACTAGCTTGTTAGATACCACATCCCAAAGTGTCCCTGAGATGCAGCCGGAGTGTGTGTGTGCATGCTTGCATGTGCATGTGTGTGTGCTCTCTTGCGCGTGTGCCTGAACCCAGTCACACAGAAGGAAAAAAAGCACCAGGAAGTCAGCAGTGTGGCTCCAGGTGTTAACACTTAGCGCATCCTGCCCAGCCCCCACCAGCTTGAGGCTGGCCTCCTGGGAGCCGGACACAGCAATTAGGCCCTTCCCGGGCCGGGCGCCTTTGTCCCCTTGCTAACATCATTAGCGTCTGACTTCCTGTGCACAACGGGGGCCTCCCAGGGGGCAATCGCCGGCTGACCGGGGCAGGGCATTAGACTTCCTTTGTCAAAGACCCTCAAATGTTAACAAGCATGTGAACAAGCTTCTCCTCCGCCCCCCACCTCAGTTGCTCCTCCAGCCCACCAAACACTCTGGGGGCAATTCTCAACAGCCTTGGTTCTCCCAACTGGAGGGAATCTTAGTTCCTGAGAACAGTATGAAGTCTCCATGTCGATTTCCTAGAGTTGTTCCCCTACAGGCAGGCCACTCGAATTTGCTGAGTACCTGTTAGTCACCCTGCATTAAGGAGACTGAAAACGGATAAAGATGACAGTGCTCAGACAAAATGAGACAGGGACTGTCCGACCCCCAGCCTGCTGCCTGCCTAAGCACAGGTGTCCCACTCAAGCATGCTCAAAGGCTGAAGTGTAAGATGGTCTCAAGATGCAAGAATGTGCTGAAGGTTTGAGTAACATCCTGATGCTTTCAAATACTAATCAGATCAGAAAAATGGGTAGGAGTGGGGAGTCTGAGTTGTTAGATAGCTTCAAACCACTAAAAACCTCTCACTGACCCTTATCCTTCCCAACAGAATGCTCCAGCTTTTTATTTGGGGACACAGATGTCTGAGGATTTGGGGAGAGCTGTGGTCCACGTGTATGTATGTGAGTTCTTCAAGAGGTTTCAGGATTCCTGAAAGCCACTGAGACTCTCATCTGCCTGCCTTATCGATAGCTTAACACCAGGTCCACAGAGGGAGCAGCTTAGGGACCCAGGGGGAAACTCTGGCAATTAAAAAAACAAAATTCAAATGAGGGAGGGAGGTGGTTAAAGGTAAGATCTCAGTTTTAAGTAAAACTCCAGATTAATGCCTCAACTGTTATCCTTTGTAGCCATTATTTGTTCCAATTGAGTAATTGAAGATTTTGTCAAAGACTCTGGGACTCATGAACGTAAAGTGGGAACGTAAAAGAACCATTTCTGCTGTTAACCACAAGAGCCTCTATCACTTTTAAGATCACAGGTGACAAGTCCCGTTTGCAATCAAGTCCTTTTTACTGAGTAAAGTTTTTTAAAAAAACATAAACTACTGTGTGGTTAATTCTTATTTATTCCTTTTTCCCCTCTTTGGCTGAATGGGAAGGAACACACTCATAGAGTCCAGAAGAAGGAGAGAATGGCTGAGTTTCCCACTCCTGCTCACCTGCTTCTTCCTATCTTTGATATCTGTTGTCAACACACAAAATTAGGTTGGGTTTGGGACATGTTCTCAAATATTTGCCGAAGAACCATTAGGGAGGATAATCTCAAACCCCAGTTTCCCCAAATGAAGAATAATCTACAATTTTGACTTCTTACTCCAGACACACCAAAACTTATTCGAGATTCAAAAGTTAGATATCAGTAAAAGCAGAGAAAGGAGACTGTCACCACCAAGATGCCAAGACCCCCACAAGTTGATTCTGATGAACCCTACAAGTTTCAAAGAGTAAATCAGTTCACCTTTGGTTCTGGTTTTTACCTTTTACCAAACCAATTTCTAAATAGTAGGTGAGCGGAAGGATATATTCAAACACTAATGATCCCTGCAACTTGAAGTCTCCCTACTTCTTGGATGGAAGCCAGTAGTCTGCCCTTAAACTTTAAGCAATAAATCCGGAAGGCTCTCTTTCCCATTTTCCCAATGATACCGCATGGAATTCCCATTAAAATACTCCCATGCAAACACACACACAATGACATACCAATTAAATCATTGTGTGATTTAGGCCAGGAAACAATTGTGTTTGCCAAAAACTATTCAACTTTGTTTTAATTTCCTTGAATGGCCAGAATGTCATTCTGAGAAGGAGGGCAAAGCATAAGGTAAAAAATGAGTATCAATGTCTCAGTTGATTTCAGACTTAGATAAATATTCCTTGTCGGTGAAGGCGAGCATACTGAGTTCCCAAGAACGAGAGTTCCCTGCCCTACCTCCCCAGGGACTCTTGGCAGATTGATATGGAGGTAAATTAGCCAATAGGCGTGAGGCAGACCAGGCAAATAGCACAGCACTGGTGGAGTGGTGCTGGTGGTGGATCCTACTCCCCCAAGGGGGTGAGGCACGCAAATGACATACACAGCCTTCCTCCTTGACCCGTCAACAGAAAGAACTCAATGCATCCTATCCCCTTCATCAGGCTTCTGTGGAGAAGTGCTTCCAGAATCAAAGCAACATGGTGGAACTAAATTAGAAGCCTGTAGTGGCTTTTTATCATGAAGTGGGTTTTATCATGAAGTTAGGATGAAACAGACACTTACCAGAAAAATAAATAAATAAATAAAAGAAGCAGTGATTAGGTATTTTTAAGAAAATAAAAAAGGGAGGTCCGAAGGTTCTGGCCAAAATGATTTCAAGCTGAGAATGAGCAGCTGGGTGGACATGAGGCCAAGCTGTCAGGCTCTGTGGGACATGGAGCCACGTCAGCCATAGGAGGACCGAGGAAGCGGGGACACTGAGGAAGTCCCCTCCTCCCCAGGCCGGGTGGGGCCAGGTACCAAGCCCTATTGGCTGCTTCCCCAACTGTCCACGAGGGGCGCAATACTTGGCGGTTCTCAAATAGAGAACCCTAGGTGTGGGTTTTCAAGTTTCTGGGAAAATAGTGGGCTTTTCTTTGAAAGGGGCTTTATTACTTTTGTAAATATAACAAGTTCAAGGCAAAAGAAATTTAAGTACAGAGAAGAATGTGACCATCTTCTCTAGTCAATACTATTGTACTGTATATTGGGTTGGCCAAAAAGTTTATTTGGGTTTTCCATCTTTTGGAAAAACTCAGACAAATACTTCAAAATTGCTAAGAGACTAGATCTTAAACATTCTAATTACAAAAAAAAGAACTGATAAAGTTTATGTAATGTGATAGAGGTGTCAGCTAAAGCTATTGTAAATCATACTACAATATAGATGTATCCAAAGCAAGAGAGTTCCAGAAAAACATCTATTTCTGCTTTATTGACTATGCCAAAGCCTTTGATTGTGTGGATCACAATAAACTGTGGGGAATTCTGAAAGAGATGGGAATACCAGACCACCTGACCTGCCTCTTGAGAAATCTGTATGCAGGTCAGGAAGCAATGGTTAGAACTGGACATGGAACAACAGGCTGGTTCCAAATAGGAAAAGGGGTATGTCAAGGCTGTATATTGTCACCCTGCTTATTTAACTTCTATGCAGAGTACATCATGAGAAACGCTGGACTGGAAGAAACACAAGCTGGAATCAAGATTGCTGCGAGGAATATCAATAACCTCAGATAGGCAGATGAGACCACCCTTATGGCAGAAAGTGAAGAGGAGCTAAAAAGCCTCATGATGAAAGTGAAAGAGGAAAGCAAAAAAGTTGGCTTAAAGCTCAACATTCAGAAAATAAAGATCATGGCAGCCGGTCCCATCACTTCATGGGAAATAGATGGGGAAACAGTGGAAACCATGTCAGACTTTATTTTGGGGGGCTCCAAAATCACTGCAGATGGTGACTGCAGCCATGAAATGAAAAGACGCTTACTCCCTGGAAGAAAAGTTATGACCAATGTAGATAGCATATTCAGAAGCAGAGACATCACTTTGCCGACTAAGGTCCGTCTAGTCAAGGCTATGGTTTTTCCTGTGGTCATGTATGGATGTGAGAGTTGGACTGTGAAGAAGGCTGAGCACCGAAGAATTGATGCTTTTGAACTGTGGTGTTGGAGAAGACTCTTGAGAGTCCCATGGACTGCAAGGAGATCCAACCAGTCCATTCTGAAGGAGATCAGCCCTGGGATTTCTTTGGAAGGAATGATGCTGAAGCTGAAACTCCAGTACTTTGGCCACCTCATGGGAAGAGTTGACTCATTGGAAAAGACTCTGATGCTGGGAGGGATTGGGGGTAGGAGGAAAAAGGGACGACCGAGGATGAGATGGCTGGATGGCATCACGGACTCGATGGACATGAGTCTGAGTGAACTCCGGGAGATGGTGATGAACAGGCAGGCCTGGCGTGCTGCGATTCATGGGGTCACAAAGAGTCGGACACGACTAAGGGACTGAACTGAACTGAATCAACCTAAATGTACACAATGTTATCCCTTAAACTTACACAATGTTGTAGGTCAATATATGTGTATATCTCAATAGAAAGAAAAGCGTCCCTAAAACTCCTCCCCTCAGCATCTCTTTGGAATCTCTTTCAAATGATCTCTGTTGCATGTGTCGCAAGGACTCTAACTTAAGCAGGATCCTAATACACACACCATTTATTATGATAAATATCTACTAGCTAATGTAGCGGAGAAGGCAATGGCACCCCACTCCAGTACTCTTGCCTGGAGAATCCCATGGACGGAGGAGCCTGGTGGGCTGCAGTCCGTGGAGCCGTGAAGAGTCGGGCATGACTGAAGCGACTTAGCAGCAGCAGCAGCAGCGAATGCAGCTCTTCTAGCTGATGTAGTTCCTATTGGGAGAGCCATGTGGGTAAAATAGCAAAAAGATCCGAACGCGGTGAGAATTAAGGCCACTGGCGAACTTCTGAGCGTTCAGCCAGCTCTAATTAGCCATCACTATTAAGAAGCAGCGGGCCCTTTCACCTGTTCTGAACGCAGTTGTGTATATGGAAAAGGCAACAAGGCAGATTCATGGAGAAGGCAACGCACCCATGCTAATATTTCGGGAGGCTGCCTGTTGATGTGGGCACCCTAAATGTTGCTCTGTAGGGTAACCAGATTACCGTGATTTATGCTGTATGTTTAAAAGAAAATTACACAAACTTAGGGGATTTTATGATTAGCTGGCTGGTCTCACGTGAATAACAGAACTGTGTAAAATTAAAAGGGAAACGGGCAACTCCAGGAAGCGGCTGCCGACAGCTTTATCCTGCACGGTAATCGCATTACAGTGGCTCGGAAACCTCAGAGCGCCAACTCTTCAGAGCCCGGGTGGCTGGGGGGAGACCACTGTGGGCAGATTCTCCAGAGCAAGCTGAGGAGACAAAGTAACTCGCCAATAAAAACTGTATACTCCATTTTGTGATCAGAATCACAACACACGTGTAGCATGAAGGAGGAAAAAGGATCTTGACTCAAAAACTTAGCTGATGCCCCAGAATTTATCAGCAGATGCCTCGAGGGCTAGAGATACACTTTACACTGGGAAGGTCCTTTTGAGTGACGGAGAACAATGCTCCTCAAGGCGTTTACCATCTGTCTTGGAAAACAAAGCGAAAAGACACTAAATTAGAGGCAGTAATGTTATATTTATGGAATGAATGTGCTCAGTTATACAACTGAGCTCCAAGTAACAGAAGCCCAGAGACAGGGCAGTGGAGAGGGGAAGGCCCACCAGCCACCAGGGAAGTGTTTTCACAGAGGAGGCAGGTCTCTGGCTGGACCCTGCAGCGTGTCGCACTTTCGGGGGGTGGGAGAGGGTAGGCATGGGGAGAAGACCCTTCCAAGCAGAGGCAGACAGAGGAGCATGTGGCCACATGGTGAGCACTCGGGAAATGGCCCTGAGTCCTCAGGGATGAGGAGGAGCCTCCCTCACCAGCCAGAATGAACACTGGCAAGCTGGAGTGACCGACCCAACAAACCCAACTCTTTCGAGTTAAACACCCCCAAGTAGCCTGAAAGGACTGGCACCATAGGGCTGGGAAGAACAGGTGGGATGGGTTCTACATGTGGCACAGCCTGGAGTTTGGCAAGACCTAAACAGAGAGGGCCTAATAGACATGAGCACAGCCTGATGTGGCAGGCGGGACTGCAGGGGAAGGGTGCAGGGACCTCTGATCCGGGTCGATGTAAGCAGTGGGCTAGGCTGGGGGTGGAGAAAAGCAAGAAACAGACAGTAAAACAGCAGCTTCAAAAGATGAACCAAAAGGACCAGAGAGCTGAATCAAAGGGAGGAGTCAGATCCTGGGGCCTGTGGACCAAAGGTGCCACTGACAGAAGAGAAAGGATTAGAGCTGGGGTCTCATAAGAGTCCCAGCTCTAATGAGTCCTCTTGTTTTGAACATGGGCCTGATTTCCTGCCTGATACAGATGGAAGGCATTTTAGAAGGAGGAAGCGGAGTCCAGAGTACCATCAACTTCCAATTTTCACCTATCTTCCCTCCACGGTCAAAAATGTCACTAACTGTTAGAATCAGTGCCATAGACACTCAGGGTGGGAGTCAATATCTGCATTCTCTAATCGTTGCCACTCGCTCCCACCTACCCTGACCATCCTATCTATACTTGGGATAAACCAGTGCTATGCTCCCAGCAGAGCTCACTAAAGACATAAAGAAGCTGACTCAGAAACAAAGGCCCTTTTGTTAGCCTCTACCAACTCTTCAACAAAATTCCTAAAGATCAGAATGACGAAAAACAATCTTTAAAAATCTGACCTTGGCACAAACAGACAGAGACGGTGTGATTCCTCTCACACAAGGTACCCAGCATAGTCAACTCCACAGAGACAGAAAGTGGAATAAGAGGTTTGCCAGGGGGCTGGGGGTGGTGGGGGATGGGTTTAAGAGTTTCCATTCAGGAACATGAAACTCTAGACATGAATGGTGGTGATGGCTGTAAAACAATGTGAATGGACTTAATGTCACTTTTTAAAATGGTTAAAATGGCAAATTTTATGAAATGTATATTTTACCACAATTTTTAAAAAGGGGGGAAAAAACAGCAACAAAGAAAGGAACCGAAGGATTCTGAGCAGCAAAGGAATTAATAAAACGGTGCTGTAGCCATGTTTGCAGGAAGAATTAGGAAGGAGGACAACTGGAGGTGGGAGAGGCGGCCACTGCAGGCGTCCAGATGTGAGGTGAGAAGGATGGAGACGATGGGGGGATGATGAGAGGACCTGTCTGAGACAGTTTTAAGGGAAAAAAATGGCAGGCCTTTGTGACAAATGTGATAGAGAGGTGATGATGGAATTCAAAGGCAACTTGAGGGCTCCTCTTTTGGGAAACCTGGAAGGTTAGTGATTTTATAGCAATATAGAGAACCCCAGGGAAGGAGTCTTTTCTTTTTTTTTCTTAGAAAAAGTGAAGATGAGGTGACGACAGGGAATCTTCGATGTAATACCATTTTTTTTTTTTTTTTTGGAAATACAGGATTATAAGGCAGGAAGTCATTCATGAGGTCAAGCAACAGAATCTTAATGGCAGATGGGCTAATTAAAAGGAGGTGCAAAAAAGGACAAAGGGCTAAGCACAGGGCTTTGTGGGATGGGACTATCCACATTTAGGGCCCATGAGGAGGAAAAGAAGATAGAAAAAGTAGGGTTGGTAAAGTAGAAGAAGAGCCAGGAAAGACCATTAGGTAAAGGAGAATGGAAAAAAAAAAAGAAAGAATGTCAAATAGGTTTCATGTAACAGAATGTTAGGATGGATATTTTCTACATGAAAACCACCTTATTGATTACGAAAATCCCTGAGCAGTAAGTATATTGATGGCTCATTTAAAATAGCTTCTCCATATAAATAAATTCCTAGGTCTTTTGTTGCTATTCGGACCCATCCCCTGGTTTTCTAAAAAAGTAGGAAGCACATTATAAATACTAACTAAAGAAAATCTTTTCTTACGTTGCAAACTTAAAAAGAAAAACAAACGACATTAGCACTGGAAAAGGCATTTAAAAGAATCTGGCTCACTGTCAGGGTTTTGTGTGCAGGATCAGAGCTTTGCATTCTGCCAGGAGAGCCATCCGATCTCCCATGTCATCATGGAGAAGAGCACAGGGGCCCTAAGTCATGACACTCCCGACTTCTGCTCAGCACTTCACATTTTTGTTGTTGTTTAGTCGCTCCACCAAGTCTGACTCTTCTGCAACCCCATGGACTGTAGCCTGCCAGGCTCCTCTGTCCATGGGATTTTCCAGGCAAGAAAACAGGAGTGGGTAGCCATTCCCTTCTCCAGGGGATCTTCCTGATCCAGGGATCAAACCTGCATCTCTAGCAGTAGAAGGTGGATTCTTTACCACTGAACCACCAAGGAAGACCAGTTTATAGTCTGAGCTACTGCTAAATTAGTTTTAAAACAACAATAACAAAAAAAAATCTTTTGGCAGTTTTGAAATGACACTATCTTGGAAATGTAGAGGTAACCAACACTCAGGTCATTTTCTAGCCATATACCCCTAACTAACTAACCTAATAGCTAGCATTCAGAATAAACAACAACACCCCAGAATTCAACAAAAAATTTAAAAAGTTGGAAAGATAAGGTAGAATATTATTGATACAACTCAAAGTTATCAACTTAAACTTCAGTTCAGGCATATTCTTTTTGTCCAAACCTCTTGGAAATGAATTTTTGCACAAAAGCACAAATACAAATATTAATTTTCAGACCATCCTCTTTTGGACATTTTTCATCATTAATGGCCATTTGACAGGCAGACATCCATAGTACTGCCAAGCTTAAGTGGATCAGTTTTGGTTTTGTGGCTAACAAGTTTTTCCCCAAAAGTAGGGGAATAAAGCTGAAGTGCGGTCATCTCTGAAATTTGATTCATCTCTGAGAAGAGGCCTGCAGGAATATTACATCTCTTGAGTATATTTCCAGATACCCAGAAGAGAGGCATATTTTAAGAAAAGTAACTCCTACACTGGTTAAATGCTTATTGCTAATGAACACTGACCCTCATAGCCACACTACACTCATGTCTTCCAGAAGGTACAGCTTCAATTCGTAAACATACTTTTTAAGGGCAAAAAAAAAAAAAAAAAGTAACTTCCAAGCTACCCAACATAGCAAATACCTATCTCAGTCTTAAAAGTTTCACGCTGTTTTGAAATTCTCCCCATACTTGAAGAAGCCAGGCCAACATCTTGTTGACTGATATTAAAGAAAGATTAGCCTCACTTTCCTCAGCAACAATCACCTTCTAGAAGATTTGCCTCAGAGGAAAACAAACACTATCTGATAAGGGAAAGGTGGATTCCATTGCCAACCTCTGGACTCTCAGACCTGGAGCACTCTACTCTGATTGTTTGTACATGGCATTCACCAAGGGGGCACTGCATGGTAGCGAGAGCACACAGACCAGGGCTCTAAGCACCCCTGCCCCAACACTGTTACAGTCACAGAAAGCAGAAAACATCATTTCAGACAGGACACATGGAGCCCTTACTCTTCCCTTCCCACCCCCCACCAAAAAGGGCCAAACATAAACGTTAGCACCTCTCAAAGACTTCAAGAGAGAGCAGAGGAGAGTGTGTCAGCCTGGCTAAGGACCCTCACGTCAGTGCAACTTCTTTCTTCCCAGATTTATTAACAGATGCAAGCCCGGTACTTATAAACAAAGGAGTCATTTCAGTTTCTGCTTGGAAAGATGGGAGCCAATACATTCCTTCTGGGAATTCAGGGTAAGAGCTTTACAAAAACAGTGTCCAGATGTGCTTAAAAATTCAGTCTGCTTCTTCCTTTGGGGTGCAGCGGAGAGAGAAACAAAAGGGTGGGAGAGTCGTCTTATGAAAAATTGAAAAAGTTATTAGTTTGGGGTTTTTTTTTTTTTTTACTTGCACACTAACCTGTCCTCTGCTGACAAACCACACAGGAGCACCTGAGACAAGACCATTGGGGCTTCCCTCCCTTGAAGGATGCAGGGAGGTATTTCTGGCTGACCACAGCGGGAGCCTGGGGACCTTCTCTAACTTCCAGAATGTCCCGAGTGACAGACGGTTTCACCAGGTGGTGATAAAATGGGAGAAGAGACTCTACTGAAAACTGAAGATTCTCAAAATGAAAACCAAGCATTTTTGTATCAAAACCACCACCCTTGGGACAAACCTTCATTTAAAAACACACACACAAAAAGTCTTATAACTGAAATGTTTCATCAACGTCACATTCCAGTTCCAACCTGGACATTTGCTGAGATCTGAAGCTTCCTCAACCCAGTGATTTCATTCCCAGAGTTCTTTCTAACCACAGAGAGATTTAAATAGATGGTCTATTATATAAGTGTTTCTTGGTTTTCAGAGGGCTTTGGGTCCTGAGAGTGAATGAGTGTTTCAAGTACAGCATAAATAAGGGAGACAGAGAGCTAGGCATATATTATGAATAAAAAGATAATCCTAATAATAGTTTACATTATCACAAGCCAAAGTTTATGTGAGCAGCTAAGCTCCCTTTCAAAGCAGAGGGCAGCTGCTGGTACGGCGGAGGAAAATGGTATGTCAAAAATGTGACCTACCTTCAAGTTTGTTTAACTCCGCTGTCAGCCACCGCTTCCTTCCGCCACCTTACAATGCCATGGGGGTGGTGGTGGGATCCTTTCTGAAATGTGTTGTTTGCAAAGGCACGGAACTGTCTGAGCTAGACGGACTTCATCTCCGCTGCTCCTGGACAATCCTGACAGGGCCAAGTGACCCCAGCCAAGTGACCCCAGCAGAGAGGTGGCCCTGGGGTACTCTCCCACTGCCTCCCAGGAGTCAGGGGGACAGGTCCAGGAAGAACAGTCTTAGTCCCCGCAGGCTGCCAGCAGCACTATGCAAGTAGGCAGGGTGGTGCTTCCATGCAGATGAGCCAAGTCACTAAGATCCTCCTGGCATCACACACTCCCCAAAATGAGGAGAAAAAAACACCCCAAACCCCTTTAACCCAAAGCCCTAACGTGCGTAGACTGAGTATCTGTACTCAGTAAGTAATCCAGCCCTATTCACAGGGCACCCAGGATTTGCAGAACGCACAAAGGGTCTATGGCACCCCACTCCAGTACTCTTGCTTGGAAAATCCCATGGACGGAGGAGCCTGGTAGGCTGCAGTCCATGGGGTCACCAAGAGTCGGACACGACTGAGCGACTTCACTTTCACTTTTCACTTTCACGCATTGGAGAAGGAAATGGCAGCATTCTTGCCTGGAGAATCCCAGGGGGAGCCTGGTGGGCTGCCGTCTCTGGGGTTGCACAGAGTTGGACACAACTGAAGCGACTTAGCAGCAGCAGCAAAGGGTCTAAGAGTGACTCAGACAGAGGCCAGGAAGTGACACTCAGGTGGAAGAGCCTGCCTGAGTGAAGACTGGGTGAAGGAGTGCTTCTCAAACCACTTATTTGGAGCTAAAATATGTCTGTACTTACAGAGGGCAGGAGGCACATCAGAACAGGAGAAGCAGTCCCTATTATTTATCTCCTTTTCAATTTCCATAGGTATGAAGCCTATTTCTAGATGTTTTCACCCAGGCCAGAGTTTCTGCAAGGGTTGAAGCTTCAACCAGCCCAGAGCGGAACAAAGAGACCAAGTTCCCAGTAAGGAGCAGATCCCAAGGAGACTGCCTCCTTCCTCCCATGCCTCCCCTCATCCTCAGTCTCACCAGCAAAGCACAGCAACTCACTCAGTGAGGAACCAGCTGGTGGCACTGGGGAGACCCTCAAGAGTGCCTGTGAACCCCAAACACTGGCCATTCTGTCCAGTGCCTTTCTGGCAGAGTACCACCAGTTACAGGCTACAGAAGGGAACCATCAAATCACGGGGTGCTGGTAAAGGTTCAGGGAAAGTGTTCACAACCAAGCTGTATTTCTTGGGGTGAGGGTATTCAGAGGTACAAGCAGCATGTATCAGGCACATCTCAGTCCTTCCTGCAGGGGATTAAAACACTCCTCTATCACTGCTGCAGGGGGTTTAAAACCACCCAGCACCTTCCCAGGGCATCCTGTCATCATTCCTAAGCTCAGAGCTTCCGGAGGGCATGACCCTGGGAGATAAGGCTCTTCGTCAAGAAAGCTTTCTCACTGTCCTCAAGCAGTAGGCCATTCTGGCCTCTGCATAGGTGACCTCTTCCCCAATCTCTCCCAATCTTTTCCTCCTTCCACCTGTGTCATAGACCCCTGTGGAGATGACCAGCTTCCTAGCAGCCTATCAAGCATTCTTGTCTCCTTGCCTGCCCGTTAGCACTATCAAGCAGAGTTTCCTTGTGTTGTTCTTATGAATTGGTAATTTCAGCCTGATGCAAAAAGCCGGTGGGGGGGGGGCGCTTAATGGACATTAAATGCTACGTCTTCCACTCTTCCAGAAATATTTTTATCATATCCATGGGACCCTCACCAAGGACCCACTAAAGCAACACCACTTCAACCTGGGCAGGTGGCAACCACTCAGGATGACAGCACCCGGATGGAAACCAAGTGGACAGCAATCCCTTGGTGAGGGCATGCACCTCACATCTTCAGCTTTCCTAATGAGACAGCTAGGTATAAAATAAGATACAAAGATGTAATGCACAGCCCAGGGAAGAGAACTATTATTTTATAAGAACTCTAGGTGGACTAACATCTGTAAAACTACTGAATCACTATGTTGTAGACCTGAAACTAGTATAATATTGTAAATCAACTATACTTCAAAAAGAAGACAATTCAATGCAAACGGGGGTAAGAGGGAAACGGAAAATTAATCTCTCAGCTCTGCAATTACCCACATGCAGACTTTCTGCCAAACAAACTACTTCTTATCTGTGGTCAGTTTTTATCTGCAGCTGCCCCCTCCCACCCCCGCCACCATTATGCGCAGACCCAAATCCTCTCTTCCCCTGACAGTCGATGACAGAGCAGTCCAGGCCTCCGGGACTGTCAACACCCTGATGGAATTCAGGGCTCATGGGGAGTCTGAGGCAGTGCCCTTGTTTATGGACTCAGTGATTGATTGGACCCTAAAAGCTCCTGGTCCAGAAGACTAAGTAGGTTGAAAGCAATCATTAACAGTAGTGTAATGTTTAAAAAAAACAAGAGATGCGAGGGGGTCTTTGGCCATGCGGACAAGTATACAGGAAACATGAAGGATGGAGGCAGGTGGACATACTGAACACTTCCAGGTAAACACCAACAGACACAAATCAACAATGACAGAGGTGTTGATGGGGTGGACACACTTTGTAGAAATAAAGCAACCTGTATGCAAAAAAAATTGTTTTAGCCCCACCACACAGCTTGTGGGATCTTAGTTCCCTGATCAGGGATCAAACCCGTGTATTTGGCAATGAAAGCACAAAGTCTTAACCACTGGACTGCTGGGGAATTCCCTGTGTATGAATTTAAAAAAAAAAATCAAAACCTCTGTGGAGGACAAACGCTACTTTTATTATAGAAAGAGCTGCAAAAATGGCCACAGGCTGGGTGTTTCTTTCTCAAAAGAGATCAAAAACAGACACCCAGGTGCAAGACGCAAGAATCCAGATGGAAACAGACGGGACCAACTCAATAAGGAAATGGAAGGATAGAAAAATTACACCCTCTGAGTTAAAAGTTCAAGTTATCTCAATAAAAGCAATCCCTAAATTCTTTAGAATAATTCTAGTCCGACCACCCCATTGTGTAAGTAAAGAAACTGTGAGTCAGAGGGTCACCCACCTTGTCAACAGTCATAGTCAGTTGGCCTGAGATGCTCTCATCTCGCAGATCACATGGATATGAGACCGTCTAACAGAGTGACTTCTAGCCCAAGATCAGGATGCACAAAAGCTCCAGTAAAACAAGATTCATTTATATTCGATTCACAGGAAATGTGTGATCAATCCAAAATCAACCTTGGAAAATCTATGTCTGAAGAAAGGTTTGCCAGCCAAATTACTGGTACAGATAGAATTCCCATGAAAATGCTTAGATTCTGCTGTTTTCATAATAAGCTATTAAGCCCAAAAGAGTCACTCAATCAATATTCTTATTTTAAAACCCTCATGTACTCACTTCAACATTTTCCCTAATACTTTTATTGAGCAATATTTCATCCACACAAAGCACTAAAACTTACTCCGAAGGTAAATAAGAAGGTGGAAAGCCTCAGTCCCACTCTAGTAAACTCAGAATGAAACAAATACACAGTGCCATTCAAATAACAAAATATAAATTAAAATCATAAATGTCAACGTTTTTTAGGATGTGGAAAAACGAGCACACTTATTCACTAAAAGCCATCTGCCACCAATCATTATAAATGTATCTACTACGTGGCTAGGCACAGAGCTAAATGTTTTTAAAACAGTATCTTATTTAAGCCTCAAAACAATCCTGGGAGATAAACTGTTATTAACTCATTTTACAGATGAAGAAAATTGCCCAAGGTCACAGTAAATGGTAGCAAAAGGCAGAGCTGGGATTTGTGGACCAAATCTGTCCTCTTCTCAAAACACAAGTCTGCACTGTAAACTGGTTCAGTCATTACAAAAGCAAGCTGGTAAATGTGTAGTAAGAGCTATAAAACCTCTGCCCCAGTAATTCCACTTTGAGAAACACTATGTGCCAAGGAAACAAACCAAAATGGCAAGGGGTGGGAGGGCAGGAAAGCAATCTGCATGAAGATATTCATAGCAGCTTTATAACAGCAATAACCTGGAAACAGCCTGAGTGCTTCATCTATGGGGGGACAGGAGCAATAAAAGGGGCAGGGGCATACAACAAGGAAAGATATGGCCACAAAGTGTGACAAGTCTGTGAACTCCGTTACATCAAAACATGGAAATATCATCAGAAAACGAACGTAAGTAAAAAAACAAAGTAAAATTAGCCATTAAAAAATGCAGTGATCACAACTCTGCATCAAGACGTGTTTATGTATTCAAGAGTGGAAGAAGAATCATTTAATGCTCATTATGCTTTTTTTTTTGCATTAAACTGAAGTTACCAATTAATAAAAGCAACACAAGGGACCTCTGCTCAAAGACGTTATGATCCAGAATGTCCTTCTCTTCCTGATCCAAAGATGTGACATTTTCATATAAAAATAAAGAAATAGCTCTTCTAATTTTAAAGCCCTTTCTTAAAAAAAAAAAAAAAAAGACCACCCCCTTAGGCTCTCGAGTAAGCCCTCTTTTAATGTAAGATTAACAAAACCTCCTTATTTATAAAAACCTGTGGCTCATGAATTTTTTTGTTAGCCATTTAGCCAATTTAAGAACAAATATGTTGACAAATTGGAACATTATTTCTGTCACCATTTGGTTTGCATTAATAAAAGGTCACACTCTCAGAATCTCACTCTTAAAATGCATTTGGAAAAGTAACACTATTTAAGACAGCATAAATACACGCGGGTGGGGAGATAGGTTTAAGAGTGTCTGAACACATACTGAGATGGAAGCCATGTGCTGGGTGCCTAAGGTGGGAGGTTTGTGCCCAGATGCCTCTTCAGAGGATCTCGTTCCCCAAAGAGGAGCAGGATATGCCCATGCAGGTTCTTCACCACACCCTGTCCAGGTTGACATGGGGACCCAGCAAACCTCCAGTGAAGCTAGAAGCACCCCCTAACCCTATCTGCACATCATTCCCCTGAACTCTCCAATGGCTTCCTGTACATCCCAGCATCTCAGGGAACAGAAACTCAATTAAGGAACATGCTAACTATTGTGTCTTTTTAAGATGAATGATGTTGGGAAGTTGGGGCAGGAAATGGCCCACAGTTGGCCCAGACTTCTGCACATATGGGAAGAAAAGCCAATTCCTCCAGTTGGCGAGACTGTTCCCTGCCTGGGCCCACCTCACATCACTGTTCTTTCCAAAGTTCCTTTTTCCTCTGCCCTTACCAACACAGACAGCTGGCCTATGTGCCTGTACTGCCCTCTACCTGGGATGACTTACTGTTGTTCCTCAAGCACGAAGGAGCACAGGGCCCTGTGTCCAGCTGGCACAAAGCCAAAGCCCCCCATTATGGCAATGTCTGCCTCCAAGGCAAGCGGTCCAACGGGCAGCCCCTAGCTATGTGCAGGTATTAAAACTTGAGTACAATTCAAAATTCAGTCCCACAACTGTGCTGGCCACATTTCAGCCACTATGGTGAACAGCTGCTGAAATGGACAGTGCAGAGAAGAACACTTACATTGTTACACAAAGTTCTACTTGATAGGATCTGCCTACCTGCCTCTGCAATTCCAGGTGGCATTCTCCCACAGCTAGAAAACTCGTCACCTGACACCTCGGTGATAGCTCAGTTTCACTGGAGCAGCATTTTTTCTTACATGTAAATATGGACGTTTTTGGTGTACAGTTCCAGGACTTTACACACATATAAATGTATGCATGAGTGAATGCTAAGTTGGTTCAGTTGTGTCCTACTCTTTACGACCCTATGCCAGTCTCCTCTGTCCATGGGATTCTCCAGGCAAGAATACTGGAGTGGGTTGCCTTGCCCTCCTCCAGGGGATCTTCCTGACCTAGGAATCAAACTTCCATCTTTTCTGTCTCTTGCACTGGCAGGCAGGTTCTTTACTGCTAGTGCTGCCCGGGAAGATGTTTCATGAGTTTACACGTGTATAAATATATAATTAGGTGTATAAATGCATACATCAGTGTATCCACCACCACAGTCAGCACACAGAACAATTCCATCATCTCCCAAAAATCCCCTTGTTCTGCCCCTTTGTAGTCAAACCCTCTATCCACCCCCCCCCCAACCCCCCCCAAAATCCTGGCAATCACTGATCTAGCAGCTTAAAAAAACAAACTCAGATTCCCGGCCTTCCCCGGGAAATCCCACTTAAGCAGATCTGGGGTGAGTCCCGGAATCTCCCACCCCCGCCTACCCCCAAGAATGTTCCTCCGTCCGGTGCTTCTGGGGTTCAGCCAGGTTTGGGAACCTCCAGGGTAAATGCCTAATCGTGGTTTAATTCTCTGCAAAGCCCTCGCTGGTATCTAGTCTTGCTCTCCTCCAACCCCCATGAGCTGTTCTGCAGCACATGGCTGATGTCCATCTCAGGCTGGGTACTGGGAAGGCAGGGCAAGTTGGCCTGCTGGGGGCAGGGGGCAGGGTAAGAACTCTATGGCTCTGGTTTCTGGCGGAGAGAGGCCTCTCTGAGTCACGTGGCCTCCCATCCTAATCCCTTCCTGGCTCTTTGTGCCTTGGAATCCTCATCTGGAAAAAAAACGAACCACATCAGAAATAATCCGTCTACCTCCAAGGCTCAGGGGAAGCAATGATTTACATAACACGTTCAAAGGCGCTGGGCAGCAGGGACCAAAGGTACCTCTCACCCTGGATACACCATCACCACCCAGAGCTGCCTCTGAATGGAACTCTCCTTTTTACCCTGTTTACTTGACAGTAGTGGGGGGAATCAAGACTCAAGTTACAATAAAATTGCAGCCTCTGAAAAGAAAGAAAAAAAGTAATCACAAGGCCTTTTTTTTTTTTCCTCCTAAATTCATGATCCTGAGGGCAGAGTACTAGATTCCATTTTTAAAGAAGAATTCGGAAGAGTCAGCATCATCTCAGAAAACCTCCTCCGCTCATAAAGTAAACAATTACAAGAAGGGTCAACACTTGAGTCGAGCCTTTCTCCCCGGCTTTCTCCTGCCCTGCTGAGGATTCCTGGAAAACACTCTGAAAAGTTTACGATGATCAAAGGAGAAGAATGGCCAACCCAAGAAATGCTATCATTTAAGATCACATGTTTATTTAGCCCCACCAAGCCCACGAGAGAAGACTGTTTGAAAGGGAGAGAATGCCTGCTTAATCAACTAAAAATGCATTCATTACTATGCTATTCACCGCGGCTTTCCTGAAATCAGACACTTTTGCCCCTAGACCATAAGATTGAAGCGATTTGAAATGAAAATATTTCCTGTCCACTGCTTGCCAGTTTCTAGCCCCAGAGTGATATAACAGATGACATCCAGTACAATAAATGCTTTTATTAACCATAAATTTGAGACTGCTTTAGGGATTTGAAGTGTTGGGTTTCATGCTGAAAAAATGTAATGTTATCCACAGACCATCAGTGAGTAACAAAAACAGAGGCACAGGTTATGCTACTTTGATCAAATTATGGCAAAAAAAAAAACCCACCGTCTTTTGCATTTTAAATAGTAGTTGCATTCAGGGCGTATCTTCATGGAGCACCACAATAGTTTAATCATATGTCTTAGAGACTTTAATGGAAATTCATCCTGAGTGCAGATTTATAGAACCAGCAGCTTCTATTAAACAGAAAGGAAGTTTAAAAGTGTTATAAGGCTAAGTGAGCTGCGAAATTCAAATACTAAAAAGGGACTCCAAAATCAGAGTTTCTCAACCTCGGCACTACTGACATTTTGGGCCATTATTGGGGAAGGCTGAGTTGTGCATTTTGGGATGTTTAGTGGCATCCTTGGCCCTTACCCACTAAATGCCAGTAGCAAAACCCCTCCCAGTACAATCCAAAGTGTTGCCAGAGATACCCCAATCACCCTCAACTGAAAACTGTTGCTCTAAAGCCTGTTTAGCAAATGCTGGGTGATTTCTCTTTTTCTAAAGAAAACATCAGAGTCCAAAGAGCCTCCCAGCCTCAGCTCCCCGCCCCAGGGCTGCCCTCTACACAGAGATGGTTAGTGATTTCTCAACTGGAAAGCACTCTGTACTTCCTCCCCCACCAAAACCAAAGGGAGCAGATCCCTGGAAACTCGCATTCTCTCTCCTTGAGCAGAGCACACCAGACTCAGCAAGGCGGCCAGCCGCCCTTTGCCCAGGTGCACCCTGGCCGCCTTGGTGCCCCGCGTGTACTCTAGCACAGCATCCCAAGCCATCCTTCTCCGGCCTTTTGCTGTCAGGCCACAGAGGCGACTGTGGATTCTGTGCCAGAAAATAAAATGAAAAGCGCGCCTGAATCTCTGCAGTCCATTCTCTGGACGCTGAATGACCCACTATTGCATCTCGGCATGACATTTCACGGCCAGCAGGGGAGGAGGCCTGGTCCTGAAAGCTGAACAAATGCTGGGCACACAGGCCTGCCTGCGCTCTCGCCAGCTCCCTGTACTTATGAATAAAAGATGGAGGTTTTGTCTCTGTCGTCTCCCTGGTACCCTGGGAGAATAACAACTTGTTGCTTTTTGACATTTTAACTTACTTTGAGAAATAATCAATATTAATTTTCTGTGTTTTTGGCCCTGAAATCTAGGGTAGGGATAAAAAATAAAGGCATGCCATGAGGTAGAAGATAGTAATTCGCGTCAAACAAATAAACTCTCTTAAGGGTCTCTAATAAAATAATTCAGGCAATATGTACTCACAGAAGGAGAAGGCTGGAAACTGACTTTAAGGACATGTTTTGAGTGGAGTGGCCTTTTCAGGAAATAAAGTTCAATGTTTTCTCAGCACAAAGAAAAGAAGTGGCTGAGTTTGGTATGAGGGAGCACTCGGCCATGCACTCACCCAGGCCAAAGCTGAAGCTATAATAGGAACTCATTTCTGGTCAGTCGCTGAGTGTGACATCTAAAACTCTTTGAAACAAGCCCCAGTAAGTGGCAAAAGCCTTAAGCACTCTTGGGACGCGACACTCCCAATTTTGAGAGCACAGCTGATTTCAGATCATCTTCAAGGAAAAAAGTTATATTACAAGATAGTGCAAAAGACACCTTGCCATTTCTTTGGACTCCCAGTAAAGTAAAAGAGAAATCTTTCTGTATAGCACTGAATTAAACAAACAAACAAAAAAAAAGAATGAATAATACAAGACCAAACTGGGTTAAATCATTAGAAAGGTCTCTACGTGCAATAATTTCAAGTAGAAAAAACACATTTTGCTCTTTGCTAGAACTTTGTTACCTACTGATACCTAAAATCCAACAACGTCACACTTGAACCTTTAGAGAGATCTTGTGAAATTTTAACTTGTCCCTAATCATGAGGAAACAATCAGAAATTCAAATTGTGTGACTGTCTATACCACAAGTGACCCCGACTCTTCAGAATGTATATGTTACAAAAGATCAAAAAAGAGGTGGAGGGACTCCATCAGATTCAAGGAGATGAAAGAGACAGGGTATGTCTACAAGCAGTGGATGGCTCTTGTCTGAATCCTGGAATGTGACTCAGAAAGAAATCATGAAGGACACTGGGGGACAACTGAGGTACATGGGGGCAAAGCACTGGTGACTCTCAGCTAAGGGGAAATGGGTGTTCACCCCACTGTTCTTTCAACTTTTCTACAAGTTTGAAATTTTCAGAATCCAAAATATGTGGGAGAGAGTACAGTAAAGGGAAGCCCCAAGCACGAGTGACTGCTGGTCTGCATGGGCACTAGGCGGCAACAATTTCACCTTTTAGTTTAGTTTCAGAAAATGTGTGCTCCCCAATATAAAGTCTTAATACAGAATAGGTTCAGAATTGACATAAATTGTTTAAAAACATAGTAATGTGACTTATTATTCACTTAACAGGGTGGTGGTGGGGGTATATACAAACAGCAGACATTTAAGATAATTTAGGTTTCTGCCTTTATAAAAGGCACAGGTCCCTTTAAAATGCCTTTATGCCTTTCCCTAAAACTTGTCTGCAATTTATTATTCTCTTCCTCCTCTTATCAGAATTCCAGTTTTCAGAACGGCTCTTTAAAACTCCCCTGCCTTCCGCCCAAGCTCTCTCCCATTATCTACCCCATCTTTTTTTAATGAGATAAAGGCAATGATTATACTAATCTCCAACTTGAAAACTATGCACTTAAAAGCTGGGGGGGGGGAGTGTGACCCTTTAAGCAAAAGGAATAAAGCTCAGTAGACGGGAAATGTGCTCAACTGAAAAGATATCAGGATAGCATTTCTGTGTCTTGAGGTTGAAAACACAGGGAGGAGAACAAAGGGGCAGGCTACGTGTCCAGAGCAGCCCTGAGAGACCGGGGTGGCGTGCACCTTGGGCACGTCGGACACTGGGAACCCATCAGCCCCGCTCCCTTACAGCGGTCTTCAGGCAGCACAACCAGATGTTACATTTTCCCTGCTTAATTTCAGTAAAACTCCATGACCTCTTTCTCAAATTAAAAAAGGCAATGCTATTTTTTTAAAACCACAGGAGCTATCTTTAGGGAAGCCTTCTAAGGATTTCATTAATTCATAGCCAGCCAACCAGGACTTTTCCCACAGTCTCCCACAAAAAAGCCCGGGAAGTCACTGATTGCTTGGCTGGATCTGAATATGAGCAGAGGTAAGATCAGAAATATCCAGTTCCTCCCACGAGGAGGCAAGGCATGGAAATCAAAGCTGGGCAGAAACTCATTACCACAGCTGGCCGGCAAACCCACAGCCCTGGAAAGAAGGCAAAGAGCATCTTTGATTCTGGACGGACCGGTGGGTGACTTCAGAAAATGAAAGGCATTCACCACCCAGGGGGACCGAAAGAAAATGAGGCTTGATTCTCTGTTAAAACCACCAAGTTTTCACATACCACCTAAAGGCTGCTGCCAGGGAGTGAGGGTCATCTCGTTCACATTGTTTCATGAAGTCCAAAACCAGGATGTTTAGTTAGCCCTTAGCAGTCCCCCCCCCCCCTTTTTTTTTTTTTCCATTCACAGTACAGCGTAACCTGGACAGTCCAAACATCCCCTCTTCAAGAATCCAACCCTTTCCTAAGTGTGACTGCCATCCAGGACCAGCCCTGGTCCCTGCCTCTCTTGTTCCCTGGGAACCTGTCCTGCAGCCCAGCGGTTGGCCAGTATTGGGGACACGGTGCCAACAATCCGAGTGTGGATGAAGTCAGGTGTATTTTTATGCGACGCTCAGCACCTAATGCCACATGATGTACCAATGTTAAGAAAACATAAATAAAGCCAATTATTCTCCAGTCAGAATTTAAAAGATAAAAGAAAATCAGAACTTCAGAGGACACTGTCATTATTAATACAATTGCTCGTCTTACATGACACCTGCTCAGAGAGGCCACCCAAGATTGCCCGCTCTCATTGCCCCTGGTTTCCTGCAGAGCACTTGGTCAAACAGAGGGAGAATCCACTGTGTGCCACTGCTAATCTCCTGATACAACAGGGCCTTGATCTCCAAAACAGATCAAGGCCCTGCCCTCAGGGAGCAAAGGGTTAGACCAGAAAATACTGTGTGTTCCATGGTGGGAAAAAAAAAAAAAATTCTATGGAGAAAACTCAAGTGAAGAGAAAATGGTGAGCAACCGAGAGTCGCGGTTGCTATTTTAAATGCAGCGGTCAGGTTCTGGGAGTTGGTTATCCTATTTGTCTTCCTTACTACAATCTAAGCTCCAGAAACCAGGCCTCGCGCATAGAAAGCACCAAATACACAATGAATGAAGGAAGGAAGGTCGCTGACGGTCACCCCTACCAAGCTGTTCGGCTGCTGGAGAAACCTTCCAAGCGTCACCATTCCTGACAGGTGCATATGTGGGCAAAATTCAACACACCCCTTTATCTAGTCCCAGCCTCCGTCTTCAGCCTTCTTGTCCACACCGCCTCCAAGGAGCCGCCCTCCTCCAGCTTTACTCACATTTTTCTTTCTGCCCAAACTGTCCCTCACCTCCCGGCTCCACTTGCCAGAGGCCCTGCTCAAAAGTCCCCTGGGCGAAGTCTGTCTTCTCTAGTCATCTAATCCCTTCCTCAAAGCCTCCTCTGAACCATCCAAATTAACTGTCTTCTTCACAAACAGATCAAGATTCCCCTTCTTGACTGCATCACTGCAGAAGGCAGGATGCACCCTCACTAAATCTGGAGCCATGATGGGAGGCCGGCGGTGGGGGGTGGGGGTCTGATTTCACTTAAGGTAGGCTTCCTGGCAAAGGTGAAAGTCACACGGGGGGATGCTGGGGGGCCTTTGTGGAGAAGCCTCCCAGGGAAAGGCGAGTCTCCTCCAAAGCAGGAGAAACTGAGGCAAAACAAGTAGCCAGAGTTCTGGGAATCAACCGAGACGTGAGCTACAAAGCCAGAATCTGCAAGGTAGGCGACAAGCAGCACCTCAAACACAAGCTCCTCATCACCCTGCTTGCCACAGGCAAGGCAAGGCATTTGCCAAGGCAAATGCACAGGCGGAATGTTCTGGGATGCAGAGCAGGGACCCTGGTTCATACTACTCTGAGGGGAGTGCGCCAGGCAGAGCGAGGAGGGGAAGCTCCCTGCATCTCGCTGTCTCTGAGCCCTCAGGCCTCGCAGCCACGCCTGGGTAGGAAGCCACTGCAGCCAGGAGCCTGGTCCCACTCCTCTTTGTACTTCCCCAGAAAATGTAACCACAGTACTACACCATGGCCTGACACAGAGGAGCTGTTCTTGCTGCCTCACTCCAAATGTCTTTGTGAACTGCAGACAGGGAGCAGTTACAGCAAACCCTATCACCGTGCGGGTGCCTGGGCTCCACCCAGGGCAAACGTGCCCCCTCCAGAGGATGGAGGTGATACGCGGTCACTCAGCTGGGATCACGCTCAGGCTGACCGCTGGCTCCTGCGTTTCGTCTGGATTGCACTGTATTTTCCTCAGATAAAAGGGAAAGAAACGCTTTTCAGAAGAGAAACCAGAAATCACCTGGACAGAATAAAATCATAGAGAACCATATGGCCCGTCTCAGGGAAACGTACCTCTTTTTTCCAAGGAAACCCTCCCTCTATCCCCATCAACCTCCCAATAGCAAGTCAAACAGTCCAGCTCAGAACAGAAGTCTGGGGCCATAGCCAGCATTTTTTTAAAGGGTTACCATTCAATGGGGGGAAAAAATCTACAAAACTGACAAAACAGAACACTTGGAAAAACTCCTAGTTTTTAAGGGAGTAAAGGACTTTCAAATTTGAAAAAAAGCTATATTTAAAGCCTGATCCCTTATGATTTAAAAGGATTCACTTGAAATATTCATTTAATATGTAAAAGGTAAATTTCCACCTGAACATTTTCATTAATGCTATCAATTTCCAAATTCTCTTTTCAAAGTCATGACTACAATTTTACAGGCATTTGTGATAAGTTCAAGCAAGCTTCCCTACAATGTGGTAATTTTAATGAAAAGCCTCATGATTAATGTCTATTAAGATCAGGTTTAGAATGAAGAAAGGGACAGAAGAATTACAATGTATTAAACTTTCCACAATACCTGCCATCTACTGCCCTTTCAACTTTTAATGCACGGCTTTATGCAAATAAGACACGGGATTTACTATAAAACAAATGCTTCTCAAAAGTGCATAGTAGAGGTAGTTTTCATTTACCCTATTAAATCAGACAATTTATAGGCCAACTTCCGTTTTAGAAGAGAATTACATGTGTGTTCACATCACATCTTTATTTTGTCATCCACCCGGTTGATTTGTTGAGGACAGCTGGTACTTATTAAGCCCCCCCTTTAAATGTTGTAGCCTTAATTAGCTACATCCACCTTTCCCCAACCTCTCCAAACAAGGAACCAAAGAAAAGGAAAGCTGTTTTTATCATGGATGCTTTAAACAATGGAGTTGCAAATGTTAAAATAATAGTCTTCATTAGAGACTCACTAGTCGTTCCCTTTTTAGGCCCTTTCAAAAGAAACAGGGTATGGATGGAGTTTAAATTTCAGTCTTTGTTTACTGTAGGTAATTTTTCAATTGTTCAATTTTTCGTTTCATGCCTGGTGTTATTAATTAAACCTTCTCAAGATACTGCTCCGGAAAGCAGGAGAGACAGTCTCCCCAGATATATTCTTGGTATTAGTTAAGCTATAAACGTCTTACTTGGGTTTCTGAGCACATGAGAACAAACAGACAGGCTCTACAAGCAGAGAATAAGCCAAGTATGGTTTTCTATGAACAGACATCATGCCCTTCCCAGACACTGAAGCATTCCCAACTCACACAATGAGAAATTCAGTGGATCAAATCACTTTAACCTGCCTTATGTAGATGAAACACACACTAACTCATTTGGTTACAACTTAGGAGGATTTCCTTCTTAAAAAAAAAACAAAAACGAATGCATTCATGACTTTAAGTGTGAATGATATCAACAGGCTAAATTTGAGCTAGATAAGGAGCATCTCAAGGAATCCCTCTTAGATTTGGTCTCTTCTTGCCCCAGCTTTAATCTGCAGTAAGACTATCTGTTTCAATAGGATGTGATCACTCCTGGGCTTGTGTCTTTTCAATCAGCCGGTGGCCCTGCCGGGTTTAGAGTGGCAGAGAGGAAGTGGCCTGTGGTTAAACAGAGGAAATACCAAGGCATTTTAATAGAGCAAATAGTCTCTTTACTTCCCACAGGGAAGAGCTTCAAAGGCCCCAGGCCCTGGAGGAGACAATGTGTTGTGGGGCCATCAGTCACCTAATCATGTGTCAGGCCCATTCAGAACATCCCAGCAGTGAAGACAAACACTGCCCAGGAGGACGTTGCCCCCCACTGCCCAGGCAAGTCAGGCTGCCTGGAGATGGGGCCTGCCTCCCCAGCACAGACAGGTCCCCGGGGCCCGCTGAGGTCAGGAAAACTTCCAGATTTGGGGGGGATGTGAAATAGAAATGGTCTTGGCTGCCAGTCTAGGGTGGCTGGACAAAGGTCTGCTCCAAAGACAGACCTGTCCCCCAGCCTGTTAAGTTCTAAGGGTACCTGAACCCCTGCTTCATCCCTTTTTTTTTTTTTTAACAGATCGAGGGTGAGGGGCCCCGAGCTTCCAGAAGCCTAAGAACCTATCCATCAGGGGCAGACACAAGAGGCAGCAAGGAATGAAAGGAACAACTAACTGTTGATGGGATGGCCTCAGCAGCAGCAGACATCTGCTGGGCATGGTATGTGAAAAGTTTAGGGATTGATGAGGGAAAGAAAGTTTGAAAGCTTAAAAAAAAAAACACATTTTAAGCCAAATGAAGTATGAGAAATACTCAACTTAAAATAAAGACTTAAAAAAGCATTAGCAGTTCTTTCCTTTGTAAGGAAGCTGTCTGAAAGGTTTGAACGGCTGAGAATATGATTTGGACCCTACTCGACTCTTTCCTGAGACTGTTTTCCAGACAGGCCCAGCTGTTCTGGGGAGGAATCCAGTGGAGGCGTTGGTCCCCTTAACCCCTGGCCTCCTCTTCAGTCCCCACCACCAGAGGCACCCCCAGAACCACTGGCTCCCCAGGCCCCCTCAGCCAGCCTCACCCCTGCCATTTTCCAGGGCTTGGACCAAGTCTCCACTTTCCATTCTAAAGGTCCAGTGAAGTAATTTAAAGTCAAGCTCTGATTTTAAATGTTTACAGTGTGGCTTCTCACCTCCTCCTTGCCATCACAGAAGTCCTGTCTCCTAGAGCAGTGATTCTCACCGCTGAGAGCATCAGAGGAACTTGCTAAAATATCAGTTCCTGGACCCCACCCATCTCATGCCCATTCTGGTCTCACTGGCCTTGAATCTGCATTTTAATGAGCTTCCAAGGCAATCCTGATACTGGAAGGGCTCTGGACTTCACTTTGAGAAATGTCTAGAAGGAAATGGTGCCTCAGCCAGTACTTAGCTGCCGGGCTCATTCACCCAGCTGTACCCTCCAAATCTCCCCCCGCTGCGCCCCCCACCCCAGTTAATAACTAGCACAATGCCTCAGGCACTGCAGGGGCTCTGGGTCCATTGGTCGGATGGGGGAGGGATGGGAAGCAAGGGCTGCTCAAGAAAGATGGACCCCAGCCAGAGGATTCCCAATTAACACAGCAAAGCAGGCTGGAAGAAAGCATCACGCTTCTTTCTTATAAAAATGTTTCTCTAAAAATGTGTCAACCAAGGCTGAGTCATATTTAACTTAGAGACGCAATGTGTAACATGGACAACACAGGCACAGGACAGGCAGATCAGATGCAGGCTTGAGAGCCACGAGCTGCAAGTGAATGAAAACACATCCAATTCAGAATTAAACAAACATGGCTGGGCTCGCGGCCAAGGAAAGTTCTTGGATTGGACTTTTATCAAGAACCTAAATTTTAATCAGCTGCAACTTCTTCTTTTCCAAGTACCACCCTATTTCTTCCTACCTTTTGAGATGAAGTATTTGCCTTAAATGGGAAACTTGCACTTCATTGTAAAGACGATGCCAGCATTCTGGCTTCCTGAATTCCTGAAGAAGCAGACTTTTGGGAGGGGAGGCAGTGGAAATTGAGTTTCAGGGATAATAGAACAGGGAAGGGGTACCCCATTTAGGTAAGAAGGCAAGAAATGTTCCTTCCTCCTCCACTGCAGGAAAAGCCGCTGAATAAAAAGCTGTGGGAATAGATTTCTAATTCCTTGTTCCATGTATAGGCTTCTTAAAACAATGAGCAAGGCAAGGACAGGGCGGGGTGGGGGGAACCTCTGTGCAAGCGACTGATATAATTACACATCACAAACACAACCACTCCACTTCCAAGAAGCAAGCAGTTAAGACTATCAAGAGGCTATCATCCAGAGGATGCTGGCCCCTCCGGAAGTTTTACACCTTGTTACTTCTTGGAGAAAACTGTATTATTCAAAGGGCAACTTTACCTGGCAAGTGCCCTAAAAGACTCTGTTTTTAAAGCAGTTGAGGAAGTGTGCCCACAGCTCATTTCTAAAACACTGAGATGGTATCAGCCCCTTAATTGCCCCACTAATAACGGGAGGTTGTGAAATCTGACCACTTAAACCAGGCTGGCTCCTCTGAGAGCAACCCCAAAGGGAGGGTTACAGCTGCTGAGGGTTAGCTGGCTCCAGTCACCTTGTGAGTCCTGGGAAAACACACATTCTTGCAGGGGCAAGAGTTCCTGAACACCCGCTCCCTCGAGAGCAGGGAGTCAATCGCTCAGTTCCTCTCCAGCACCCAGATCCTGCACCTCCTTCAGGGCTCACTTCTCTGCCCTGCTGTGCCTCTACCCTCCAGGTTCTGTGTGACCTAGACCCACAGGAAGCCTTCACTCGTTTGCATCACACAGCATCAACCCCCACTGTTAGATGTGAGCATGGCCCCAAACAGACGGTAAGCAACCTCAGAACTGAGACCAAGGTCTAAGGGTTGAACACCCACTGTCAGGTAGGTCACACGGACACGAATCAGACCCAAGAAGCTGTACATCAGTACTTACTAGGCCAGCCCTCTAACAAAGCAACTTCTGGAAAAATTTACCTAGGGACTTAGGGGGAGAGGGGGCTTCCTGCAGGAAGTGATGCTGGAGCTGAGAGGGGAGGCTGAGGTGTAAAGAGAAGGAACACAGGCGGGAATAGCAAGTACAAAACCCTGCTGCGGGGAAGACATTGCAGCCCGCTACTCTGATCTTCATCCCTCCCTCGCCCCCTTCTTAAAATCTATCACTTAATACAGGATTTAGCAGGAAGACTGCAGGGTCTAATTGGGTTCAGCCAAGATTTACAGTGCACCAGGCCCTGAGCCCACCAACAGGAGGTTAAGTGCCTGGCTAAGGAGACTAGTCTGAAGACACAGATGGGAACACACACTGACAATGCAGTCTGGTGAGAGCCAGAGGCGAGGACCTGCAAGAGAAGGCGAAGCAAGGGGAACAGCATTCAGCGAGGGCCTCCGTGAGGAAGCATCCCCTGAGCTGAGTCTTGGGCCCACGGGGCTCGCAGGGGAGGAAAAGGCACCCCAGGAGCAGAGAAGAAGCATGCCCTCGGCAGCGTCATAGGCACAGGAGTTAGGGAGCAGGGTGGGAGGGGTAGGTGGAGGCTGGGAAGGTGAGTATGTGAGGCAGGTGGGTGAGCTGGGCTCCGTTCATCAAAGAGCAAGTCCAGGAAAGAAGGTACCAGGTACTAGGTTGGGGACAGCCCGGAATCCAGGAGGTGACCCTGAGACTTCCATGCTCATTTATGAAGTAGGTGAAGATGACCCCAAGGGAAGGATTGTGGGACCTAGGTTAAGAGCTGTTGAGAAGGTTACCTCCAGCATGAATGCGAAGCCACTGGAGCGAGGGCCACCATTAAAACTATGTGGGTGCAGGTTAAGGGGAGAACAGATTCTCACTGAGAGCACAAAGCCACCAGCTCGGCTCCTTTAGGGACCTGCTATACCCACAGCATTAAAACTTCACACAGTTGGTGCATGGACACATGAAGCCACCTGGGCAACTGCAGAAAAACAGCAAATTACCCTGATCCACCTATGCCATCTTATGAAAACAGAATAAAATGCCTGTGATGCTGTTTACTCAAACACCAACATACCAGTTTAGAGCTAAAAAATTTAAGTCAATGTGGGGATAGTCTTAAGGAGAACTTTTTAAACCTAAAAACAGGAAAACTTGGTATCTACCGGGGAAAAAAGAATAGTGGTATTTTACTAAAATGGGGCAAAGTAGGAAAATACCATGTTTTACTCAAATGAGGTTTTGTTCACTATGGGGTTCGTGAGAAGGTGGATTATAGCTGTCTACACTGCAGCTATTGGGTTTGAAGACATTTCAGCTTACCCAGCTGGTCCCTAGTCTTCCTTGCTGTGTTTCTCTGAAGGCAGGGCAAGTGAGGTGAAGGCACCAGCCTGTGCTCCTAAAGAGGTGTCAGTTCTAGGCCGTGACTGCTTGAGGCCCATTCACAGTACCGCACAAGGGGTGGATGAACAGTGCTCTAAGAGATCTATCCCCTACCCTTCCCTCAGAGAAGCAGTCCTAGGGAAACTAGGAAATCCCCATTTACTCCCATTCTCCAAGTGAAGAAATCGAGGCTTAAAGCAGCCCAGGAAAAGAGGCAAGGTCATGATCGTGGCTGCCTGAGTGCAAAGCCGGTGTCCTCTCCACAAAGCTGAAGGCGGTGAGTGCCCACACGCCAGGTTGACCCTGGCTTGGGTGGGAGGGGAGCCGGGGTCAGATGGATACAGTCTCCAAGTCCTCGCGCTCCCCAAGCCCAAGAGCACTGCTCGGGAGCTGGGACAGGGAGCTGGGACGGCGAGCTGGGACGGCAAGCTGCCGAAGCACAACCCCCTCCGCATGTCCCATCGCTCAGATGGCGTCCAAGAGGCCATGATTAGGGGCAGACGGCTCCAAACACAGGACGAACGACGGTGCCCCTCTGTTCTCAGACACCTGACTGAGGTGACAAACTCACTCCCTTTGGTCATGAAAAATATCCGCAACTCAAGCGGGGTCGGGGTGTGCGTGGGTACAAGAGGGTCATCTGAGAGACCATCCGCTAGGCAAAGGACTGAATGCAAAAGCACACAGGAGTCTTGAGCTGGGGTGAAAGTGGGGTAAGATGGCCTGGCCCAGAAGGAACAAAGCAGTCCCGAGAACAGGGCGCACTCCTGCCCAGCATTCAGGGTCCCCTGCCTGCCGGTCCCGGACCTTTGCAGAGCCTGAGGACCGGAGGTGCGGGGGAAGACCCCTCCCCCGACTCCCGCTCCAAAGCGCCCCTCACTCCGACAGCGCGGAGGATCCTATCCCGGGGACGCGCTGCCCTGAGGTCCCGGGCCTGGAACAAAGGGTGGGGCGCCCTCCTCCCGCTCGCCGCCGGGCGCCCCTCTCGCCCGCCCGCCTGGAGCCGGACCCCAGCCCGTGGCCGCGCCTCATTAGCAACACAAAGCCGGGGATCGGGCGGCCTCTTTCAACCCAGCCGGGGGCAGCCGGACGCGCGCCCCGGGAGGGAAGCAGGAGGGCGGGAGCAGACGGGATCCCAGACCTGTCGCGCACGCCACGGTCGGAGAGCAGGCAAGTCGGCGTGGGCTCCACTGCCGGCGAGCACCTGTGCCCCCCGCGCTTTGGGAAACAGCGAGAAACTCGCTGCCCTCTCCTTACCCTCCAGCCACAGGTGTCGGCGCCCCGCGCTCTGCTGGAGCCGCCTGCAGCCACGGCCAGCTGCGAGCCGTTGAGGCAGGCGTTGACCGTGAAGAAGACCGAGCAGAGCTGCAGCCACGGGGCCATGGCCGTGCGCTCGCCCAGCCGGGCCCTACTCTGCTCCCGGGCTGCTTGCCGCTGGCCAGCCCGGAGTGGGCGGTGGCGCCGGCAGCCGCGGCTGAGCGGTCAGCACCACTGGGCATGCGCTGCGGATCCTAGCGCCGCCCCTTCCCCCCGGGGCCCGCCTCTAGGCTTGTACTTCAGGTTTTGGCCCCGCCCCCCCGCCCCCCCTCGCCCCCCGGCCCCAGTCTGGCTTGGTGACTGCAGCCAAGAAATTAAAAGATGCTTGCACCTTGGAAGAAAACCTAAGCAGCGTATTAAAAAGCAGAGACATTACTTTGCCGACAAAGTATAGTCAAAGTTATGGTTTTTCCAGTAGTCATGTTCGGATGTGAGTTGGATCATAAAGAAGGCTGAGCGCAGAATTGATGCTTTTGA
This sequence comes from Oryx dammah, assembly GCF_014754425.2. NCBI lineage: Eukaryota > Metazoa > Chordata > Mammalia > Artiodactyla > Bovidae > Oryx > Oryx dammah. Next base: position 16,508,453 of record NW_024070193.1, read on the forward strand.
ACTGTGGTGTTGGAGAAGACTCTTGAGAGTCCCTTGGACAGCAAGGAGATCCAACTAGTCAGTCCTAAAGGAGATCAACCCTGAATATTCATTGGAAGGACTGATGCTGAAGCTGAAGCTCCAGTACTTTGGCCACCTGATTAGAACTGCCGACTGACTCACTGGAAAAGACCCTGATGCTAGGAAAGATTGAGGGCAGGAGGAAAAGGGGTCGACAGAGGATGAGATGGTTGGATGGCATCAATGACTCAATGGACATGAGTTTGAGCAAACTCCGTGAGATAGTAAAGGGTAGGGAACCCTGGCGTGCTGCTGTCCACGGATCGCAGAGAATTGGACATGACTTAGCGACTGAACAACTCTCCTTTTCCGCCCCGCCAGGATCTCTAAGCCATGCCCCTACAGCCAATCTCCAACTGACTTTTGAGGAGCCAACAGCTGCACCTAAAAGGTCTTTTTTTTTTAATCGAAAAAGATTTTTTTCCATGTGATACCTTCTCCCTGCAAAACTCAGGAAACCCCCCAAAATATGATAATAATGTTTAAATAATAATTTACAACCACCTCTTGAATCCTCTCAAACACACCTAAAAGTGTATTACTGTTATCCCAGTTTTCAGCATGGAAAAGCTAGGGTAATGAATGTGGTGGTTAGAGAAATCCCAGCTGAGACCTCAGACAAATGACTTTTTCTCTCCCCATTATTGTTCCTTCCCTCCAAAAACTGGAATAACAGAGTAAGTGTCTTATGCTGGGGAGGATTCTATTGGTCAACACAAACAAGTATTCAACAAATGCTACAATCTACTATTAACTGACTCGGATAAAGTCACACAGCTGGTACCTGCTAGACATGAAATTCAAATCCAGATTAGCAAAAACAATACTATTTACCACTACACTTGTCGGACTTTAACTCTTGTGAAGTGGGTAGTACTTCTGCTTGGAAAAGGAAGCTGAGGCTAGGAAAAGTGGAGTAACCAAGACCACCTGACTTCGCCACAAGCCCCCTCCCCCTTTGTCTTGTCTCTGTGCCCTTGAATCCCATCTCTTCACATTTCTCCATTGCCCTGTCCCTCATATATGTCACCACCCCCACATTCTCCACAACAGCTTCCAAAGGGCTTTTCTTGCTTCCACTTTTGCCCCAAATACAATGCATTTCTCCACCTTGGATCCAGAGTGAGCCCTAAAGAGGCTTCAGACCACTGCCTTCTCCTGATTAAAAATCTTCCGCAGTGGTTTTTATTCAATGGCATTTGGAATAAAATCTGTCCTGACCTCTTCCTCTCCCGTGTCATCTCTTCCTACTCTGCCTTCACTACTTGTCTCCAGCTATAATGATCTCCCCGCTCAACCCCATCTTGGTTTTCCTGTCTCAGTCAGCCTTAAAGACTCGCACCTCTGCCAGTCCAACAAGGCAGTCTCCTCTACATGACTCTCTCCTTCTTCCAGGGCCCAGAATCTCCCCAGTCTCCTATATGCCTGGCCTTCCTGTGGTGGCAGACAGCTCAGCTGCTGCTAACACTGGGTCCCTGTATTTTCCATTGTGGCTCCATACTTTGAACTTAAAACTCTGCAGAGGCAGGGTGGCCCCCCCCCGCCCCCGACCACAGCTTTGTAAGCTACCCTCATGGAGACAAGTGGGCTAGCAGAACTCGTAGCAACTGACTTTGGAATCAGGGGGCTGAGCCAGCAACACCTGAACTGGAGGCTGGAAGTGGGAGACAGTGGTTGCCCAAAGAAGAACCTGGTGTTGCCACCAGAGAAAGAAAGGGAGGATGGGTACTGGGTTCCCAAATTACATCTACCAGAAGACTCAAGTGCTGAGATTCCTGTTCATGTGCATCACTAGACATCTCATTACCAGGATATTTAGGAATTCAGCCAAACCCAGCATCACACTTCTTTGGTCATCCAGAAGAACCAGGATCCACAGAAGGCTAATTCCAGGATGGCCTTCTCTGAATAGACCCCATGCAGACTGCAAGGAGATCAAACTAGTCAATCCTTAAGGAAATCAGTCCTGAATATTCACTGGAAGCACTGATGCTGAAGATGAAACTCCAATACTTTGGACACCTGATGCAAAGAGCTGACTCATTAGAAAAGACCCTGATGCTGGTTTGAAAGACTGAAGGCAGGAGGAGAAGGGGGCGACAGAGCATGAGATGGTTGGACGGCATCACCAACCTGATGGACGTAAGACTGAGCAAGCTCCAGGAGTTGGTGGTGAGCAGGGAAGTCTGGTGTGCTGCAGTCCACAGGGTCACAAAGAGTTGGACACAACTGAGCAACTGAACTGAATAGAATTGAACTCCCTGTTAGTCCAGTGGCTAGGACTCTTCCCTTCCAAAGCAGGAGCCCTGCGTTCAATCCCTGGTCAGGGAACTAGATCCCACATGCCACAATGGAGAGTTTGCAGTTAAAGTGCTACAGCTAAAGATCCCATAGGCTGCAATGAAGACTGAAGACCCCATGTGCCAAAACTAGGACCCAGTGCACAGCCAAATACTTTTTCTTAAATCGCCAAACTGCTCAACATCTCACAGTAGTCTTAACTGGCTTTTCTGGTTGCTAATGAGGTGGACCATGTTCTCATGTACTTAGAGACCATTTCCATTTCTTTCTTTCTTCCAGAGTTGGACCCCAGAAAGAGGATCAGTATTTGGAGCTTATGATAGAGGGAGTCTTATGAAGTGGGGAGTAGGGGAGAAGAGAGCGGTTCTTCCCGAGTTTCACTCACATCACCAATCACCACATGACTGAGTGACTGGGAAAGGGTCTTACATCCTTTCTAGCCTCCACACCCACTGACTTTTGAGTTCCCTCCTGCCCACAGTTCACTGACCAATTTGGCAACTGACGGCCTCTGAAAAGATGCTACAGAATTCAGAGAGTGCTCCAACTTTTCTAAAGGAGAACAGAGGACGCAAGAAAGAAAAGGCCTAAGTGTCTACTCTAAAATATGGTTAGAATGACATCCCTCCAGACCAGGGCTGAGAGGCCCTTCTGTTTGCTTTCTAGGGAGGCCATAAGCATGCATGTCGGGGGTAGGGGTGGGACAGGAGAACCACATACATCAAAGGGTCAAATTTGGTCAGGAAATAAAGGCAATAAATTGGCATTTGGCAACATCTGCCAGTACTGGTCTTCTTCAGTGATTCTTCTCCTTTCATCCCCTTTTTATTCTGACCCTTCAGAATATTTGTGCGGCTGTAGGAAATGAGCCTCTATCCTAGAAACAGATAAAATGAGGGGGGCTAGATTCCCCTCAAGGCCTCCATGGGCCATCCCTCCTCTAGGTCACAGCAGAGCCCAGTTTTGTAGGTGACCAGAGGATGAAGAGCCCTTCCCCCCAACAATACAACACATGGTCTCCTGGTATCAGCTACCACAGCTAGGGCTGTCTGTGGCCCAGTCACAATTTATGCCGCCCCTCATCCCTCACCATCCGTCTGCTTCACCTCTCTGCCTCCAGTGCCCTGTGCTCTGCCGGACACTCATCAGAGGGAGAGGAACTGTGGCTGCCTCCATCTCTGCTTGGAATGAAAGCTGGGGATTAAACAGATTCAATCACCTTAAGCTGTTGATGAAATGCAAATAAATATATTTTTCCAGTATACCTAGAACCTAACCAGATAAGGAAAAAAAAAATCCTTAACAGGAAGATTGGATTTTGTTAGGAGTCAAATTACCCCTTGAAACATAAGAAAGGATAAAGTGATCATGCAAACAATTTGTATCCTGAGTCATTTTCAGCTGAGAAGGACTAGAAACCATTTTAAGAACGGTGGTTAGAAGTGGCAGGGCCAAAATTCTAACTTATTTTTGGTATTGTGATGTATATGTATTATGCACTAATCCAGGCATTAAAGGTAAGCTGTGTGCTCCACCCCATGCCCCAGCAGGCTGAGGCGCAAGTTTCCCTGGGCTTTGGGGAGAGCAGGAGGAGCACTGGTGCCCTCCTGAGAGTCCCACCGATGCCAGTCCGACTCCGGACAGTTGGCTAGAACTGAGTAGTTGTCATCATTTCCAGTTCACAGATGGGGAAGCCGAGACTCGGCCAGGAGCTCCCAGACTCATCTGATCCCCAAAGTTTGCCTGGGGCGCTAGTCCGCATTCTTCCCAAGCCGGCACTGGCGCCGCTCAGACTGCCCAGAGGCCCGGAGCTGGGACGCGCGGAGGACCCGGAGCGGACGACCCAACCCCGCGCTCCGAAATCCCCGGACACGCATCCTAAGTGCCGCAGCCACTACAAGTTCACGCCTCCACTGCCACTTCCCGTTTCTTTTGAAGCGCGGGGAGGCCAGTCTGCACTGTAGCCGCAAGAGGGCGCGCGTGGTGCAAGTTGGAGACGCCCAAACAATTCCGGACGCGCAGCAGCGAGGACAGTGTATTTTAGAGCAAAGCCGCGGTGCAGGTGCAAATACTCGCTGGGTTATGTAAAGCTGGTGCTATGTATGGGTGCAAGTAGAGTTCAGGAGGCGGTAAGAAAACAAGGTTAAATATCGGTTTTCAGTAACCATGTGGCTTTGGGCAATTCACTAAACCTCTGGTTGTCACCATTCTTAATGGTCACGTGGGAATGACAAGGATGCAGACTTCAGTTAGTCCTATCCGACTCTTTGTGACCCCCGTGGACTGCAGCACACCAGGCTTATCTGTCCATCACCAACTCCCAGAGCTTGCTCAAACTCGTGTCCATCGAGTCGGTGATGCTATCCAACCATCCCATCCTCTGTCGGCTCCTTCTCTTCCTGCCTTCAATCTTTCCCAGCATCAGGGTCTTTTACAATGAGTCAGTTCTTCGCATCAGCTGGCTAAAGTATTGGAGCTTCAGCTTCAGCGCTTCCAGTGAATATTCAGGACTGATTTCTTTTAAGATTGACTGGTTTGATCTCCTTGCAGTCCAAGGGACTCTCAACAGTCTTCTCCAACACTACAGTTCAAAAGCATCAATTCTTTGGTGCTCAGCTTTCTTTATGGTCCAACCCTCACATCCATACATGACTACCGGAAAAATCATAGCTTTGCATAGACAGACCTTTGTCAGCAAAGTAATGTCTCTGCTTTTTAATACGTTGTCTACGTTGGTGACAGCTTTTCTTCCAAGGAGCAAGTATCTTTTACTTTCATGGCTGCAGTCACCATCTGCAATGATTTTGAGCACAAGAAAATAAAGTCTGTCACTGTTTTCATTGTCTTCCCATCTACTTGCCATGAAGTGATGGGACCGAATGCCATGATCTTTGTTTTTTGAATGTTGAGTTTCAAGCCAGCTTTTTCACTCTCCTCTTTCACTTTCATCAACAGGTTCTTCAGTTCTTCTTCACTTTCTGCCATAAGGGTGGTGTCATCTGCATATCTGAGGTTATTGATATTTCTCCTAGGAATCTTGATTCCAGCTTGTGTTTCTTCCAGCCTGGCATTTCAAATGATGTACTCTGCATATAATTTAAACAAACAGGGTGACAATATACAGCCTTGATGTGCTCCTTTCCCAATTTGGAACCAGTCTGTTGTTCCATGTCCTGTTCTAACTGTTGATTCTAGACCTGCATAGATTTTTCAAGAGGCAGGTTAAGTGGTCTGGTATTCCCATCTCTTTAAAGAATTTTCTAGTTTGTTGTGATCCACATAGTCAAAGGCTTTGGTGCAGTCAATAAAGGAGAAGTAGATATTTTTCTCGGAGAAGGCAATGGCACCCCACTCCAGTACTCTTGCCTGGAAAATCCCATGGGCAGAGGAGCCTGGAAGGCTTCAGTCCATGGGGTCGCTGAGGGTCGGACACAACTGAGCGACTTCACTTTCACTTTTCACTTTCATGCATTGGAGAAGGAAATGGCAACCCACTCCAGTGTTCTTGCCTGGAGAATCCCAGGGACGGGGGAGCCTGGTGTGCTGCCATCTACGGGGTCACACAGAGTTGGACATGACTGAAGTGACTTAGCAGCAGCAGCAGCAGATATTTTTCTGGAACTCCCTTGCTTTTTCGATGATCCAATGGATGTTGGCAATTTGATCTCTGGTTCCTCTGCCTTTTCTAAATCCAGCTTGAACTGGAAGTTCTCAGTTCATGTACTGTTGAAGCCTCACTTAGAGAATTTTGAGTGTTACTTAAGTAACATATGAGATGAGTGCAATTGTGTGGCAGTTTGAACATTCTTTGGCATTGTTTTTCTTTGGGACTGGAATGAAAACTGACCTTTTCCAGTCCTGAGGCCACTGCTGAGTTTTCCAAATTTGCTGGCATATTGAGTGTAGCACTTTCACAGCATCATCTTTTAGGATTTGAAATAGCTCACCTGGAATTCCATCACGTCCACTAGCTTTGTTTGTAATGATGTTTCCTAAGGCTCACTTGATTTCACATTCCAGGATGTCTGGCTCTAGGTGAGTGATCAAACCATCATGGTTATCTGGGTCATGAAGATTTTTTTTGAGTAGTTCTTCTGTGTATTCTTGCCACCTCTTCTTATTATCTTACACTTCTGTTAGGTCCATACCATTTCTGTCCTTTACTGTGCCCATCTTTGCATGGAATGTTCCCTTGTATCTCTAATTTTCTTGAAGAGATCTCTAGTCTTTCCCATTCTATTGTTTTCCTCTATTTCTTTGCATTGATCACTGAGGAAGGCTTTCTTATCTCTCCTTGCTATTCTTTGGAACTCAGAATTCAGATGGGTATATCTTTCCTTTTCTCCTTTGCTTTTCGCTTTTCTTCTTTTCACAGCTATTTGTAAGGCCTCCTCAGATAACCATTTTGCCTTTTTGCATTTCCTTTTCTTGGGGATGGTTTTGATCACTGCCTCCTGTATAATATCATGAACCTCCGTCCATAGTTCTTCAGGCACTCTATCAGATCTAACCCCTTGAATCTACTTGTCATTTCCACTGTATAATCATAAGGGATTTGATTTAGGTCATACCTGAATGGTCTACTGGTTTTCCCTACTTTCTTCAATTTCAGTCTGAATTTGGCAATAAGGAGTTCATGACTGGAGCCACAGTCAGCTCCTGGTCTTGTTTTTTCTTAACTGTATAGAGCTTTTCCATCTTTGGGTGCAAGGAATATAATCAATCTAATTTCAGTGGGTTTTTGTAAATCTGGCTTTTTTGAAGCAGACTTCAGTGGGTTTTTGTTAATCTGAAGTAAGCCCATGTCTATGAGGGTACCTGAATGTGTTACTGCTCCAGCAGCTATGGCTGTAGACCAGGAGCTGATGGAGGCAGGCCCAGGGGAAGCTGCAAACCAGAAAGTAGCTAGGGCAGATGGCCACCTCTTGTCTCCTTCCAGGACTCACCCCCTGGTTTGGCTCTGCATTAGACTGGAAGGCTATGCACCATATCCTGTTTACTATTCATTCATTCAACAAGTGCTTATGGAGTCCCTGCCCCTTGTCAAGCATTATGCCAGAAGCTGGAGACTGGTGTGAACAGCACAGACACTGTCCCCAGGACACCGCTCCACGTGTCATAGAACCAACAAGCAAACATTCCATGGGGGACACTGGCGCTATTAAAATAATCACATGCCCAGGGAAAATTACAAGTAGGTGACTTGTTTCTAAAGAAGTGATGCCTAAGCTGAGGGCAAAGGTGAGGGAAAAAGAATATGGGCAAAGGTGAGGGAAGAGGAAGAGTATTCTGAGTAGAGGGAACAGCACATGCAAGGGCCCTGGGCCATCAGAGAACATGGCATCTTCAAGGAACCAAAAGAGGCCAGTGTTGTTGGAGAGCAGGGAGGTATAGGAAAATTACCAGCAGGGATATGCAGATGGAATTTCATTCCCTGTTTTGAACCTGAGAGTACCCAGTAACTTCCAAAAGGTTTAAGGGCAATGGCGGGGCTGTATTTTGAACAAGTCCCTGTATCCCAAATGCTGAGTGCAGGGTACTGCCTGGCATGTTTTCACCATTTGACACATACTTGTTGAATGAATGAATAACCAGGATCATGGCTGAAATTCTGGGACTTAATGTCTTGCATGCAAAAATAATTAAAACAAAAATAAACTGAAAATATATTAAAGACCTAAACGTAAGGCCAGACATCTCAGAGGAAAACATACACTTAGCAGTCTTTGACATAAATCTCAGAAAGATCTTTTTTGACCCACCTCCTAGAGTAATAAAAATAAAAACAAAAATAAACAAATGGGACCTAATTAAACTTAAATATTTATGCACAGCAAAGGAAATCATAAACAAGACGAAAAGACAACCCTGAAAATGGGAGAAAATACTTGCAAACGAAGCGACTGACAAGGGATTAATCTCCAAAATACATAAACAGCTCATGTATATACATGCAGCTCAATACCAAAAAACAAACAACCCAATCAAAAAATGGGCAGAAGACCTAAATAGACATTTCTCCAAAGAAGACATACAGATGACCAAGAGGCACATGAGAAGATGCTTAGCCTCACTAATTATTAGAGAAATGCAAATCAAAACTACAATGAGGTACCACACTACACTGATCAGAATGGCCATTATAAAAAAATCTACAAACAATAAATGCTGGAGAGGATGTGGATAAAAGGGAACCCTCTTACACTGTTGATGGGAATGTAAACTGATAAAATCACTCTGGAGAACAGTATGGAAATTCTTTAAAAAACTAAAATTAGAAATACCATATGATCCAGCAATCCCACTCCCGGGTATATACCTGGAGAAAACCATAATTCCAAAAGATACACGCACCCCAATGTTCACTACAGCACTGTTTACAGCAGCCAAGATATGGAAACAACCTAAATGTCCAAAGACAAAGGAATGGATAAAGAAGATGTGGCACAGATATACAATGGAATATTACTCAGCCATAAAAAGGAAAAAATGTGTGCCATTTGCAGAGACATGGATGGACCTAGAGACTGTCAGACAGAGGGAAGTAAGTCAGAAAGAGAAAAATATTATATATTAATGCATATATGTGGAATCTAGAAAGATGGTACAAATGATCTTATTTGCAAACCAGAAATAGAGACACAGATGTAGAAAACAAACATATGGACACCAAGTGGAGGAAGGAGGTGGAGGGATGAATTAGGAGATTGGGATTGACACATATACACTACTACTATATTCAGTGTAGATAACTAATGAGAACCTACTGCTAGCAGCAGCAGAAGCAGCAGCTACTTATAACGTTCATAAGACATCAGTTCAGTTCAGTTCAGTCGCTCAGTCGTATCCGACTCTTTGCGACCCCATGAGTCACAGCACGTCAGGCTCCCTGTCCATCACCAACTCCCAGAGTTCACTCAAACTCACGTCCATTGAGTCGGTGATGCCATCCAGCCATCTCATCCTCTGTCATCCCCTTCTCCTCCTGCCCCCAATCCCTCCCAGCATCAGTCTTTTCCAATGAGTCAACTCTTCGCATGAGGTGGCCAAAGTACTGGAGTTTCAGCTTCAACATCAGTCCTTCCAATGAACATGCAGGACTGATCTCCTTTAGAATGGACTTGTTGGATCTCCTTGCAGTCCAAGGGACTCTCAAGAGTCTTCTCCAACACCACAGTTCCAAAGCACAAATTCTTTGGCGCTCAGCTTTCTTTATAGTCCAACTCTCACATCCATACATGACCACAGGAAAAACCATAGCCTTGACTAGATGGACCTTTGTTGGCAAAGTAATGTCTGCTTTTTAATATGCTGTCTAGGTTGGTCCTAACTTTCCTTCCAAGGAGTAAGTGTCTTTTCATTTCATGGCTGCAGTCACCATCTGCAGTGATTTTGGAGCCCCCAAAAATAAAGTCAGCCACTGTTTCCACTGTTTCCCCATCTATTTTCCATGAAGTAATGGGACCAGATGTCATAATCTTCGTTTTCTGAATGTTGAGCTTTAAGCCAACTTTTTCACTCTCCTCTTTCACTTTCATCAAGAGGCTCTTCAGTTCTTCTTCACTTTCTGCCATAAGGGTGGTGTCATCTGCATATCTGAGGTGTAGGCAAATACTATTTGATTCTATTTATATGAAACAGTCAAATCCATAGAGTCAGAAAGTTCACTGGTAGGAATTTCCCTGGTGGTACAGTGGAGAAGAATCTGCCCGTCAATGGAGGGGACAGGGTCCTGAAAGATTCTACATGCCACAGATCAACCAACACCGCATGCCACAATTCCTGGACTTCCCTGGTGGCTCAGACGGTAAAGTATCTGCCTGCAATGCAGGAGACCCGGGTTCAGTCCCTGGGTGGGGAAGATCTCCTGGAGAAGGAAATGGCAACCCACTCCAGTACTCTTGCCTGGAGAATCCCACGGACGGAGGAGCCTGGTAGGCTACAGTCCATGGGGTCGCAAAGAGTCAGACACGACTGAGCAACTTCAATGTCGTGTCATGTACACCTGGAGTGTATGCTCCACAACAAGAGAAGAAACCACAGTGAGAAGCCACGCACTACAACAGAGTAGCCCCCACTTGCCACAACCAGAGAAAGCCCGAGAACAGCAGTGCAGACCCAGCGCAACCAAAAATAAAGACAGAAACACGGGTAGATGCCAGGGACCAGGGGCGGGGGTGCGGAGGAGGAATGGGGAGTCAGCGCTTAATGCAGACAGAGCTTCAGTTAAGGAAAGTGAAAACCCTGGGGGTGGATGATGGTGAGAGTTGCACAACAATGTCAATGTACTTCGTGCCCCTGAACGGTACAGTTAAAATATGGTTAAAATAATACATTTTATATTATGTGACTTTTACCACAGTAAAAAAAGAAATTATTTTCTTTTTAAAAAGCCTAGAAAAACACCCAACCCAATTAAAGCTCTAAATCATGCAAAGAAAATAAAACGTATACATTTTTCTTACTGTCTTTTAAGATTATTTCTACGGTAGAGTCTTTTATTGTTTTTAATAAGGTTATTTTGTAGAACAACTGTAGATTTACAGAAAAATTGATAGCATAGTACAGAGACTTCCCATATATCCTGCCCCTAGTTTCCTTTATTATTAACGTATCATTGATACATTAGCATGAGACATTTGTTACAATTAGTGAACCAATACTGATAAAGTATCATTAACGAAAGTCTGTACTTTGTTCAGATTTCCTTAGCTTTTACCTCTCATCCCTTGTCTGTTCTAGCGTTCCATCCAGGATACCACACATTTAGTTGCCTTGTCTCTGGGTCTGCTTGACTGCTGACAGCTTCTCACACTTCCTCGTATTTGACGATCTTGACAATTCTGAAGAGCATCAGTTAGGTATTTCGTAGAAGGCCCATCTATTGGGAACTGCCTGCTGTTTTTCTCGAGATTAGACTGAATATTATTATTTTTCCCTTTAATCAAAATTATACATGTACAAACTTTAAAACGTCTTATCAGTACTAATAGATGCATAATGAAAAACCAGTCCTCTGAACTGTCCCTTGCCAATCTCACTCCCGAGAGCGTGAACGTGTGCTAAGTCACTTCAGTCATGTCTGACTCTTTGCAACCCTATAGACTGTAGCCCGCCAGGCTCCTCTGTCCATGGGATTTCCCCAGCAAGAATACTGGAGTGGGTTCCCATTTCCTATTCCAGGGCATCTTCCCAATCCAGGGACAGAACCCACGTGTCCTGTGTCTCATGCACTGGCAGGCGGATTCTTTACAACTAGGACCACCTGGGAAGCCCCATAGCACCCTCCACTTCAACAATTTTAGCTGTTTTCTGGCATTTGCTGCCATATTTCTAAATCCTATGCTGATCTTACTTTTTATACATATTGTGTATTTTTTTAACTTTTTGTGCATAGCCCATTAACAATGTGTAATAGTTTCAGGTGAACAGCAAAGGGACTCAGCCATACATACACATGTATCCATTCTCCTTCAAAACCCCCCTCCCATCCAGGCTGCCACATAACACTGAGCAGAGCTCCCTGTGCTATAGAGCAGGTCCTTGTTGATTATCCATTTTAAATACAGCGGTGTGTACATCCCAAACTCCCTAACCGTCCCTTCCCTCCATCCTTCCCCTCACCCTCACCAGCAGCAACCATAACTGTAAGTTTGTTTTCTAAGTCTATGAGTCTCTTTCTGTTTTGTAAGTATGATCTTGCCTTTCTTGACAGACCAGTTTAGACACTGGCTCCTAACTAACTTCCTGCTCTTCATGACACCTGAGAATCATGCTCTCTTTAAAACCCTTCCTCTAGCTGCCCACTGAGGTGTGAGCTGGATATCTTCCCCCAGCCCTTCCAGATCCACTCTGACCACATCACCAGGCTCTTTTTTCCAGGGCTTCTGGGTGGGTTGCGCTACTGTGGGGCATAGGTAGGCAACTGGGGGACAGGGAAAGTGAGCAGAGGCGTGTGCGCCCCCAGCTGCCTCTGTGGGGTTGCTTCGGGGGGCTGCATCCTTGGCTCCACTCTCAGCACCCTCTCCATTTAGTTCCCTCACCCCCACTCCGGTTTCTGACAACTGCTCCTCCACTCTGCCTTCTTGGGTTTGGCGGAGTGGGGGTAATGGCCCTCCCTTGGAGTCTCTTTTCACTGCTCGGGCAGTCTCTTCTCTGAAATTCTCCTCAAATTGTCCCCATTTAAGAGCTGTTTCTTGTGGGGATTACTATTTTAGTTAAATCAATATTCAGTGTATATATTATGAAGACCATAGAAAACATTATTCACCTTTAAGGCAAATAGTGTTTGGTGATAGAATTTCCTTTCTTGATACAACTGCCTTGGGGTTTTGTATGGGTACTTACTATTTAGGCTTCCCTGGTGGCTCAGATAGAAAAGAATATGCCTGCAGTGCAGGAGACCAGGGTTCAGTCTCTTGGTTGGGACCATCCCCTGAAGAAGGGAATGGCTACCCACTCCAGTATTCTTGCCTGAAGAATTCCATGGACACAGGAGCCTGGCAGGCTACAGTCCATGGGGTCGCAAAGAGTCAGACACAACTGAATGACTAACACTTTCACTTTCACTTAGTATTTACCTAAAGGCATTTGTTTTGTGTAATGCCCCCCTTACTAAATCTTCCCATACAGCTTTCCACACCGGCTGGAGCATGAGCTTTTCTCCCAATTCTATTTTATTCCAGGAGTTTTGCCCACGGAGTTCCCATGTTCCTGCCCCAGTCAGGCGTGGGTGTTCTCGAGGTTGGCTGCCCAGCTGTCATTTCCTTCCTTCTCTCTTGTCCTGGAATCGTAGATACTTTCTCTTTCTGGGTTTTCTCACTCATTTTGGTGACATATCTTTATTAGCTTTTTGAGAAAAGGTGTTGGAGGTAAATTCTGTGAGACCCTGCACATCTAAAACATCTTTGTTAAACATTCAGTTCAGTTCAGTCGCTCAGTCGTGTCTGACTCTTTGCGACCCCATGGACTGCAGCACACCAGGCCTCCCTGTCCATCACCAACTCCCAGAGCTTACCCAAACTCATGTCCATTGAGTCGGTGATGTGGATGTGATTCAACCATCTCATCCTCTGTCATCCCCTTCTCCTCCTGCCTTCAATCTTTCCCAGCATCAGGGTCTTTTCAAATGAGTCAAATTAATAATTTGGGTATTGAATTTTGTGTTGAAAGTGATTTTCCCCTGGACTATTGAAGGCATTACTCCTCTGTCTTTTGGCTCTTGAGGCTGCAGTTTAATAATTCGATGGCATTTTTTTATACCTGGTTCTTCAAAAGTCATTCTGTCTGTCTCTGAGCATTAAGTGGCTCTGTTTATCCCCTTTGTCAAGAAGTTCCACAGGGGTGAGTCTCTTCATTCACTGTACCCCCTGGCTTCTGGGAAATTCTTCTGAGCATTTATTTTCTTTTTGTTTTATTTATTTATCTTGGCTATGCCCTGTGGCATGTGGGATCTTAGTTCCCTGACCTGAGATCAAACTTGGGATCTTGGCAGTGAAGCCGAGTCCTAACCACTGGACCTCTGGGGAAGCCCTTTCTGAGTATTTCTTTGCTATCTTCCTCCTTTCCTCTCCCTCTGCTTACTCTCTTTTTGGAAATCCTACAGTCGGAAGATAAGTATGCTAAGTTTATCTTCCAATTTTCTTTTCTCTTTCTTTAATTTAGTTCTCCAACCAGGGATTAAACCTGGGCCCTTGGGAGTGAAAGCACCAAGTCCTAACCACTAGACTGCCAGGGAATTTCCTTTCCTCCAATCTTCTCATCATTGTCAACTATTTCCCATCTCCTAGTCACTCTATTCCATGCTTTGGAACATTTCAACTAGATCTTCAAACTCTCATGAATTTTTGTTTCAATTATTGCATTTTTTGATATCCCTTAGCAGTTCTTTTTTATTTAGTGACTGTCCCTTTTTCAGAACATCCTGTTCTTGCTTAAAGAAGGTAATTTCTTCTCTTATCTCACTGGGACATAGCTTTATTATTCTTCAGTTTCCTCCAAATATCTTTTTAAAGTTTGTTTGAACTTTTCAAATGGAATCTACTTTTCCTGGCTTCTCTAAAATCATTTTTAAGGAAATGGACATGTTATGTCAACAGATTTAAACTGGGCCATCAGCATCCAGAAACAAAGATCCCCAACAGGTCACATACGTCAAGAGGAAAGAGGCCCTCATGAGCCACTCGAATGAAACATGGTCGATACACATCCTGGAGGAACCACGCCAATTCTTAGTCATTTTATTTCTCAAATTATGGTGCCTAGAATTTTAACCTCCCCATTCACCTTCTACCACCAGATCTGTTGGGGTTTTGTTTTCTTTAGTACCATCTTGAAACTAAATGATATGACTTGTGACACATATGAATACATTATCAAAACAAGCAGCATTTATATATTCAACTATTTAGCAAGCATTTACTGAGTGTCTGCTGTGTGCAAGGCAGTGGAAAAGAACACACTCAAGGCTTTGAGGTCCCTGCCCTGCAGGAACTTACTGTCCAGGGCAGTGCCTCATGCTTAGCAAAGCCCACTGAGCCTGGTAGCAGCCACTGCACTCCTCATCAGATCAAGGATGTAAGGCTCAGGGAGGTTCCCTGGTTGGCCCATGACATGTGGCTATTTGGAGACAATGCTGCATCATGAAACTAAATTTTACTTTCTCACAGTCTGTTTCAAAGCCTAGGGTATAGAGAAGCTGGAGAGAATAAACCACAAAAGGAGAGTTCAGAGGATCGGAAGCTGTGCTAGAGTTTTCTAAACAGCACCCAAATGATACATTTAGAGAGAGAGAGAGATTGATTTACTGTAGGAACTGGCTCACAAGGTTATGGAAACCGAGAAGTCCCACGCCCTGCCCTTTGTAAGCTGGAATACCAGGAAAACTGGTGGGGTAGTTCAGGACAAGTCTGAAGGCCAGAGAACTGTGGCTAACTCCCAAACTGAATCTGAAAGGCCAGGAACCAGGAGAGTCCTTGCTAAAGAACAGGAGATGTGACCTCTCAGCCTAGGCCAAGAGAGAATTCACCTTTCCCAACCTTCCAGGCCTAACTGGGCCCTGAAAAGATTAGCTGATGCCCACACCCTGAGGAGGGCCATCTATGGTACTCAGTTCACCAATTCGAATGGTAATTTCTTCTGGAGACACCCTCACAGGCACAACCAGTGATGTTTTACCAGCCATCTGGGCCTCCCTTGGTCTAATCAAGCTGACAGAGGAAATGAGCCCTACCCTCTCCCTGCTGCCCCTGGGTTGGGGGGACACCCCATTTACATTTCAGCAGGGACTCGCTCAGGCAAGTAGCCAGGAACTGGGGCTCGAGGCATCTGGGGAAACAGGAGGCAGGAGGAAGAAGAGACACACTGTGCTCCTCTTACAGGTGTTGGAAACATCTTCTCTACTCCTCTGAAGTTAATCCCAGTGGAACAAAATCCCCACGACTGAATAACTTGCACGCCTGGAGGCAGCAGCGGCCACCCAGCGTGTCAGTCTATCTGGCGAGCCCTCCATGGTGTGGGAGGCCCAGTCAGCACTCCTCGGTCGTGAAAAACACAATGCAACCTGACTCTCTGGTCTCTCTCCCAACCTAAGTCCCTGAAGCAGGAAATTCTACAGTTAAATGTCACTAGAGATGGAGCAAGAAAGGGATAGATTGCAAAAGCAGCAACAGAGCAAGGTGTTGAGCCAAGTTCATGGGCAAGAGAAGTCAGCCTCACACCACCAACAAAAAAGCACATAGAGCCCTGGGAGGCCTGCTCATACCCTGCCTGCCAGGGATCTTCCCCTCCTGTGTGAGCCCCACCCTGAGGATGCAGGTCAGACAACTAGCCTCTGGCATCCCCGCCCCTCAGTGGAATCTCCTGCAGATGAGCCCAGGTTGGGGCTCAGGGGAGGACAAGCGGGAGGGAGAATGGTTCTCTGCAGTGGTCAGACGATGGCTTCCACTGGCCTTCTCCAGTGTATATACACAGACATGGAAACCTAAGATAAATTCTTCCCTCACTGCTGGCTGCTGTTATATAATGTTTCACAGTGTCTCCCTGGGACTCTCCAGGCAGTCTCATTTATTGTCTTAGTGTTGTTCATGATTTTGTTCATGACTTCCAGCTTTGTTCATGACTTCCAAGCTGCTTTCCATAACACTGAGCTGCATGTACATTGGCTACTCATGACATAGCTTGCACCTTTAGAAGTATGCATATATTATCAAGGCTCACGTTGAGAATGGTGTACAGTGCCACAGACTGGATTCCTTTTAAAAAAGAAAAAAACTGGGAACATTAAAAAAAAATGTTTCTGAATTAATTTTAAGCTTACAGAAAAGTTGCAGAATTAGTTTAAATAGTACCAGTATACTTGCCACCCAGCTTCCCCTACAGATAACCTCTTGTATAACTAGAGCAATTATCAAAACCAGAAGCTTCACACTGATGCAACACTACCTCGTAATCTACAGATGCTATTGGAATTCCACCAATTTTCCTACTAATGTCCCCTCTTTTAAAAAATAAATCTAATTAAAAAAATTTTAGATTTATAGAAAATTGAGAAGATATTAGAGTTCTTTCATATACCTCACACCCAGTTCCCTTTTTTAAACATCATATATTAGTGTGATACATTTGCAACCATAAATGAAATCAATATTGGTACATTATTATAAAATAAAGACCAGACAGACTAGAGATGCACACTCAGTGTAACTATTTGTGACCAACTATTTGTGACCCCATGGACTGTAGCCCACTAGGCTCCTCTGTCCATGGAATTCTCCAGGCAAGAATACTAGAGTAGGTTCCATTTCCTACTCCAGGGAACCTCCCCGACCCAGGGATCAAACCCGAATCTCCTGTGCTGGCAGGTGAATTCTTTACCACTGTGCCACCTGGGAAGCCCCTTATAAACTATAGCTCATGCTTTATTCAGATTTGTTTTTATCTAATGTCACTTTTCTGTTCAAGGATCCCATCTAAATATCACATTACCTTATATCTAGTTTCATATCCTTCTTAGACGCCTCTTGGCTGTGACAGTTTTTTCAGACTTTCACTTTCCCATTTTTATGTTATATACAAGTTACTGAAATTAATGTTACAGTTGTCTGTGAAGTTCCCCGGCCAGGGATGGAACCTGAATACCCTGCAGTGGAAACATGAAATGCTAAGCACTGGATGCTAGGGAAGTTTCTAGCTCAGTCTTTAAGTAACTGTATATTCAGTGGAATTGTGAGTGAATTTGAATTTAAAGGGTAAATAACATAGCCAGCAATGGATACAAAAACTGTTGGGATTGTGTGTGTCTTCAATTTGTAGACAGCATGAAAGCTTCTATTTTTATTTTTTATTTTTTTATTTTTGGGCCATGTGGTGCAGGCATACGGGATGGGATCTCAGTTCCCCAACCGGGGATCAAACCTGTGCCCCTTGCAGTGAAAATGCAGAGTCTTTAACCACTGGACTGCCAGGGAAGTCCCACTTCTTCATTTCTAAGATAGAGAAAAGTTTTGTTGCATGAGAGTTCAAACGTGTAAAAAGGAGCATACGAACGGTGAGCAGACAAAGGGGTGGACTCTGCCAGTTATCAATTTGTTGCCTCTCAAATCTAAAATTCATTTTTCATGACTTGACATGCAGAAATGGAGCTATTCTTTATTTTTTTTCGTCAGCTGGCACCATGCTAAACAGTGGAGGGCTACAGAGAGACATTGCAGCAAGAGGAGGAAGGCCTGGTCTGGTGTGTTCCTTCTGGCAGGCGCCTGCAGTGTGGGCTGTTTTTCCTAGCACTCAGCTACTAAGGCATAGATGGCTTTTCCAGCTCCCCACTGTGTAGACACCTTCCCCAATACCAGATTGGAGCCGCTGGGCTCCTGCTGTGCACGGCAGTCAGAAGCTCCAGTGCCCAGCAGCCTCCCCTGGCATCCCTTTTGGGCAGTTTCATAGCAGAATGTCTCCAGTGAGACAGCTCCCCGTGAACTGTATTCCTGGGGCCATAATGGATGGGTTTCTAGCAGGTTCTGACAGTGCAGCACTCACCATTCAGTGGTCTATAGCTGAGCCCTTTCCTGTATTCGTTAGGGTTCTCTCTTAGGGCTACTTCTCAGCAGCCAATTCTTCATTTCTCCAACCTCTTGCTATAGTTAATAATACTATATATTAACCTTTCCTCATTCAAGTAACTGTGTGGTTTCTGTCTCCTAATTGGACCCAACTGGTCTTAACATAAAATAGTTTCAGATTTGCTAACTCATTCCTTTTTAAGAATCATAGAAAGAAATACTCAGTAATTAAACCATGATCTTTATGTGCAGCTCTTTTCATCTTTAGTCTTCCAGTATTCAGTCAAAATATTATTTTTCAGAGTTACTTATATTAGGTCTTTTCTTCCCTATTCCTCCCATGGTCATATTATTTACTTGTAATACATTTAGATTTCTTACTGCCAGTGTTCCATTTGGAATTCTCTCCTCATCCTGGTTGATGTGAATTATTCACTTATTCTTGGACTATATGAACCACTACCCTAGTTCCATAAAAGGGTATGGGTATACTCCTATAAGGGGTTTCCCAGGTGGCACTAGTGGTAAAGCATCTGTCCACCAATGTAGGAGACCCAAGAGATGTGAGTTCGATCCCTGGGTGGGGAAGATCTCCTGAGGAGGGCATGGCAGCCCACTCCAGTATTCTTGCCCGGAGAAACCCATGGACAGAGGAGCCTGGCGGGCTGCAGTCCACGGGGTCGCAGAGTCAGAGGTGACTAAGTGGCAGAGTGTGCACAGAAGCATCCTCCTGCAAGCGTGGTGGTGCCCTCTACCCGTTTCCATCTCTTCCTTTCCATCCAGTTCACATCCACACACCTTCGGTAAGCATCCAGTCTTTTCAGCTTCTGACTTAACCTTCTTGGAATTCTTTTACCAGATGATATATGGGGGACTATAGATGAGTCTCAGCCTCCCTAGAGGGCAAAGACTTAGTTTCATATTCCTCCTGTCTGCTTTGTTTGAAGGCTATAAAGGGGCGCTCATCCCAAAGCTTAATAAAAAGAAATATTTGCTGAAGCTTACCACTGAAAGTCATGTCGGAGTGCAAATTGGTCATTTTTATTAAAATATATTAATTTCTAGGGACTTCTCTGGTGGTCCTGTGGCTAAGATTCCACGCTCCCAATGCAGGGGATCTGGGGTTCAATCCCTGGTCGGAGAACTAGATTCCATATGCTGCCACTAAAGATCCTGCATGCCACAACAAAGACCCAGCAGAGTCAAATAAATACGTAATTTCTTTAATGAATTTCTCATTTCTACCACATTACCATTCCACTTCTCAATATTTAACCTTGGAGAAAAAAAATCACATTTGTGCACAGGTAGATGTGTACAGACTTATTTTCTGCAACATTATTTTTCATGCCAAAAAACCAAACCAGAAACATCCTTAGTATGTATCAATAAGAGACTTGGCTAAAAACATACAATGGGGATAGCCAACCTGGCACGGTATACAATGCAATGGGTTTGTTTGTTTTAACAAAGTAGAGTATGAGAAGCTTAGAAGAAGCTCTAAGACATACTGATGAGTGAGGGGAGGAACTAATTACAGGAAAATAAATATGGTAGAGTATCACTTATGAAAACCAACAGATAAATGAAACAATACCACATATTTTATGTGGGTACATATATATATGCAAATCTGTAAGAAAAAGATTTAGAAGCATGCATTTCAAACTGATTTCATTTGGCAGGGGCTAGGATAGAGGGACTAGATATTCAGGGGACAGGATTTCAAAAGGTACTTTGATCTGTATTGTGCTCACTTTTTAAATAATAATGTGTTCATGTGTTATTTGTATAATTAAAAACAAACAAAATGCTGACTACAGTAACTAAATCAGAAAACCTTTGATAAGGGCCTACAACCTATAGTAGAAACAGATGGCACAGTTAAACAATCAGTGTCTGCCCTTCTATGGAAAATTCTGGAAAATGACAAGGAGCTACCTCTCTCTCTCCCATAAAATACAAATTCTTTTCTAAAAGTTGCCTGAAACTGAGGCTTGCTGTATGCTAATAAAAGTAAGTAAGGTGAGTAATACAATAAGTTAGAATCTACATGCACAGTGAGTACCATATACGCCCCCCACCTGTTCTATAGTTAACATCTGACCAGACCTGCTTTCACATTACATCACTAAAGTGTAAAATCCCAGAATACCCTGCTGCTTTGATTCTTTTCTCTGCTGAGCTGTAGGATGGATATGCAACCTGAGGAAAGCAACTAATAGCTGAGGACAGAGTCCAGGTATCCCAAGGCCTATGCTTTCTATTTCAACCATTTGATGACTGAGGTAAGAAAGGAGACAGCCTTTCTGTATCAAGGTTGTTAAATGTGTCAGTTCAGTTTAGTTCAGTCGCTCTGTCGTGTCCGACTCTTTGCGACCCCATGAATCGCAGCACGCCAGCCTCCCTGTCCATCACCAACTCCCAGAGTTCACTCAGACTCATGTCCATCGAATCCGTGATGCCATCCAGCCATCTCATCCTCGGTCGTCCCTTTCTCCTCCTGCCCCCAATCCCTCCCAGCATCAGAGTCTTTTCCAATGAGTCAACTCTTCGCATGAGGTGGCCAAAGTACTGGAGTTTCAGCTTCAGCATCATTCCCTCCAAAGAAATCCCAGGGCTGATCTCCTTCAGAATGGACTGGTTGGATCTCCTTCCAGTCCAAGGGACTCTTGAGAGTCTTCCCCAACACCACAGTTCAAAAGCATCAATTCTTCGGTGTTCAGCCTTCTTCACAGTCCAACTCTCACATCCATACATGACCACAGGAAAAACCATAGCCTTGACTAGACGGACCTTAGTCAGCAAAGTAATGTCTCTGCTTTTGAATATGCTATCTAGGTTGGTCATAACTTTTCTTCCAAGGAGTAAGTCTTTTCATTTCATGGCTGCAGTCACCATCTGCAGTGATTTTGGAGCCCCCCAAAATAAAGTCTGACACTATTTCCACTGTTTCCCCATCTATTTGCCATGAAGTGATGGGACCAGACGCCATGATCTTCGTTTTCTGAATGTTGAGCTTTAAGCCTACTTTTTCGCTCTCCTCTTTCATTTTCATCAAGAGGCTTTTTAGCTCCTCTTCACTTTCTGCCATAAGGGTTGTGTCATCTGCGTATCTGAGGTTATTGATATTTCTCCCGGCAATCTTGATTCCAGCTTGTGTTTCTTCCAGTCCAGCGTTTCTCATGATGTACTCTGCATAGAAGTTAAATAAGCAGGATGACAATATACAGCCTTGACGTACTCCTTTTCCTATTTGGAACCAGTCTGCTGTTCCATGTCCAGTTCTAACTGTTGCTTCCTGACCTGCATACAGATTTCTCAGGAGGCAGGTCGGGTGGTCTGGTAAAGGGTATACAGGGCTTCCCTGGTGGCTCAGACGGTAAAAAATCCTTCCACCTGCAATGTGGGAGACCTGGGTTCAATCCTTGGGTTGGGAAGATGCCCTGGAACAGGAAATGGCAACCCACTCCAGTATTCTTGCCTGGAGAATCCCCATGGACAGAGAAGCCTGGCGGGCTATAGTCTGTGGGGTTGCAAACAGTTGGACACGACTGAGCGACTAAGCATACAGCACAGCACACAGCACAAAAAGTATTAAAATACCTTCAAGCTTGTATCTATTTTCCTATGGGGAAAAATTAAAAAATAAAAATAAAACTAGAGTCTTAGCCTTATTACATTAAAGGGAAAA
The DNA here is from genome assembly GCF_014754425.2 of Oryx dammah. Lineage (NCBI taxonomy): Eukaryota > Metazoa > Chordata > Mammalia > Artiodactyla > Bovidae > Oryx > Oryx dammah. The sequence goes on from NW_024070193.1 coordinate 16,530,563, forward strand.
AAAGATTAAGATGATAATGAGCCAGAAAGCTAAGTCACTAATCAAAGACAGAGACACAAATACAATTAGTGTTTTGGGCAAGTTGCTCTGAGGATTCTTGGCTAATCCTGAGACTTCCAGAGGCTTCGCATGGGGAGCTGCATTTCAGCCGGGACACAGAAAGGCACTTCCTGCCACTGCGCTCTGGTTTTTTGTGTAGCTTGACTTAAGACCGTGCAAAATAAACAATGGAATCTTGCCCAGGCGTCACATTCCCTTCTGGGAGGAAATTACTATACTGGTGTTTCAACTCCTCTGTTTTGGAGTATATTTTCTGGTATTTTAATTTTTAAATCCCCTAGTCCTTCTCCTGCCTTTTAGGAAAATTGTGTTTTCTAACTTTATAGACTCAAAGCCGTACCTTTTGAAAGCCTCTCTTTGACTTAGAAAATCTGCACAAACAGCAGAGAAATTAGGCCAAGAGAGATTCAACTCCCCCATCGAATGCACATCATTTAAGCACCTGGAATCATGCTTCTTATGCACAGGGAAAAGCACGTTATAAAGCAGCGTGCGTGGTGTGATTCTACTTGTGCAAAGGGCATGTTATTCATGTGGAGAATGTCTGGAAGGAGAGGAGTATCTCGGGGTGGTGGGATGGCTGGCAATTAGCTTCTTCTCTGTACTTCCCTGTATGGTTAACAGTTTAAATATTGAGACTATATAATTTTTATAATTTAAAAGAATATTTTCATTTTGAGGCAATAAAAATGGAGGGTAGGCAATAAAATAACTGGAATAGAAGAAAATGCAAGTAGGAACAACAGGATGCGGTCGGACTGAGGTTCACACTAAGAATCCTCACAGCCTCAGTTGCTTTTCTGTTCCTTATCCATCCCCTGCCAGACCACCATGCCTTCTGGCCTGCACCCTCCTCCAGGAGCCTTCTGTCTCATCCCCCTGCCTTTTAAAAATTTGTTCTCTATAGAACAGCCATATTCTATAGAGAACTCTGTTATTTAAGGACATAACAGAGTCATGTCCTTGAGGTGAAAATCTGATCTGTAGTTCCCCCCAACTTAAAACCTGCAGTGGTCTCCAGTCACACTAGATAAAAACCCAATCTTGTCACAACCTTGAGGCCCTGACTGTTCTGGCCTTTTGCCCCTTGTCCTTTTGCTCACTTTGTTGATGATAGTTCCCGAAGTAGTCTTTCGTGACTCAGGGCCTCTGCATTTGCTGGTCCCAAGTCAAGGCTATGGTTTTTCCAGTAGTCATATATGGATGTGAGAGTTGGACTGTGAAGAAAGCTGAGCACTGAAGAACTGATGCTTTTGAACTGTGGTGCTGGAGAAGACTCTTGAGAGTCCCTTGGACTGCAAGGGGTCCAACCAGTCCATCCTAAAGGAGATCAGTCCTAGGTGTTCATTGGAAGGACTGATGCTAAAGCTGAAACTCCAGTAGTTTGGCCACCTCATGCAAAGAGTTGACTCATTAGAAAAGACGCTGATGCTGGGAGGGATTGGGGGCAGGAGGAAAAGGGGACGACAGAGGATGAGATGGCTGGAAGGCATCACCGACTCAATGGACATGGGTTTGAGTAGACTCCAGGAGTTGGTGATGGACAGGGAGACCTGGAATGCTGTGATTCATGGGGTCGAAAAGAGTCGGACACGACTGAGTGACTGAACTGAATTGAACTGAACTGAGTCAAAGTTATGGTTTTTCCAGTAGTCGTGTATGGATGTGAGAGCTGGACTATAAAGAAAGCTGAGAGCCAAAGAATTGATGCTTTTGAACTATGGTGTTGGGAAAGACTCTTGAGAGTCCCTTGGACTGCAAGGAGATCCAACCAGTCCATTCTAAAGGAGGTCAGTCCTGGGTGTTCATTGGAAGGACTGATGTTGAAGCTGAAACTCCAATACTTTGGCCACCTGATGCACAGAGCTGACTCATTTGAAAAGACCCTGATGCTGGGAGGGATTGGGGGCAGGAGGAGAAGGGGACGACAGAGGATGAGATGATTGGATGGCATCACCAACTCAATGGACATGAGTCTTAGCAAGCTCCGGGAGTTGGTGATGGAAAGGGAAGCCTGGTTTGCTGCTGTCCATGGGGTCACAAAGTGTCGGACATAACTGAGCTGAACTGAACTGAACTGATGCTGAGACAGCTCTTCCCTAAGCTCCACACATGGTCAAGTCCTGCTCCTCAGGGTCTCTGGCAGCGGGGCCAGAAATCTGCATTTTAAATATGTACTTCACGGAATTCTCATGCACACTTATGGCTGCCCAGGTGGTGGTAGTGGCAAAGAACCTACCTGCCAATGGAGGAGACATAAGAGATATGGGTTCGACTGGGTTGGGAAGATCCCCTGGAGGACGAAATGGAAACCCGCTCCAGTATCCTAGCCTCCGTATTCTCATTAATTCCATTCTGTTCTTGCCTGGAGAATCCCATGGACAAAGGAGCCTGGCAGGCCTCAGGCCATGGAGTCATAAAGAGTCTGACACGACTGAAGCAACTTTGTTAGTATGCACATTCAAAAGTTCTGGCTTTTGATGAGCACTCAAGGGACAGGGAACTGAAGAACAAACTTCTGACATATACCTGGCGTACAGCTAGACTCTTGTGAGGCCCCTTGTGAGGCCACGAGGGTTGTCTGGGCTCAGATATTCCTTGAGAAGGACCTGGGTGTGTCTACTCGCAGAAGGATGGGACTTTAGGGTCTCAGAGTACCTCCACCTAAAGCTATTATGGCCAGAATTATAGCTAGGAAGATTCTGCAGTGGTGACTATTATTTATTCATCAATTAGTAAATTAAACATAAAGTATCTGCAATAAGTTCACTTAAGGTGGGCTTGGAGACGGAGCTAGGAAGAGTTCTGAAGCAAGTCCGTCCAGACACCTGCCTCAGACACTTACTACCTGAGAATTAGAATTAGGACTCTGGAGGGCCCATGAAGGAAAAACCCTCAGAAGGTACCGGGAAACTTAAACAAATGCTTTCTGAGCTTATACTTAGGACAAGTTCCTGAGACAGGCTCAGTATATGCTGAGGATATCACAGGAAGATGTGTCCAGGTCTGTCCAACCCACCTCAGAGGGCTTACAGCCCCTCAGAGGAGCTTATCATGGTGCAAAGTGGTTAGGGTTGTTTTGTTATTATTTTCAAGGAATTTACCTAGTCCTACCTGGCAGGCACAAACAGAAATCAGAACTTTACAAGGAGGCTGTGGCAGGAAGAGCAATGGAGAGTCATTACTTTGCTGGCCTCTTCTCTCTGTGCTCCCTTTGGGGACCCTCTCCCACCCTCCCTGTGGTTCAAAAGTTGCTAGTCAAGGTGGTCCTGTCTCTCTCTGGGCCTTCTCGCCAAAATCTTTGGGGGCAGGCACTCTTTTCACTGGGCTTGCTAACCTGGCCCAAGATGAGCCTGGTGCTGGGAATTCCCTGTTGGTCCAGAAGTTAAGACTCTGTGCTTCCACTGCAGGGGGTGTGGGTTCTATCTCTGGTCAGGGAGCCAAGAGCCCATATGCTGTGCTGGCACAGTCAAAAATATTTTAAAAAATAATTTTTAAAAAATGAGTCCTGTACTTTCTGGATTCATTATGGCACCCAGCGGAGAAAGCCTAGGTAGTGAAGAGAAAGCGTCCTAGTGATATCATACAAGCCTTTCGATCCAGACAGACCTGAAGCTGGACCCACTCCTACTCTTCCCACCATAGGTACTAATCAATCTCCTTAGTGCTTCAGTTAGTTTGAGCTCAGTTTCTTCTCTTCTAGTAGAAAGAGGCCTGACTCAGGCACTCACAGGCCTTTGTTTCTTTTGTTATTGTTCCAAGTCTCCAAATAAAAAATGTGCTGTTGGCAGAAAACTGTCTTTGTAATGTGATAGTGAAAGCCAATCTCGGAACAAAGATGGGCAATGTTAACAATCCTACAGAAACGGGGCTTCTGTAAAAACCGGGCCAAGCACAGTCCTCCCATTAGTAGCTCTCTGAGGCTGGTCTCCTGTGGGGGAGTGTCCCTGGCTCTTCTGACCAAATGCTCTGCTCTCCAACTCAACACCACAGAACTCATCATTCCAGCCTTCCTCCTTTCCATACTTGTAACTCCTTTCCCCAAGAGTGAGAAAACCCAGCTCCCATTATCCTCAATATACTTACTTTCTTAAAGCTATAATGCACAGAAAATAGCTTCAGCATTGCTAATTCACACAACTACAAAAAGCAAGTGTTCTAATTAGAGTTCAATATTTGTTTATAATTTGTTATCAATAGTCTGAGGGGTATAGTCAGAACATAGTGTGCGAAAAGTCATAATGGTATACTCAGGCAAGCATAATTCCTGCTCTCATTCCTTCCACTCTGTTCTTATGCTCCCGTCCCCTCCAGCAACCCCTACTCTCTGAAGGTAACCAATCTCATTTCCTGGATTATCCTTCCTGTGTTTCTCTTTTTAAAAATAAGTAGATATATCTGTGTTTTCTTATTTCTTCTTTTCACGCTATAAATGCTCCTTACCACTTTTCTTTGTTCATATGTATTATTGTATAATAATTAATATTGTATATACATATAATAGTATGTATACTATCACTTAATAATATATATCCTGGACATCATTCATTACATCATAGACATATTTGATCTTTTTTACAACTGTGTAGTATTCTACTATGTATGCATACTACGTACATTATCCAACCACTCTCCCACGTGTGGGCATTTAGGTGGCTTTCAATACTTTGCAGTTACAAACACTGCTTCAAAGAATAATCTTATGCATAAGGATTTCTGTTGTTAGAAATGTTTCTTGAGAGTAAATCCCTAGGAGTTGCATAGATGCATCAAATGTTAAACAAATATGTAATTTTCTTAAAAGCTGTTAGAGTTCCCTTTATATGGCTTCTAGTAATCTGCACCTTCCAGCAACATAAGAAAGTGCCTATTTCCTCTAGCCTTGCCACCAGAACGCTGTGTCAAACTTTAAAATTTTTGCTAATCTGACAAGGAAGAAATTTTATCTCAGCACAATTTCTTTAAAAAAAAATCTATTTAGTAAAAAAAAAATTCTGGTATATAATTCCATGAACTTTAATGTATATATAGATTTGTTTAACCACAGTCAGGATATAGAACACTTCCCAAATTGCCTCATGCTGTCCCTTTTTGGTCAAATACTCTCTCCACTCATAAATTCTAGACATCACTAACCTGTTTTCCATACCTGTAGTTGTGACTTGTCCACATGTTATAAATACATCTTGTCATAAAGAGTCATAGAGTATGTAACCTTTTGAAATTTACTTTTCGCTCTACATGATGTCTTTGAGATTCACCCATGTCATTGTGTTCACCAATAGTTTGTTTTTTGTTGCATCCTAACGTATGGATCGGAGAAGGCTACAGCACCCCATTCCAGTACTCTTGCCTGGAGAATCCCATGGACGGAGGAGCCTTGCAGGCTGCAGTTCATGGGTTCGTGAAGAGTCGGACATGACTGAGTGACTTCACTTTCACTTTTCACTTTCATGCATTGGGGAAGGAAACGGCAACCCACTCCAGTGTTCTTGCCTGGAGAATCCCAGGGATGGGGGAGCCTGGTGGGCTGCCGTCTATGGGATCACACAGGGTGAGACATGACTGAAGCGACTTAGCAGCAGCAGCAGCAGCAGCAATGTATGGATGCACCACAACTGGCTTATCTATTTATCCACTGAAAGACTTGGATTGTTTCCAATTTTTGCTGATTATGAATAAAACTTCTATAAAGAAGCATTTTTTTAGGAAAATACTTCGAAATGGGATAGCTGAACCATACGGTAAATATAATATTTAAGAAACTGAAACTAAAAAACTCCTAGAAGTGTGTTGACGATGACATTTTGGATTTGCCACCAAAAGCAAAAGCAACAAAAGCAAACCTAAATAAGTGAGAGTTCAATTAGAAAAAGCTTCAGCACAGCAAAGGAAACCCTCAATAAAATGAAAAGACCACCTACTGAATAGGATATTTGCAAATCATATATCTGATAAGGGGTTAATATTCAAAATATATAAACAATTAATACAACTCAATAGCAAAAAAAAATATAAAATGAACAATCTGATTAAAAAATGGACAGAGGAACTGAGTTGATATTTTCCTAAGAAGATATACAGAAGGCAAAGCAAGTAATCATTTAAAAAATTTTATTTTTGCAGTAACAGTGCAAAGAACCAATGTCATCTTTAAAGGTACTTACAGGGTCCAGTGTTTAAGAATCTGTCTGCCAATTTAGGAGACATGAGTTCAATCCCTGCTCTGGGAAGATTCCACATGCCATGAAGAAATTAAGCCTGTGCACCACAGCTACTGAGCCTCCGCTCTAGAGCCTGCGAGCCACAACTACTGAGCCCACAAGCCACAGCAAATGAAGCACACATGCCCGAGAGCAAGAAAGAACCCACTCCTGCAACACGAGAAGCCACTGCAACAAGAAGCCCAAGTATGACAACTAGAGAAAGCCTGCATGAAGCAGCAAAGCTCATCACAGCCAAACACTGACAAAGCGTTAAAACGAAATAAAAAAAAAGAGGTACTTCATAGCTTTGTTATTAAATTTCTGAACACAGTTTGAAGTTTTGAGATAATTCATCAAAAAAGTAAAATTTTCCCTAAATTTCAACTTCCGAACTTATTATATCAAATACACACACACACACACACACACACAACCATTTTGGATTTCATTTAACTTTGCAGGAATTTTTTGCCTTGTTAAAACAGCTCTAAGATTTTTCTCTATTCTTCATCTCTTAGTAAGAATGGTTTTCAACTATTTTAAAGCTTTGGTACCCTCTTGAAAAGCTAGAGCACAGTGGGAAAATGATGAAGTGAAGTCGCTCAGTAGTGTCCCACTCTTTGTGACCCCATGGACTGTAGCCTACCAGGCTTCTCCATCCATGGGATTCTCCAGGCAAGAATACTGGAGTGGGTTACCATTTTCCTTCTCCAGGGGATCTTCCCAACCCAGGGATTGAACCTGGGTCTCCCGCATTGGAGGCAGGCGTTTTAACCTCTGAGGCACCAGGGAAAATGATAAAGCAATCAAAGAAGTGTAGATTATGAAAAAAACCTGTTAGCAGACTTATTGTTATTATTCATAGGATGATTATTACTTGAAAAACTATTATTTGCAGGGATTACCTTGCAAATTGCTAAGAAAAAATGTTTTCATAACACTAGAAGTAACAGTAGGTAAGTCAAGTTCCTTGCTGGAGTGTGTAAGTTGTGGGCTAAATATGATCCGGTTCTCATACATTTAGTAGTCTTCAAACATTCCAAAGCTTGCAGCACTTTCAATTCACTCTCCTCCCCTTTTCCCCACTCTGTAATCTCCCTCTCTCTTTTCATCTCCACTTGCCCCCACTCTCACCCAGGCCCTCAATTTCAAAAGCACATACTGTACCTGTAGATAGGTTGATTCCCTCAATCCAGCTGTTTATGTTTTTTTTTTTTTAAACTTGTGTCCTGCTTCTATCATCCTAAACCAAGCTGCAACCCTAACTCTATAGCCAAACATGGCTCACTATTTACCACCATATCAAATTGAACTTCCTTGGGCTTATTCTTTATCTACTCTCAAGAGGCAGGACTGGCTACAAAATTTTAGGAGCTCGGTGCAAAATGAAAATGTGGTACCTCTTGGTCAAAGAATGTCAGCAGCAGAGAGGACCCTGTGTAACTGCATGGGGTTGCATGGCCATGAAGTTGGCCCCTTCCACCCTAATGAGGACACTGTTCGTGCTATCCAGCTCTTGAGTCTTCTCGCATGTTGTTCCCTCACCTGGAACACCCTTCCACCAGCACCCAGCTCCTTCCCGCATTAAGCCTTACCCTTTTCCGATTGCATCCATGTTGGGCAACAAGTTGAGGACTAACCTTTAGACATCTCTCTGGTCCTTTTCCTCCTAAAGCCTACGGTAGTCCTAACCATTTACACACATTAATTTTGTCCCTAATTATATACTTCCCTGTGTTATTTTCTATGTCGTTCATTCACCATCTATTGTGGGCCAACTATTTGCCTTGACTGGGCACTCTCTCTCTCCCTCCCTCCCTCCCGAACTGCACTAGGTACTGGGTATACTAAGTCCCCAGACAGTGGAGATCTTGTTTGACTTCTTCATCACTCCAACCCTAGAGATTCACATAGTGGCTCAGTGGCTCATGGCAGACAGATACTGAACAAATATTTGTTAAATAATCGTTGAATAGTTTTTTCTTTCCACCACATGGTGAGTTCCTAGAGACCAAGAACTGTTTTCATTTGTTCCAGACTGTTGATTGAGAACCTGCTATGTGCCTCATTTATTCTATATTCCCTAGCACATTATCTCCAGCACATTATTATAACAAGAGCCAACACTGACTGTTTTATATGTGCCAGCCATTAGTCTAAGTCTTAACTATTATCTCACTTAATTTACCCAATGATTCTATGAAATAGGTCTCATTATTATCCCCTTTTTATAGATGAGGAAACTGAGGCCTAAAGAGATTGACTAACTGGCCCAAAGTCAAACAGCTGCTGTGGTTTGAAGTCAGATGACCAGACAATATTCCAATTTCTTGACTACATGGCTATGCAGCCTCCAGTGAGTATGTTTTGACTGACTGACTTGATTGAACTAGAGATCAAGGAAGAGCAGTGCTGGTGGCACCACAAATCTATAAATAACCATCAAAGAGGTTGGGCTTTATGAAAAACAACAAATCGTTATACAACTCCTTGACCAACACCAGCTGTAATAGGTACATTAGTTTTTGCAAGCTTATGATACAGTAACAGAACATAAACTATGATATCATTTATTTCATTGAAATCACTCAGTCATAAAGTACTAAGTAAGGGAGATAGTCCACTAAGCCACCCATGGAGGCCTGGAGGAAAAGAACACTAAGTTCCTAAATGTTGGTAACTCATAGAGCAATAAACATATTTATTGGACTCAATAAAGCCTGTTGACACCAACAAGCTTACCAAGGCATTAGCAAGGAGAAAGGAAACGGGTAGGAATGAGAAAATAGGAGAGCGGAAAATGGAAAAGCTGAGTCTAATGGAATGCTGGGAGCCCCCGAGAGCTGCCTTAGCTGCTCTGCTGCTGTGGATTCTTGCCCCAAGAGAAGGCAGAACAGTCAAAATAAGCATTAAATTTAGCCAAAAACACGTGGAGGAACTTTTAGTCCTATGGGACTCAGTGAAATGGAGTCAGCAAGTCACTATCTGTCACACTTTGATTTGGAGTCCACATCAAGTAAATGGGCTAGCATATTGCACGTGGATGAAAAACACAAGGCCCAGGTTGATTCTCTGTGTTGTGTTGTCTTGTGTTGTGTTTGGGAGATATATGCCACTCACATAAGTGTGTGATAAGATGCAAGGGGTGAAAGCAGCTATTAACATTGATTAACTCAAAAGTTGACCACCAGCACACACAGCCATTGTTTCCACCAGCACTCGTTAGTGATGGGCTTTGGCTGGCTGGCTTCACAAGAGACAACTGCCATTACAGGAGGCCAAATAACCTTATTTAAGCAGTCAACAGATAATAGAGACGCTCCAGGTATTAGCCTGACTGCATTAGTTTGATTTGTTACTACTGTTCACCTTGTCCTGGCATTAATGGAGACAAAGGCTTAGAATTACTAAGAGCAGAGTTAAGCTATGGATTAGAGAGAGCCTGCGTGTTTCAAGGAAAAGATAATTTTATCTTGGCTTTCATTTCCATTTTCATCTTGCTTGATTCTTCCTCAAAGTTAAAATCTAGTTTTCCTCCTGAATATCATCATATTCTCTCCAATATACTGACAATTGCTAAAAAAAAAATTACCAACACATTATTTCCTCTAACAAGAACAGCCTTTATCTTTTAGGTTTTTGGAAATGATTTTAGGGGAAATATACTAGTTACCATGTATATTATCTTATCTCTTGAATATTCTCACATATTATGAACTCACTTCACAATATTTTATATTATTAGTATCTGAAAATATAAAAGTATGCAGATATTACATTCAGAGTTATTTCTTCAATATGACAATTTCTGTATTTTTTTTCTGATTTCTGAATGCTACTTGTTTCAGTTAAAAGTGCATACTTTTATTATAAACGATTTCAGTTATAAATATGTAACTTCCATTTAACATATTTTTTTCAATTATATACAAAACTGAATTTTAAAAGCACATAAATCTGTTATATTAAACTGTCACTGAAAAATATTGTTCTTTCCTCACCAGACTTTTTACAGGTATAAGTTCATATAAGTAAAAAATAATTTAAATACATTATTAGTTGTTTATCAAGATTTGTGATGCTGTTTCATCTTTTTCTAAAGTCTGTAAGTTTATAAAGAATCCTCATACTTCTCAGACTTGGGGGTTAGGTTTAATCTTAGATAAATTCTACGTAAACTATGATTACTCTTTGAAAACTCTCAATGTATGAAAAGCTCTAGTTCAAAAATACTTAAAATATTAACATTGTGAAATAGTTATACATAGGACTTGCTAAGCCAAGCAAACATTAGGAACAAAACAGAACTGTATGTCTGAAACTGAAAGATGTTGGGAAGATGCACAGACTGTCAACTGTAATGACATTTAAAAAATAACAGCAAAAACAACAAATACATATATGAGTGTATATATATGTATACATATACACATGCTTTTATACACAAAAAGGTGTATAGAAATGTTTAATGATGGTTATCTGTGAAGGAGGAAATTTGAGAGAGGTTTAACTCTTATACTGCTTGAATTGTTTACAATATGTAAATATGACCTTAGGGATTAAATTAAATGGCTATTTGAAAAAGCTTACCCATCACATGACCCTTTCCCCTCCAACCCACTCCTGATGACTTCTAGTCCTCCACTTTAATATAATTTCACAGGAACCTATGAAGAGCAAAGAAGTACCCGGTGGATAAACTGTGACTAACATATTTCATAAATAGGGCTCCAAATTGTATATTACCGAAAGCAGTTCTTTATGTTAAAAAAAAGCGGCTCCACAGTCTGACAGCAGAGACTTCCTCGGAAAACACTTAATGCCTCTGTTCTTCCATTTACTTCCCTGCTGCCCTTCTCTTCCTCCCTGCTCTCCATCCAGCAATAGTGAAATAGGATAAGCACAGCTTACTGCTGACACAGAGCTTACTGGGACACAGAGCGGTCTTTCCTCCAAATTGTTCTCAGTAAACGTTTTTTTAAAAGTTCTAAAATCTGAGTCATGCTACTTTTCCTCATCAGAAAATGCAAACTCCTCTAATCTTGCTCATGCAATTTAAAAATGAAAGAAAAAAATATATAAAACCATGATAGATACAGTAATTCAACAAGAACCTTCTACTCTGGTCCTTACCAGGAGAGAAAAGAAGAGCAGAGGAAAGAAAAGGTAAAAGGTAGAAAAGAAAAGGGAAGCAAGGGAGAATTCAATCCAAATGGGTGAAGCTGGAATACAGCTGCCAGGAAACAACATCGGCGTCCTCCAGCTTATATTAAACAGAACATCCACTCTGGCCTTCCATTAATTAAATGGAAAGCAAATCCCCAGATTCACAGTAGGGAACTGACAGGAACCATGGCAAATGCAAAGAAAATACAGTTTTTGTCCCAGAAAGTGCCCTGGTTATTTCCAGTGACAATGTCAGAACATATACAAAAGACAGGCCGGTTATCCTACCTCCTCAGTCAACGTATTTGTAACAAAACATACAGATGATTAACTGGAAATGGATATAAGCCAGATGATCATTCTCATTTTGATGAATGAAAGTAAAGCATGATATTGAGTGGACGAGAAAAATAACTAAAATTTGCTTTTATTTGTAGCTCAATTCTTTTGCACAATCCAATACTAATGGAATGAATAGGACGATTGATGATTTTACATCTTTACTTTGGCATAACAACATTGCTGAATAAAAAACTTGAAACTAGAGTGTTATAAGAATTTGTATTGATATATGGTGAGAAAATCTCACTGCTTTATGCCAGAAATAAAGAGAAACAAAAGATTCATGAATAAATCATATGCTATATTAAGTATAATCACATTTCAAAATGCAGTTGAAGGGAATTTATTGAAACAAATAACATCTTTGTGCCATTCTTCAGACTATTTGACTTGAATTATTTTGTAAATGGAATCCAGTTGTAGAGTCAATTAGCTATGAGTTTACTGATTTTAATAAACTAATTTGATTAAATTTGCTCACCAAAAATAACTGGCTTTTTCTGCAAATGTTTATTAAAATATATAGGAAAGGCTTTTATTGTAACTAACAGTGCCCAAGTATAACAGGTGCCATGTTATAATAGTTATTTACAATATATTTTCCAATAAAAATGACAATACTCAGATTAAACACAGAAAACATAACATTTTCAATACTTGATATTTCCATTAATTCTTCATGTTCTGCAACTGGAAGATAATTTCACATGTTTAGTTTTCTATTTATTCCAGGAGATCTGTGTTGAAATTTTTTTTTGCCATTAGAAACTGTGATTCTCTATGGGACCTTTTCAGCTTTGCACGCCGATTTTGGAACCAGATCTAAAATTAAGGGAAGATAAAACAGACCTCAGAAATGTTATTTTATTATTAACATTTTCATTGCTACAAGTAATAACTAAGTCTGAAAATTTACCTGGATTCTGTCCTCCTCTAGGTTCAATTTTCGAGCTAAGTCTTCTCTGATATCAATGCCAGGATAGCAGTTTACTCTAAAGACATTTTCTAACACTTCAATCTAAGAATAAGGAAATAGTTATTTAAAATGTTGATCTGTCATCATAAAATAGACTTTAATGTGTATAGCAAAATAATTGCATTCAAATCTTGGGTGATTAATCTGTAAGCTTTTTTTTTTTAATGACTATCCAGAAACTGTTAAACGAGGGAGAGAGAGATGCGGTCTATTGTTTCATTAATAAGGCTTCTAAACTGAGATCCCAAAGTGGATGGGCTTTTTGCCCAACAGGGCATCAGTTAAAGTCTTTGTATTAAGATTATTGGCTGAAAAAACTTCCTACCTGGTTTTGAGTAAAAGCAGTTCTGGGTCTTCGGCCTCTATACCAACTCAACTCTCTTTTCAAAGAAAGTCTCTCTGAGGGTGCAAAGTAATCTTCGTATTTCCAAACACTTTCTTCCGGCACTGAGTGATCCACAGTTTGAGGTAACAAGATCCCACTGGGAAGAGTTGGGACATTTAGACATAGGTTAACTTCTTTCCCTAAAAAGAGAAAAAAGAAATCCCATTTTAGGTGTCCATTTCTATATTTTACAAAGTTGTATAAGAATTTCAGAAACTTGTCTCTAACTTTCCTAGTAGAATTCTTCTGGGTTTCACAGGAGACCAAAATCCAAAAAGCAAACAAAAATGAGAGCTCTGTCTTGCTGATAAAGAACACATTCTGACCTCTGAATGTCATTTATTCTTCCAGTGAGAAGATTTAGAATATATGATATGGCAAATAAACCTAGAGCTCTTCTGAAGTAAATGAAGGCTCCTGGCATTTCTCATGGGTGCACTTCATACCTACTTGGATCTAAGGCCAATGTTCTTTTTATTTCCCATAACACTCAGATGGAGGCATTAAAAGTGCTAGATATTTCAATTATGTACTTGGATGAAAGTAAAGTTTTTCTCTAAGTCTATGTAATATGAAAAAAAGAGAAAAAAGCCAAATTAAACACTGTAAACAAATTAACAAAGAAATTTAAAAATTAAGTTGTGCCGTACCTGAAGAGCCGCAGGTGTCTGCCCAGGGCCTGTGGGGTTTCGTGGATGGAACACAGTCTTTCTTCTGGTCCAGTCCTAAGATACTCTCAATTGAAAAGGGGCAGGGTGAGGGTTTGCCTTCCCCAAGCCGAGCACCTTCCTGAAGGCTAGGAGACATCCTTGCCTGGGCTGCACAGAGCAACAGCTCCAAGCCTCCCTGGCTGGCTCTGCCCCACGTGTCCGGGGCTGGACCTTCCTGCAGTTCACCTCACTGCTCCGCTGACAAGGGGGCTGGATTTAGAACGTCACTAATTAAAATCCCGTTTCAGAAAGTTTTAGCATGTCAATGCACACTGGCCCAGCCAGCAGCTCCAGGAGTTAATTGTTTATTTGTTTGCAAGTAATTAGCAACTAATGGCTACACCACAGGGGCCACCTACAGGGACAAAAAGTGTTATCTCTCCTAAACAGAACACAGACTTAACTTTCTCAAAAGAAATGATGCACACAGACTAGCACTCCTCTTTTATTTGAAATCATCAATGTATAAAATCATGCTTTTTATTCTGAAGTTTATACTTTCATGGACTCCAGTTACCTAAACATACAGGCAAGACAGAAGAGCAGTCAAGTAATAAATAATCTAAGTGAATTTTCTTCCAAAGACATTGGAAAAATAATAATCTCTTAATGCTATTACAGTAATTCTGATGAAAATGCCCGTTTTTCACATGCATATGTAATAGTGACTGTTGTCAATGAAAACACAATAGTATTTGGAGTGCAGCATACTGGAAAAGGTTGGCAATGTTATTAACACTGAGTGTAATTTTCTTCCAAGTGCCTGGATTAACTCACAAGGAACAGTTGCACCAAGTATTTTAAATAAATAATGAGGTAATTCTCTTATTTCATCTTTTCTTTTAAATGAGACAGATATAATATGAATATTCGTATATAACTACCTCCAAGCAACTTAAAAGTATGCCTATTCAAACTAAAGGAAGAATTTCTCTCCCATCAGTTGTTTCAAAGAAAAATACATAATTTATCTTTTAAAGAAAAATTTTTGTTGATATTTTGAGAGACTAGATGGTTCTCATGAGGACAAGAAGACTTGTGAAAAATAACCAAGAACAAAATATTTTCATCATCCTAAGAAAATGTGAAATTAAAAGAGAAATACAGCTGCTAAATGAGAAGATTCTGAAGTGACCACTTCTCACCAAAGTTGTAACACTTTTAGTTCCTTGTACTCTGTTGCTCCTCTTCTTTTAATACCTTCTTGATGATAAATTTAAGTGCTCAGTTTTATCCAGCATTCAGACAACTACTGGGCTTTCCTTGCGGGAAGAAGAAAAATAGTGTGTGCTCAAGGAGAAAATAGCCTCTACAGGACAGAGCTGAACTTTATCAGATTTTGCCCTGTCGTGATGTCACTTCCTATCACGATGTCATAAATACCAAGCTAAATTTCTCCTTATGTGAGCTCCAGTGTGAACAAAGGATTCACATAGAAAACAAAACATGCACGCAAGATGGAGTTATAAATATACAAATAAAGCCATTCTGACAGTGAATAAACTAGTAAACATATATCCTCATGGAGGTTTTGCCTACAGTGTCTTGGAAGGTAAACAGTCAATGGTGGGGGCTCCCCTACTCTGGAGCGACCTGGAGAAAGAGATTGATTCAGGACCTTCCAGATTCTTTCCTTTCCTTTGAAACATTCATTCATTGATTCATCCCACAAATGGAAGAACATCTACTGCGTACCTAAAAAACCGAATAGGATCCTTGCCTTCATGTCTCCACGAAGCTCACGGTGGTGGCAGAGATGGGGGGCAGTGAGACAGCCAACAAACAATGACTGTAATTATTAATAAATAAATTATCTTGTATATTAACCAGTGATGAGGATGGAAAAAGAAGAAAGATGAGCCAGGAAAGCTGGCTCCTCAGTAAGGGTAGAAGGCGGCCTTACTGAGACCTTCGACCCCACCGACTAGGGCCCTAGCGGCACACACTGCAGGATGCCACGGCACAGGCTGAAGCAACTCCAGTCCCCAATTTCTTCTTTATCAACACAGACACTGCAATATTTTATTTATCCTGAGTTGATTTTATGTGGACTTAATACCATTTTACATCTGGATGAGTATATGAAAATAAAAGATAGCAAAGAGTTTCTTTAAAAAACTGGAGGCAATGTTTTCTCATATATCCACTCAACAGACTTTTACAGAGCACTTAACATGTGTCAGACACCATTCTAGGATTAGGAATGAACAAAAGCAAGGTGATTTCAGAGAGCGATAAACTCACTGAAAGGAATAAACAAGGTGCTGGTGATGAAACATAATGGGGGTGGAGGTGGAGTGAGAAGAGGGTCTTTAAGTATTGATGGTCAGGGAGGTCTCGTTAAGGAGGTGACATTTTAGCTGAGGATAAGAGAATGCTAGCACGCCAAGATCTTGAGAAAGAGCATTCCAGTCAGAAGGAACACCAAGTACAAAGGTCTTGCAGCTGAAAGGTATTGGAATATTTGAGGAGGAAAAGGGCAGTTAGCCAGAGAGCGGTGAGTGGTACCAGATGCTAGTGTTTGGAGAGCCAGGCCTGGCTGGATAATGGATGCATTTATGAAGACCTATAAAGACCGTGGTAAGGAGTTCAAGTGCAAAGGGAACCCGGGGCAGGGTTTTAAGCTGGGACTAATATGACAGTCTGAGTTGTTTTTACTCACAGCACTTCTGACACCCAATGCATATGGGCTTTTCCACACCAAGCGATTTTCCAGTTCTCTGTAGACAGCAACAGGGTATCCTGCAATTCAGTTCTGACCTAACTACCCCACAGGTTAAGGGCTCAGTCCACCAAGACTATAGATACCACTTGCAAGTCCCAGGTTGCCACTTGTACTTCTGACTAACTGACTGTAAATTCAGAGTTCCCCTTCACAGGTTCAATTATTTGCTAGAACTCACACAACTCAAGAAGCCCTGCTGTTTATGTTTACTAGAAAAGATACAATTCAGGAGCAGATGGAAGAGATGTGTAGGGCAAGGTGTGGGGGAAGGGGCACAGAGGTTCCATGCCCTCTCTGGGCACACCACCCTCCCAGCACTTCAATGTGTTTGCCAAGATCAGAATCCTGATCTTTTTTTAGTGGCTTTTTTTATGGAGTTTCATTAAATACACAAGATTGATTAATCATCAGCTATTGGTGACTGACCTCAATCTCTAGTCCCTTTCCCCTCTCGAGATTGGCAGGTGGGGCTGAAAGTTATAAACCTCTAACCTAGGTTTGGTCTTTCCTGTGACCAGCCCACACCTTGAAGCTATTGAGAAGCCCACCAAGAGTCATGTCATTAGAATAAAAGATGCTCCTATCACTCTTATTACTCAGGAAATTCCAAGAAATTTAGTAGCTGTGTGCCTGGAACCAGGGACAGAGAACAGATATATTTCTCTTTATAGCACAGATAGGATTTAGAGTTTTAAAATCCCATCCTGGCTGCTACATAGAAAGAGACTGAAGACTGATGAGTGTAACCAGTGAAATCGAAGATCACCTGAGAGTTGTTTATTCACTACGTTCCTATTGAGCATATACTAATGCAAGGCATTGTTCTAGGTATGATGATAAGAAGAGATAACTGTCCAGGGGCAAGAGATGATGACTAACAGTGGATCTGGGAAGTGGTACAATTCTTTAAGAGGTTGTGGGAGATGAAGTAATTGGATAATTAGTTCCAATTCTTTCATCCCCACAATATATTATATAGCTATCTCCTTGCTGTGGCCTCATCGTGGATACAGTGTACTTCCCACCTCTCAGCTTTGGGCTTGTCCATGTGACTTGCTTCAGTCAACGGCAAGTGTTGTGACTAGAAGCCTGAAATATGACTGGTTTGCCCCCCTGAGCTTCTGACATCACTGTGTGGTCATCCATGGGGCAGTTGCTGCCTCTCAGCGTAAGCCCTAGAATGAACACATGTGAAGGAGACCCCACCCATCCTGCAGCTTGAGCCCAGGCAAACTCAGCCAAACACCAACTGACCTGCAGTTTCATGGGTGAGAAAAATAAATATTCGTTGTTTATTAAGCTACTGAGATTTCTGAGGTTATCTGGCATACAGCATTGTGGAGGAAACAGCGCCTTCATGTGGGAACAGAAAAACACATCTTGCTGGTGGGGTAGAAATGAAGGAAAGAGAGGCATTAAGGATGACTGTTTATTTGGCTTGAGCAAAAATAGTGTCATTTATTGGGGTGTGGAAGTCTGGACTAGGGGAGGAAAGGTTTGGGGGGAAATGAAGAGTTTCAGTTTGGATTGCAAGTGGGTTACTGGATTTCTGAGTTTGAGCTCAGGGTTGAATCTCTAAGTTTGTGCATCACTAGCACAAATCATATGTATTAAAACCATTAAAAGCCAGAGGTTTGTATGAGATCATCCAGTGAATGGCCCTAGACACAAGAAGGATCTTAAGACCAAGTCTGAGGTATTTCAATATTTAGAAATTGGAGAAGATGTGCTGGAGAAAGAACTAGAGAAGGAAACAGGTAGTAAGCCAAGGGAAAAATCTGGAGAAATGATAATCAACCCAAGAGAGGAAAAAGGATCAAGGAGAAAGATGGTTACAACGATATCTAAGTGGTCTCACTGCGTCCATTCTTGATCCCATATGGTTTTCTATCAACACAGTAGCCAGCAAGAGGGATTATTTAAAAACATATCCGTTCATGTCACAACTCTGCTCAAAAAATGGCTTCCCATCTCAGTAAAAGTCAGTCTTCATAGTGTTACACAGGGTGTCCCATGATCTGCCAGCGCCCCTTCCCGATCTGATCTTATCTTTCATCACGTCTCCCATGTGGACTTTGTTCTGGCTACACGGGACCTCTCCTATTCCTGAAAACACAGGTGCAGTTCTGCCTCAGACCTGTACACTGGCTGTTTTCACTCCCTAGAATGTTCTTCCCTCACATATTCTCACAGTTTACTTACTCTGTTAGCTCCTTCAAGTATTTCCTTAAATACAATTTTTTCCAATAAGGCTTACTCTTTCAGTCCCTTAAAAAATTTCAGGAGTCTTGATGCCCTTTCTCCTGCCCTTTTGTCTTATTATATGTTTATCTTGTTTTCTGTTTATCGCCTGTTTCTTATCTTTAGAATTTTTGTTTGTTCTAGCATCCACAACAGTGCTCAGCTAAAACTAGATGAAATAATAAATGAATGATCAGCTGTGTCAATGCTGCTAAGAGGCTGGGTTAAAAGAAGACAGAAATGTATCCACAGATTTGTTAACAAGGGAGTTACTGTCAACTTTGGCAAGCTGGAAGGGTAGAGGAAAAAAGCCAAATTTGAACTAAACTGGAGAATGAATGAGATATTTCTGTTATAGCAATACGCTGGGCCATATTACTTGAAAGACTCTTCCACTACAAAACAATTAGATCTTGTATAAAATATATCTTCAAGTGCAATGCTGAGATCTGAAAAAGTAAGGGAAATTTTGTTTCCTCACCACACGAAACAGTAAAAACCCAACAACCAAGAACTGAACTCAGAACTGGGAGCAGTGATCAGCAGACAAATGATAAATAAGAGGTCACCCACAAGAGCAAAAATCCTTAGCATCACTGAAACCAGGATTCTAACCCTCAGGCTAGTAGTAGGTAGGGGAGTTGAACAGAAGATTCTCACTTGAGGTCACTTTAATATTGGTTCCCGGCAAAAGCAGACCAAACGCTCTCTGGGAGAAAGTCTCGCTAATTTAGGTCACAAAATTCCCACAGATTAAAATTAAGCAAACATAATCTCACAATCAAAGAGAAGTAAGCACATGCGGGCAGCCACCATGATAGGTATAGAGGCCAACATGGAGAGGAACTGAAGTCTCCTGTCAACAGTCACATCAACTTGCTAGCTGTGTGAATATGCCACTTGGCAAGTGAATCTTCCAGCTCCATTCAACCCTTCAGATGACTAAAGCCCCAGATGACATCTGACAACAATCTTAATGGAAACTATAAGACAGGACTGGGTATCCAAGTCACTCCTGAATTCTTGACATAGAGAAACAGTGAGAGGTATTAAATGAACACTACTGTTTTAAACCACCAAGTTTTGGGTGATTTACACAGCACTAGATAATTTATCTAAAAAGCTCCATCATAAAAACCTGAGAAGGGGGAACCTGTAGGGAGACAAGAACAAAAGATAGAACATAAATTACCAATATTAGGAATAAAGAGGTGATACTGCTATAGAGACTACAGACATTAAAAAAAAAAGGATATAATGAACAACTTTATACCAGTAAATCCAGTAGCTTACATGAAATAGGCAAGAATCTCAAAAAAATACATATTACAAAAACTGAAACAACATGAAATGGAAAATATGACTAGCTACATATCTATTAAAGAAACAGAATTGGTTATCAAATTCTTTCCCACAGAGAAAACTTCTGGCCAAGATAACTTCACTGGTGAAGTTTATCAAACATTTAAAGAAAATCTTATACAAATACCAATCTTACACAAATACCAATCTCTCAGAAAATGGAAGAGGAAGGACCCTTCTAAATCTGTTTTATGAAGTCTGAATAACCCTGATAACAAAAAAAAAATTTTTTTTTAATTATAGACAAATATCTCTTATGAACACTGATACAAAAACTTTAAAATATTAGCTAACTGAAGGTTGACACATATAAAAAGGATAATACATGATGGCTAATTAATGGCCACTATAAGAGATCTCTTCAAGAAAATTAGAGATACCAAAGGAGCATTTCATGCAAAGATGGGCTCGATAAAGGACGGAAATGGTATGGACCTAACAGAAGCAGAAGAGATTAAGAAGAGGTGGCAAGAATACAAAGAACTGTACAAAAAAGATCTTCATGACCCGGATAATCACGATGGTGTGATCACTCATCTAGAGCCAGACATCCTGGAATGTGAAGTCAAGTGGGCCTTAGAAAGCATCACTACGAACAAAGCTAGTGGAGGTGATGGCATTCCAGTTGAGCTATTTCAAATCCTGAAAGATGATGCTGTCAAAGTGCTGCACTCAGTATGCCACCAAATTTGGAAAACTCAGCAGTTGCCATAGGACTGGAAAAGGTCAGTTTTCATTCCAATCCCAAAGAAAGGCAATGCCAAAGAATGTTCAAACTACTGCACAATTGCACTCATCTCACACGCCAGTAAAGTAATGCTCAAAATTCTCCAAGCCAGGCTTCAGCAATACGTGAACCAAGAACTTCCTGATGTTGAAGCTGGTTTTCGAAAAGGCAGAGGAACCAGAGATCAAATTGCCAACATCTGCTGGATCATGGAAAAAGCAAGAGAGTTCCAGAAAAACATCTATTTCTGCTTTGTTGACTATGCCAAGGCCTTTGACTGTGTGGATCACAATAAACTGTGGGGAATTCTGAAAGAGATGGGAATACCAGACCACCTGACCTGCCTCTTGAGAAATCTGTATGCAGGTCAGGAAGCAACAGTTAGAACTGGACATGGAACAACAGACTGGTTCCAAATAGAAAAAGGAGTATGTCAAGGCTGTATATTGTCACCCTGCTTATTTAACTTCTATGCAGAGTACATCATGAGAAACGCTGGGCTGGAAGAAGCACAAGCTGGAATCAAGATTGCTGGGAGAAATATCAATAACCTCAGATAGGCAGATGATACCACCCTTATAGCAGAAAGTGAAGAGGAACTAAAAAGCCTCTTGATGAAAGTGAAAGAGGAGAGTGAAAAAGTTGGCTTAAAGCTCAACATTCAGAAAATGAAGATCATGGCATCTGGTCCCATCACTTCATGGCAAATAGATGGGGAAACAGTGGAAACAGTGTCAGACTTTATTTTGGGGGGCTCCAAAATCACTGCAGATGGTGACTGCAGCCATGAAATGAAAAGACGCCTACTCCTTGGAAGAAAAGTTATGACCAACCTAGAGAGCATATTCAAAAGCAGAGACATTACTTTGCCAACAAAGGTCTGTCTAGTCAAGGCTATGGTTTTTCCAGTAGTCATGTATGGATGTGAGAGCTGGACTGTGAAGAACACTGAGCACTGAAGAATTGATGCTTTTGAACTGTGGTGTTGGAGAAGACTCTTGAGAGTCCCTTGGACTGCAAGGAGATCCAACCAGTCCATTCTGAAGGAGATCAGCCCTGGGGTTTCTTTGGAAGGAATGATGCTAAAGCTGAAACTCCAGTACTTTGGCCACCTCATGGGAAGAGTTGACTCATTGGAAAAGACTTTGATGCTGGGAGGGATTGGGGACAGGAGGAGAAGGGGATGACAGAGGATGAGATGGCTGGATGGTATCACTGACTCAATGGACATGAATCCAAGTGAACTCCGGGAGTTGGTAATGGACAGGGAGGCCTGGCGTGCTGCAATTCATGGGGTCGCAAAGAGTCGGACACAACTGAGCGACTGAACTGAACTGAACTGAACTGATAACATCTTTCCCAATGATTTCAAAATATAAACATCAAAATATACGAATCAATTAAGAAAAGGGTTGTAAAACCTTCCATATAATCAATCCTCAATATCTTTCTACATTTATTTTGAAATAAAAAATAAAAGCCTGACACACTGACATTGAAGAGAAGAGATTATAGGAATTATAAAATTGGAAGTCTATATTTTAAACATCTGTATGTACAAGATGAAGTAAAAATGAGATGTTTATGTTTTATTTTGCTCTAGTAACTTGTAAATCAACTCAGGCTTTGCTAACATTTTCTAATTATGTATTTCAACTAAATCTCAAATCATTAACCATCAGGAAACATGTACACTGTCTTAGATGTTTTTGCAGTTTTCAAAAAACGATTCATATCACAATAAGAAAGAAAACCAGCCTGTGAGTATAATAAGAAAGAAAACCAGGCTGTGAGGATAAGAAAGAAATGCAATAAGCAAAGCTCCATGACGTTAGCCTCTTACTTATGCATAAAAATAACACTGTTCTATTTGAGACCCTCAGAATTTTTAAATGTTTTCTAAAATATATAAAAGACTTTAGATTTTACTGTTAACACCTTCAGTATCTCCTAAAAAATCCCAAAGTAGACATTCAATTAATATTTCTTAAATGAATAAATAAATGGAGGGATGGATAGATGAGACTAGGAGGAGGAGACATTAGTAAATACACATAAATGTTGTGTGTTTGCTATTGTTGCCATTGCTTCTTAATGTGTAAGAGTATTCCCAGTTTTCTATGAACTACTTATATATCACTCCAGGGTAATCCACAGATTAGACATTATGACATTCTGTAATTATAATTCAATAAAAGTGAGATGGGGGATTCCTTATTTTAAATTGGGGTTTAAGAGTTGGACTATAAAAAAAGCTGAGCGCCAAAGAATTGATGCTTTTGAACTGTGGTGTTAGAGAAGACTCTTCAGAGTCCCTTGGACTGCAAGGAGGTCCCACCAGTCCATCCTAAAGGAGATCAGTCCTGGCTGTTCATTGGAAGGACTGATATTGAAGCGGAAACTCCAATACTTTGGCCACCTGAAGCGAAGAACTGACTCATCTGAAAAAGACTCTGATGCTGGGAGGGATTGAGGGCAGGAGGAGAAGGGGACGACAGAGGACGAGATGGTTGGATGGCATCACCATCTCAATGGAGATGAGTTTGAGTAGACTCCGGCAGTTAGTGATGGACAGGGAGGCCTGGTGTGCTGTGGTTTATGGGGTCACAAAGAGCTGGACACGACTGAGCAACTGAACTGAACTGATAGGTGTTTTACAATGTTATGTTAGTTTTTGTAGTACAGCGAAGTGAATCAGCTATATGTATGCATGTATCCCCTCCTCCTGAACCTCCATCCCACCCATACCATCCATCCAGGTCATCACAGACACCAAGATGAGCTCCCTGTGCTATACAGTAGCTCCCACTAGCTACCTGTGGGGGATTCATTTAAAATCTGAGCTTACAATTTCAGAATCCTGAGGCACAATTCATGTCTATGATACTCTGTCATCCCTAAGGCCATTAGCCTTGGCTATTACTTGAAATACATCGTATAATCCTCAATGGTTACAAGGTTGAAGAGAAGAATAAGCTTTAGTCGCTTAATCGTGTCCTACTCTTCGCGACCCCATGGACTGTAGCCCGCCAGGCTGCTCTGTCCATGGGATCCTCCAGGCAAGAATACTGGAGTGTGTTGCCCTTCCCTTCTCCAGGGGATCCTCCTGACCCAGGGATTGAACTCGGGTCTCCTCCATTGCAGGTGGACTCTTTACCATCTGAGCCACCAGGGAGTTGGGATTATTTCACACATACTTTTGTCTCTCCTGGCAACCATTACAGTGCTCATCAAACATAAGATATTAAATAAAGATTTGTAGAAAAGTTCACTCTATTTATATTTAGAAAACATTTTAGGCTTTTCTCAATCTCAAAAGATTATAGTTTCATATTTGTACATTTTCAAACCAGTCAAAATTGTTTTCTGTACAGTGCCTCTTGTTATATCAAGTTCTTGGTTTTAAAAATTTTAATATAAGATTATCTAAAACACTGATGCCTTTTGATTTTAAAAAATTCATGTAATATTTACTATGGTACATAGAGTAAAATGATAGTTTCCTTCAATTCTACCCCATTTTTACTGTCCAACCCACTGGCCGCCACTATGACAGTTTAGAGCTCCTTCCTATCTTTTCAGAATGCCTTGACATAAATAGGTAGCTGCACACACATGCTTTTATCCACAGGGAGCCAGACACACATACTGTTCTGCAATGTGGTTCCCCAACACTGACATGACATAAGCCCATACAGCTCCATCCCATGCTTCAACAGCTGCCTGATGCTACAGTAAGCGGAAGAATCACAATTTATTGAACTACTCCCTTGATAACGGCACTTGAGTGTCTCCAATTTTTTAAACTCCAACAAACAATGAATACCTTCTTAGCACAAATGCAGGAGTATTTCCATGAAAAAGTTTCTTTGAAGAATATATTATTTTTTGTCACCCAAAAGTAAACCAGAATTTATTATGAAGAAAAAAGAATATGCTTTTTGTGAATTCTTCCATATTTCATCCCAAAATCTTTACCAATGCACACTCCCACCCAGTATGCTGCTGCTGCTGCTGCTGAGTCACTTTAGTCGTGTCTGGCTCTTCGGGACCCCATAGACTGCAGCCCATCAGGCTCCGCTGTCCATGGGATTTTCCAGGCAAGAATACTAGCCCCTGTCTTTATGTCCTCCCCAGACTGACATTGAGGACAAGAAAATTCAGGGCTAGGTTAAATTAGACTCAGGATTTCCCTAGACTCAATAATCAAAGATAAAATAGTTCAGGATTTAAGGCTTCCAGGGGCTCAGGCCTACATGTTAGTGTCACTTAATCTAATCATTGTAGATTAAATTAGAGTTGTCAGTTAACTTGAGAACCTGATTGTGAGTTATATCATTGTTTCTGGAGGATAAATGCCATAGTTTTCTTATCAACTTAAAAACAAACTTAACTCACAACAAACATGTATTAAACTCCAGCATGTACAGGGATGTACTAGGTAACCAGGAGATGAAATGATTTCTGCCCTCAAGAAACTCATGATTAAGGTAGTAATTAATATTAATTTTGTTAGGTGTCATGATGTGATTGTGGTTACATTTACTAAAAGTCCCTCCAAAAGATTCTACTTAAATATTTATAGGTGAAATTTCAGAATGTCTGGGTTTTAGTTTAAAATACTTCAGAAGGGCTTTGCTGGCGGTCCAGTGGTTAAGAGTTTACCTTGCAATGCAGGGGACACTGGTTCGATCCTTGGTCTGGGACAGTCCCGCATGCCATAGAGCAACTAGGCCCATGTGCCACAACTGCTGAAGCCTGCACACCTAGAGCCTGTGCTCTGCAACCAGAGAAGTCACTGCAGTGAGAAACCTGACCACCACAAGGAAGAATAGCCCCCACTCGCCCCAGCTAGAGAACGCCCACGCATAGCAATGAAGACCCAGAACAGCCAAAAATAACTAACTAAATAAAATTATTAAATAAATAAATAAAATACTTCAGGAAAACAAGAAAGAAAAGAAAGATAATTGAAGCAAGTGTTGTAAAATGTTGGTAAGTGCTGAATTGGAGTGATGGGTATATGTGGATTCACTGTCCCTAATGAATAAAAATATAATATCATGGGTTCACTATTCTCTCTACTTTTGTAAATGTAAGTAGCACAAATAAATACAAAATTTTAAAGATGTGTGCACAAGAAGTTGTGCATGGGAGCAAACAGGGGCCCAAATCAGCTTGAGTGAAACTGAACAGGACTGATGGGTGGTAAGAGCCCAACTCTGGCTTCACACTACCTGGGTCCAAATTCCAGCACTGACTCTTTTTAACTATGTGACCTTGGGTATGTAACTTAGCCTCTCTATGCCTCAGTTTCCTCTATAATTAAATGGGGATAATTGAGGATCAAATGAGATTAATACCTGCAAAGCCCTTGAAATAATCCCTGATACATAGTAAATGTTATGTAAATTATTTGCTATCATTTATTACCATTATCAATGTTACTAGAAGGCTTTTCAGATATGTCTTCAGGTAGAGATGTTTCAAGAAAAGGTCAGAGAAAAGCAACATAATGAAGGGCAATTAGGTGTAGTTATAGGGGTATGTGTGTGTGTGTGTGTGTCTGTTTGTTGAGGGGAGTAAGAGGGAGAAAGTGACTAAGATTGCCACATTTCTAGTTTCTGTGACCAAATGGATAATGATATCAGCTGCCTGCCAATGTAGGAGACCCAAGAAATGGGGTTTAATCCCTGGGTCAGGAAGATCCCATGGAGAAGGGAATGGCAACTCCAGGATTCTTGCCTAGAGAATCCCATGGATAGAGGAGCCTGGCAGGCGAGAGTCCTGCTGCTGCTAAGTCATTCAGTCATGTCCGACTCTGTGCAACCCCATAGATGGCTGCCCACCAGGCTCCCCCGTCCCTGGGATTCTCCAGGCAAGAACACTGGAGTGGGTTGCCATTTCCTTCTCCAATGCATGAAAGTGAAAAGTGAAAGTGAAGTTGCTCAGTCATGTCCGACTCTTCGAGACCCCATGGCCTGGGGCCTACCAGGCTCCTCCATCCATGGGATTTTCCAGGCAAGAATACTAGAGTGGGTTGCCATTGCCTTCTCTGGGCCAGAATCCATAGGATCGCAAAAAGTTGGATACAACTGAAGTGACTTAGCATGCACTCACACATCATTAACAGAAGGAGTAGAGGTGAAAGAGAGTTTACCACTTGAAAATTGTGTTTCTAATCATATAAACAAATCACAAAGTATTTAGCAAACTGAATTACCTCAGAATGAAAATATAGTTCCCCAGACTGAGAAGGTAAAAAATTAATGAAAATTGGCAGCATGCAATTTAAATAATAAAGGTTCTAAAAATACTGTAGGAGAATTTATCTGGATTTGTAAACTTTATTGTTATACAGTTCACACATATAACCTAAACAAAGGAGCTCATTTTAGCACTAGAAGATAACTGGAAATAACATTTCCACAATCTAGCAACTCAGATATTAGTGGAATTGACTTAAAGCAAATATATATTTCTAAATGGTTATAATTTTAAAAGGCAGCTGTCATTTCAGCAGTGTTTTCAGAACTGATGACACAGAACTGATGCTGTATTCTCATTATTTCCTATCAGGCAGCATATCATTTTGATTAGTCTCATTATTGGTGATTTTAACTTTCAGCATTTGATTAAGATGGTGTCTGTCAGGTTTTCCCACTAGAAAGTTACTCTTTCCCCTTTTATAATGTAATTTTTTTGGGGGGTGAAGTTATTTTTAAGCCTATGCAAATACTTTGCAACAAATATTTTTATTCATTTATTTATATCAATATGAACTCATGGTTTTCTATTTTATTTAAGGAGTTATAATCTCATTACTTATTGTGATGCTGAAATTTCCCCTGATTTGGCTAATGGAAGCCCCCTTCTAGCTGACTTGCTTTCTTTCCACACATCATTTTTTGATGTGGACCCTTTCTAAAGTCTTTGTTGAATCTGCTACAACGTAACTTCCATTTTATGGTTTGGTTTTTTGGCTGTGAGGCATGTGGGATCTCCCTGACCAGGGACTGAACCCACATCCCCTGCATTGGAAGGGGAAGTCTTAACCACTGGACAGTCAGAGAAGTCCCTTGACACATCATTTTTGAGCACTTTCTACCTCCTAGCACAAGGTGTCTCAAGTATATCTTATTCTTTTCTTGCTCCAGACCTAGAGTCAGCCATTTCTCTGAGCAGTCCTATTTCTTTTTAATGAACAATGGTGTTTGGAAGCCAAGATATGGGCTCAGATGTGCATCCACTGTTATTGGGGCATCTCTCTCAAGAGGCTTTCTCAATGAAAAAGGTAGGAAATAAATGCAGGTATGTGACATATACACACTTTATATCCAGTTTACCCCTATACGTGTATTAAAACCTGTGAGTTCACATGTGCTGTGCTTAGTCACTCAGTTGTGTCCGACTCTTTACGACCCCATGGACTGTAGCCTGCCAGGCTCCTCTGTCCATGGGGATTCTCCAGACAAGAGTACTGGAGTGGGTTTCCATGGGAATCTTCCAACCCAGGGTTCAAATCCAGATCTCTCTCACTGCAGGCATTTTCTTCACCGTCTGAGCCAGCAGGGAAGCCATGCTGCTGCTGCTGCTGCTGCTGCTGCTAAGTCGCTTCAGTCGTGTCTGACCCTGTGCGACCCCATAGACAGCAGCCCACCAGGCTTCCCCATCCCTGGGACTCTCCAGGCAAGGACACTGGAGTGGGTTGCCATTTCCTCCTCCAATGCATGAAAGTGAAAAGTCAAAGTGAAGTCGCTCAGTCGTGTCCGACTCTTAGCGACCATGGGTACCTCTAATTCCAATCTAGCACTAGAGGGCTTATTCTAACTTTCCCTCTTTCCATACAGTATTTGCAATTCCCTTCTCTGACAGTGAGAATCCTGGCTTTTTTTATCCTTGATATATTTACCTATTGCATGTATCCCCCTATGTAACCCAATTGCCACTGCTACCATCCCTTCCCCACAGAGATGCAGCCAGCTCTCAACCTGCACAAAAGCCCTCACCATGCTTGAACACCAAAACAGCCCTCTCAGGTATCCTCACCCCAGAGCTGCTCCAGCATCCTATTGCCTGGGGGTTATCTCTCCACCAAAATGCCATTTTTGCCCATCTTTTGCTCTGACGCCCTGAACAGGCTCTGGCACTGCACACCAGGGCGCTCCTTTGTCAGGATGCCCTACTCCGCTTGCTGGACTCCACCACCTCATTCTGGGCCCCCGTGTCTCACCACCCTGCATAGATTCCTATTTTATTTGGTTACACCTAATGGCTTTAAGGGCTTTTCTAAAGCCCCTAAAGTGGTAAAGAATCTGCCTGCCAATGCAGGAGACACAGGAGACCCAGGATCAATCCCCAGGTTGGGAAGATCCCCTGGAGGAGGAAATGGCAACCCCCCTCTTGCCTGGACAATCCCATGGACAGAGGAGCCTGGTGGGCTACAGACCACGGGGTCACAAAGAGCTGGATGTGACTGGGCAACTGGGCATGCACACAATGGCTTTAGGGCTGAATTATTCAGAAAGGGAAGAGGAAAAACCATACACTTGTTTTTACATGAACTCACTGTCTTCTGTGATTAAGACATTATTTTTGCCCCTATATTATTTTGATCATGACTTAGCTAAATCACTCATATAATTTTTCCTTTAAATCAGTATATTTCATAAAGTACTGAGTTTACTTAAGACAATGTTAATTTGTGCATAATCTATGATATCTCATATCAGTAGTTTATCTAGTTTCTCCACCATCTGTTTCAAATCACAACCTCAATTAAAAGTGTTTTTATCCAAAATCAGGGTAGAAGTCAAAATCCTCACTTAGGCTGTTAGGCTTTACATGATGTTATCTCCTCTTCCTCCTCCCCAACAGATTCCTCCACCCTGGCTCAAGCTTTCCTGCCACTCTGATCTCTACGCAATCCTTCAAACAGAAAGGCCACTCCTGCCTTAGGGCATAGTGCCTCTACCCAGGTTGTTTCTCTTCCTGAAACACTTTTTCCTCAGATGTACTCATCCCTCACTCCAGTGACTCCTTCACATTTTTGTTCAGATGCCACCTTTTCAATGAAGTCCACTCTGACAAGCTTATTTAAAATTGCAACTGCTCTTCACCTCATTTTCCCTGTTTTCCATAGCACTCCCCACTTTCTAATATACTTTATTTCTTATACTGCATATTACGTTTATATTTCATTGTCCTTCTTCCTACCATTGCCACTAAACTGTAGCTCCACAAAGGCAAAGGTTTTCAACATTTTGTTCATTACCTAATATTTATTGAATGAAGACATCGATTTCCTGAGGCAGTTTAAAATCCCCAAACTAAATTTAGGGCACCATCTAGTGTTTTTGGAAGGATGTGCTGATTTACTGTGAGACTTAACTACGTTGGTGGTGGTTTAGTCGCTAAGTCGGGTCTGACTCTTGTGACCCCACAGACAATAGCCCGCCAGGCTCCTCTGTCCATGGGATTCTCCAGGCAAGAGTACTGGAGTGGGTTGCCATTTCCTTCTCCAGGGGATCTTCCCAACTCAGGAATCGAACCCAGGTCTTCTGCACTGCAGACAGATTCTTTACCAACTGATCTATGAACAGTACTCGTATACTCAATTCTCAGTAACTCTTTTTACTGCCCTCTGTAGTACTATAAAAAGTTAAAAAACAAAAAATAAAATGATTTCAATACTTTACCAGTCATGGGACTTATTGGCTCCTCTAACAGCAATCTCTTTTCCAATGACTTGCCTACTGCTCCCGAGAACTTCTGGGGAGTAGTAATGTCATGCAGGTCTGTCTTTTAACCTTTGGGAATCTCCCCTCTCCCCACTGCCAAAAAACAAAGACCAAAAAAGAGAGTAACAGCCTTTGCTGGTTTTGTACCTACACCGTTTCTCCAGAATAACACAATATATATTTATTGATAAATTCTTTTTTTTTTGGCTGCAAGTCTCTAAATCAAAGTGATAAAACACTAGCGAGGATAATGGTAATATTATTTAAAATACTATCCATATTCTCTACAACAATGAGGAGAGTCTTCTGATTTAGAAAAGAATGGTTTCTTTAGTTATGATAAAGAGGGGGAAATGAAGAAAATGAAAGCTGCTTTAAAAGCATTAAAACATTTAAAATGAAAAGAATACTTAGCTTATTTTTACTGAAAACTTATTGTGCCCAGCACTATTCTGAAAGCTCATTAAACATCTTCCGGACTCTACCATGTAGGTTCTCTACATCAAGCCCCACTTTTTAGATGACAAAATGGAGACACAGAGAAATTAAGTAACTTGCCTAAAGTGTCATAAAACTAGTAAAGACTGAAGCTAAGATTCCAAGTCAGCTAGGTTGGCTCCACAGTCCATGTCCATGAGCTCATGCTCATGTTTTTATTCACCTCCCCAAAGAAACAGAAATAATGCTGCTTGGTTTCAAGGTTCTCAGATTGGTCAAAAAATTTAGTTTACAATGTCCTCATCTTCCAAAAATGAATCAAGGAGACCATAAAAGAAACAGCCATATACAATTATCCTAGAAATAAAGTTTCATTCTTTTCAGAGTCAAGAAGTAGAAGCTCTGGAATTTGCCTTTCTAAGGATTTATGCTTTCGCCATATATATATAATCGAAGGATGCTGTGGCAAACAGCAAAAACAACAATAGTATTAATATTAAGATCAAAGGCCAGAGGGTGGCTTGTACTGGCACAATGAAGAATCTGATAGTCCTGGTTGCTCACCCACCTCTTTTTGCAACACATTCCTCAGACATTTTATTCTACTCCCACTGCCCAAAGCTTTTCCCACCTCTACCACTGGTTCAAATGTTTTAGAGTAGATGGAAGTGACTCAGGATCCCCAATTACCAATTAATATACTCTTGAATTTTGTTCAACTCAGTTAGACGTAAGAAAAAAACCTGAATTATCTGTTAAAGTGAGTCTCATTAAGGAGTGATTTATTAGGTAACATCTAGAATTATTTGCAGTATACATTATGCTCTTGAAAGGAGTATCAATTACACCAGAATTTGAGATTGATGGAGTCTTTCAGGGGATATTTTTAAAAAGTAGGATTCCCAAGCTCTCTAGATGATTCTGGAAATGGTGTCCCTCTCAACACCCTCAGCTGGAACTAAAGACTCTTTCCTAAATGTTTACTTGACTCTTTAATAGTCTAAAATACACGGTTATTTGGGTAAGGGAAATGGTTATCTTCCATTCTGGAGAGAGATTTTCAACATGCGGTTTGAGGATGAGCCACTTTGGACTCACCTGCAAGATTCCCAGCCCTACCTCGGACCAATGGCATCAGACTCTTCTGCTGGGCTGAAGATAGGATAATCTGTATTCTAACAACCTCCCCCAGATGACTTTTATGTGTGCGTAAGTTTGGTAACTAACCTAGGGGGATCATTTTAAAAAATAAAACACCAGTGTCATTTTGGTTATTGGATCCTTTCCTATAATACCACAGACCAGAACTTCAAGAAGTATCATGTAAAAACCTAATTATAAGAAGATCAAATATAATTTTAAGAGACTAATAATTAACAAATCTACTTACCAAACTGTACATCTTTTTATTGTAAATTATATGTGTGAAACGTCTCAGTGAATTCTTTGGCGGATGTCATTTAATCCTGCCTCGCCTTCCATAAAATTAACTAGCTGGCCAAAGTTTTTTTTTTTACTACCCACACGTGAGTCTCTAGGAACCCCTGAGGCATACTCTGAACAAGCCTCATTTCCTCTATAAAAGAAATCGAGTTTGATCAACTGTACAGAACTTAGGCTAATTAAACTTACACTAGCTATCAAAGGAAACTGCAATCTTGCAACTTTAGGCGTGTTTTAAAATAGGAAATACAATTATTTTTCTGGATGAGCAGACTGAACAATAGCTTAAAGCTACAGAATCCAAGTAGAAAGCTTTTTAAGAGTCTTTCTAGTTTTATAATTTGACTGAACTGCCTCTCCACACAACTGAATAGTCAACTTGTTTTTGTTTGTTTTTTAATCAGTTGAACCCAGGAAGAATTCCTTGCTCCTCTGTGATAATATAATAGCCTCTTGAGAACCCTTTACAAAAATACAGTTTAGAAGCATGGAACATACAAAAAAGGAAACCATTTAACTTGATAATACCCCACCGAGGTAATTCAGATACCTAAGATAATTTTTCATTGGAATTATTTAGTTTGGCCAAGAGGCCAAACTTCAGTTACACCGTATAATTACTCTTCTTTCTTACACTTTTTTTCATTTGTCACTTACTCCTGATTCTTATCAATTGTCACTAACTTTCTTTTCCTTCACTTACAATCTAATCACAGTTCAACCAAGAATGTCACTTACTGTGAAAGTCTTCTTAATTCAGAGTCAGGTTGCATGCCACTGTGCTGATAGAGTAGACAAGAAATGCCCAAGGCCAGAGTTGTGCTGCTGAGATCTGTACCATGCTGATGCCGGGTACCTTCAAGCAGCTGGCAACCAGTAACACTGTAGGAACTGATTCCAAACTACCTTTCAGAAACTAAAGATCTCATATACAGAGTGACTCGCTGATAAACAATTTAAGGGGAGAGCTCTTACTCAAAGTTATTGAAAGCTATGAATAATCCCGTGAAACTACATTGCAAGTCTACTTGGGAAAACTTTTAAAATTTGATTTTTCCTTTAAGAGATTTCTGGGAAAATCTAGTATTTTAAAGTAACTTCCATTCCAGTTACTGTATTTGGATTTGTTCCACCGTACCTGGATTCATTCCAATTTATCTGTGAACTGGGCAACTAATAGTCTTTATTCAGCATTTCTTGTATTTCTTGAATGAAAATGGGATGGACTAGTGGGATTAATAGCTAGGTATTTAGAAGACACTAGTGATTCTGCCATTTTCTCTGTATAAAGATTCTTCCATGAAGAATCTGGACACAAAGATGGACAAAAGAGACAGGAGTTCTAATCCAGATCAAGTTCTAGAAGTACAGCTCACCTTATCTCTCTTATTAAAAAAAAGTTAGATGCTGAAGAAGCTATTTAAATATTCTTCCAAAACTTTAACAGAAATGCTAAAATCAGTTACTAACATAATAAATCAGTGTATCCTGACTTTAAAAAGATATTTTCACTTATGATTAATAAGAAATATGGAAGTCTGAATTGTGGCATGTCAGTCTCTCAAGGACAGCTAAGAACTGATGAATTGACAGCAAAGTCGGGTTTTTTAACGCATATATTGATACCCAAGTGCTCAGAAAAAATTCTTTTCGAGTCTACTATCCACGAATTTACCAGAAAGCCAAGTTAACAACACAGCTAATCTCGCAGACATCTGAGTTAGCCAGCACCATTTTGCTGGAGAGGGGAGACTGGACACTGCGGGCAGTTGAGAAGGTTATAATCTTTGGAAACTAAAGGCGCCTGCAGAGAGGCCTCTTTCGTGGTCTCTGACGAAAAACGTTGAGGGAGAAGTAAAACCGCCCCAATTTCCCCAGAACGGTCCTCACTAGAAGCTCTGGTTCCAGGAGACGCACGCTTTGCTGAGGTAAGACGGTCCCCTACGATTTATAGCCAACCGCTCGCGAAGGGTAGGTGTCGAGGTGCGCAAAGAAGGCCGCCTCAGCCGCCTTCGCCTCCTCCAAGTCCCTTCTTAGCGGAGCAGGGAGCAGCGAAGGAACCTCCGGGCCAGCCCCGCTGCGCTGACGGGCGTCGTCGTGAGCCAATGAGCGGGCAGAGAGGCGGAGCAGGCAGGCCAGCGGGGCGGGATTTCCCGCGCCAGCGCGCGGCCGCTCGGAGCCCGGCGAGGGCGGTGGAGCCAGCGAGAGAGGGCGGGTCGGGGTCAGCTGCTGCAGGCGGGCGGGTGCGGGGAGCTGTGGGCGGCCGCCTCGTCTCTTGCCGCCGCCCTCCGTTTGCCACGATGCCGGGGATCGACAAGCTGCCCATCGAGGAGACGCTGGAGGACAGCCCACAGGTTAGGCGGCGGGAGGCGAGGGAAGGAGTGGGGCTGGCCGATTCCAGGCCTGGCCCCGCCGCGGCCGCAGGTGCCCGCCCTGGCCCAGGTGGGCGCCGCCCCCCAGTATCCCTGCCGGTCGCGGGCGGCGCCCGGAGCTGCCGAGGCCGGGCCGCCCTCCCGAGGCCCGCGTGGGCCTGCGTCGCTGGGCCGAGAGCCGCGCTCGGGGTCTGGGAGTCGGCGGGCGGCGACCGAACCGCCGCCGCCGTGGCTGATGGGCCCGGCGGTCGCTACGCGCGCGGGGCTCCCTGGTATTTGACAAAAGATGCTTTTTAATTGCCGTGATGTGAGGTGATAAATCCAGATCCTGGAATTTTCTTTTCGAAAACCTCTTCGGAGGAAATGCAGGAGGAGAAAAGACCCTGTAGACTTAATGATTTCTGATCAAGCTAGGGAAGGAAATGGACAATTTTGGGGGGAAAATACTGAAAGTCTGTCGATTAGCCCGTGCGGAAAGCCCTCGGCGAAGCCCGTCACGGATCCCGGAGCCTCCCGGCCGAGCGTCGTGACCCTGAGTGCAGCCGCTGTCACTCGGGCGGTGCATGCGGAGAGGTGGACGGCGCCTTTGCGGCTCCACGAATGCTGCGCCCGGGTTGCAGACTTGGCTCTAGTAAACTCATCAAAATAAAAGCCCCGTGTTTTGTGCATTGGGGATGATGCTGGTGTGGTTGCTCTAGCTTAAGATAGTCTCTTAAGATAGGAAGACGTAACAGGGACTTATGTTTTCAGTACTGAAGAATGAAATCAGCTATGTTAAAAAAAAACATGCTAGTAGGGCCTGGAACTTGGGCTGAGAAACTTCATCCCTGGGCCTGTCTTTTTACACAATAAGGGATTCGAGACGAAGTTGCTCTTGGGCTGCCATTTAGAATGAAGACAGTTTTCTGAAATGTTCATTTAGAACTACAGTTGCACATATTTCCTGTGTCTTAATGGTTTAAATGACTCCAGAAGAACAGGAGGGAGAGGCTAGATCCCACTTTCCTGTATGACTTGTCTGCCATGGTGCTAGTTTTGACTGCCAAGTTGGAGTTGGGCTCTGATTGTAGAATTGATTGGGCTTTTTTTCACGCTGAAAGTTATCTTCACAGGCCCGATCCCCGCTGGTAATGTACTCTTATCAGCCTATACTGACACAAAGAGAGACCGACTTGGCTTATTTTGACTGCCAGAATAATAGCCAGTTCAAATATTTAATGACTTCTGTAGTATAAAGTTATAAGCTACATTTGTTTCAGATGTTTAGCAAAAATTTTGTGGGATGTATTGTTCAGGTACACTTTGTCATTTTACTTTTTTATAAGACTCAACAGGCTGCCTTACCTTTCTTCTCTTACCTGGCCTGGCTTTTATAAGGACTGCTCAGAATGGGTTTCACAGTGCCCTTAGCCATGACTTATGAGGAGGGTATAATCTGTTAATTTACCTAATTTCTTGAGTTTTTCACACAGTAAGTTTACAACTTGAGCATTAGTTTTTGTATTTTTTTTCTGTTTTTTACAAGCATGTGCCGTATTAGTATTAATTTTTAATGAAATAGCCACATTGATAGTCTTTAAATTTCTAGAAGTAATAAATCTGAACTAGTTAATATTTGTTTGGGAAAGTTAATTGGGACAACTGGGATTTAGAAAGGGAAAACTTGTGGCAAGAATGAAAGCCCTGGATTTGGGATTTAGGATATAGTCTTTACTGCCAGTTGGTATCTTCTACTTTATGGCAAGTCACTTAACTCTCTAAATTTCAGCTGTTATAGATAGTGAAATTTTAATCTTTGTACTTGATTATAAAAATAATAGTTGTTTGCTTCAGAAAAATTAAAGGTACAGAAAGCACAGAGTTACCTGTCCAGCACTCGGGAGTAAACTCTGTTAATGTTTTGCTTTCTTTTTTGTAGGTTTTTTTCCTTTCTCTTACACCTTTTAATGTGATTGAAATTATATTGTGTATAATGATTTTTATTTGACTTTAACTACACATGATAGCTTAAGTATCTTCACACGTTATTACATACTGAATAAACAACTCAAAGGTCACGTGTTTCCTTGACTGGCTTAATATGGTTGTCCTGTTGTTGTACTTTTGTAGTTTATATAGAGAGCTCAGATTAATGCTTTGGGACATAAATTTTTGTTCTTATCTGGACTGTTTATCTAGCATCAGTTCAGGTCAGTCGCTCAGTCATGTCCAACTCTTTACGACCCCATGGACTACAGCGCGCCAGGCCTCCCTGCCCATCACCAACTCCCAGAGTTTATTCATATTCATGTCTATTGAGTCAGTGATGCCATCCAACCATCTCATCTTCTGTCATCCCCTTCTCCTCCTGCTTTCAATCTTTCCCAGCATCAGGATCTTTTCAAGTGAGTCAGCTCTTCACATCAGGTGGCCAAAGTATTGGAGTTTCAGCTTCAACATCGATCCTTCCAATGAACACCCAGGACTGACCTCCTTTAGGATGGACTGGTTGGATTTCCTTGCAGTCCAAGGGACTCTCAAGAGTCTTCTCCAACACCACAGTTCAAAAGCATCAGTTCTTCGGCGCTCAGTTTTCTTTATAGTCCAACTCTCACATCTATACATCACACTGGAAAAACCATAGCCTTGACTAGACGAACCTTTGTTGGCAAAGTAATGTCTCTGCTTTTGAATATGCTGTCTAGGTTGGTCATAACTTTCCTTCCAAAGAGTAAGCATCTTTTAATTTCATGGCTGCAGTCACCATCTGCAGTGATTTTGGAGCCCCCCAAAATAAAGTTTTTCACTGTTTCCCCGTCTGTTTGCCAAGAAGTGATGGAACCAGATGCCATGATCTTAGTTTTCTGAATGTTGAGCTTGAAGCCAACTTTTTCACTCTCCTCTTTCACTTTCATCAAGAGGCTCTTTAGAAAAAAAAAAAAAGAGGCTCTTTAGTTCTTTTTCACTTTCTGCCATAAGGGTGGTGTCATCTGCATATCTGAGGTTATTGATATTTCTCCCAGCAATCTTGATTCCAGCTTGTGCTTCATCTAGCCCACTGTTTCCCTTGATGTACTCTGCATATAAGTTAAATAAGCAGGGTGACAATATACAGCCTTGACGTACTCCTTTCCCAATTTGGAATCAGTCTGTTGTTCCATGTCCAGTTCTAACTTGCTTCCTGACCTGTATGCAGGTTTCTCAAGAGGCAGGTCAGGTGGTCTGGCATTTCCATCTCTTTCAGAGTTTTCCACAGTTTATTGTGATCCACACAGTCAGAAGCTTTGGTATAGTCAATAAAGCAAAAATAGATGTTTTTCTGGAACTCTCTTGCTTTTTTGAAGATCCAGTGGATGTTGGCAATTTGATATCTGGCTCCTCTGCCTTTTCTAAAACCAGCTTGAACATCTGGAAGTTCACGGTTCACGTATTGTTAAAGTCTTGGTTTGAGAATTTTGAGCATTACTTTACTAGCATGTGAGATGAGTGCAATTGTGCAGTAGTTTGAGCATTCTTGGGCATTGCCTTTCTTTGGGATTGGAATGAAAACTGACCTTTTCCAGTCCTGCGGCCACTGCTGCATTTTCCAAATTAGCTGACATATTGAGTGCAGCACTTTCACAGCATCATCTCTTAGGATTTGAAATAGCTCACCTGGAATTCCACCACCTCCACTAGCTCTGTTCATAATGATGTTCCCTAAGGCCTACTTGACTTCACATTCCAGAATGTCTGGCTCTCAGTGAGTGGTTACACCATCGTGATTATCTGGGTCGAGAAGATCTTTTTTGTATCTTCTGCTTTTGTTAGGTCCATCCCATTTCTTCACTGAGCCCATCTTTGCATGAAATGTTTTCTTGGTATCTCTAATTTTGGTGAAGAGATCTTTAGTCTTTCCCATTCTATTGTTTTCCTCTATTTCTTTGCATTGATCACTGAGGAAGGCTTTCTTATCTCTCCTTGCTATTCTTTGGAACTCTGCATTCAAATGGGTCTATCTTTCCTTTCTCCTTTGCTTTTCACTTCTCTTCTTTTCACAGCTATTTGTAAGCCCTCGTCAGAGAGCCATTTTGCTTTTCTTCATTTTTCTTGGGGATGGTCTTGATCCCTGTCTCCTGTACAGTGTCATTTTACAGGATTTATCTAGCATAGAGTCTAAGAAGTTGATAACAGAAAGGAGGAAAATTTTTAAAGCTCCTGATATAGATGTATTTATTAGATTATTTAATCCTAATCAAACGTGGCCTGCCAACTGCTATATAAAACAGAACTTGGAAGTTGTGAAGGACTACCCTGAATTACAGTTACTATTTTTAGTTTTGTTGTGTGTGCCTAGTTGCTTCAGTCATCTCCGACTCTTTGCGACCCTTTGGACTGTAGCCTGCCAGGCTTCTCTGTGCATGGATTCTCCAGGCGAGAATTCTAGCGTCGGCTGCCATGCCACCTAGGGTACTTCCCGACCCAGGGATCAAACTTTGGTCTCTTAAGTCTCCTACATTGGCAGGCGGGTTCTTTACCACTAGCACCACTTGGGAAGCCCCTCTTTTTAGTTTTACTTTACAGTAACTAAGTATTAAAATAGAGGTATATTTGCAAGTCCAAATCCAGATAATTGAACAAAAACATTTTTAAGTTTATCTTGCTCAAACTGTACCATTCTGCAAAAGATAGCATTTGTTGAAGTAGGAAATCTGAAGCCTATACTAGATACCTTATCCATGTTTACATATTGTTTTTAAGTCAGAAACTTTCTGTTTAGTAAGCACAGATATAATCTTTAAAAAATAATTGATTTTATGTGTAGATAAATATCAGTGATTCATCCAAGCTAGAACTGGGAACTCCAGTCCCAAATGGAGGCTTTTCTCTTTGGCATAATGTGAAATACTCATAGATTATGAGGTGCACTTTTTTTGATTCACATTTTGATATCTCTTATATTGAGATGCCTCTTATACTTGATGTTGTTTTCCTTGTAAATTGCCTGCAAATGTACACACTTGGTTATTTCTCCTAGTGACGTGGCTGCACCAAGTGCAGCTTTTCAGTGTGCAGCCAACAAATCAATTTAACAACCACTTGAAGGATTATCAGTCTTGTTTTTTGTCTGAAAATATTTCTTTGACAGCTGGTAAAATGAAGCAAGTGTTGCCATCAAAACTTGCTGACTGGATATCAATAGTTTGGAAGAAAAATACTGGAGATAAAAGTGGAGCGCTTCTAAGAAATATTTGTCACCTGCTTGCGGCACAGAATAATACTGGATGTGAAAACATGGCTAGTGATGACTCTTATGCCAAAAAAATACAAGAGTTGAAATTATAGGGACTTCCCTGGTGGTCCAGTGGTTAAGACTCTGTACTTTCAATGCAGGGAGCGCAGGTTCAGTTCCTGGTCAGGGA
Source organism: Oryx dammah (assembly GCF_014754425.2). Lineage (NCBI taxonomy): Eukaryota > Metazoa > Chordata > Mammalia > Artiodactyla > Bovidae > Oryx > Oryx dammah. The sequence goes on from NW_024070193.1 coordinate 16,570,837, forward strand.
AAAAAACATGCAGCATGGTATAGACAAAAAAAAAAAAGAGTTGAAATTTTAGAGTTGTATTAATTTAGGCAATTTGTGTTTTCTTTTTTTGTGTTTATTTGAGGGTTATATATAGAATTGTGCCAAAGATCTGTTCCCATGAATATAAAGTAAAAACTTCAAAGCATAAGAAAATTTCAATTCATAGCTTAGTTGCCAGCATTATTTTGTTTATTATACACGCATACTCAGTTGCTCAGTCATATCCATCCCATGGACTGTGGCCTATCAGTCTCCTCTGTCCATGGAGTTCTCCAGGCAATAATACTGGAGTAGGTTGCCATTTCCTACTTCAGGGGATCTTCCCGACCTAGGGATCGAACCTGGGTCTCCTGCATTGCAGGCAGATTTTTTACTGTCTGAGCCACCATAAAACTGGTGCAGCTCACAGTGGATGTCATCATAGATTCTATGAAATGGTACCATATTGATTGCATTTGTGTAAGCTGCTAACTGTAAACAGTCATTATACAATTTTGAACTTGATATTATGAACTTAAAAACACAGGGAAGCTGTTTCAACCCTGTTTGAGGCTAAGAACATCTTTTTAAGTTTACTACATGTTTTTGCATAATGTTTTATTCCTTGAATCAGAATGATCATTTTTGAAGATAAAAAGAAAAACCTAAGTGGCAGATTTTTCTTAGGAATAGAACTACCTAAACAGGATTTCATGACGTTTTCTTTTTTACATATTAAAATAATGCTTGGGGAATGAGAGTAGGGCACTAGAGCTTAAAAAAAAATTCTGTCAGATTTAAATCTCTGAGGCATACTTTGGTTTCTTTTGAGAGTGTATAAATTTTTTTCATTTTTAAATCTCTGGGGCATTGGGAAGTACAGGACTGAGATAAACTAGGTTCATATACTGGCATGATTTTGTGCTGCCTTTTTTTTTTTTTTTTTTTAAATCATAGTGACTTGGCTGCTTCTTTTGAAAATAGGAAGCTAAGGAAGTTGATTTTTTAAGAACCAATTTCTAAGGCTAAGGTGTAAATTAACTAATTGTACAATAAAAGTAGACCCTGATGCTGGGAAGGATTGAAGACAGCAGGCTAAGGGAACGACAGAGGATCAGATGGTTGGATGGTATCACCAACTGCATGGACATGAGTTTGGGCAAGTTCTGGAAGTTAGTGATGGACAGGAAAGCCTGGAGTGCTGCACAGTCCATGGGGTTGCAAAGAGTTGAACAGGACTGAGCGACTGAACTGACTGACAATAGAAGTACAAAGTTGCTTTGTAGATTTTAAGATGTAATTATCTCAATAACGATTGAAATTAAATTCTTCGCCTGCCTATGGGATATAAAAAGGTGATCATAGTTTGCCTTAATATGCTGTTTTTATCTCTAACAGTCTGAACATTTACTGACTGACAAGTTTTTACTCTGAAAGTGCAGGTAATCTTTACATGCCCATGCTCCTTGTGCAAAAAAAAAAAAAAAGCCTAACAATATAGAAATGTATAAAGAAAAAGTAACCCCAAAGTCTGCACTCAGAAAAAATCTTGTTAGCATTTTACAGGCCATGTTGGGGATGGGAAGCGGCACTGAGGTGTGATTTTGGATTACAGTGGGGAGGGGTTTGATATCAATACAACTAGAAGAGACTGGAAAAAGAGAAATAATCATACTAAATTATCCTATGAAGAGATATTTAAAATATTTATACATGCAGTAATGTTAATTTAGTCCTATCTGAGTCTGTAGATTTAGTCTTAGTTTAATTGCAGACTCGCTAATTCATAAAACTATACCTTTGTTGCTCTTTCTGAGGTTTGTGTGACATAGTTGGAAAATCTCTCTGTTTTAATGAAGTGAAATTGAGAATAAAGAACTCTGACATCTTGGCATTTCTATCAAAAGAGAGAAAATAGATTAAAACTCAGAACTTTTAAGAGTTCCAGTATCCTATGATTTTTCCTTCCTTTAGGGGAAAAAAAAAAGATTTCCACTTGACTTATATAATGGTTAACATAAACTTACTGCTTTTATTTTATACAGACAAGGTCTTTACTGGGTGTATTTGAAGAAGATGCCACAGCTATTTCCAACTATATGAACCAGTTGTATCAGGCTATGCATCGGATTTATGATGCACAGGTAAAGAACTAAAGGCTGACTTAGTGCTTTCATAAAATGAATCTTTAAGCCTATGGGGACAGAAATAGTATGTCTCTTATTTACTGGTGTTTAGCCCTGTCTGCATTGCAGAGTAATAAACATTTGTTGAATAGATGAGTGAAGATTAAGTATTTTGTATTACAGAGCTCACATTTCCGTTACGGTGTATAGTTTGTAGCACCACAAAAGTGATGATCATATGCTCCTCTTCCCCAGAGTAAGGACTTTCTTAGTGAAACTCATTGATAGTGATCTTTGCCTAAGATTTGACTGAAAACCCCATATTGTCACCAGTATTTTCTCTAATCATGTTTTTAATCTTATGGGATACTTCCCCTTTTTGAGCAGAGGACTTGAAAGTAGCTAGCCTCCATCTAGTTAGAAGGTAATAAAGATTAGATATAGCTCCCAGGTATCAGAAGATGAATTTTAAAAGAAGGTAACTAAATTTTTTAGTTGAATAGACAAAAGCCTGTGTTTATGCACCGTAATTATAAACTTTAACAGCAACCTGGGTCCTGTGATAAACTCTCTTTGGGATTAATTAAGAGCACCAGTTTCTTTTTTTTTTCTCCTTAATTTCTCTTCTTTCTGAACTCAAAGGTTCATTAGGTACTTTAAAGTTACTGTGATAGTTATTTATTTTGCTTAGTGATAGGTCTCTCAAGAATTTGATTTCTGACTACATAGATTAATGTGTAAAAGAAAAATGACATTTGTCATTATACTCATCACTGAAAAAAGTCTTCAAACAAAAGTATTGCCTTCATATGGCTGTGTTGCTGTACTGTATGACTAGGTCGACCACATTTTGGTTGTATGTTATTAAATGCTTCATAGTCTATTATCAGCATTTAGAGAACAGGGATAATCAGTCAACACTGTAGACTGTCTTAAGATTTTGCTAAATAACGTTATATACAGCTTACTTCTAGCTTTAACTATTGGTTTTTATTAGCTGAAAAGAAAAAGCACACGTCAGAAACACTGCTAAATTTCTTGATGGTGTCTATGTCATGGTTTGAGTCTCCCTTTAAAGTGCTTTAGTTGTAGTTCCCTTTCCAGTGATTTAAGAGAACATGTACAGTATTTAAGTGATGAATAAAAGTGCCGTAGGTATCTTCAATTAAGTTTTTTCTTTATCTGTACTATTGTGTTAATTTGAATGTTCATCTTTTCCAGAATGAATTAAGTGCAGCAACACACCTGACTTCAAAACTTTTAAAAGAATATGAGAAACAGGTACCGTATATGAAAGTTTTAAAAATATGATTTAAAATGTGTCGTGATACAGTATCTATATAGATAAACAGAATTTCTTTTCAGTAATTCTAAGCATTTTAGAACTCATAGAAGGTAATTTTGATATGCTATTGAAATTCCATTATGCACTTATGTGTAATTTTAATGACTTTATGTGAGAGACAGAGGCTATCTGATTTACCTCTTTTTTCAAATGAAGAAACTGAGGCTTGCTCAAGGTTACACAGCTGGCTAGCAGAGGAACTGGAGCTAATTTTAAATATCTGAATTCCTAGTGTGGTGTGTATTCCTATATATCATGTTGATTGGTTACTTAGACATTTTAATTAATGTGTACTAAAATTCTATGAATTACACTATTTTAAAAAATGATGTTTTTAGAGCTTATTCAAAATTTGTGAAGTTTTCTGAAGTTATTTAAAAATGAAAATTATAATGCCACTCACAAAAGACATAGAGCATTGGACCTTTACTTCATCTCTGTTTCTCACTTTTCAGCGTTTTCCACTGGGGGGTGATGATGAAGTTATGAGTTCTACTTTGCAGCAATTTTCAAAAGTTATAGATGAGGTAAATGCTTACTTAATTTTGCTTGGATAAGAAATCTTATAATTAAGTTAGTTAAGTTGTTTAGCGTTTATTGGGAACTTTTATTATGATTTTTATGAGTAAATCTCAATTATAAAAGATTACTATTTAAAGAAGGACCTTGTTTCCAAATCTTGGTGACTGTCTTATAAAAATAACACTTTATATGTCGGATTAAAACAAATTGTTTTCAAGGAATAAGTGTATAATTGTGCTCTCTTTACTCTCATGTAACATTCAGCCTTTTATTGTGTTGTTTAATGTAGGCAGGGAGAGAAGAGTTAAGCTGTTAACTAATCACAGGACTGCCAGGGAATTCCCTGCCTGTTTTTTAATTGGGTTGTGTTTTAGTCCTATATTTAGGAGTTCCTCATTCTAAAGAATACATGTCCCTTATCAAATATGTGACTGGTAAATATTTGCTGCTACTCTGTGGGTTGTTTTTTTGTGTTCTTGATAGCATCCTTTGATGCATAAAAGTTAATTCTGATGAAATCCTGTTTCTATTTTCTTTGGTTGCTTGTGCTTTTGTGTCATATCTTAATAACCATTGCTAAATCCAAGATTATCACATGTTTTCTTCTGAGAGTTTTAAATGGAACATTTTTGACTGTCAAAAAGTTCTGTGATGTTAGTGTTCCCTTATGTAAATTTCACCAACATCTTTTTTTTTTTTTTTTTTTAAACTACACTTCTACTACAGAGCAAGTGGGATCTTAGTTCCCCAACCAGGTATCAAACCTGCGACCCCTGTAGTGGAAGTGCAGACTCTAAACTGCTGGATGCCATAGAAGTCCCTGTATCAACACCCTCTTACTAGATTTTTTGTAATTTCCTTAATGCTGGTTGATTGTCTGTTTTTAGTTATTTGGGGTTTTTGATCTTTCTTTTACCAGCTTAGCTCTTGTCATGCGGTACTTTCAACGCAGCTTGCTGATGCCATGATGTTCCCCATTACCCAGTTTAAAGAAAGAGATCTGAAAGGTATTGAACTAAGCTTATGTTTACTTTCATTAGCTGTCAGAATATCACTGCTTATAAAATGTGTATCATTGTACACCTTAACCATTTCTGACTGTATCAGTTTTACTTCAGTTGTTAAACATTTATAGGGGGTCCTGCTAGATGTTAAGCTATATACTGAGGATTACTGATATGAGTAAGATGCCACTTTCCTTGAAAAAGCTCAGAGTAGCAGATAGTAAACATAATTATGGTACTCTGTCTCTTGTAATTTGGGATGAGCATGGTGCAGTGAACGCTGGCTCAGAGGAGGGTGTCAGGAAGGCTTCACCACAGATGTGACAGGAGCATTGAACAATGAAGAAGAATTTGCCAAGAGAAGAGAGTCATTGTTTGATGAGAGGGACCAGAAAGCACAAAGTTATGGGTTGTAGAAATACATGGCTTGCTTTGAGAAATTCAGTGTGGCTGCAATGTTGCCTGTGTTGAGGCATGGTGGGAGATACCTCTAGAAATAGATTAGATCATGCTAAAGATGTTGGACTTGAGCTTATAAGTAAAGGGAAGACAATGGAGGTCTTTAAGAAGTGGACCTATTCTAACTGTTTTTGGACGACGGATTTGATGCTAGGAGAATGGACCCGGACGTTGTGAGAGTGCAGTGAGTCATGACCAAGGCCTCTGCTGGGACAGTGGCATAGGAGATGAGCTGTGTGGGTGGGTTGGAGTGATGGAGGCATGGGGGCTGGCCCGTCTAATGCGCGTGTCTCAGTAGCTTGTGGTGGGTTTGTTTTCCCCCATTGCGTATTATCAGTTGATAAAATGAGAGCTTTATAGACTTATCTTACACAGTACATAGATAGAATAAAAATGTTGAGCTAATGTATCAGTGATCATAAACTATTTAATGATACATGGAATAAAGACAGATGTATTTTAGAGATGGAATTAAAATGTCTTGGTAATCTTCAAGAATAATCTTTTCCAAGATCAAGAAACAAGACCTCTTTTCTCAGTCTAAGGGAACTGAATATCAAAATCTTGTCAATAAAATGTTTCTCATTCAGCATTTGAACTTATTAGAGTCCATATCAGAAGATCAGTAAGTTGGATTCTGGTACTAAATCAGGATATTTGTATATTTGAGAATTTGTAGTAGTTTTAAAATTTTTATTTTTCTGTCATATTATAATTTGTGGCAAGTACAATTTCTGGGGGTGTAACAGTTGCTAATGAAAGTAAATGTTCCCCAGGGCTAGTTGAAACAGTAACTTTTTCACTTTAAATGTTGAAGTTTGAAATATTACTTGGAGTTTTAATTGTAGCTTAAATTTCTAAACATAATTTAAGATAGTTCATAAATATGCTAAACATAAATTATTCTTGAACTTTTCCAGAAATATTGACATTAAAGGAAGTGTTTCAGATTGCTAGTAATGGTAAGCTCTTACTACTTTGTACACTTATTTCTTGCAATGATGCAAATGATGCATTTCTTTATCAACAAAAACCTGTGGCTAGATTTTAGGTAATAATCGAAAAGAAACTAATCTAATTAAAAACTTAAGTGACTATTATTTAAATCTGTTGTTATTTAAGTTGCTCTGTTTGTCCTAGTCCTAGAAGAAAAATTTTAAAGGAAGTTAAATCTTGTGGTTTGTTACCATCATGATACCTGAGAAGGTGGCATATATTTTTCCTTCCTCATTTTCCTGTATATTTCACATTTTCTTTAATGAGTATTTGCTGTTTTTGTACTAAAAATACTTTAAAAAAACTTTTAGTAGACTACTGTTTCCTTGAAATGAAATGTTTTTACCAATTTAATAAATAGAAACATACTTTAGGGTGTTTCTGTGTGGCTGTGAGGAACAAAAGGGTTCATTGATCACATAGTAGAGAATTCTTATTTTGCTTCAGTATATCTGTTGAAAGATGCACATGTGAAACCCATTAGAGAGAGCACTTAGAAGTTTTGCAAAGTATTATTGCATTGTTGTTAATAGTCATTTCTGTTTTCCAGATCATGATGCTGCAATTAACAGATATAGCAGATTGTCCAAAAAAAGAGAAAATGACAAGGTCTGGTACATATTACTGCTCCTTCAGTATCACAGTTAATGGGCTTCCCTGGTGGCTCAGTGGTTAAGAACCTGTGTGCCGATGCAGGAGATGTGGGTTCCATCCCTGGTTCAGAAAGATCCCCTGAGAAGGAAATGGCAACCCACTCTGTTATCTTGCCTGGAAAATCCCATGGACAGAGGAGCCTGGTGGGCTACAGTCCATGGGGTCAAAAAGAGATACAACTTAGTAACTAAACAACAACAACAAATCACAATTAACAACTCTTTCATTAGATGGTCTACTTTTTCTGGTTTAAAAATGGTTGCCAGCAGTAACTTCATGCTGTATTACCCTTAGTTTATTCTTTTCTGCAGTTATTTTAGAGCCTTTCTGTTAACTGTTAATTGTTAGATAATTAATAGTTGTCTTTTTAAACGAAATATTTTTCTGGTGATAGAATTGAATAAGTAAACATAACTATTCCAAAAGTGTAATTGATGCCCAGGTGTAACATCACCGCCTTTCTCTTTGTATTTTGATCACACTGCATTTGTTTTGTTATATATATGTATTCAAAAGTGTGTTCTGAGATATTGTGGTGGAAATGTTGAACTGTTACATACTTAACTGAACGAAATTCTGCCATGAGGACCTCCTCCTTTACAGAGAATATGTATGTTACGTGTGGATGGATGGATAGATGAGTAGGCCTCCACTAGGTATTTGTGAGTGAGGTAGTCTCTGTGCCTGGGAATTGTATCTGCAGCCTCACCTGCATCTGCTGGTGGCGGCACAGTGACCACTTGTGGGAATCCACAGTTAGGTATGATTGATAGTGTAGCAGCCACTGTGACACAGAAAGGGGGTAGTTGTCACACAACCAGTACACAGGCTTGCTTTCTTTGACTACTCAATTCGGTGCAGATATTAATAAAATATGTACATTTTAAGATCTACATTCGTTTGTTATTTTGACACAAAGAAGTAATTAAAGACTCTGAGGATGAATTTTATTTTACATTGCCTCTGGCTGTTACAGGTAATTTTAAAAAAATATTTCCACTAATTTACTTGAAAAATTTGTTGAGCACCTACTACATATTGGTGACTATGGGGAAACAGCGTGCACAGGCTCCACTTCTGTCTTCAGTGAGTGGATAATCCACATTTATTAAAGGCTTCCTGTATGAAGGTATGAGGCTAGAGCAGCTGCCAGAATACGGGATCAACACGGAGTTAAGTGCAGTAAAGAAGTCTTAACAAAATGCTGGGAGAGCACAGACAGGGCCGCATATCTTTTGATTGGTAAGTTGAGAAAGGTTATACTTTTAGGCGGTGCCATTTGCACTGAAGATGAGCAGATATCAGTGGTTTGGGGTTAGGGGAGAGAGCATTTCTGGAAGAAAAACAGCCTCTGCAGAAGCACATGGTAGGGTCGGGAGAGTGTAAAAGTTAAGCGCACTGGCTCTGGAGTCACACTGCTTGGGGACTGATCTCAGCTCTGTGGCTTATTTGCCTGAGGTCATACACTGGTTAGTTAATTTCCCTCTCAAAAAACTCAGTAGTGGTAAAGATGAAAGAGAATGCATACAGATTACCTGACTTTTAGCAATTATTATTATTTCTTGCAATAATTATGATAATAGAAAGGTAATCATTTCAGTACATCTGGAGCAGAGGATGTATTGGGAGGAGGTATGACTAAACAGGAAGAAAGTAGTTTGCGGCCAGGTTACTATGCTAATGACTGAAATACGTGTTATCGAGAGTAGGCAGCCACCGAAGGATTTTAAGCGAATGAGTAATAACATGCAGTTGTGTTAACAGAATTAAAAAATACTAAGCTAGAGGGAATCCAATGAAAAGGTACTGGAATAATTTGCAAAGGTATTAGAAGAGCCTCAGATAAGGTTGCTATTGAAAGAGGAGAGGAAGGAATGCTTTTCAGAGATACTTCGTAAATAGAATTGACAAGACTTATGGTAGGAGGAGGAACAAAAAATGAGTCCTAAAATTCTTTGATGATGGGATGGATCCAGGAGAAATTGAGAGAGCCAAATAGAGGAGCAAGTTTTATAGGGAGCATACTGTCTTCAGCTGTGTACATTTTCAGCACACACACACGACTAAAGAACCCCCCTGGAGATCTGTTTCCGTTGACAACTGAGAGAACGAAGGGCAAGAGATATCAGCTGGGGAGTCATTGGTGTATTGGAATATTCTTGGTACTTGATTTGGTATTCTAAGGAAAGCAGGAAAAGAGAAGAGACAGAATATATTATGTAACAGGTGCTCAATGAGTATTTGTCATCTGAGTACAACAAGGGACGTGGTTTAAGTGTGGGTGAAGGAAAACAAATATAAGAAAAGAGGCACAGTAGGGGGAGAACCAGAGAACTAGGAGAAGAATGGTATGCTGTGAACTCAGAAAGGTCAAAGATTAATGGCTAAGCTAAACCCAGACTGTTTGCTTTTCCTCCAGGCTTTAGTTCAGTCACTATACCATTCTCAGTTATTTGCAGAATTCTGCTTTTAATGTGCATTTTAAAAAGAAAGTGGTTGATAGTAAAACAGGGAAACTATCTTATCCAATATTCTGCAGGATTTTTATCTCAGAAAATAAGAAAGCTATGTACAGTTGCTGGCAATGCACTTTTTTCCTTGGATAGTCTCTTCCCGTTGGCCACCACTAAAGGTAATTTAAAATCAAATAAATAATTGGATTTTTAATCTTTTCACTCAAAGGTGAAGTATGAAGTAACAGAAGATGTCTACACTTCGAGAAAAAAACAACACCAGACCATGATGCATTATTTTTGTGCGTTAAATACTCTTCAGTACAAAAAGAAAATAGCATTGTTAGAACCTCTTCTGGGGTATATGCAAGCTCAGGTGAATACTGTACTGTATTTTGGTTTGTAACTGTCCTGAGAACTTTCTTTTAAGTTAGATTTTTATGTTAAATGTAAAGATATTACAAACTAAGTTCAAATACTCATTTTTGTCTGTTTTTAAAGCATTTTTTAAAATGTCGTCAGTGTGCTATCTTAAGGAAGTTAGAAGGGTTTTCCTTGCAAATGAAGATTTCAGATATTTTAGGGTAAATTAAACACACTTACCTTGGATTTAGACCTTGTCCATCTCAGCTGAGGACAGCAAACAGAAAGCTAAAGCACTCCGGAGCTACTTCTATTGCTCAAGCTTCCAACCACTCTTGTTTTATAATAAATCTGAAAGAGAATAGACATGCTTGAGTTTGTCTCATGTTCCTTGCATACCTCCTGAGTTAAACTGGATAAACTCCAAAGTATTCCAAGAGTGGTACATCAGGAAGGAGGCTAGAAAATTAAGTTTGAGTAACATAAAACAAAATGGCAGTGCTCTAAAAGGAAGAGTTTATGAATATTCCTTTGAAAATGAGTGCTTATTATTCCTCTGATATAAAACTTACTTATCTTTGTAGTAAACATGAAACAGTTTATCTATATGACTTAACTTGAAATGTTTGAAAATACCTTTTCTAATTTTAAAAACTTACTTACCAAAAAAAAAAAAATTACTTACCATATGTATGTGTTACTGTATAAGAGGGTGCATGGTGAAATTTAAATGTAGTCTCTTCAGTGACTCTGTGCTCAGTAAAAATCACTGTAAACTACAACCTGTTTTTACACAAATGGGAATAACCTTTTTCACTTAACTATGTATCTTGGCGATTGTGTATACGATTCATTCTAAGTATTTTGTTTGTGTGTGTGTGTTTCTGTTGTTGACCCTCCCACTCCCACACCCTCTTGCCCCAGATAAGTTTCTTTAAGATGGGTTCTGAAAATCTCAATGACCAACTGGAAGAATTCTTAACTAATATTGGAACAAGTGTACAGAAGTAAGTATTTTCTTCCTTAAAACTGAAAATGAAGTTATGAGAATAAGCTAACAGCTAAATACCATAATCTAAAATTATTTAGCACTTAATTTCAGATGGGCTGTTTTCCCTGCTATGGGAGTGTGTCTTGAGTGGCTTGTGGATGTTTCTTGGTTTTCTCACCATCTTTTCCACAGCATTTGAACTCTGAATTTCATAACAGTGTCAAATCGGATGGTATTTTTATTGATTTGAAACTAGGTTTTGTATCTGAATATAATAGACACCTAATAGTAATTATCCATAGGTGAATTATCTTCACAGTTATCTGAATTGTAGAGTATGGATGGGAGATTATTAAATAAATCTAGAGAGAGAAAAAGCAGTTCTAATCAGCTTCAAAATCCGAGCAGTCGTGTGGTTAAACTGTGATATGGAGAGAGATGAAAATGATAACTGTTTAAAGGCACAGGACAGAGTAGTTTGAAAATTCCTCCAAAGTGAGTCATTCGGTGTGGATTCATTAGCTTTGGAATTTGGTATTGTTTTCAAAATATGTAAAGTTTCAAAACATAAAGCTGCTTTATAGCATGCTACTGCTGTTCTTTAGGAAAACAGACAGAACAAATATACAGATAAATGAGATTGGTGAGGTGTTCTTTGTTCTGGTTGGTAGTAAATAATCTCTTCTCTCTGTTAGTGTTCGCAGGGAAATGGACAGTGATGTAGAGACCATGCAGCAGACGATAGAGGACTTGGAAGTAGCCAGTGACCCCTTATATGTGCCTGACCCAGATCCCACAAAATTTCCTGTTCATCGAAACTTAACCCAAAAGGCTGGATACCTTAATGCTAGGAAGTAAGAAAACTATTGTTATTTTCATATATTATGTATCAATTAAGGCAATAGCAAGTCAATATAATATATAATTGATATCTCCAAATTGTTTTTATTTTACTAAATATAGAATCTTTTTACTAATATCACAATTAGTATTTATGTCAGCTTTTTGACTGATGAGGTACATGAGTAATTTTCAAAAGTAAAATTCTATTTAGATTTTTATCAAATGATTCAATTATTTTAAACAGTGAAACCAATTAGAGTTTAAATAAATGGCATAACAAGTAAATGTTATGATAATCATTATCATAATTTAAAATATATGTAATCGCACCATCAAGTCAAATGTTAGTTTTTACCTGAAGAAAGGATAAAGCAAGATAACCCTCGAAGTAAAATAAATTCTTTTGTTTTGAATTTATTCCCTTGAATGTTGGACTGTATTTTATGGAGCGTCATTATAATAGCTATAATTTGATCATTTCCAGTCTTGTTTTGGAAATATATACATGCACACTCACGCAAGGGGGTCAGCATATGTGAATTTATAACTGAAAAACTGATGTTTATGTTTTTTAGGCACCTTCATGCCATTTTACCTGGCTTGTTATTAAAGAATAAATGTACTTTCTTCATTTAGTAAAACAGGCTTGGTGTCATCTACCTGGGACAGACAGTTTTACTTCACGCAGGGTGGAAACCTAATGAGTCAGGCCCGTGGGGACGTAGCAGGAGGCCTGGCCATGGACATAGACAACTGCTCAGTAATGGCTGTGGACTGTGAAGACAGGCGCTACTGTTTTCAGATCACTTCTTTCGATGGCAAAAAGTTAGTATATTTCTCTACTATTTAAAAAAAACTGTCATATCTTAAACTACTGAAATGTAGGGTAATTCCTTTGCATTTGGACATTGTGTAGATCTTTTAGAATGATTATGTATCAGGATAATTTTCATTTTAATTTTGTAGAAATTAGTTGAATTTTCCTTTTTGACTTGCATAAATGATGTCTTAATATTTTGAGGCTGTCAAAGCAAGTTTATGTGGTAAAGACGTATGATTTCGTGTTAAGAGATTGGTCACTGAAAGTCCAGCATGGTGTCAGGAAGGCAGCACAAGTTAGTATAAAGAGTTTCAGCATGGGGTCAGAAAGTTTGAATTCTGGATCCACCAGCTACTTAATAGTCTTAGACAAGTTACCTAACCTCTCTAAGCTTCATTTTTCTACTTGTAAAATGAGGGGAGGGAGGGTCTTCATTTCTATTTTATAAATTGTTATGAAGACTAGAAATCTAACATATGTAATGTGCCCAGTGTGTAGTAGGTGCTAATGATAATATTTTTAAATGTTAATCATATATTTCTGATCATATTAATTATTTAGGCCATTAATATTTATATGCCATGTTAAAAATTTCTGTTACCTTTGCATTAAACAAGAATTTCATAAAATAGCTTTTAAAACAAATTTTTGAGATGCACAGAAAAAATATAAAAGGGAGTATGAAAAAAAGTTATAACCTTACTAACCAGAAGCAGCAATTAACTTTTTGGCTATTGCCTTACAGTTTTTATATTTTATTCTAAGTACATTTTTTAAATAGTTAAGAAAATACTGAATGTTTATTTCATAGTCCTTCTGTAAATATGTAATGGATGTCAATTACTGTGTGCCATTTATGACACCAGATGTTGGGAGTCCCTGTGTTCATTTGTCCAAATTACCAAACTGTTAATGTTACTGGATGTATTTACATTTTTATATTTTCAGTTTTCTGCTAATGCTTAACATGATTTTCCATTTCATATTCCCAGTGTGATGCAAAATTGGCAAAAACAATTTTTTTTCCTAACTCTTAAAATATTAACCTCTATAGATGAACCTAGCACCTATAATACAGAGTGAGGTAAGCCAGAAAGTGAAAGACAAATATTGTATATTAATGCATGCATGTGGAATATAGAAAGATGGTACTGGTGAACCTGCAGGGCAGCAATGGCAACGCAACATAGAGAACAGACTTGTGGGCACAGTGGGGGAAGGAGAGGGTGGCATCAATTGCAAGAATAGCGTGGAAACATACATTCAGTTCAGTTCAGTTAAGTTGCTCAGTTGTGTCCAATTCTTTGCAACCCCATGAACTGCAGCACGCCAGGCCTCCCTGTCCATCACCACCTCCTGGAGTTCACCCAAACCCATGTCCATTGTGTTGGTGATGCCATCCAGCCATCTCATCCTCTGTTGTCCCCTTCTCCTCCTGCCCTCAATCTTTCCCAACATCAGGGTCTTTTCAAATGAGTCAGCTCTTCACATCAGGTGGCCAAAGTATTGTAGTTTCAGCTTCAACATCAATCCTTCCAATGAACACCTAGGACTGATCTTCTTTAGGATGGACTGGTTGGACCTTGCAGTCCCAGGGATTCTCAAGAGTCTTCTCCAACACCACAGTTCAAAAGCATCAATTCTTTGGCACTCAGCTTTCTTTATAGTCCAACTGTCACATCCATACATGACTACTGGAAAAACCATAGCCTTGACTAGACAGATCTTTGTTGGCAAACTAATGTCTCTGCTTTGAATATGCTGTCTAGGTTGGTCACAACTTTCCTTCCAAGGAGCAAGCGTCTTTTAATTTCATGGCTGCAGTCAACATGTGCAGTGATTTTGGAGCCCAGAAAAATAAAGTCAGCCAGTGTTTCCCCATCTATTTGCCATGAAGTGATGGGACCGGATGCCATGATCTTAGGTTTCTGAATGTTGAACTTTAAGCCAATTTTTTACTCTTCCTCTTTCACTTTCATCAAGAGGCTCTTTAGTTCTTCTTCACTTTCTGCCATAAGGGTGGTGTCATCTGCATATCTGAGGTTATTGATATTTCTCCCGGCAATCTTGATTCTAGCTGGTGCTTCCTCCAGTCCAGCGTTTCTCATGATGCACTCTGCATATAAGTTAAATAACATATACATTACCATGTGTAAAATAGATAGCCAGTAGGGATTTATGAGACACGGAGCTCAACCCAGCTCTCTGAGACAGTCTAGCGGGATGGGATAGGGTGGAGGAAGATGGGAGGGAGGTACAGGAGGGAAGGGGACATATGTATATATCTGAGGCTGATTCATGTTGATAACATGGCGGAGGCCAACACAATATTGTAAAGCAGTTATCCTCCAAAAAAAGAGAAGAAAATATAAACCTACATCTCCTTATGTTAGTGATTAATATATTGAAAAGTTTTACTTAAAAATATTCAAGGAAAAATAGTAAATAATGAAGTAAAATTAGTGTTTTCTATTAAGACCACTGATTTATATTTGAAATACATGTGGTGAGTGTCAGAAAGTTAAAATACATTGTCTTAGTGTCAGTGTCCCTTTTCTATAGTCTGCCTTCTGAAAACCAGCACATTTCTTTTTTGGTACCTCTTGGCAGAGATAGACAAAGTGAAGAGTTGTTAAAATCTAAGTCCTGATACCTCTGGTAGTTAGTCTCCTTCGTTACAGGTTTTCTGTTGTGTTTTGTTTTTTGATACTGATTGGTTTTATGTGTATCTTTAAAGGTAAAAATTTCTCATTCATGTTAAAAGTACTTTAGAAAAAGTTGAATGTCAGACTTCTGGTTTTTTTTTTTTTTTTTTTTTCAGGTCTTCAATTTTGCAAGCAGAGAGTAAAAAAGACCATGAAGAGGTATAATTTTATCTATTCATATTTAATTTCTTTATCATCACCTTAAGCTATTTTTCTGATAAGATATATTGATATGTTCATTTTAGGTATTTGGGAAATCATGGTTAATTTTTTCATAAAAGTCAATTGTCCCTCAAGCAACATTCTTAAGTTTCGCATGGAATTTTATAAGTGGACCTATAAGTAGAGAGCTTAGAGATCACTGCTTGCTGTCCTTTTAGAAGCTCAGATTCAGAAATAGCCTTGTGACTGCTGCTTTCTGGCAGACTGTTAGTATCATGAGGCTAGAGTTTAGTTTATTCCCTTCTCTTACCAACCCTCTGAGACAGTATTTGCTGCATTAAGAACATAGTAGCAGCAGACGTAGCATGGCAGTAAGCAACTAAAGTTTAAAGCTTTGGGGAAATGAAAGAAAGAAAAACAGAAATGTGGGAGTGTTTATTCTTCCTCATGACTCTCTTGTTTTTGGCCCCACTTTTACTTGTAGTACACCAAATATGGAAGGTGAGTTACTACTAAGAACTGACAGGTGAAAACCTGTGTCTTGAGAAATCTTCAGTGAAAATATACTCTTAAGTTGATTCTGAGCCATTTTATCTGCTATTATATAATTGTCTTGGTAGAAGACAGTGTTGGAAATTATGTAGAGATCAACTTTTATTTACTTCTTATAGAAAAGAGTAGGTATTAAAACCTGCTTTTGGTCTCTGAGAATACATATATATGTCTGCTCTTCGCAGGGTTTTTACCAAACATAATAAATATTAGGTTAGTTTTGTGAGGCTCCTCAGGCACCAGAATCCTTGAGAGTGAAGCAGAGGATGTGGGGCAATGAGTGTTTTCTGTGTTATTTATAAACCTAAAAGGGAAATATGTAAAATACATTCACAAGGAATATATTTAGCTCTTAACTTTTTTTACATTGGTATTAATCATGATATCTGAGTCCAGACTGTTTTATTTGGTTGGGATTAGAGGAGGATGTGATATTAAAAAAGATAAATACAGACTATTAAATTATAATTTAATATGATGACTATATTTTTAATGAAATAAATGTGGGATTTAAAAATAACAAATCTCTTCAGTGTTCTGTTATACCTTCAAGTATTATACATATATATGCTTTTGTATATAGGAAGGTATCTTATAAGAAAGATTATATGTTACTTCTACTAAAACTTCTATGTTAGTTAAATATTGAATACTCTCTTTTAGAAGGGAAGCACTGTAGAAAAAAATACTAATCATGTTTTTCTATTTTTTCCTCTTGCAGTGGATCTGTACAATAAATAACATATCTAAACAAATATATTTAAGTGAAAACCCAGAGGTAATATTTTTATTTTATGGTATCCAGATCTGGCAAAATTTAGTAATTCATTGGCTTATATGGCTTTTCCTGCATTTTCGCAAGTTCTGTGATCTTTTAACTTGCTCCTGAATGCTTTATAATGATCTTATGAATTAAAGAAAATCGGTGCTAACTGTAGAGGGGTCTTTTGCTTTCACTAACTTGATCTCCTGCCAATCTAGATTTTTCTTTCTGTTATGTCCCTTGGAAACAACAAAAAATTAAAATGCAAATTAGATGACTTGTTAATATCTAGGGAATATAAAGCGAATACAGACTTTGGATTTGAATAATTCAGACTTACTGTACTTTTATCAGAAGTCAAAGTTTTAATATTTTTGAGATTATCCAGAATTATTTATATTAATGGAGAAGAAATATTTAATCACTTTGTGATAGTGTCTTCATATTTTTGCCTAACTATAAGACACAGAAGTACAAAAATGTTTTGTGATTATTTTTTCTAGTGTACATACTGTTTTATTTAGCTCATGTTTTAAATTATTTAATAAGTTTTAAAATATTTTTATGGAAACTTTTTTCAAATCTGGCCTGAAAATATCCATATTAACTTTTCAGTAAATACACAGATATTTCTGAGCATAAGTACACTCTGTAAAATTATGTAAACTTCAGCATCATAGTCATATACTTAATATTTTGTGATTATTTCTTACTCTTTTTAAATTTCTATACTTAGCAAGTTTGAGTGCACATATGCTAGGCACTGTACTAGGTGCTAGCAATACAAACCTTAATCTAAAAAATCTGGGAGTTAAAAATTTAAAGAAAAAACAATATTTCCTATTATGTATATTAGTAGGAAAAAAATCAAGTTTTTCCCTTAGATTTATAGGAAGTAAGAGGAAACTTAAGTTATAATGTTGTGAAGTTAATTATATATCTTAATACTAAGGCTAGAAAATGTGGAACTACTTTAGTAACTTTTACAAAAGTACAATTTAAGTTTACAATTTAAGTATAACTCAAGACCACTCTGAGAATTCAGAGTTATATTTAAACTGTTGGTTTTCTTGCTTTACTAATTAGTCCTTTTTTAAAAAAAATAGGAAATTGCTGCACGAGTAAATCAGTCAGCTTTGGAAGCTGTCACTCCTTCCCCATCTTTCCAGCAGAGGCACGAGAGCCTGAGGCCGGCAGGGTGAGTTACCAGACTATAGGTTATTTAAAGAACTATATGGGCTATTGAAAGTGTTAGCAAACACTTGGATTTTAGCAGTGCTAGTTACATTAGTACAAAATAGTTCTAGAAAATGTACTTTCAAATTGGTGAATTCACCAGCAAGAGCACTAAATAAATAAGGATTCCAAATTTCCTTAGTGTTTATCCCTAGGTTAAAGTGATTTATGTTTCTGAATTTAGTAATTCGAAAGAAATCTTTTGATAAAGTAGCTGTGATTTGGGGTTGTATTTATTAAAATTTGTTCTTCTCATCACTTTATAAAATTATATATTTTTTCTCATGGTTTCAGTGTTTAATTTGCAAGAAAAAACTAAATGCAATGCCTTCTTGTTTTCTTCTCTGCTTAGACAATCTCGGCCACCCACAGCTCGAACCAGCAGTTCAGGATCCTTAGGATCTGAGTCCACAAATTTGGCTGCCCTCTCTCTAGATTCTCTTGTTGCCCCAGATACCCCTATACAGTTTGACATCATTTCTCCTGTATGTGAAGATCAGTCTGGCCAAGCAAAAGCCTCTGGCCAGGGAGGCAGGTGAGTGATAGGTCTGTAAAGCTGTAAGGCTTATGAGTCCAGTTCTACAGTTGAGAGCCATCTCTCACATATCTTGAGCATCAGCTATGTTTTTCTTTCTGTAATTACGTAACAGAATTTTGATAGTTGAAGAGGAATCATGAAGGCTTTTCTGTTTTTGCCTCAGTTAAATGAGTTCAGATAATTTAGTTTTAGAAATATTCAATTCTGAATGGTTTACCAGATCTACTTCTAAGGTATTTACTCTTAAAATTACAGAAGAAAGGTGACAGTCCTGTGACAATAAAGTTGATATCATGACAATATTTTAATGTATAAGAGTAATATATATGTGCCATAGGTTTATTGGAAAATGTTATCTTGTGTTAGAATAAATCTCCAGCAAGGTACTAAGACATTGTCATGCTATGAATTATTAATGAATTATCTTTATTTATATAATGATAAATCCTTGTCAAAGTAGTTAAAATTTTTCTTTGATTATGGATGAGGGAAATACGGCTTAAGGCAAATCATTTATTAAGTAGGTTGGACACTTAATAAGTTGATAATGTAGTAACTGGGTGTACATGACTGAGGCAAAGAAAGAATAATTTACATTTGATCATAGGAAAATACTTAGCATTTTATGTAATAGGTCAGATACATATTAGGGAGGTCAATTTTATGTTATCTGAAAGCCAGTGTTATCTTAGAACCACTTAACTCTGTTTGCTTATAAATCCTACTTTGGATTGTACTTTTCTTCCTTTATTGTGGGTGTGTCATGAGCCAAGCACACTTAGGAAGGAAGTTGCTTCCATCTCTGGTTAGTTGTTCTTCTTGCATTCTGTTACGTGTGCCTTGAGAAATCAGGTCTAATTCTAGAAAATGTTCAAATTATTGTAGTTAATTTGCGTCACATACTTAGAGGACCTAAAAGGTTTTTGTGTTTTTTTTTCCCCACAATCCAAGGAAATTCCTTACATTTTTCTCAAATAACTAAACTTGAAGCTAAATCAGCCATTTCTCTGTCCTAGTTTATTTAAATTCAGGAACTTTTGCAACATAGTTTATTATGATGTTGATTTTTGTATGTTTGTGGCTAAACATTCTATCTGTCTACATTTTTCTGAAATATAACAACTTTGAGTTCAGCCTATTAGTGTGAGGGCAGGGGCCTTCGTAACAAGTAAGTTGGTCATCAGTAGTGTTCCTTAACAGGAAGGGGTATTTTTGAGCTTTAAAAAAATGTGTGTACAAGGTTTTCTGACTTTTAGTTTTTAATTCTGGGTTCAGTGATTGAGATTGGTTCCCTGTGGCTCATGGTGACTGACCACTGGATCATAATTTTTTAAAATACTTTTCAGGCGTACAAATCCATTTGGAGAATCTGGAGGAGGTACAAAGTCTGAAACTGAAGGTAAAATAAGTGTAGTATTCTTATATTTTAGAGATTCTCAGAGCAGTAAACTGAGAGAAGAATTTGTTGTTTACATTTGTTCTGCTGTATGTTTTAACAGTATCTTTACTTCAGTTTTTTCTTTTTACTCCTAGTGCACTTAAAGCAACAGAACTTACTCAGACTTAAGATTTCATTATTCACACAAAATTATAGAATATCATACTTTTGACCTCATAGTCAGATTCTCATTGTATAAGATATCCTTTGACCTTCCTAACAGCTGTTTTCTTCTGGTTCTGGAGCATAATTTTTTTTTTCTTTTTCCCATACTTATTTACTTTGATATAATTTCAAACTAACAGTAAAGCTGTCAGAATAGTAAAAGGAATTCTTTTAACTCAGAACCACCAGTTGCTGAAGCATAATCTTTTGCTGTTGGAATCTGAGATCTTACTTTTTCTGTAACATGAACAGTGTAGTTAGGAGTTATTTCTGAGTGCTTCTGCTAGAGTGACTATTTGACTGGAAAACCTAAAGAGGGCAGTGTATTTAATTCCCTAGGAAAAGAAATGTGGGATTTAAAATTACATAATGTACCTTGTTTTGTTGCAGAGTCTATTCTTCATCAGTTGTTTATTGTCCGATTCCTTGGTTCTATGGAGGTGAAATCAGATGACAATCCAGATGTTGTTTATGAAACAATGCGCCAAATTTTAGCTGCCCGGGCCATCCATAACATCTTTCGTATGACAGAATCACATTTATTAGTCACTTGTGATTGTTTAAAGTAAGTAGTAACCTGTCCCTCAAAAAACTGTGGGAAAAAATATTTATATACTTTTAGCATAATTAACATTTTTTTCCTTAAATTTTATTTATTATTATAGGTTAATTGATCCACAGACACAAGTTACAAGGCTCACGGTGAGTTCTGCATGTTTAAAGCTTTAAGTCTCTTTGTACCTATACACATCTTACACATCTGATAATCTTGACTCTGAATATTTGGATATGGACGCATGAATTATGATTGATTTTTAGGTGGCTATAATTGAGTTTATGGCCATCTCTCCAAAAAAAGTTGTAACATCCCATGTAGTTGAAAGAATCAGTGCAGTCTGGTGTGATATTTAGTATTTATATTTATCCGTCAATTAGGGAGCATATAGCATACACTAAAGAAGGTAGCTCAAATAGTAAAGCATCTGCCTACAGTGCAGGAGACCCTGGTTTGATTCCTGGATCAGGAAGATCCCTTGGTCAGAAAGATCCCCCGAGAAGGAACTGGCAACCCACTCCAGTATCCTTGCCTGGAAAATCCCATGGACAGAGTGCAGCCTAGTGGGCTACAGTCCATGGGGTCACAAAGAGTTGGACACGACTGAGTGACTAACAAAGAAACTAACAAATTAAGGAATTAAAAGGCCAACATGGTTGAGTTTATTTTATAATTATCTATTTTGAAATAGCTGCAGGTGTATGCTTGTTTAATCATTTAATAACAGAGATCATATTTGTTACTGAATTTGACTTTGTAAAATGTGTTAATGACTAATAAATTCAGTATTCAATAACCTTTTAATGTTCCTGGCAATCCAAACCAAATGTGAGATTGTTTGTTCTTGGATTACCATTCCGTTAAGAAAAATGATTGACTCTAATGTTCTGTTTATGTTATTTAATAACTAAGTACATGTGTTTGTCATATATAGAAGCGCTGTTACAATGGTCTGAAAAAATCTCACGTTTGCTTCTGATGTTTTCTGTGCAGTTTCCATTACCCAGTGTAGTTCTGTATGCTACACATCAGGAAAATAAGAGGCTTTTTGGATTTGTTCTTCGGACATCAGGAGGGAGAAGTGAAAGTAACTTGTCATCAGTCTGTTACATATTTGAATCAAACAATGAGGGTGAAAAGGTACATGGCTTTTCAAAATGTGTTTCTATTGTAAAATATATGTCAAAGTTCTTACTAAGATTTCTGGATAAAACTCCCAAACTTTGTCTAGTCCAACTGAGTTGCTTCACCAAAGCCTATTGTTTTGAAGAAAGCTGAGCTGATGGGTTAGGCTATCTGACTCCACAGACCTGTATCTTCCTGGCCATTGAGAGCTGGTGCAATCTTCTGGCTTCATTAACTTGTCTTGGGAATGCAAAATATTCCCATAATCAGCCATTTCCAAATATCTCCAGCTTAGAATAGCAGCAGTAGCTGCTTGCTTTGTTCTTTGCAGCTTTACCATCTTAGTGATGAATCTGAGATAACAAGAAGTGAGGGACTTGAAAGATGTGAGAGCCAGTGGTAGAAGCTCACAGACTGAAGAAAATACACAGAGGCTTGGTTTGGGGGCTGGAACATTCTTAAATCAACTTTTGTTTGAAAAAGTATATTATAATGAGTTATGAAACTATTTACATCAGCCATTTGGATACTTGAAATTATCACCTTGATGTATGAACTGTCTGAGTTTTTCTTACTTTTTCCCCCTTTAGATTTGTGATTCTGTTGGATTGGCAAAACAGATAGCATTGCATGCAGAATTGGTAAGAATCTAAGATACTTAATTATCCAAGAGTATTAACTCAAGTAATCTAAGAGCTTTTATATTAACAAGTAAATAAAAATGATTTTGCTATACAAAGTTAACAATAGATGCTATTGCTGATATATAGCATTTAGAATTTGGATAAATGGCTAACATTAGGATGTAAATTTTGGGTGTGCTTTCTCATATAAATGCAAATAATAATTTGAAAAGGTTACAAAGCTAATATTAATTAAAAGGTAGTTACTTCATATTTAATTCATCAGTTGTATTCATCTATTTCTCAGGATCGCAGGGCATCAGAAAAACAAAAAGAAATAGAGAGAGTAAAAGAGAAGCAACAGAAAGAACTCAGTAAACAAAAACAAATTGAGAAGGTATGCAGTCCTAATGTCTAGATCTTCTCTGACCAGATATGATGTTTACATAAAGTTTCCTTAATTCAGCACTGTGACTTTCATATTGGAATTTTCAAGTGAAGGTTCCATTTCCATTCGCTTCGCTACCTCATAAACAGATGATTCACAGCATAGCAGAAAAGGATGACATTTGTCTTCTTGGCTTTACTGCTCGGCTTGTGGGATCTTAGTTCCCCAACCCTGAATGAACCCAGGCCCTCAGCTGTGAGAGCGCAGAATCCCAACCACTGGACCACCAGGGAATTCCTGACATCTGTCTTCTGATACAGTGTTTACATTATAGTTACACTGACATGTAGTGTGACTTGTTGTTCAGTCGCTAAGTCGTGTCCCACTCTGCAACCTCACAGACTGCAGCATGCCT
Organism: Oryx dammah; assembly: GCF_014754425.2. Lineage (NCBI taxonomy): Eukaryota > Metazoa > Chordata > Mammalia > Artiodactyla > Bovidae > Oryx > Oryx dammah. The sequence goes on from NW_024070193.1 coordinate 16,594,079, forward strand.
GGTTTTCCTGTCCTTCACTATCTCCCGGAGTTTGCTCAAATTCATGTCCATTAAGTCAGTGATGCCATCCAACCATCTCATCCTCTGTCGCCCTCTTCTAGTGTGACTTGCTATTTAGCAAACAAACTAATATTCCAGTGAAGGTTGGAAGGTTGTCTCCTCAAAACAGGTCTTTTGAGAGGAGATATGTATGGCTTTCATCAGTGGTAGTTAAGTAGGTATGTCTGTATATACTTTCTCTAGTTTATAGTGATAGCTAATAATGGCCTGAATGTAAGTTGTTAACCGTAAAAATGCAGATGATGAAATGTTGACTTTGGTAGGATTTCTAGAACAGTGTCAAAATATACTTTGGTGTTAACATTGGTTTGTGTAGTCTTTGTTTTCAGTAAGTTGCCAGAATTATGCATACATATTTATGACAGACGTATGGAAGTTGCTCTCAAGTATGTATTTAACTGCTTAGTTTTCCATTTGATTGCATATAAATTAACTCAGTTTCTTTTCTGTCTTTTCCAATAGGACTTAGAAGAACAAAGTCGGTTGATAGCTGCTTCCAGTAGACCAAACCAAGCCAGTAGCGAGGGGCAGTTTGTTGTCCTTAGCAGTAGCCAGTCAGAAGAGAGTGATTTGGGAGAAGAAGGAAAGAAGAGAGAGTCAGAAGCATAAACTTATCCTTGCTTTTTGGTTGATATTTCTCCCCCCTTGGAATTTGTTGACAATTTCTGTGGTAAAATGGCACAAGGTAACAACAATGTTGAACTATCAAGGAGACTAAAATTTGTATTTGCTTAACTTCATTTTTTAAACTAATATTGACCTTGATAACTTAGGTTTGCATTGATTCTTTTTTTTTTCCCTTAGAAATAATATACTATGCAGTAACTTTAAATTCCACATGTCTGAAAGAAACCTGTTCATATCCCTGAAGTAGATTGCTGAAGGATTACAGTTGCTTAAGCCTTTTCTTCTTCCCAATTGTGAACTTATTACCTTGCATTGTAATTGGCTATGACCATAAGAAATCATTTATTCTTCAGCTTCAGATATTCATGGATATGCTCCCTCTCTTTCATTAGGAACATTTTGCTGGCAGTGAGGAAGCTTTTGACTGAATAGGTTTAAAATCCTTATATAGAAAAATTTTCAAGTTTGCCGATATTTTAACAGTGTTAAATGTGCAATAGGACTTTTACAAAATAGAGGTTTTAGACTTAAAGTTTCACATTGTGGCAGGTGGTACTGTAGATTTCAGGGCGTTTTCTTGGATTGCTTGCATTTCTCTGATGTACACCTGATGCCAGTGGGAAAGAAGCTTAAGTGTCTTCATTTCAAGATTGCTATAGCCCTTGGCATTTATTATCACATTCTTAGTTCTCAGGTTGGGACTTGAATTATTGCTGCAGAGCAGTAATGGTTAAAATAAGATTTTGGAATTTACTGAAAGGGAATTTTTGTTGTTGTTGTTCAATAAGTTTTAGATTAGGATTTAACATGTAAAGATTGTTACAGGATAAATACATTGTATTTTCTGCATTGTGTGAAATAATTTTTATTGAAAATCAAGGGACATTTAGAAAGAAGTTCTATAGCAATTATGTTTCCTGCTTAAAGTAAAAATTCCTAGAATTTAGTTTAAAAATGTAATCTTTTAAATTTCAGACTGATACTCACAGTATTTTCATAATTCCATGTTTTTATAAAATACCGATCACCACTTTATATCCGTGTAGGCAAATAATATGTGAGCAGAGAATAATTTGCACTAATTATTGTAAATACTTATCCTCTTTAAATGAGTATAGTAAAAGGTCTAATTCCATGAAAACCTGAAAAGCAATTGAGTGCTTGGTCGAGGAGAGTCAACCCAGGAAGGATTTTAACCTGGTGCCAAGGTTAAAATGACACTTCTCTACTGCCTAACTCTATGATAGAACTTGATTTTTTTTTTTAACTTGGATTTTTAACATTGCTGATAGAAATTATATTCCTGTGTTTCACATGTAAAAGTACATATAGCCACATTAAATATATTGAATAAAATATTTTACATAGTCATATATTTAAAATTTTCAAGAGATTAGCCACTAATTTTACAAGGAAAAAAGCCTTTTGTTATTTGACATATAGTTTTTTCTTCTTAGTTCTGATTTAGAAATGGCATATAGTTCTCAGCTGTTTTACAATGTATATACACTGTTTTCTCTAGGAATGGAATAGATAATTATATATAGGATTGTGGTGTTTTCTTTAGCCATGTACCAAATGGGAATAATGATTACTTAATAATCATTATTCTGAAGCCTTATGTTACCAAAACATACAGTAAAAAAGTAGAAATTCATGGAATACTTTTTGAAAAGAGTTTATTTTGTCCTTGCTAAAGGGAATGCTTTCACAGTAGTTTGTGCATCATTCCTTTTTGTAGAAATTGAAATTTCTTCTGTGATCAGCATTTGGTTAGCCATGGCACATCCTGCTTTTAAGACCTTTTTGAGGATTAGTAAGCTTTTTGTCTCAGTAAGTCTTTTGTTTATACTACAAGGTTGCCACCTCACTTAGTTCAGGTGTAACTTGTCAGCCACCATGCAAGGAAGGTGGTCAGCATTAGGAGACAGTGTTAACCAGGCTGGTGCTTTGCATGGTAGCAAAGCGTTGCCCTTGGTGAGCACTCTCAGTCAAAATGTAGATGAAAGGTAAAGGTACTGAGACTTAGGGATGCTGGACAAACCTGTGGCTTTTCTTAAGTCATATCTTGTTCGGAATTTTCTACAATAACACACTCGTGCCCATAGGTCAGACCAGAGCGCATTCCAGTGCCAATCAGAAGTCATGTGTGGGCTTAACAATGTTAGGTGATTCAACTTCTGTTTCGTTACTGTAGAACCATGTGAACTATTTCCATTATGGCAGATACTTAAGCATCAACTTTAATAAATTCTATGTTTTGTTTAAAGAAGGCTCCCCATGGATTTTTGCATAACATTCAAGCTGATCTTTGTTCCCTTTGGAAATCCCTTCAAGCTTTTGGATGCTCTGGTGGTAACGGCATTAGATTTTGGGATATCTTTCTTAGATTCAAACTTGCATTTAATGGTTTTTAGACATTAACAAAACGGATTCTTTAAAAGGAAAGAAATTAAGTCTACCTAATACTGCGAGGCACTCATGTTCCCTGTGTCAACAGTACTTTTATAACTATGGTAATGAAGTCAATAGACAGCAAACTAATTATTCCTTCCCCCCTTGTAAAATTGAGAAAACTTGCTAACAAGGAACCAAAACTGTTATCTTGAACATAGTCCCCAGTCTAGTGTTTGCAGTGACTATAATGATTATAGTCACGTGTTTAATTTCAATTTCCTTGTGTTTAATTTCAAAAGAATTTTCAGATTCCACAGTATAGAGGTTGTAAATTTATGTTACTTTTATGCTTGAGAAAAGGATATTAGGGTGTTCATACCATTCTATGTTACATGTAATCATGTATAGTAAAGGCATCTGAGTTCCTTTTGAGTTATATATAGGAACTGCAAGTATTTGAGTTGAATCCTCATATACATGCTGACAGTCTAAGAGCCTATGTTTTGCAAAATCTGTCACCCAAATTAATAAAATGAAAATATTAACATTGACTTTGATAACAATTCCCAAGCATTCAAACTATACTTTAAATATTCAAACACATGGATTGTAGCAAGCAAGTCTTTGACTTTATTTTTAGCAAGTTTGGCTTACTCTTCTTTCATGAGATTTTTTTTTTTCTTCCATAGTAATTAATAATACATAGAAAATTGAAACTGGAACTATATTATACTTTTTAACTAATCTCTTGTGGCTGTACTCATATGTAATTTACTTAGGTTAATATGAGAACCGGGGAGTAAGTTATAACTAATGTGCAAAACCGCTTTGTATATTTGGTGATTTTGTAATGTAAGTGAATTGGTTAATTCTTATTTCACTGATACTATTAATCATGTATATGCAATTAAAAATTATGCTACATTTCTCTTTAGAATTAAATTTGAAGAACCTGACTTTATGTAATGGTGGTATACATGTGGAGTGGAGAACTTATTTTTTCATTATGTCAAAATAAGTATTCCTGATAAGGCTTCAGGAAATATGCTGTTAGGAGATTTTTAATGTATAATAAAGTCCATGATTTTTTATAGTCTTTTTTGTATGAAATATCTGGTATATACTCTTAATTTTATTGCTCCGAGTAATTTCAAATGATGCTTATACAACAAATGGACTTTTTCTTAATCTTGTATGATAACTATTACACGTCTAACTCTATTGCAATTCCATAACAACTAAAATGTGGGGGAGGAATGTCACTCATGAGGAAATAGTACTAATTCATATCTAGTGACTTTTTTCCTTTTAGAAAAATTAAGGGACTTTTCAGTAATTACCCTAGACATGTTACAGTATATACTTGCTGTGCTTGGTCCTAGTCAAAGGGATTCCTATAGTTTAAAGGACCAGGTTATTGTGTATGCCAGCTTACGTGGGTTGGGCCTGTAATTGTAATACTAATGAATATACATCTGCTGTGCTCTCTGTGGTTCCCTATAACATTTACCAAGTTCTGTTCTACTGGCAGTTTCTGTTTTAATTTGTTTTGAATTTTATGAAATGTGTACATTCTAGGAGGTCCAGGGAATAGATGAAATTAACTTTAGAATTATATAATTTATCTAGGTGCATGTATATCCTAAACATATTTGTATATGAACATACATATATTCTAGCACTCATTTATAAACAGACACCACACTTTGATTTAAAAAAAAAAACTATTCATGCCAGCTAGTTTTACAAATTTTCTATGTGAAAACTATATTATAAAAGTAATTTTAAGTCTGTACTTACTGAAATAGTCTATATAGCCATGAATCCCTACATCAGAAAGAAATCATACAGCTTCAGTTTCCGTAAGAAGGACCGTATTATGCCAAAAAAAAAAAAAAAAAGTGTCTGCTAAGACTGAACACCTAAACGTCAAGCTATAACTGACTGGGCCTGGGGCATAACCGTGCCCCTCTGTTCTCTGTTGATGTGCCATATGATGGTACACAGGTGTGGCTGAATGAATGTCTTCTCAGTTTCTTTCCTCACTTCCACATCCAGAAACCTGTATGTAAATGCAACACAGAATATACAGAAACAAATTGTAAACGAATATCTATAACTGCTTCTACCAGTGAGCCACTCCTCTCTGTCTACTGGACTGGGCTCAGTGTAGAAATCATAAACCATCATCCATTTGAAAACACTTTTAGTTTCTGTTCCGGTGATCACATGAACCAATAAATGGTAATGCTTAGCCAGGGTTTTGTGGAAAGAAGGAATACATGTATCCCATTAATGATGAAACTGCAATTGAAGTGTCTCTTTCAGCTGAATTACCTCAGTACTGCACTCTACACATAAACAGACACTAAGCTGGTCTTGGGACTTCTGTACAGGAACAGCTAATTTCTAGGATCATGTACTTGGATCAGTACTTTATTCATTGTCGTCACTAAGGCATTTTATATATGTATTTCTCTATAAAAAGTATTACTATTAAGAATTATCTTGAATTGTCAGAGGTAGCGTTTATTATTTTGGGCACATAAAAATATGAATTCATACATTTAATGTAAGATTAATATAGCATTAGAACTGATAATCTTAGTTAATTGAAATTTTTACTTTGGGTTTTATTTTTATAAAACTGCCTTTCAGAATGCTAGCCATCTATTGAGAGGCTATGTTCAGAATGACTCTCTGAAGAACCTAGACTGCATTGAGATTTTAGTCGCCAGGTAAAGTGAGAAATACAAGTCAAATTTTAAGAAAGACAATCTGCAGATCTGTACCTTTTCATCCAGAATAGTTTGATTACCAGGTTCCTGTGAAAATTCCTTGTTCATAAAGGTCGTATTCTTTGTAAAGGACATAGGACTTTAGACGATTGGGTAATGGAAGAAATGACATGAAGACGGGGCAGCGCAGGCGTAAACGTCCCATACACTTCCGGATCTTGAGGCGGCACAAATGTTTAAGAGACCGAGGGTTTGCTAAAATGCAAAACAGGCACATTATCCAGAAGGAATAAGAATTGATTGATTTTTCAGTCATCTTAGCCAATGTATTTTATACTTAAGCCACCAAGATTTTCCTTTGTTGTGACCAAATTGTGAAGTAGCTTTTCACTTCTCATTGCAAATCTTGCAGCTATGGTTTCAGACCACGTTATGTTAGAGTCCAGAGACTGGCATCAATTATAGGTCTGGCCTGTAAGACGTAAAGCTCCTACATCTACATGTATTAACCCCCTGTCCTGCCCCTCGGGGTCAGGCTAAAAACTAAAGATTCCATGGGAAAATTAGATAAAAGAAATTCTTCTTAGGTGCTACTGTGAAACAATTTTGTTTGAAGGGTCATTTACTATCCTTTAGAGTCTTAGATCTTAGCATTTTCTCATCCCAGTTTTTAGTGCCATTTCATAGATTTTTTGGGTTTTTTTTGATATTTATTTACTTATTTGCTTGCATGGAGTCTTTTTTGCAACTATCAGGATCTTCATTTTGTTGTAGCACAGTAGTTGCGGCATATCGGCATGTAGGATCTTTGTTCCCTGACCAGGGATTGAACCCATGTCCCCTGCAATGACAAGCTGATTCTTAACCACTGGACCATCAGGGAAGCCCCATTTCATAGTTTTTAATTCCTGTGTCTATGGTGTTCCATAGGATCAAGAGAAAATTATTATCTACCTATATAATAATTAATTATGTAACAGATTTCATCTATTGGGAAATGGTTAATAAGTACACATTAAGTATATACAATAACATTTTTTAGGTAGGAATAGTCTTTTTCTTGGTTTCTTCAGGTCAAGCTTTTAACTGAAGAGAACAATGTTCTGCAAAACAAGAGTTCAATTAGTATTTTTTGGTAAGAATGTTCAAGAAAGATACTTACTCAAGATAAAATGGATTTCTGACCAGAGCCCCTGTTTTTGGAGCACAGCTTTCAACTTTGAACAGATCCTAACTTGGTCAACATAATCCAGCATCACTCGAACAACCTTCCCAGACAGATGCTGCAGCCATGACAAAGTTATTACTTCACAGAACTGAGGAAGAAAATCAGAACCATGAAAGTAAATGAAAAGCTTAAGTACATAGTCATCAAAAGAACACTAAACTCAGAGTCAGGAACTAAAGGTTTCAGGTTCTTCATTTACAAACGAAGGTGTTGAACAAGAAAATATCTCTTGACTCTTAACATTGGGAAAAATGCATACATGCATGCTAAGTCATTTCAGTTGTGTCTAACTCTTTGCAACCCTGTGCACGATAGCCCTCCAGGCTCCTCTGTTCATGGGATTCTCCAGGCAAGAGTACTGGATTGGGTTGCCATTTCCTCTTCCAGGGGGTCATTGGAAAAAATATTTACTACTAACTCTCCTGAACTTTGTAAGATACAATGAGGATTTAAAAGAGACTGTTAGATAATATTTATTATCCCTTTTGTTTGCCCACACTGCTGTCTGGAAAAAAGATTACCTTTCCAGCTTCACTTGCATTTAGATGTGGCCACCTGACTATGTCCTAGCCAATGGGATGTCAGTGGAAGTGTGAGCAACTCCCAGAATGTTGTTACAGAAGAGCAAAGTGTGCACTCCTTCCTGCCAGCCATCCTGCTCACTGCAGTATGGGTGTGAGTTTCTCCTGTGAATCATGGAACTGTCCAGTTAGAACACTATTTACATTTGCCTTTATTTTATGAAAGGGGAATAAGCCATCTTATTAGAGCCACCTTTATTTGGGGTTTTCTATCATTCATAACATAGTCCCACCCTGATACTTGAAGCATAAGATAGTTTCTGCCTTTAAGTGATTTACATGTCCTTAGACAAGATAAGATGCCCATGTAAGAAGGCAAATAATACTATATGAAAAATCAGGAAGCCACACAAGATGACATATTACCTAAATTAACCAAGTCATTCATTTATTATAACCTAAAAGTAACTTACAATATTAAAATATTTGCTTTTTATTTTTCAGAATTGATCCAAAGATTTTTTTCATTATATTTTCAGATTTTAACAATATGAAATCAAGTATTTATAGTACATCTACTCTGAGCATAGATCTGTAAGCTGATAAAGGTGAACAAAAGCTTACATTAATGTATTTGTAGGGAAGACAGATAATCAGTAAAATATTAAAGAATTTTAGAAACTGGTAAAAGTTTATAGAACTTTATAAACTGGTAAAAGTTTATAAAAGCATTAAAGAGAATGATTAAGAAGCAGAACTACCTTAAATAAGATTGGTAGGGAAGGGCCTCTCTGAAGAGGTAGCACTTGAGATGAGGCCTGAAGGGTGGCAGCTATTTGAAAAATCAGGGCAAAGGCTCAAGTTGGGGAAAACAGAAGTGACCAGTTAGGCAGGGGGAAAGTAGGAGACTGGTGTGAAGAAAGCAAAGAGGAAAATGTCTCAAGAAGAGGGAAGTCAGCAACATTTACTGGGATTCTTTTTTCACCAGAAAGTGACAGAAAAGAAAATTATTAATCAAATGGTTTAGAGTCAAAAACCTAGAGTACAGGGAACCCAGAAACATTCTAGCTAGATAACTCATTTCTTCAAAGAAAAAGCATAACTGTGATCATATAAGGCTGCAATCATTCTTCACAACCTTGTGCAGATGTTGCTTCATTTGTGAAATTCCCTGAGTAGAGTTAAATCACTTTTTCCTCCAAACGGTTTCTGTACTTTTTTCATCTTTCTGTCATCAGGTTTATCATATATTTATCATATTAAAATCTTTCCAACCAGAGCTTCAGGAAAGAATGGAATTTTATCTGTTGCTATAGTTCAGGGCCACCAATAGTAACGACAGGGTGACAGCTGCTATGGTGTGTACTTACCATAGTATCTTTGATAACTGTAGACGTCCAGCCTTCAAAAGCATAGAAAGGATGAGCTTTGTCTCCGTGAGGACAATCAAAGCATCGCTCTGTGTCATACCCATAATTCAGCAGCATCCTGAGCATGACTTCATCTTTCAGAGTGTATTGCAGGGCCGATGGGAAATGTAAAGGGTTGACTCTGCAGAAGTAATTAACGTTCGCCCCGTGCCGTAGCAGCAGACTTACCAGCTCATAGTTGCCCATCCTGAGGGCTATCTGGAGGCAGTTAACTGGGTCTTGATTAGGCAGAGCTCCAGCACTCAGAAGCAGCTTAACTGAAGAGAGGTCACCATTTGATACAGCGAAATACAGAGCTGACTTCCTGTGGTCATCGTAGTGTTTGCGGATTCTCTGATCGAGCATGAAATTCACATCAAATCCCTCCTGGATGAGAAGTTCCAGGCATTTGGGGTGTGCTCCTGCTGCTGCACAGTGAACTGGACTGATGCCACTCCGCTTAATGGCAGCAAAATCAGTAACGGGAAGCAAAACCTTAAGAGCTCTGAGAAAGAATTTCAAAGTGCATTAAATTTTTTTTTTGTTAAGATGCAGCACTGACCTGTTTGTAACTGCTTTATACTGGCACTGGGTGGTATAAGTAACAGGTAATATTTAGACACCTCAACCAAAAAAAAAAAAAGGCATAGTTCTTGCATGCAAAATCTCTAATACCAGGTAAAGTTACAGGTCTAAATAAAAAATTCAGAATTATCCCAGTCAGTGAGACCCAAGGCTCCCTGCATTGCCAAGTGACCTGATAATAAGATGGTTTTATGTCTCTTGAGTGGCTACAGAGGATATCTGAATTTACCAGTTCCTAGCTGGTCCAGAGTTTCTTAATTTAAAAGGGGGTGTTGAAGTTGGAGGATCAGAGATGAAGAATATCAAGTTCCTAGAAACCACCCCCCAATCCCATAGCTATTACTATTTCTATTTGCAGTAGTGTGGTTGAACTTACAACAAGTGACCTCTGTCAGCTGCTACATGAATGGGCAGGTGACCTGAATTCTTAGGGACGTTGGCATCAGCTCCATACTCTAGCAAGAGAGTCACCGAGTCTGGATTTCCTCCGCTAGCAGCTTCAAGTAAGATGGAAGAAGAGTCAGAGGCCTGACCAAGAGCATTAGCTCCTAGGAGGAGAAAGAGTGATGTTATGCGAAGAGTCTTTTCACTGTACTGCTTAAGTATTCTTAAGTATAAATACACGTGCTGGCTTTCAGAGTAATTTTATAAGTTACATGTTTCTAACTTAAGAATCCCAGGAGAAATAATTTCATAGGTTTTATTTTCAGACCTGCATACAGAAGCTTGCTTATCTCATAACACACATATAAGATGGCACTAACCGTCCTGTTGAACTATGTCACCATGAATCTAATTGGATCTTATGGTGGAAAAGGGTATTTGTTCTGTTTTAACTTGTTGCTAGGAGACTGTGCATACTAAGAGACACTAGCTGTTCTTAGTTGAAGTTGGAGACTGCTGATAGTTAAAAGGGTATATAGTACAGTACCCTGTAGGTTAAGTGCTCTGTGAATGGTGTGGGGAATAAAAGTATAGACAGGCTGTCTTCTTGAAGATCTCAGGGCTGGGGCTGTGAGTGGGGCTGGGGTTGTAAGTGGGACTAGGGAGTGAAGGAAGGAGAAAGGAATTTGGGGTCAGTTTTGGAAGGCCTCTGAGTAAAATAGGCTTTCAACAAAGAGTAGCATTTGAATGGACAAAAGAAAAGGAGGACACTCTGGTCCCCTTCACAGCTCATGTAAAAAAAGCTATGGTGACTTTAATTTAGTGTGGATTCCATAATCATTAGAATATAAAATGGCTGCTCCAGAACCCCATTTCTAGAATCTTTAAGAAGTGTCTAATAAGCCCCCATGTAATGAGTACTCACTATGTACTAGTTCCTTTATGTATATAGTAATTTCTAAACTTCACAGCCCTAGGAAGTAGATGCTAATGTCTTCATTTTAAAGATGAAGACACTCAGCTTCATTGAGATTAAATTACTTCACCGAGATGCACAACTGGTCAGCAAGGTAGTCAGGATTCATGCCAGGTGGACCTGACCCAGGGCCTATATCTATGATGACGCTATGTTACCAGTCTAGCACTGCAGGGTGGTAAATTAATATGATTTGGAATGAGACAGCTGTGGGGTCAAAGCCTGGCTCTGTTATTTAGTAGCCATATGCAAATGACTGTAAAGGGGCTTACCTAAGGGAGATGCTCCCTCACTGAGGTCAACCCATATTGGTTTGCTTTTTTTTTTTTAAAGGTTAAGGATTTAAAATCTGTTGCTTGTTTCTTTATATTTTAATCAATGATCTACACAAAAGGTTGCTCTTTTTGTGCAGATGAAGGATCCAGTGTTTACTTTGTTTTTCCAGCTAATGACCTGAGCCATCTCTGACAGTGCTCATATCATTTTACTTGAAATGTTTTATGACCATTGATTGGGAACTAGCCTCTCCTTATATGATAGGAAGGATTTAGGTAAGTCTAAAAAGCAGAAAGTTGTTCGGTGCAGTCTAGAAAATTGGAAACCAGGACCATCTGTTGTTAGAGAAAGAAATAAGGCTCTGGACACAAATGGGGAGGAAAATAAAGAAGATAATTCTAATATTGGGACTTTATGAAATCTTGGGAAAGATTTGCTTGTCTGAACAAGAGCTTTAGATAATACACTGCTTCATCTCACAGTGTCATCAATGGGGGGTCTCCTCAAAGACAGTAAATGCCAAAGTTCTCTGAGTCAGGGTCTCTGCGAGTTAAACCAGGATCTAAGATGTCCATAGCTACAGCACTGGTGGCAGGAGAGGATGTGTTGAAGGGAAGTCCTGCAACTGGTACCATCGCCGAACCTCACTTTTCTCAAGGGTAAAATGAGAATTATGCCTACCTCACAGGGTTTGCAGAAGATTGTCTGAGGTAAAATAAGCAGATTAATACCTGGTGCTGAGAAAGTAGTCAACATATGTAAGTTGCCTTCTTTCCCCTTCTCTCAGAGTTTTGTTTATTACTAGAGAGGAGAACTGGGACTCAAAAAGAAGAAATCAGGAAGAATTTCCTAATAATTCATCTGGTAACAGATTGGACTGCCTCATCACTTAGCTCAAGCAGAGAAAACATATAGAGGATTTTGTGAAGTCTTTCATTCTATGAATCTAAAAAAGAACAGTCACACAAAAAAATTAAACAGAAAGCAACCATCCTCTTAACATGGTCAGGGAACATTAAGTAAAAGAGTAATCTGCAGCCTAGTAATTTCAGGGAGTCTACTTCAGAGCAAGTAAGAAGTATTCAATCCCTATTTTAGGTTTTTTTCAGTAGCTAATGTATTAACATGTACTTTCATGAAATATTAAGTTAAGCTTAAATGAAATGTTAACTTATATTACTTTGACGCTCTCAGTGAAGAGAACACTTTGGTCATGTTACCCTTTAGTAAAAGTGTGCTGACTGTATAGAAAAATCTTGCCTTTCCGCAGTAAGAGTTCCATGATTTCAGTGTGTCCACTTTGGGCAGCAAGAGCAAGAGGAGTGAATCCGTAGGAGCTCTGTGGGTCAGGGTGTGCCCCGGAAGCCAGCAGGAGTGCCACTATGTCCCGTCTGCCCAGCTTGGCTGCTTCGTGGAGTGCTGTCCTCTTGTTGGCACACAACAGATTGACATTGGCTCCATGGCTGATCAGCAAGGAGGCCATATCGTAGGAGTCCTGTATAACAGCTGGGAAATTGGAAGTGAGGGAGCCGTCATGTTCAACAGGAAATTCAGGCCAGAGTATCTGATGAGCTAGTTTCCCTCAGACTTCTTAAGGAGTTCTTCCTACCTGCCCCGCATGTGCCAACAATTTGTGCTTAGGAAAAAAATGAGGCACATATTAAGTAATATTAATAGCGTTTTAATCAATATGGGCTACTTGCTTTTAAGTCATGACCAGTTATTCATTGTCTATTGGCTACTTATGGAGAAGGCAATGGCACCCCACTCCAGTACTCTTGCCTGGAAAATCCCATGGATGGAGGAGCCTGGTAGGCTGCAGTCCATGGGGTTGCAAAGAGTCGGACACGACTGAACGACTTCACTTTCACTTTTCACTTTCATGCATTGGAGAAGGAAATGGCAACCTACTCCAGTGTTCTTGCCTGGAGAATCCGAGGGACAGGGGAGCCTGGTGGGCTGCCGTCTTTGGGGTTGCACAGGGTTGGACACAACTGAAGCGACTTAGCAGCAGTAGTAGCATTGGCTACTTATGGGCTGAAAAACAAGGTTTTCATGTATCATCTTTATGTTCTCAAGAAAATAGGAATTTAAGTATCCAGTACAGCCCCAGGAATGTTTGTAGTTGCTTTATATAAAGAAAAACAAAAAAAGCTATAATTAGGAAATTATTTTTAACCTCATACTTTGTAAACCAAATTCTCTAACTGGTATTTCTGCATTTATGCTGTTAATCCACATTTGGATGATAATCTTTAGTCCTTTAAGATTCTAGAACTTAATTTATCCATCTCCCTATCCATTCACTAATTGTTGGCACCAACTGTGTCTGAGGAATCTTGCTAGGTGTCAGACACTGAATCAGAATGAATTCTGCTCACCACCATTTATAATGTGCCATATAAAGAGCTGCTGCTGCTGCTAAGTCGCTTCAGTCATGTCTGACGGCAGCCCACCAGGCTCCTCCGTCCCTGGGATTCTCCAGGCAAGAACACTGGAGTAGGTTGCCATTTCCTTCTCCAATGCATGAAAGTGAAAAGTGAAAGTGAAGTCGCTCGGTCGTGTCCGACTCCTAGCAACCCCATGGACTGCAGCCTTCCAGGCTCCTCCATCCATGGGATTTGCCAGGCAAGAGTACTGGAGTGGGGTGCCATTGCCTTCTCCGATATAAAGAGCTATAATTGCTCTAAGACTAGAAATATGGAGTACTGAAGGGTATTGGGTCTTTTTTAAATCATGGAGTTGGCACTTTGTGCCTTTTCTAGAAACACATGTCCTTTGTTTTAGGAAATAGCTTTCTTGACTTGTGTCACTGATGGCATACTGCCGCCACCTTGTGTGTTCTCTTACTAGTATTTCTGTTATTCACATGTTGCCCTTCTTCAGTGGTCATCCTAGTTCTCTTAGTTATTTTTCTTTCCTGTTTTTCATTTCTTTTCTTCTTCTTTTCAGTTATGTAAGATAAAGCTTACATAACTTTATCTTGTAGCATTTAAAAAATTTTCTACCATATTTTTAATTTTCAAGAATGTTTTTTGTTCTTTTTTTTAGTGTCCTGATATTTTATAAATTTTCATTGATTTTTCTGAGAAAATTAATGATAACTCTCCCTTACATTTTATTTTCCCTAAATAATCTGTTTCTTCCAAGTTGTTTATCTTTGCTTGTTGGAGACTTTTCTCAGATAGTCCTTGGATATCTGCTCATGATTAAGAATTGGAAACTAAAAATCTGATTGGAAATTCTAAACACTGACTTAACTGAAGGTTGATATGCCTGGGCCATTTGTTGGGCAACTTCCAATTTCACTATTTTTAGTTCTTTCTCCTTGAGCTGATCAGAGAAGCCTTCTCTTGGAGGGTGAAGTTCTAGCTGCCAGCTTTCTAGAATTTGGTGGAGGAGAGCTGGGAGATCTCAGCTTGTGTTTGTTTCCTCCAGTGTCTCAAATCCAGTATTCCTGCCCTTGCCTAATAATCTCCAGTCCTGAGAACCTTTGCTCACACTATTCAGAGAATAAACCTCCACAATTTTGCTGGGGTAGGGGAAGAATCTGACCCAGGGGAAGAATCTGACCCAGCAGGGTAGATTGGGAGAAGTAATCTAGACACCTGAGTACTGGTTTCTTAATAGTTTTCAATCAATTTTTCTATTTTAGCTGCTGTTCTTCATCCCTGTGTTCCAGGAGGTAACTATAGCCAACAGTTTCCAGGCCTTTTGATACAACTGCACTGGTTTTTGGCTTTTCCTACTCCAATTTAAGATTTGGCTTTCTTGTCACTTATTACTCATTGATCTGCTCTTCTGATTTTTAAAAATCATGTTACTCTTGTCTCTTCCAGTCTTCCCATTCTTCTGTATCTTAACCCTTTAAAACATTTAATGAACTGTACTTCTCCTGAAGACTCAGGAGGCAGCAAAATTAGTCATTCATATTTAATCTGCCGACTTTACCCAAACACTGGCCGCTTCTTCCTACTCTGCTCCTCTTCTATATTTCTTATACCAAGATTAACTTGTTCAGCTGGCGTATCAGGCAAACAACCAGCTCATAATTGGGCAGAAACTTTGCCTCACCTCGCAAGCCAGTCTATACAAAGCTTCTTGAGAGTCAGATATGACATGTGGTCAGTTGGGACTAGTGACAGTGCTGCAACTATGCACCAAAAAGCTGCGCCTGTGAAGCCCCTGGGTCTAGAGGAGACACAGGCCACAGACCATTCTCCAGAGCCAAGGTGTTAATTTACCTGTAAGAAGAGGTGAATTGCCTTCGACATTCTTGGCATTTGGATTGCAGCCATTGAGAAGGAGAAAACTGACGTTTTCTAAGAGGCAATTGCTGACAGCCAAAAACAGTGGCGTTTCACCATTGTGGGTGGTTTGCTCCCACACACTGAGTTTTGAGGCTGAAATAAATCCATTAGACCACACAGATTAAAATATGAAAATAAATTTTAAACTTATTTCTCAGAAGCATCAAAGAAGAGTTGTAAAGGGAGTTTACCTTTCAGGGTGATTTCCAAAATGTTCTTATTTAATTGTACTGCAGCCTTATGGAGAGGAAGCCAGCCTATCTCATCTGCTTCATCAAAAGCTGAATGGTACTTGGTCAACTGTGACAATACGTCTTCCTTACCTATTAGTATGTCAAATGAGGACATATTCACATTTGGCACACGTACAAGGCAGCCCATACTGCTTCTGAATTCCATCATCAAGTTTAGGGCATGAATGAAATTCTGACACCACCTTTTATGAAAGACAAATGTAAATCGCATAGGGCAAATAAGGGCTTCCCTGGTGGCTCAGACAATAAAGAATTCGCCTGCAATGCAGAAAATCTGGGTTCGATCCCTGGGTACAGAAGGTCCCCTGAAGAAGGAAATGTCAACCCACCCCAGTATTCTTGCCTGGAAAATTCCATGGACAGAGGAGCCTGGCAGTCTATAGTCCATGGGGTCACAACAGGTCAGACTAACACACATGCAGGGAAATAAGCGGTAAGGTCTTTCATCTAGCATTCCATATCACCTGGGTCTGTGAATACCTGTCATCTTATTACGTACAGAAAACAGTTCTGTTCACTGAGGAGCCCAGGAGCTCTTTGCTAAGTTGTGCTGAAGTAGTTTCTCTCAGGAAAGCCCATATCAGACTCCTGACAATCAGCTGTGGACTCCACAGCGTTCAGCATTTGGGAGATCCTGTTTCTAGGCTTCCTGAACTCAGAGGGAAAATGCTGCTAGTTGTCACCATCACATCTTACCACAAGTTGAAGGGGATAGAATAAGAAGAGTACTTAACTGTCTCTATTGTTTCAACTATCTTCTTATAGTAAGCACTCAAAAAGCTGCAGGGGAAAAAAATATATGTGAAATTCCAAAAATGAGGGAAAAAGTTAAGGATATAAAGCAAAAGGAGATAAAGGCAATAGTAGTTAACCAGGAGTAAACTTATAATGAGGCCATAACTGAGGCATAATAGAAATACTTCAAAACGTAGCATAACCCTTTATGTGCTCCAAAGAAGCTCCTCTCTCATGTGTCTTCCTCATCAGTTTCTTTAGGGCAAGAATTATGAGAACCCAGATCACACTTGGCCCTCAATCGATACTTGCTGAACTGAATCAAAGCTGTCTAGGATGGAAATGTCATATTATCACATTAAAATTTAAATGGCCACTCTGTAGTGTCACTGAGTTTAGCAAAAATTATTTTTTTAAAAAAGTAAATAATCATGGTGTAAGATTTTAAAAAAATATTCATGGTCA
Source organism: Oryx dammah (assembly GCF_014754425.2). Classification (NCBI taxonomy): domain Eukaryota; kingdom Metazoa; phylum Chordata; class Mammalia; order Artiodactyla; family Bovidae; genus Oryx; species Oryx dammah. The sequence goes on from NW_024070193.1 coordinate 16,611,044, forward strand.
GAATCTGTGCTCAAAAAACACTATTAGCAGTTTTTTTAAGTAATATTTTTATTAAAATATTTAAAGTTTTAAAGAATAATTTATGGATCTTACATTACTTTTTAAATCTAGTAAATAACAATTATCACCTTTCCATTTTTCTTTTGATTATTCAATGAACCTAGCTTGAAGAAAATAAATTCCCTTAGACAATCTGTCCTGCTTACAATCTGGTCAATCAAATTCTCTTAAACATTTAAAACTGTACTTAGTGATTTAGCATTGTATTAGTTTTCTATAACAGCTCTGTGAAATTACCACACACTGAGTGGCTTAAAGTAAGACCAATTTATTATGTTCTGCAGTTCAGAAGTACAGAATAGGTCTTACTGGACCAAGGTCAATGTGTTGGTAGTGTTGGTTCCTTCTGAAGGCTCTACGGAAGAATCTACTTCTTTGCCTTTTCCAGCTTCTAGAGGCCACCTGCATTTCTTAGTTCATTGACCCCTTCTTCCATCATCAAAGCTAACAATGTTGGGCCATGTCCTTCTACCCAGCCATCTCTCAGGATCTCTTTCTTCTGCCTCTCTCTTCCACTTTTAAAGACTCTTGTGATTACATTGGGTCTGGATAACCTAGGATAATCTCCCTATCCTAAAGTCAACTGATCAGCAATCTTAATTCCATCTGCAACCTTAATTCTCCATTGCCATGTAAGGTTACATAGTCATAAATTCTGGGGATTAGGACTGGACATCTTTCTGTTCAGGGGGGAGTGCTTTATTCTTCCTGTCTCAAGTATATGCTTGTTTCCTAATTCTTTCAAGTACCTGATCAAATCAGTAAACCTTGCTAAGTATCATACAATTCTTTCAAATCTAATCTTATAACTATAGTCAACCTTAATTTCTTTGAAACATTTCAATACTCAATGTAAAATCATGACTTCAAAGTTAATCACAAGGTTAATATAAAAGGTAATCCAATGAAATCCAATTTCTTTATAACACTTTTAACTATGTAAAGATTATTTTAAAGATTGCTTCTAAATTTAACACAAAAGTGTAGGAATAGTGTGACCAAGAACAAAGACTTTGAAGCCAGGCTGTCTGGCTCTTTACTTACTAGCTCTGTGACTTTGGGTTAGTCGCTTAATTTCTCTATGCCTCAGTTTCTTCACCTCTAAGTGGGGATAATAACAGTACCTACCACATAGACAGGTAATGAGAATTAAAATTTAAATGAGTTAATATTTATGAAATGCTCAAAAGTGTGGCACACAATCATTCCAAGTGAGTGTTACTTTAAAAAATAAAAAAACCCAACTCTAGGTTTGATAAACTTCAACATCTCTACATTTAATTTTAAAACCTCTTGGAGTTAGAACACATTTATCCCATTTTACCTCCAGCAGGCAAATAGAGGTCATCATCCCAAGCAAACGGTTTATGATAACTACTCAGGGGCTTGAAACTGCTGACCAGCCAGACAGCATTTGACTAGGCGTGTGTGGCTGCAGACGGCCAACCGCAATATCCAGGGCAATTCTCTAGCTGTCACCATCACATCTTACCACAAGTTGAAAGGGACAGAATAAGAGGAGGGGTCCATGAGGTCCTCTCCTAGTGCTGTCATATCAGAACTCTGAATCTGCACCCTGCCGAAGGGGTAGTCTCTTCTGGGTTTAAGTTTACATAATTATTCCTTCTGATTTGAATAAAGACTTTACCCTCTCCCATCCACCCCACTAAGACTGACAACTTGTGTCTCGCTGGATTTTTACTTTTCCTTGATGCATTAGGGTTTTCTAGCCCTTCGAATTCTCATCTGTTTCTCCTTTTTGATTTCCAGTCTGCCTCTCCTCACCCATATTTGTAACTAACCTCCTCCAACTATTTTCTTTACTGCCTAATTAAATTCTGAATTATTTTCTAATTTCTCCTGTCTGGTCAGACATCGTCTCATAGATACTATTTAAACGATAGTGCCTTGGGTTCTGACTCTCTCTTCTGTTTTTGTCATAACACTAGCAACATGCTTATGACAAGTCTCAACTGTTGAATACCTATAATGCATTGCCAAAGAGATACCATTACCTCTCATCCTCAGGTGACTGCTGTGCAGTTCCTGGCTTGTGAATATCCTGTAAACTCTGTTGAATGATGAGCTGGGTGTCAAAGTCATCATCGATGTCTTCATCACTGGTGTAATTATCCATGTGGAATGCAGACAGATTTACTTTAAAGTCAAAATGAATTAAAAATATTTTTCCAGTTGTGGAAACAGATTATCAACTGATAAAAATTATAAATGAAATTCAGAAAACTAGAATAAATCATAGGATTTATAAATGAAAAAATGCAAAATTTAGAACACAAAATATTCATTTACAAATTTTTCAAAAACTCCACAGATTCAACATAAATTAGAAATTTTCCATGAGTAACCATCTACTTAAAAGCTTACTCGGGAAACACAAGTTTTCACATAAAACTTAAGTCAGTACCATTGTAACGATGAAAATGTTCATATTGTTCTATTTTAAACTTAGCTTACGAGTTTCTCTCAGTGATTATAGCATTCACTCAAAAGAATATCTTTCCTACATGCAGTGAGTATTATGCTAAAAATATTTTATTAATTATTAAAAATAAACATGTTATAGCAATAAATGTGCTCTCATAATATAACATGTAACTGGAATAGTGGGGGAAAGCCCCAGTATATTTTATTAGGCAATATCTCAATGGCTTTAAAAGAACACTTCAGGTTTAACATAGAATAGGTTTGATCACATACCAAAGACGTTTTACCTTTTGTTATATCCTCTAGGACAGCACTGAAGTTTTCACCGTTAAGGATTAGCACATCAGAATTTTCATTTATATTTAGGATCTCCACTCCCCAGTAGTGACTATTCCATTAATAGCTTTACTATAAATACTTGATCATAAGACAGTCTGGCACATTCCCCTTGTTTTTTACATGTGGTTTAGCTCTGTTTAGAAACATGGTCTCTTTACTTCACTGCTGTATCCATGAAATTTAAAAGATGAAACATTTCATTCCTGGAATAAAATGCTTCAGCAGGAGGCTGACCGTGTGAGGTGAACTCTTCCTCTGAGGACTCATGCACATAGTCATGGCAAACCAGAATCAATTTTTCATGTAAGAGAGGCCAAACATTTTGCTCTGAGTGAATTATCAAAAATGACTGTCTCTATGGTCCTGATTCACTGGGAAGCTGCACCTACATTTTCTTTGAATTACAGAGCTGCAGCCTAAAATATCTAGGGAATCTTAAAGAAGGAATTAACTCCACACAAGATAATAAAATTTTGACTATGATTTTGTTTTGTTGAAATGTTTAAAAATGGATAATGTACACTAGTATTAAGATTGCCTACTAAATAATAAGAATATTAACTATTAAAAATAACACAGAGCCCACCTGGCATTTCCAATTAAATGTGAAGCAAATGCCAAGAAGCATGATACCACCTCCAGTGTGCAGGATCTCCCTCCAGTTGTCTTACCGCCTTTGCTTGTCAGCCTCAGTGCTTTGAGTTTCCTTTCCTTGTCACAGGGGGTACTGTGAGAAATATGGATCTGACGTTTTAAGAGTAAGACAGAAGGGGTTTAGTTCTGAAATTGTTTCAGCGTTTTCCTTATTTACAATTTATGTATTTTAAATGTTTGTGTATAATCACAATGGTTGAATAGAAAGTAAATTATTACTGAAGCTGATGAAATGACTTAACATTGTGAAAAAGATAATTTTTGATATTAGTTAAAATTTTATCCAGCTAGTGTTCCCAAATCTGTTTTTCACATATATATCAAACTAAAAAAAGGAACTAAATAAAAGTTTCAAAGATTTTCCATATGACTCCAATACACATTTCATGTTTTTCTTCACAGTTGTCTGTGATCTCAAGAATCCATCCGGAAGGCTGTACTCCAATCGAGAGTGGCATATCACGGAGGAGAACAATGTAAGACCATTCACAAAGATCACCTAAAAGAATTACTCCAAGATACTTGTATATATTTTCAAGTAAGCAAAGGCAATATCTTTTATAACTTGTTTCAGATGTTTTATTAAGTTGTCCAATTTAGTCATCTAATTGACAAAGCAAAGCAACCCCACGTTTGATCCAGTGTTGAGGAGGTTGGTCTGTTTTCAACAACATTGCAATGACAAAGTTAGTAGAATGTCCTGTGGTGGAAAGAGTTCCTTTACGTTCACTTGTCTTGTAAAGAGGACAGACATAGGCATTCGACTTCACGATCTTAGATTTTATAGCTTGAAAAAAAAGGAAATACAGTCATTTGATAAAGGGAAAACAGTCACTGGTACTAAAAGAACAACTATTTATCCTGTAATAAAATGACCAGTACTAAATCTCAGACCATGATTATGATATTTGAATATTTTAAAGTTGTTGTTTGGCTTTTCTTTTTTCATAGTTGGCATATAATAATGGTTGTGAAACAAGGTAAGTGATTTCAATATGGTACGTGATTTTAAAGACCTGATCACTTAGCAAGTATGAAAACACTCAAGAGGACTTAGGAGATACTGGATGCTTGGGGCTGGTGCACTGAGACAACTCAGAGGGATGGTACGAGGAGGGAGGAGGGAGGGGGGTTCAGGATGGGGAACACGTGTATACCTGTGGTGGATTCATGTTGATGTATGGCAAAACCAATACAATATTGTAAAGTAATTAACCTCCAATTAAAATAAATACATTTATATTTTTTTAAAAAAGGAGGAGAAACGAAACACAGCATGAGTAATGGGGGAGACGCAAAAAGAGAAACACAGTTGCTTAGAGTTCTAATATAAGAAATCCATAAATTAGAATAAATTGAAGTTACTATTAGTTTTTACCAGGTTATTACTTGGAAATATACACTAACTCACAAAAAGAATCTCTACACAGTTCTTGCAAAGCCAGATATGAGATATCAGGAATCTTTCTAAACTGAGGCCACATCATAGTTATAAATGAACTGCTTTAGAAATAAAAACAATAGGTTGAGTGGTAATTGGGTGATTTGTAAATGTTTTCATTTACAGTTATTTGAGAATTTTAAAAAAGAGAGAGGAAGGACAAAAGAATGAGCCTCAATTGTTCACATTTGGTGGGGAAATGATGATGGCAAAAAGGAGGAAGCAAGTAAGTTTTACAGGGGGCAAAGCTGGTCTCCACCCCTAGAGGCTTGGATCACCTGGCTGGTTCCTAGGCCTAGGAGTTTCTTATAGCCAGAAAACTCTAGTCAATAACTGGAGACTAAATGTCAAACCTGTCTGTGTCTCTAAGATGTGTACAAAGGCACTTCAGAATCAAAATATTGATGGGAAGCTCTAGACTTGGAAAAAGGAGAAGTGAAGGGGAGGGGCAAAGAAAATGTTATATCCTATGTGATAAGAGCAAAAAGAGGCAAAATAATAGTCATAAAATAATAAAAATGCAACACAAAAAGGGGGAACAATATATTTCCCATATAAAGATTAAATCAGTATTTACTATAATTGAACAAATTCTAATAGGTCTGAGCAGAGACTTATTTGGAAAGCAGTTAAAAATATCTATCATTATGCTCCATACAACTCTACAAAGTTTTGTTAGAAATATATTTACTTGGTTTTATCCATATGATGGGCATCAGATCGAACAGAAGTTTGGGGTACTGTTCAGCAAGCAATCCACTGTGAAAAGAAATTGATAGATGTTTATTAGAGGTAAAACGAAATCTGCATCTTAGCAATTGTGACTTAGACATTGGCTTTTAATACAAGAGAGGACTAGAGATATGCAGGGAAAAAATGTCAAAACAAAACCAAGTAAAAGGCAATGAAGAATTGAGAAAAACAGAAGAAAATTATGGAAAGGCAATGTATTAAATAGTGGACAAATATCAGTTACTGCCACTTTAAAAGCAATGTCCACGAGGCAGACACTATGCTGTTATATTTGACCATCACAATAGTCTTGGCCCCATTCCAATTCCTATTTCACAGATGAAGAGTAGAGACTCAGAGAGGCTGAGTACTTTTCTCACAGTAACAGAGTTCTTAAGTGCCAGTGTCAGGATTTGAACATAGAGCTTTCTATCTAGAAAATGTAGTTTATCTTTCCTATGTTACACTGCATATTTGTTTGCTTATAAGATGGAAGGAAGAAAGAAATGAAAAGATGAATACATATATAAGAAAAAGTAAGTTAAGAGAAACATCATGAGAATGAAGAAAATGAAAGAGAAATAATCACATGAGCTATGTGCAGCTAACTCTCCTGATATCCCTGTCTTAGGACCATCTCTGTAGAACCACCTTTGTGCTCCTTTTTTTAAAAAAAAATTATTTATTTTAATTGGAGGCTAACTACTTTACAATATTGTAATGGGTTTTGCCGTACATCGACATGAATCAGCCATGGGTTTACATGTGTTCCCCATCCTGAACCCCCTTCCGATCTCCCTCCCCATCCCATCCCTCAGGGTCATCCCAGTGCACCAGCCCTGACACCCTGTCTCATGCGTCGAACCTGAACTGGCAATCTGTTTCACATATGGTAATATACATGTTTCAATGCTATTCTCTCAGATCATCCCACCCTCGCCCTCTCCCACAGAGTCCGAAAGACTGTTCTATACATCTGTGTCTCTTTTGCTGTCTCGCATACAGGGTTATCGTTACCATCTTTCTAAATTCCATATATATGCGTTAGTATACTGTGTTGGTGTTTTTCTTTCTGGCTTACTTCACTCTGTATAACAGGCTCCAGTTTCATCCACCTCATTAGAACTGATTCAAATGTATTCTTTTTAATAGCTGAGTAATACTCCATTGTGTATATGTACCACAGCTTTCTTATCCATTCATCTGTTGATGGACATCTAGGTTGCTTCCATGTCCTGGCTATTATAAACAGTGCTGCAATGAACATTGAGGTACATGTGTCTCTTTCAGTTCTGGTTTCCTTGGTGTGTATGCCCAGCAGTGGGATTGCTGGGTCATATGGCAGTTCTATTTCCAGTTTTTTCAGGAATCTCCACACTGTTCTCCATAGTGGCTGTACTAGTTTGCATTCCCACCAACAGTGTAAGAGGGTTCCCTTTTCTCCACACCCTCTCCAGTATTTATTGTTTGTAGATTTTTGGATCACAGCCATTCTGACTGGAGTGAGACAGTACCTCATTGTGATTCTGATTTGCATTTCTCTGATAATGAGTGATGTTGACTTCATGCTCCTTCTTAAGCAACTTTCCCTTCCTTGAGTTTTAACCCTTCCTTGATAGGAAAGTCTAACCCTGACTCTGGAAATAGAAGATTATGCTAAGTAATGGATTGTTAAAGAGCAGAGCTCCAAGGGAAATAATCTTTCCCTTTCTCTCTTATCTATCTGTCTGTCTACATAGACACACACAAATCTAAGCATTGATTAGTTTCCTATGCTGGAAATTCAGTATTTATTTATTTTGGCTGTGCTACATGTCTTGTGGGATCTTAGTTCCCCAATCAGGGATTGAACCTGGGCCACTGCAGTGAAAGCACCAAGTTCTAACCACTGGACAGCCAGGGTATTCCCTCAGTATTTATTCTAAATATTTATTTATTATGTCATCAAAAATATAAAAAAAAGTTTTCCATTCACCAGTAGAAATGGGACCTTTACTATAACTGTAAACTATTTAAAAGTGAGGTGCTCCTACACATTACAAAACAGAAGGTAACTCATAAAACAGAAGAAGGAAAATAAATTCAACTAACTTTTCTACTGGTAAGACCATTGAAATATTAACTCAAAATTGTTCAGAACCTAAAATTACTCACTTACTAATTGCTTCAGCCTGAATAATGATTTATGGCAAGAATTCTAATATTATCTATTACTTGTCATATTCTCTAGAAGAAGACTTTTGGCTGTGGAGGATGGCAAGGGTGAAGGGCAGCAGACAGCTTATCTCACCTATGATTCAGCTACAACTAAAGAGTCTTTGCAGTTGAAACTACTGACCTTGTTCTCTCCCAGCGGGCTCCATCAAGATATAATCCGTGGATATAAACACCATCTTCTGGCGCTTCCTTAGAGGTATCAAAAGGAATAACCTGAAGGCAGAAACAAATGCTAGTAGAGATTTCCTCCCTAGGTAAATGTCTCATAAAGAAAGTATTACCTAAATTTTCAGAACACATTCAGAGAAACTTGTCCATATAATAGCTTTTTAAACTATACTTTTTTCTCAGTGAAATGTAATTTTAAAATAATACAGTTCTTTTTAAAGTATTTTATCTGGTTTTACTGTACATCTTATTGATTTCCACTAAAATAGAAAAGCAGTGTTGGATTATTTGAATTGAATATTGAGATGTATAAAAATTCTCTCATGAGACAGCAAGGCAAATACTATATACTTTCTTCATAAATACAAAGAATGGAAAGAAGAATAATTATTTGCAATGGGCAATAAAAATATGAATTATTCATGTCCTCCTTGCTCAAATACATGCCTTTGATGTAATGATATGCTCTGGAGTTTAAGGAGTTTACTGTACCTCAAATTCATATCCCAGTAAGTCAATAGGGATGGTATATTTTCTGGCATAATTCTGCATTGCTCCAGTTAAAAAGGCTTGGGTGAAAAAGAAGCCTGAGAGCCAAAACACACAAGGTTTTCCTGAATTATACCAGTCCTATAAAGGAAAAACAAACATTGTGTTCCTTTTACTTACTCAAGAATTACCTGACATACAATTACTGATTCTGGTTTCTGTGTATGCTGCCCACACTTTCCATCACGGGGCTCTCTTTCCTGATACCACACATACAACCTTTATTAGCCCTCCTACCTTTTATCCCTTCCCGTTACTCTTCTTGGGAAATTCAAACTAATTTTAACATTAACCCAAATAAAACAAACTTTATTTGTTGTGAAAGATTAAAATCTTTTGTAAAAAGACAATATAAATTATTTGAGGGCTTACTATATTACTTAATCCCACTCAAAAGCAGCCATCTTTAGAAATCCTATATATTGTCTAGCTACAGCCCTCATGTGTTGGTTCCAATTCCCTGATTCTCTTAACCTCCCTGCCTCCACACCACGATTCTGGCCCCACTTTAGATGTACTGGTCTTCTTTCCCAATCATGTGTACCTCTTTTTGTTTCTTCCCTTTCTCTGCTCAATACATCTATAATGATGCTGCCAGAGTACACCTCTCCATGCATGGTTTGAATGGCTCAACATCTCATATAATACTTCAGTGATCTACTACTACCCTACCAAAGCAAAGCCTAAAATACCTCAAGTCTCCCATTCAAGATACTTCATAAGCTGGTCCCAAATTGTATTCATATATCTATCCCTTTAAGTTCCCTTTTAAACATCTGACATTCTGATCAAATGACATTACTCTTCTCTGCAGTTGGTAAACTTCTGCTGTTTTTTCTGTTTATCTTAAAGTGGCATGACTCTTATATTCCTCTATGGGATGAATCCTCCTAACATTTCAACTGAAACACCACTCTGGTGGTGGAGCTCTACCTTCTGGAGTAGGCATGTGATTCATGCCAAGCTGATCATACTCCAGTCATAGTGACTGATTCAGGAATGGACATGTAACCCAATCAAAGCCAGAGATGTACAGACTCTTGCTGGGACTTCTGGGGAAAAAGATTCACTCTAAACAGTTTTGTGGATATGAGGCCAGAGCTTCTATTGCTATCCTGCTGCCATCAAACAAGAACATTGAGTGGAGTTAACCCACAGAGACTGAAGCCAAGTGATGAAGGGCAAGATACCAGGATCAGGTAACTGCATTTGCACCCTAGGTCAAAAGTTGCCTGGAGTCACTTTACTCCCTGGATTTTTCAGTTACATGAAGGAATGAATTTAATTTTTGCTTTCATCAAAAATTTTACTAAATAATCAGTCCTAAATGATATACTGTCTTTCATCCTACAGATGTCTCTAAGCCCTCTTCCTTTATTTGCAGTGTCCAAAACCATTCATCCTTTAGACCAGCCCACATGCTACCTCATCCAAATACCAACTGCTTTCTTATGTTAAAAAAACTCTCTCCCTTTTTTGAATTCCCAGAGCATTTTACGTGTCGGTCTTTTATGACACATCCCTTACTATACTGAATTAACTTTTTCTTAGATACATAGGGTATCATCTGAGGGCTATTGGCAAACTGAAGGCAACCTGGCAACCCTGTCTAACGACAAGATGCTTTGGACAAAGTGAGTCTCAATTCACATTTGAATGAACAGATGAATCAATAAAATGAACTTTGTCTCTGAGTGAGCAGCACACTATGGGAAGGAGTCAGCTTTGCTTCCTGGGAAGAAGAGAACAAACCACTGCTGGAGATGTTGCAACTGTACAAGCTGCCAGATCAAGAAGAGGTAAAGACAGAGGTGGAGCTCAGTAAGGGTACAAGCTAGGCAGAATGAGCACCATGCAGAGAAAGCTGTAAGAACCCAGAAAGCAAGTATATAGAACATCCCATTGCTCACTTCATTTAGTCAAGAATGTCATGAATGTCTGGGTCAGCTACTTACATATCCATAAAATCTCTGAATTAGCTACCATTTACTGTTTAGTGCATGCCAGGAGCTGGGTGATTTACATGCATCACCTCATTTAGTCCATAATTCAGTGAGTTAGGTATTATTCCTCCCATTTTGCCAACGAGGAAATCAGGGTGCAAAAAGATGAGTATCTTCTTCAAAGCCACATACATACTAAATGTTGGATTCCGGATTTAATCTGAGATGCCAGCCAGTGTGCAAAGTACTCAAAAAAAAAAAAAAAAAGGCACAGGCTGGAGGAAAGGAAGATAAGCAGGGTGAACAGTGAGAGAGAAATGAGAAAAGGGGGGAAAAAAACTCCAGACCACTCATTTGTTTAATTTGTTAATTCTAAGAATCATTAGGAGGTGAAAAGACAGTGTCTTCAATAATTGTTACTGGGAAAACTGGACAGCTACATGTAAAAGAATGAGATTAGAACATTCTCTAACACCATACAAAAAAATAAACTCAATATGCATTAAAGACCTATATGTAAGACCACACAGTATAAAACTCCTAGAGGAAAACACAGGCAGAACACGCTTACACATAAGTCGCAGCAGATTTTTTTGAATCTGTCTCCTAAAGTAAAAGAAATAAAAGCAAAAATAAACAAATAGGACCTAATTAAACTTAAAAGTTTATGCATAGCAAAGGAAACTATCAACAAAATGAAAAGACAGCCTATTGAACGGGAGAAAATATTTGCAAATGATACGACCAATAGGAGATTAGTACCCAACATATATAAGTAGGTCATACACCTCAACATCAAACAAACAGCCCAATTAAAGCATAGGCAGAAGAACTGAACAGACATTTTTCTGAACAGCAGATGCAGATGGTCAACAGGTACATGAAAAGATGCTCAACATCACTAATCATCACAGAAATGCAAGTTCAAAACCACAATGAGATACCACCTTGCACCTGTCAGAATGGCTATCACCAAAATGAACATAAATAACAAATGTTGGCGAAGATGTGAAGAAAAGGGAACCCTTGTACACAGTTGATGGGAATGTAAATTGATGCAGGCAGTATGGAAAACAGTATGGAGGTTTCTCAACTAAAAAAGAGAACTAACATATGACCCAGAAACTCCACTCTAGGATATATACTGGGGGAAAACCCCACTAATTTGAAAAGATTCATGCACCTCAATGTTCATAGCAGCATTATTTACAATTGCTAATATGTGGAAGCAGCCTAAGTGTCCATCAATAGATAAAGAAGACAGGGTATACACATACAATGAAATCCTACTTGGCCATTAAAAAGAATAAAATTTTGTCATTTGAAGCAACAAAGATGGACTTGAAATATGTTATGCTAAATGAAATAAGTCAGACAAAGAAAGACAAATACTGTATGATATCACTTATATATGGAATCTAAAAAATACAACAAACTAAGTAAATATAGCAAAAAAAAAAAAAAGAAGCAGACTCACAAAAATAGAGAACTAGTGGTTGCCAGTTGGGGGATGGGCAGCAGTATAGGGATGGACGACTGGGAAGCACAAACTATTGGGTGCTAAGACAGGCTCAAGGATATTGGTACAACATGGAGAATAAAGCCAACATTTGGTAATAACTGTAAATGGAAAGTAACCTTTAAATTTTTTATAAAAGGAAACAAAAATAGTCCAATGAAAAATTGATCAAGGAGATGAATAGCAATTCACAGGAGAAAATATTAATACAAATGGCAAGTACACATACAAAAAGAAGCACAGACTCACTAAAAATCAAAGAAACTCAACTTGAAACAATAAGATATGACTATCAGATTGGCAAAAATTAAAAAGGGATGTTTATGAGAAAGCCTTTCTATCCTCATCTTCACAAATATGTCTGTTTTATTATTAGCTTCTATAGTAAAACTAATAGAGCTTTCATATAATAAAGGGACAACTGAGAACTGAAAGACCATATATATGAATTTCCAAAAATGTATTCTGGGGGCTCTCCCCACCAACTATCCCCATGTAAGCATCAACCACATATCCTTTACCTGTGATTTTGGGGGGTGAAGGGTTTAAGAGATTTCAAAGCACTCACCTTTTCCCTGGCTTTATGAGATAAGAGATAAGAGGCACTGATTTCTATATAATGGCCAATTATTGATTAATCCAAGCCTCAGGCTCTTTTTGTGATTTACTGTCAGCATCAAAATCATAAGACCAAGTTGTGGTCACAGAAACCACAAACAGAATCTTCAGAAATATAACTGTCATTTATTACTTGAGTTTGGGTAATATAACATTTTAATTTTCTACTTAGCACTTTCAAATATGTGTACTTCTCAATACTCTAAAACTTCGGTTAGATTACCATGAAACTACTTATCCATTTCATCTAACTCAGAGACATTCAAGTGACTACGGGCAATTTCTAGTATCTCTTTAGTCAAGCAGAAAAATGAAATAGTATGTATAAATTATTTATAACTTTTAACCTGTAAAAAGTTCAACCGGGCTAGAAAATCTGTGATGTAACTTCCTAGGGGTTTAAGACTTGGGTATGAACGTTGTGCCCATATTTCTGGAACCTTTCCAACAAGCAGACTGCCAGACAGTGCCTCCAATGCAGAATCCATCACGACCACACCCCTAATAGCTTTTTCAAGGTCCTGTAGAGTGCTGCGTATAGTTTTAATTAAGCTGCAAGGAAAGCAATTGTGTTATCATCATATATATGATAATAAATATCAATATACAGCCTATCCAGAAGAAAGAGCAAGATATCATTCATGGTTTTATGGGAGTATTTCCCAAAATTTGGTCACCTCCCACTTCATAATGTAAGGTAATTTTAGGTGATACTTGGATGAACATTTTTCATTTTAATTATTACATATGGATTTTTAAATATAGAAAATAATATAACTTACACATCAAAATTGCTTTCTGGGTATTATTGCTTAAGACCAGGCTAATTTAAACAGAGAATGATTTAAGGGAAAATATCAGGTAAATAATGTTACAGGTGACATGTAAATATGGGAAAAGTTATAATAGGGACAATGCAATGGTTCAAACTTTGGTAACACTGCATAAAAATCTAAAGTGTATATTCATTCATACCCTTATAAGTACTTTGCTTCCCACTTAGGCCCAAAATTCTAAGATCATCATAAATATACCTCAAGTGAGGGTTTTAGGCTATAAGCCTAAGCAACTGAGAGACAATATGCTATTATGTACAAACACGTATGGTCTTTGTATTGTTGTTGTTGTTTAGTCGCTCAATCGTGCCTGATTCTTTGTGATTTCATGGACTGTAGCCTGCCAGGCTCTTCTGTCCATGGGATCTGCCAGAGAAGAATACTGGAGTGGGTTGCCATTTTCTTCTCCAGGGGGTCATCCTGAGCCAGGGGTCAAACCCGTGTCTCCTACATTGGCAGGCAGATTCTTTACAACTGAGCCACCAGGCAAGTCTAGATATATAAGATGTATAAGTCTAGATGTATAAGTCTTTGTATGCTGCTGCTGCTGCTGCTAAGTCACTTCAGTCATGTCCGACTCTGTGCAACCCCACAGACGGCAGCCCACCAGGCTCCCCCATCCCTGGGATTCTCCAGGCAAGAACACTGGAGTGGGTTGCCATTTCCTTCTCCAATGCATGAAAGTAAAAAGTGAAAGTTAAGTTGCTCAGTCGTGTCCGACCCTCAGCGATCCAATGGACTACAGCCTTCCAGGCTCCTCCATCCATGGGATTTTCCAGGCAAGAGTACTGGAGTGGGGTGCCATTGCCTTCTCCAGTCTTTGTATAAGAGATACTAAATTCATTAAGGCATCATAGGGTTTTAATATGTTTTATTTTAAAAAGTCAGTAAGTCTGGAAAGTTAAACTTGGAAACACTAGAAAATTCATAACCAAAACAATTCTCCATTCCTTAAGCCAGTACTGAGCTTTAGAAAATTCAATTTAAAAATTCAAAGCAAATAATCTGCTTGCTATTTTAGGGTACCTAACCAATCTAGATTAGACTTAGGCAGAAGGTGGGCAGAAAAATGACTAAATATGTATCTACACATAGGCTTAGATAATTGTCATTCCAGCCTTATTTCCTGAGGAGAAGAACAATAGATGGATGAAAAATTATGATGAATGAGTATTTTTAACCAGTAATATTTTTAACCAGATCTCTTTTTTCATCATCATTTTTACATTAGAAAAGGTATGCTCCCTTCTGGGGCAGTATGCAACTCTGAAAAAGGAGACAAATTCTAACGAAATGGAAAGTTTTGATAATTTTTTCTTAAAATTTTGATTCAATACTGGTGTATCTTTTTATCAACTTTGGCTGGTAGCTTTCTGAATCACTGGGTGTAGAGCTCCTTACTTGTTAAATCTTTCCATTTCTTGCACTAACACAGTATTCATACTCTCTTCATATCTCACAGGATACTTGAGCAGTGCTGATTCAATGTCAAAGTCACTTGGTAGCTAAGAGAATAAAATTTGAAGATCACATATTACTCTCAAAATGAACAGTGTCATTTGGCTATAATATCAATAATAGTTAACATTAGGCATTTACTATGTGCAAAGAATTATGCTAAGTGCTTTCCAGATATTATGTAATCCTTGCCATACTGTTTCAGGTGGCCATTATTATCTCCATTTTACAGATGAAAACATTTAAGTACACAGAGGTGAAGTAAATGCCTGCTGCTGCTGCTAAGTCGCTTCAGTTGTGTTTGACTCTGTGCAACCCCATAGATGGCAGCCCACCAGGCTCCCCCGTCCCTGGGATTCTCCAGGCAAGAACACTGGAGTGGGTTACCATTTCCTTCTCCAATGCATGAAAGTGAAAAGTGAAAGGGAAATCACTCAGTTGTGTCCAACTCTTAGCGACCCCATAGACTGCAGCCTACCAGGCTCCTCCATCCATGGGATTTTCCAGGCAAAAGTACTGGAGTGGGGTGCCATTGCCTTCTCTGGAAGTAAATGGCTAAAGGTACACAATTCAGAAGCAGTCTGTTTAAATCCATAGGTCTCTAACACTAAGGCCCATGCTCTTTCCTATAGGATATAGCACTGAGTAGAAGATATTTATTTCTAAAAAGTTGTATAATTTTCTTTTGTAAATTGGATTTTATTTTCCATTAATATAACCGATATATCATTTCACAACTATTTTATATTTATTTCAGTAAATTATCAACAGGCTCAAAATAGCTTTGTTTACACCACTACCAAATAATTAATGTGTGAGTGTAGCAAGGTTCCAGAGCTTAGGGAGAAAGAAAGTCACTGAGTATCTGATTTTAATGAGGCATCTCAGAGATGGTTGAGAAGAAGTGATAACGAGGACTTGGGGCTGTGACCAGGCCCCCTGACACTGGAATTTGCACTCTTAGAGGAATTTCCCTACGAGAAATTTCCCTATGAGGAACGTGCCAAACTAAAAAGTTGAGCACCCAGACTATCCCCAGGTGATGGCCCTTGGTGGTGCAAAAGAATTCCAGGTCACACTAGGCGGCGGCATCATTCAAAGCATGACACCAATGGTTGGTCAGCACACCATTCTACCCCAATTAAGTCCCATATACCATTGCCAGGTAACTTCTTATTGGGGTCTTGTAAGAGCCACCATTTTGGGAGGACAAGAACCTTTCCCCAAAGACATAAATCACACAAGCAGAAGGGTCTGGGGGTGAGAAGTAGCAGTCCACAGATAGAGGCAGGAGAACATTAATTTGCTTTCATCCTAGGGCAGCAGGCAATGTTGCTCATTACTTGTCTCCAGTGGCCATAGCCAGACTAAAGCTTCTAGGCCTGAGTAGGCTCTACTTAAGGGTGGTATAAGGCAAGGGCACCGACTGGGAGAGGAGACCAGGCGCCATCCGTGGACTTAGAAGGCAGATAGAGCAGGGTCAGGCTGTGCTCTGTCAGAGTGCCTGATGCTGAAATTCGGGGACAATTATAGTGCTCATCTGGAGAGGAGCTGTGGAGATCTCTGCTTGGGGCTATAAAGTCCTCTTAGTAGTTCTTTATTCAATTTAAGGCAGAAAAAAGCGAGAAGAGAGAGCACCATCCCGTTCTCCCAGGGCAAAGTACACTGGAATGCAGTGTGGGGGGAAAAGCTGTAGCTGCCAGTTTAGTGCTGCTTTTATCCCTGTGCCTCCTCACTTCTGAAGGTATGAACAGCATTCCATTCTCGAACCAGCAAGTTCAGACAGTTTCCCCCGTTTAAAAAAAGAGTAGGTCCCCCGTTTTTATTTAGAAATGATAAGAAACCATATATGCGGTAGCTCCACAACTCTACTTACTAGGAACGTAATATTTGCCAGGCATTACGCAAAGCGCTTCAAGTTAATGAGACCCTGACTGCTCACAGGACCCTTACACAGGTGGCGCGATTCTCACCACTTTTCCAGTTTGGAAACTAACGTTCAGAGAAGCTAAGTGTCTCACTCAGGCAGAATGTTGCTACCTGGAAGTTTCAGATTGACACTTTAGTCCCGTTTTGATCTATGTTATATTCCAAGTCACACACTGTGAGCTAAATATTACCTTGTTGAGAATGTCTTTGGTAATTTCTAGTAGAATCTGGTCAGTGCTTCCTGAGGATCCTGTTTGTTTGGTGCCTCCTTGGGTGAGGAGCAAGGACTCAAAAAGGATTTTCGTTTGTTGAAGATCTTTGGAGATATCAACATTTTCATGTAATCCAAATATCTCTGGGTGTTGAGTAAAAGGAAGTTTCTACCAGAAAATAAATTCAACAAGCATTACAGTTTAATTGGGTATGTTAATTCATAAGGTAGACATGTGCAGACCGAAAAGGGTTAAAAATCAACTAAACATCAAACAGAGGGATCAAACTTTTCCCATTGTCAGTAACTGCTAGAAACAAAAACACTGTATTGAAAACTGATTGTACCTAGTACTTGTCTAATTCTATACATTATGGGGGACTACTTCACTATTTGCTTTTAAGAAAATCACACTCGAATCTAACCCTATTTTCAGTGATATCAGTTACCTTAATGAATTCAATGTATTCATGATAAGTGCCTTTGGGAGGGGCAAAATAGTTTCCACTAGGAGAAAACTTATAATGAGAGTTTTCGATTATGTGTGGGTTATAAAAGTCAGCCAGCATGGTTAAGAGGAGACGTCTGTCCCAGTCATCTGTCACTCTTCCTCCATAGTTACACTCTCCAGTCAGGTAAGAGATCGCTTCAAACGGAATTGTATCATATTCATTGATAAATAGCTGAAACAAAGAAAAAATGAAATGAGAAAAAACATATTGTATTTCATTTCATTTCCATTTTAACATGGCTTTAAATACCTATCAATCAATCAGTCAGTCACTGATCAATCTATACACATGGAAGTCGGGCTGGAAGAACTATCATCAAGGTTGTTTTAAAGCCTCATGTTGTTAAGGCCCTTATCACAGCAAAGAGGCAGAATATACAGTATCCTGTGGTTCTCTAGTTGGATTGATATGGTTGGTAAAACATGACAGAAATGATGGGAAAGTACTGGAGTTGAACAGACTTAAGTTCAAATCCTACCTCAATGGGTAAATTCACTTCTTACCTTTGGTTTTCTCCAAAACAGGGACAATACCCACCATACGGTGTTGCTGTGAGGATTGGAATTCATGCAGATAATGCAAGTAATGTGCCTAGTGAGCAGTCTAGCGCCTAGTCAAAGTCTGAGTGAGCAGGAACTTACAGTGGACATTTGTTCTTTTGTTTGTTTGTCGGAGGATGCTGACCATCTCATGGGTCTCCTGTTTCACTGCGAGTCTACAGAAACTGAAAAAACCTGATCACTCACTTTCTCAGTCCCCTTATGGCTAAAGCCTAGCCCTGTGACCTGGGCTTGGAATCTCAGATGTAGCCATGCTGGACTGAACTGGAGTTTAGTGTGCAAAGAAGCAGGGAGAGCAAAAGATCTTTTTTGATGACATCAGAGAATGTGCAGCAGATGAAAGTCTCAGTGGCACCTATGAGAGCTGCAGTGTCTGATATTTAACAGGGGTAGAAGGAACGCTCCTACCAGACATGGTATGATTCTAGATATGACACTGGATGCCATGGCTGTCCAGCCATCTTGGTGATTCTGTGACCTACACAATACTCTTTCAATAGATTCCTTTTCTACTGTTTTTATTGACTGATAGAGGTAAATTATAGATTTGACTGAGAAGAAGCTAAGAGGAGAGTATAGTGAGGACCTATACAAAGCCAAAGCTGAGGAGGGTACTGCCAAAAGAACGAACTAGGGTCTTTGATAGCAACACTTTTGTTGAAAAACCCACTCCAGAATCTGTCTTTCCTCTGCAACTCTTTTTCACGTGAGATAAAAAGTTTCACTATGGATTAAGCCAGTTTGAATCAGGGTTCCCATTATTTGCGGCAGAAAAACTCAGATGGAAAAACATTCTTTGTAAGCCAAAATTATAATTATTACTGCCATCCAGCCAACTATTCGTGTTGTTGGGAGAAGTGAATAAGTTATTCTAAGCAAAGGGAATTGCCTAGGCCCTGGTACACAGTAATCTCCATCAATATTAGTCTTTCTAATTTTACCTGTAGTTGTCGAATACTGATGCGTAAATCGGATTCATTAAATCCATATGGAATATTCCACCCAAGAGGACCAAATTTCTTTCGCTCCTGCACAAGGGCATGAAAAAAGCAAACTCCAAACAGCAACTTTTCCCAAGCCTTTAAGACAAAAATATGCAACCAGAGAAAATTCTGATCAGATTTCCATCATTAAAATGAGGGGGACTGATGACCTTTCATTGTGAGATTCTATGATCATATATCTCTACAAACTTTTATTTAGAAAGACTATCTAGAACAATGCTCACTATAAAAAATATTAATCTCACGACTTCTACATCTTGTACAAACACGTATGCATTGCCCTTAGTCTGCTTGTACACTGACAGTTTGGAAGGCTGTGGATAGAGGCCTAAGCAGATCTCACTGCTGTGTCCACAGAGCAAATGGCTCCCACACTGCTTCAGCACCCCCTACATCAGCCACAGATACAAACCCTGCTTAAACAGACTCCATGTTTTAAGAACCGACTATGGATCTCACCACAGCTGTCTGGGTACAAGGCTACCAAAAGCAACAGAGCGTCTGCTTGGAGCCCTTCACCAGAGGGGACAGAGGAAAGAATGAACAAGGCCTCAAATTACCAGGGGCTTGTAATCTGGCAGGAAAATTAGCCAGGTGGGCAAGGATCACACAGAATCTGATCAGGACTGTGGCACTGAAAAGAATGAGTAATTGTGCCTTCAAGGAACAGTCTGAGGGGAAGAAGCCAGAGTGTTAACAGTAGGCACTTTATATTAAAACAAACAAACAAAAATCTTATGACTTAACAAAATCCTCCAAAGCTAGACAAACTGCAATAACATTATACATTATTAAAATGCAATAGTGCTGGAGAGACATGCCAAGATGGTAGAATACGAAGACCCTGAACTCATCTCCTTCCTTGACGCACCAAAGTTACCACTGCTTACAGAGCAGCTATCTATGAGAACAACCTGAGGAATAGCAGAAAAGATTTTCCACAACTGAAGACATAAAGAAGCAATCATAAGATGGGTAGGAGGATCACCATACCACCTTCTCCACTCTACTAAGTCCTCTTTCCAGCTAAAACCACAAATATCCTCCCTTTGTCCCAGAGTTACAAACAAAATTATTGCTCAGAACTGGGGTCACACAGAAAGCAACATCAAGCAGAAAGAAACGAGCTGGCTTCCAAAGAATTCGACCCTTTATCTGCAATATCAGTCTTTTTCCAGTTCAAATAGACAAATATAATAAATATCATAGTATGCATTGTGTGTAAAGGGAGAGGATGGTTTTCTCTTAGTACTGATGCTTCCTTCCATGTAGGGAAACATCAATTAATGTAACACTTCTGCATTTTCTAAGTTCTTAAACTCACTGGTAGAGAGAGGAGTACCTATCTAATGGGTAAATTTGGGAAAAGTGAAGCAAATAAGATTTGCTCAGCTTCTCCCTTTTCTTTCTTAGATGTGAGCTTCCCGATAGGAAGGAAGTTTTGCTCTGTTCCTCTGGGTAGATAAATCTGCTTCATTCTGGGTTCTGTAATATTAAGTTCATTTGTTCACAGATATAAGCCAAATCTTCCAACCTAGTCTATATCAGTAATTAAGGTTATAATTTGGTTCCCATATATTTATTCTTTTTTCCTGTTTCTTAACTGGTAAGAATTTGGGTAGAGAAGAGGAGTGCTATTTATTGGAACTGCTACTCTCCTCAATACCATGTGCAAAACTGTTTTACAAACAGATACGTTGAAGAAGATAAATAAAAGGCGGCTGAGCAAGAGAGTTCCAGAAAAATCCACCTCTGCTTTATTGACTACATCAAAGCCTGTGATTGCGTGGGTCACAACAAAATGTAGAAAATTCTTAAAGAGATGAGAACACCAGACCACCTTATGTGCCTCCTGAGAAATCTGTCTGCAGGTCAAGAAGCAACAGTTAGAACTGGACATGGAACAACAGACTGGTTCCAAATTGGGAAAGGAGTACATCAAGGCTGTATATTGTCACCCTGCTTATTTAACTTACTTGCAGAGTACATCTTGCGAAATGCCAGGCTAGATGAAGCATAAGCTAGAATCAAGATTGCTGGGAGAAATATCAATCACCTCAGATATGCAGATGACACCACCCTTATGGCAAAAAGCAAAGAGAAACTGAAGAGCCTCTTGATAAAAGTGAAAGGAGAGTGAAAAAGCTGGCTTGAAACTCAACATTCAAAAAACGAAGATCATGGCATTTGGTCCCATCACTTAATGGCAAATAAATGAGGAAACAATGGAAACAGTGACAGACTTTATTATTTTGGGCTCCCAAATCACTGCAGATGGTGATTGCAGCCATGAAATTAAAAGACGCTAGCTCCTTAGAAGAAAAGTTTTGATCAATATAGACAGCATATTAAAAAGCAGAGACATTACTTTGCCAACAAAGTCCATCTAGTCAAAGCTATGGTTTTTCCAGTATGGATGTGAGAGTTGGACTATAAAGAAAGCTGAGCACTAAAGAATTGATGCTTTTGAGCTGTGGTGTTGGAGAAGACTCTTGAGAGTCACTTGGACAGCTAGGAGATCAAACCAGTCAATCCTAAAGGAAATCAACCCTGAATACTTATTGGAAGGACTGGTACTGAAGCTGAAGCTCCAATTCTTTGGCCACCTGATGCAAAGAACAGACTTGTTGGAGAAGACCCCAGTGCTGAGAAAGACTGAGGGCAGGAGAATAAGGGGGTGAGAGAGAATGAGTCGTTGGATGGCATCACTGTCTCAATGGTCATGAGTTTGAGCAAACTTAGAGAGTGAAGGACAGGGAAGTTCGGCATGCTGCAGTTTATGGGGTCACAAACAGTCAGACATGACTTAGTGACCGAACAACAACACTGAAGAGTATTATTAATACATCAAAACATTATTATTAGAATTTCCATGAAGACAGATTTTTTTTGGTGGTGGGGGTGTCTATTTTATTCTCACTGCCTTATATCTGGTACCTAACACACATATTGTTGAAACAATAAAAAATAATGTGAAAATAGACTGCTAAAGGCACTGTTGGACTTTTGTACAAACTAAGATATATTCATTCACTCAGTTCAGTTCAGTCACTCAGTCGTGTCTGACTCTTTGCGACCCCATGAACCGCAGCAGGCCAGGCCTCCCTGTCCATCACCAACTGCCAGAATCTACCCAATCCCATGTCCATTGAGTCAGTGATGCCATCCAACCATCTCATCCTCTGTTGTCCCCTTCTCTTCCTGCCTTCAATCTTTCCTAGCATCAGAGTCTTTTCCAATGAGTCAGCTCTTCACATCAGGTGGCCAAAGTATTGGAGTTTCAGCTTCAACATCAGTCCTTCCAATGAACACCCAGGACTGATCTCCTTTAGGATGGACTGGTTGAATCTCCTTGCAGTCCAAGGGACTCTCAAGGGTCTTCTTCAACACCAAGTTCAAAAGCATCAATTCTTCGGCATTCAGCTTTCTTCACAGTCCAACTCTCACATCCGTACATAACCACTGGGAAAACCATAGGCTTCATGAGACGGACCTTTGTTGACAAAGTAATGTCTCTGCTTTTTAATATGCTGTCTAGGTTGGTCATAACTTTCCTTCCAAGGAGTAAGCATCTTTTAATTTCATGGCTGCAGTCACCATCTGCAGTGATTTTGCTCAAAAAACTAAAGTCAGCCACTGTTGCCACTGTTTCCCCATCTATTTGCCATGAAGTGATGCGACTGGATACCAAGATCTTAGTTTTCTGAATGTTGAGCTTTTAAGCCAACTTTTTCACTCTCCTCTTTCACGTTCATCAAGAGGTTCTTTAGTTCCTCTTCACTTTCTGCCATAAGGGTGGTGTCATCTGCATATCTGAGGTTATTGATATTTCTCCCAGCAATCTTGATTCCAGCTTGGGCTTCCTCCAGCCCAGCGTTTCTCATGATGTACTCTGCAAATAAGTTAAATAAGCAGGTTGACAATATATAGCCTTGACGTACTCCTTTTCCTGTTTGGTACCAGTTGTTTTTCCAAACTGTTGTTCTATGTCCAGTTCTAACTGTTGTTCCTGATCTGCATACAGGTTTCTCAAGAGGCAGGTCAGCTGGTCTGGTATTCCCATCTCCTTCAGAATTTTCCAGTTTGTTCACTCAACAAATATTTATTTGAATATTGACTACATGCGAAGCAGAACACAAACTATTGGGAATAAAATGATGAACAAGATAGGTACAATTTCTGTCTTCTTAGGAAATGGGTAAAGTTTAGTATTAAATAAAATATTTATGTTCTCATATTTTTCACTGTAAAACACATTTTAAAAGTTCCAGAGGCTGAATATTACCAGTTCCTTTCCTTCGCATCCACTGAAAAACTCAGGATCAGAAACTGGATCAGTGAGGTAAGACTGGAGGAGATTTAGCCGAAGACCAGTAGGAGGTTCATTAGTCATTTTGACTCCATTCTGTAGAATTGTTACTGGGAACTGAGACAGAACAAACAAAGAGCATTACTCTAGATAACCAACTCAAGTCTTAAAAATGCATAGTGGATTAAAAGTAGGTATAAGAGAGGACTCCAAAAAATATTTTTAAAATCTTGTAATGTTAAGCATTTAAGATATACAATGTAATAGTTAACCAAATAAATGTACTAAAATCTATAAGAAATAAACATACTTTTGGAGATGGGTAACTTGTGAGCCAAAGCCTAAAGGATGAGTTACAGACTTCAGGAGAAAAATCTTCACATATTTTTTCTAACATGGGCATCCAGGAGACAGCAAGGTGACAATTCTGTAGGCAAACCCAAGTTCCTTCCTCTATTGCTGCTTTAATCATTTTTGTTGCAATGGGTCCTTGTCCCTGTCCCAGTGAAATAGCTTGAAATTTATTTCCAGACATAGCTTTATCATTTGCAAATTTTAGCAGGCCTAAGAGGGCATAAAAATAAATGGTTTCACTGTTTATTCTAAAATTATAAAATATGCTTTATGTTTCAGTATATACAAGTATTTAACTGTGAAAAGTTCTAGTTATTACTTTTCCTTATAAATACCAAATTTACTAAGTGGTTTATAATCATCCAGGAAATAGATACTGAACAAGACGATTTATTTATAATTTCTTAAAGTTGGCAGTAGGCTTCCCTGGTGGCTCGGTTGTAAACAGTCCACCTGCCAACACAGGAGACACAGGTTTGATCCCTGGGTCAGAAGATCCATCCCCTGGAGATCTTAGTGGAACTTGCAATCCACTCCAGTATTCCTTCCTGGAAAAAGTCCATGGACAGAGGAGCCTGGCAGGCTACTGTACACTGGGTCACAAAAGGTTCGAACACAACTTAGTGACTAAAACAACAACAAAAGTTGATAGTATATGCTTACTGGCCATGGGATCTGCTCCTGGAGATAACACAAAAATTAAGGGAATGGTGCAATTTGAATCCAAATAACTCTTTGTCAAATCAAATGGTGGAGGCTCTACAAACTTTTTCCCTAGTTTGTCAGTTACATAATTAGTTATAGCTGGAGTTATCTGTTGAAGAGAGAAAAAATACAATCTTTAGAGTAATTTTTACTTCACAAAACAACTTCTTTCCTGAAAACTAACAAAGAGCAAACTATGAGTCTAATGGACAAGAAAAACATGCAGTATATCATAGACAAAGTACTAGTTTTCCTAATATATAAAAAGTACCTATAAGGTAAGAGACAAGACTAACAATCCAAGAGAAAATGGGCAAAGAAGATAAACAGCTTATAGAAAATGAAATAGAAATAGATCTTAAACATGTGAAAGGATGTTCAATCTCATTCAGTATAGCAGAGACTGTAAACTGTCCCATTCTGTGTCTCTTTTTGGTAACAGAACCCCAAGTTTTCCCAGCCTTTCATGCAGCAAGATGTGGCCAAGTGACTAAGTTTTGGTCAGAGAAATACAAATAGAAATTATATATGGAGCTTCCAGATTCTATTTTTATAAGGAGTCTGTTTGCTTTCAACACTCTTTTCTCCTGTTCAACAGATGTGGTGTTTATGAGCTAGCTTCAATCTCGCTGACAAGGACCAAACTTCAGGAGACTTCTCTAGCATGAGAAAAGAAACTGAGTCTCTGGATGATCTTAAGAATCTCTGTACCCTGCCAGCCCTCAAGCATTTGCTCAGGGCTGTTAGGAAAGATGGAGATTAACTTCTATTTCATTTAAGCTACTGTATTTTAGGTCTCTTTGTTACACCAGCTTAGTCTATACCCTAATACTTAAAAATAAGAAAAGTACAGATTATAATTAGTTGCTGAGTTGTGTCTGACTCTTTGCAACCCCACAGATTGTAACTTGTCAGGCTCCTCTGTCCATGGGATTCTTCAGGCAAGAATACTGGAGTGGGTAGCCATTCCCTTCTCCAGAAGATCTTCCTAACCCAGGGATCAAACCCAGCACTCCCACATTGCAGGAAAGATTCTTTACCACCTGAGCCATCTTTATCAGATGGTTTCATAAATGGGACAACAATAGCCTCTGTGTCCTCATCCCTAGATTGTTTATTTTTCACAGTAGGCTAAAACCTGTTAGCTCAAAAGTCTATTGGCACCAAATTCAAAATATTACATATTCAACTGTTTTAAACATAGCCTAAATACGCAGATTTTTAGCCATTTAGAGCCTGTCTACTTTGCGGCAGACAAAGGATGAGATGGTTGGATGGCATCACTGACTCAATGAACATGAGTTTGAGCAAACTCAGGGAGACAGTGAAGGACAGGGAAGCCTGGTGTGCTGCAGGTCATAGGGTCGCAAAGAGTTGGACACGACTTAGCGAATGAACAACAATAGCAGATTCGACACTACAAAAGAAGAAATCACCACATTTAGAGACAACAGTAGAAACTGTCCAACTGAGGAAAAGTGATACAAAAAATTTAAAAGTAATTAACAGAGTATCAGACACCTGTGGTATAATATCAAGTAGTATGCATGCTAAGTTACTTCTCATGTCAGACTCTGTATGACCCTATGGACTGTAGGCCCCCAGGTTCCTCTGTCCATGGGGATTCTCCAGGCAAGAATACTGGAGTAGGTTGCCAGGCCCTCCTCATCAAGCAGTGTAATGTATATTTAATTGAAATCATGGGCAAAAAATATTTGAAGAAATAATAGCCAAAGTTTTTCTCAAGTTGAAGAAAACTATAAACCTACAGATCCAAGGACCTCAGTGAACCCATCTGAGCATCTGAAATGAAGGTTAAAGTACCAAATAATAGTAACTTTAAACCTAATGTTTTATAAGTGGCAGATTATCTGGGTTCCAAATAGGACCCATCTGTTTTTTACCTTATCAGGTCTTAAGCACCGAAGAATGATTATTTTCTGTAGTTCATTTAGCCTTGTATCCATTGGTGCTGGAAATTTAGCATTGTGTGGCTCCTTACTGTCATAGATCTCACGCCATTCAGATACATTGTCATAAAAATGATCCCTAATGGAAATAAAAGCTTAACAATTATCCTTTCACTGAGAAAAAGTGAAAGAGATCGTTGAATGAGGAGATGAATCAAGACAGTTTTAGAACTGTTTTTTAAAGATCACTAGATTACAGATTTACCCATCACCATTCAGTGCTAAGTCATCATGTTTAAACAAGTACCTGAGTCCTCTGAAGGCAGGAAATTCACTTGCACGACAAATTTCTTCCCAGCTTTTATCCTGCAGCCAAGTTGGATCAGGATTTTTCTCAGCACTCTTAAGACTTACTCCTCCAGTTAAAAGAAACATCAGTTCCTGGTATTCAATCTCTTTCTTTGCCCTGTGTTCCCAAAATAAGGACTGTTGTAAATTGTCTTAACATTAAGTGAAGTCAATTTCTGCTTCTATAGTGTGGATAAAACAATCAGAATTGACTTATACTACTGCTATTAACAAATAGAAAAACCAGGGGGGAAAAATCAAAGAAACAATTATTTTTAGAAATTATAATAGCCAATGAAGGACTGTGGTACCTGAAAAAAAAAAAAAAAGAGAGACAAGGTGATCCCTATGATTGCCTCAGCTATCTGCCTGGAGGCACTTTTCAGACTGTAAAGTGGGGGAGGGGAAATCAAACTCAGAAACTAGGAGTATTGTGGAGTTGACGAGAAAGAGGTCAGAGTTAAGGAAGGTTGAGGCGACTGGAATTTGTGGGCAGAGTACCAGAGGGAGGGAGATTCATGAAAAAAGAGCTCCAGAAATCAGCATACATATCCTCTTGATTTTTTTGTTAAATGCCAAGTTATGTATGTTGACGGTAAAACTCTATGAACCCAGGCAAAGAATATCTGGAGCTGAACCCAGGCAAAGAATATAGGAGCTGTAAACTAAGTAGCTATCAAAATTCACACAGGACTTAAGATATGAGTTATTGCCAACTAGACTTGAATCTTGATTGAACACCAGGACAGTTCAGTGGCGACACTGGAGGGATTATACTTTAGTAGTGAAGCTAACCTAGCTGTAGAATAAAGTCTATTCTAAAACTGCTGTAAGAAAGTGTAAAAAGAAAAAGGCTTGAAAAGGTCAAATGATTCATTATAATTTAAGTACATGCAAGTAAAGTCTAGAGCAGAATAAAGTCTAGAGTTCTTAAGGAAATAATAATTTAAAAAACCCCAGCATTTACCAAAGTAAAATTCACAGCATCCATAACCAGGAGAAAAATCAGTATGTAGATACAGACATAGAAGTGGTACAGATGATATACTGACAAGAATGTTAAAAGAGCTATTATAAATACGCTCAAGGAGTGAAAGCGAAACATGAACGTAATGAAGAGAGAAGTGGGCAATATAAAGAAAATAATCAGTGAAACTTCCAGAGATAAAAAATTAAAATCTGAAAGAAAAATTCACTGAATTTTCCCCAGGTTTATAAAACCTGGAAGTATCCATTACCAGAAGACTTATACTATAAGAAATTTTAAAGGAAGCTTGAAGGAGACGCAAATTTGAATCAACAAAAAAGAATAAAGAGCATCAGGAATGGTTAACTAGTAGATAAACATAAAAAGTATTTTCCTATAATTAGTCTCTTTAAAAAATAATTGACTATTTAGAGCAAAAGAGCAATGTCCTACAGGCTTTATAACATATGTACAAGTGAGATATAAAACAAAAGCTATAAGGGAGAGATGAAAGTATATTGTTTTAAGGTCTTTTATATATATATAATATATAAATACATACACACAAAAATATATATATATACTTTTCTCTCTCCCCTTATACCTTTTACCTTATACCTGTCATATATATATGTAAATCAAAAGATATACTATAACCCTAACAAATCACTAAAATAATAAAATATAAAATTATAGCTAATAAATGAACAAAGGAGATAAACTGGAATCACAAAAATACTCAAAGAAAAACAGAAAATGAGGAAATGCAATAAAGAACAGATCGGCAAAACAGAAAATAAAATCATAAGATGGTAGATTTAAATATAACTCTATTATCTCATTGAATATAAATAGTCTAAACTATTTTATTAAAGGTAGTGATTATCAGATTGGATAAAACAAGTAAGCCCCTACTACATGCTATCTACAAATATAGTTTAAATATAAAACAAATAGGTTAAAAGTAAAAGTATGGAAAAATATATACGATGCTAACAGTACTCAAAAGAAAGCTGGAGGGGCTACAATAATATAGAAAGTAGATTTCAGAGCAATGGTTTTACCAGGGATTTTAAAAGGTCAAATAGATTTATCAGATGAACATAACAGTCCTAATCATTTACACATCTAATAACAAAATGTCAAAACACAAAGTAGTATTGATGGAACTGCAGGAGAAATCTCTGCAGAGATTCCAAATCTCTCTCAAAATTGAACAAATAGTAAAGCAACAAGAATATAGAAGATATATGGACCATCTTAACCTTCTTGACTTTTTTTAGAATATTCCACCCAAGAACAGCAAAATTACACAGTTTTTTCAAGAGCACATAGAACACTGACAAAGATAGATCATATTCTGGGCCATCTAATGTCTCATTCATAAAATTTCTGGAATAGGAATAACTATCGAGACAGAAAGCAAATGAGTGTTACTGGGGCTGGTAGTAGGAGCAAGAATTGACTAAACTGCCACAAGGAAACTTCTGGGGATGATAGAAGTATCCTAAAACTGGATTTTGGTAATGGTTGCACAATTGTGTAAGTGCACAGAAAAATCATCTAACTGTATTCTTACAATGGGGAGACTGCATCATATGTCAACTCTATCTAATAAAGCTGAAAAAACAAAAGGGTATCTCTATTAAGTAACTTCCATTTACATTAATAGAAAAAGGTGCAAAAGAACATTAACAGTGTATTCCCTTTGTGTAAGAAAGGAAAATAAGAAAAACATATACAAATTATATAGATAGATATTTAGATACATACATATAGATTGATATTTAGATATATACATACCTTTTACAAAAATTTATTTGAAATGGATCATAGACCTAAATGTAAAATGCAAACCTATGAAATTCCTAGAACATAGGGAAAAATCTAGGAGGCTTTAGATATGGCAATAACTTTCTAGATACAATACAAAAGGCATGACCCATGAAAGAAAGAATTGATAAGATGAACTTCATTAAACTTTACAACATTTGGTCTGCGAAAGACACTGCCAAAAGAATGAGAAAGCAAGGCACATGCTGGGAGAAAGTATTTCCCAAAGATGTATCTGGTAAAGGACTGTCATCCAATTCAACAATAAAAAATGAACAATCAAACTGATTAATAAATGGACAAAAGCCGTTACAGACACTTCACCAAAAAGATATAAAGATAGCAAATAAGCAAACTTCATTATCATATATCATTAGTGAATTGAAAATTAAAACAAGACAACACTCCACATCTATTAGAATGGTGAACTCCAGAACACTGACAAGACCAAATGCTAGCAAGGTTGTGAAGCAACAGGAAATCTCATTCACCGCTGATAGAATGCAATGGATTATGAGATGTACACTATATACTTGTTGGGTCTCTTCTGGGACCTGTTATGTAAAACGGGTTTAAACTTCCACTTAGGACCCATTTTCAAAGTAATTTTCACAGAGAAAATATGAATCAAGAAGGAAAAACTTTTAATAATTTAATGGTCCCATAAGTAAGAAAGTAAATTACTCCTCCAGCACTTTATTCTGCTCAATATGTGCTGGCTTCTGAGTTCCTGCTTCTTCTAGAATGTGGGTCAGTATCAACATTCAGGACCCCAAGGACCACAAGCCAAGATTCCTAAAAAGCTGAGGTGCCACATGGAATATCTTGGAAGACAGTCTCTTACAAAACTAAATACAGCAAAGTCCCATCGGCTATCTATATTACACATGGTAATGTAAGTTTCCATGTTACTCTCTCCACACTCACGGAACTCAAACAGGGGCTCAGTATCAACCTAGAGGGCTAGGATGGGGAGAGAGATGGGAGGGAGGTTCAAGAAGTGGGGGACATATGTATACCTATGGCTGATTCATACTGATGTTTGACAGAAAACAACAAAATCCTGTCAAATAATTATCCTTCAATTAAAACATAATTTAAAAAAAACTTAATAAGCTTATTCACAATCCAGCAATCACACTTAGTATTTAACTAAATAAGCTAAAACATACATGTATCCAAAAACCTGCACACAAATGGTTCCAGCAGTTTTATTCATACTTTTCAAAACTTGTAAGCAACCAAGATGTCCTTCAGTAGGTGAACAGATAAACTGTAGTATATGCAGACAATGAAATGTTACTCAGTGCTAAAAAGAAATAAATCATCAAGCCATGAAAAGACACAGAGAACCTTAAATGCATATTAAGTGAAAGAAGCCAATCTAAAAACCCTATTTTTTTTCTTTTGGCCATGCCACCCACCACACGGTGGTATCTCAGTTCTCTGACCAGGCCCAGCAGTGAAAGTGCCAAGTCCTAACCACTGGAATGCCAGGGAATTCCCTGAAAAAAACTATTTCCTGATATGAATGGTAGTTACACAGATTTTTGCTTTGTAGGAATTAACTAGACTGTTGAACATTTTTTGAGTTCTTTTGTATAACCCAAATTTTAAGTCAAACATAAAAACACCAACACTACTAGAGAGAAATGAACAACTAAATTCATGACTGAAAAAAGAGTGAAAAAACATGATATCCTTCTGTGAGAAGCCACTGATTAGGTTTTCCAGGTAGGTTTTTAAAATAAAGAAAAAGCAAGTAACTTACAAAAGAAGGTTGGCACACAATAAAAAGGAAAACAATAGCTTGTCCTTCTCGAATAGCGATCGGCATATATTACAATATAAATTGTATGTAAAGTGGTCATTTAAATATCTTAGGCGCTTTTCCAAAATTTTGGATTTGTTACTGAAAGGTTAAAAAAAGGAAAATATATTGAGTCAAGTAAAGCTAAGAAAAAATCAGTTACACATGAATTAACATACAAGTTTTATTTTATCAAAATAACCACTGTTAAAAACATGAAACTACACACACACACACACACACACACACACACACACACGAGTGCATATAAAACAATGGTGAAATCTGAATAAGCTCTCTGGACTGTATCAATGTAAATTTCCTGGTTGTGATACTGTACTATAGTTATAGAAGATGTTATCGTTGGAAGGGAACCCGCATGCACTATTGGTGGAAATGTAAATTGGTACAGCCATTATGAAAAACAGCACAGAGGTTTCTCAAAAAAATTAAAAATAAAACTACCATACAATCCAGCAATTCTACTTCTGAGTATTTAGCCCTAAAAAACTCCAAAAAACACAAACTCAAAAGATATGTGTACCCCTATGTTTACTGCAGCATTATTGTTTTTCTAACTGAAGTATAGTTGAAGTACAGCACAGAAATTCAGATATATACACTTCTAAAAATGTTTCCAAAGTGGATGCACTATATTACATGAGGGTTCTGATGATTTCACATCCTCGTCGACTTGCTATTGATATTTATGTCAATTCTTCAGCTTGAATATCCTCCATCATGTAGGGTGAGTTAATTCAAATTCCAAATCCTAGCTGGGAAAGCTTAGGGATTTCAATCACTCAGGAAAGACTGTTCTAATAAGAGCCCATGTAGAACACATACGCTAGGCTCAAATCATATTTTTTTTCCTACTTAACAAGTTACTTAATACCAGACATTAAAAAAAATACTTTATAAATATTATCTTTTAATTCTCAAAAGAACTCTTAAAGGTAGGTACTATTATTATCCCTATTTTACAGATAAGGAAAATTGAGCCAATTACAGAAAAGTTAACTGTCTTGCCTATATTCATGTAGCTATTTAACTGAAATTAAGTTTCAGTTAAACTGAAATTTAATCCCTTGGAAGAACTGAAATTTAATCCCTTGGAAGAACTGAAATTTAATCCCTTACTCCAGTCTAATTCCAAGATCTGTGTACATTCATTAATTGGTTAAAGCGAAAACATCTAGCAAATGATTAGAAATGTGGAGCTGAAACTTCTTAGGGACCTTAGAGGAAGATAAACTGGAGTTGCTAGCAAAGATAGGTTATTGCCTTAGCAAAATATGTAAAAGAAAGGTGGGGAAACGACTAAAGCTAATCCCTCTATGCTTCAGTCTTGAGTAGGAGTGAAATAAAATTTAGAAGAGAGGTCTGCTTGCTTGCCTTCTCCTTCTTCCTTTCCTTCCTTGCTCCCTCCCTTCCTCCCTTTCTTCCTCCCTTCCTTCCCATCCTTCCTTCCTTCTTTCCTTCACTTCTTCCTTCATTCCTTCACTTCCCCATATTTTGTAATGATCAATAATGAATACGTATTATATAAATAATAAGGAAAGTTATATATTTTAAATAGAAAGGATGGTGGAAATACAACCTAGGGAGAATGAATGATGCTAGAGAATGTTTACCTGTCATGAATAGAGTTGATATAAAGGTTCACAAACCAGATGAGAGAGTACTGGTACATGGGGTCGATGTTAGCCAGGTCTGCAATGCTAAAGAATAACACTGATGAATGTTTAGCAATAGGTCTATAACCTTCTCGAGACTCCGCTATTTTGAGTTCTGTTTTTTCTGCAATCTGGAAGAAGAGAAAAATCAAGATGAAGAAATAGGAGATGTGTTTTAATTATATATACTTCATACAATGAAATTTATATTAAAAATATCCCCTAAGTTAATGACAAAATTATAGGGGCATGGATTACATGAAAGGGCTTTATTATGCAAACATCTATAAAGAAAGAAAGGGAAAGAAAGGAAGTAAAGAACTAGGGAGAGAGGGAAGAGAACAAAGAGAGAGTGGAAAGAAAGAAGGTAAAAGAAAGAAAAATATCTTTACAGATCAAAGGTGTAACTACTCATCAATTATCTCTTTCTTATTTGAGGAAGACAAAGCTGTCAATCTTTGCTTATTCTTTGCCTTAATCTGATGCGTATCTACTATTGTCACTCACCCTCTTTCAAACCTAGACAGCATACTAAAAAGCAGAGACATCACTTTGCAACAAAGTTCCGTACACTCAAAGCTATGATTTTTCTAGTATTCACATATGTGTGGGAGAGGTGGATCGTAAAGAAGGCTGAGTGCCGAACAAGTGATGCTTTCAAATTGTGGTGCTGGAGAAGATTCTTGAGAGTCCCTTGGACAGCTAGGAGGTCAAATCTGTCAATCCTAAAGGAAATCAACCTGAATCATTGGAAGGACTGATGCTGAAGGTGAAGCACCAGTGCTTAGGCCATCTGATGTGAAGAGCCAACTCATTAGAAAAGACCCTGATGCTGTGAAAGATTGAGGACGGGAGAAGAAGAGGGTGACAGAGGATGAGATGGTTGAATGGCATTGCCAACTCAATGGACATGAGTTTGAGAAAACTCAGGGAGATAAGGAAGGACAGGGAAGCATGGTGTACTACAGTCTATGTGGTTGCAAAGAGTCCAACATGACTTAGTGACTGAACACCCTCTTTTATTTTAATAGGTCAGAGACAGAGGGAGAAGGAGAGAGAGAGAAAGTGTGTATATACGTGTATGGTTTAAGGCACCAACATGTTACCAGAATCCAGCACAAAGTCTAGCAAAGCAAGAATTTGGAAGTATTTGTTGGCTGTTTATTTGTTGTTCTTATTACATTAAGAACATCTTTTTTTTTTCAGTGAGATTCTCATAATTTTAACTTTTTTTCTAATAGGGTTATAGATATTCAACCTCCAAAAGAAAAAAAAATTTCTTCAAGGCAACAGTCATTCCAATGACAACTCAGTATGATACATTGATATTCTATAGGAGAAGCGTATAGAGCACTTTTCCAACCCACTCTCCCTTCTTTGGACATACTATCCACAAACTCTGCTGAATAAGTTGCCTATGTAGCCACATTTATACTGAATGATCCTGTTTTCAGCTGATTCAATCAGGTGGTAGGGACAGAACCAGACCCAATATAAGCTAATACACTTTCCCTCCAGAGAATTAGATCTTCAGGAGCATCAAAAACTGAAATCAGGTGGTGCTCAGCCTTAGAGCTAAAAGGCAATGGTATCAGAGTTGGTTTCTATGTGCAAGATAAAAGTACAAAGTAACAGTACAGAAGTTTTACAGAAAAGAACTTGGTCTCCAGATGGAGCAGAATGAAGCATGTATGAGGACCACACAACCTTAGAGAAAAGGAGAGACAAAGAGCACAGAAATTTAACACTTTCCCTTCATTCCTGAGGCCTACATGTACTTCCTACCCTTGGGAAAATAAAATATCCCCAATTTGAGTGGGTTTGTGTTCCTTACAAGCAAATTTTCCCCCAAATTACAGTATAACTACAATTAAAAGTAAGTTTTGAAGCTCCATCTTGACTATAAGTAAAACAAAGTTATCAACAATGGAAATGAATGACATCTTTACAAAAGAAAGTATGATCTTAATATTCTCATTTAAATCTTCTGTTATTTAACCCTTAACTTTTCAGCCAAGTACTATTTACCACTGCAGTGATCAATGTAAATAAATGATTACTTTTCAGTGATCAATGCAAAAAAATGATTACTTTTCAGTGATCAGTGCAAAGAAATAGAGGAAAACAATTGAATGGGACAGACTAGAGATCTCTTCAAGAAAATTAGAGATACCAAAGGAACATTTCATGCAAAGATGGGCACAATAAAGGACACAAATGGGATGGACCTAACAGAAGCAGAAGATACTAAGAAGAGGTAGTGAGAACTATACAAAAAAGAACTTTATGATCCAGATAACCACAATGGTGTGATCACTCACCTAGAGCCAGTAATCCTGCAGTCTGAAGTCAAGTGGACTTTGGAAAGCATCACTACAAACAAAGCTAGTGGAGGTCATGGAATTCCAGGTAAGCTATTTCAAGTCCTGAAAGATGATACTGTTAAACTACTGCACTCAATATGCCAGCAAATTTGGAAAACTCAGCAGTGGCCATAGGATTGGAAGAGGTCAGTTTTCATTCCAATTCCAAAGAAAGGCAATGCCAAACAATGTTCAAACTACTGCACTCATCTCACATGCTAGCAAAGTAATGCTCAACATTCTCCAAGCCAGGCTTCAACAGCATGTGAATTAAGAACTTCCAGATGCTCAAGCAGGATTTAGAAAAGACAAAGGAACCAGAGATCAAAATGCCAACATCTGTTGGATCATCAAGAAAGCAAGAGAGTTCCAGAAAGACATCTCCTTGACTATGCCAAAGCCCTTGATTGTGTGGATCACAACAAAATGCGGAAAATTCCTAAAGAGATGGGAATACCAGACTGCCTGACCTGCCTCTTGAGAAATCTGTATGCAGGCCAGGAAGCAACAGTTAGAACTGGACATGGAACAACAGACTGGTTCCAAATAGGGAAAGGAGTACACCACGGCTATATATTGTCACCTGCTTATTTAACTTATATGCAGAATACATCATGTGAAATGTGGGACTGGATGAAGCACAAGCTGGAATCAAGACTGCCAGGAGAAATATCAATAACCTCAGATATGCAGATGATACCATCCTTATGGCAGAAAGCGAAGAGGAACTGAAGAACCTCTTGATGAAAGTGGAAGAGGAAAGTGAAAAGCTGGCTTGAAACTCAAATGAGGTGACTCATTTGAAAAGACCCTGATAGGGGAAAGATTGAGGGCAGGAGGAAAAGGGGACAACAGAAGATGAGATAATTAGATGGCATCACCGACTCAATGGACATGAGTTTGGGTAGGCTCCGGGAGTTGGTGTTAGACAGGAAGGCCTGGTGTGCTGTAGCTCACGGGGTTGCAAAGAGTCAGACACAACTGAGCGACTGAACTGAACTGAAAACTCAACATTTAAAAAACAAAGATCATGGCATTCAGTACCATCACTTCATGGCAAATAGATGGGGAAACAGTGGAAACAGTGGCTGACTTTGTTTTCTTGGGCTCCAAAATCACTGCAGATGGTGACTGCAGCCATGAAATTAAAAGACGCTTGCTCCTTGGAAGGAAAGTTATGACCAACCTAGACAGCATATTAAAAAGCAGAGATAGTACTTTGCCAACAAAGGTCTGTCTAGTCAAAGCTATGGTTTTTCCAGTAGTCATGTATGGATGTGAGAGCTGGACTATAAACGAAGCTGAGCACCAAAGAATTGATGCTTTTGAACTGTGGTGTTGGAGAAGACTCTTAAGGGTCCCTTGGACTGCAAGGAGATCCAACCTGTCCATCCTAAAGGAAATCAGTCCTGAATATTCATTGGAAGAACTGATGCTGAAGCTAAAACTCCAATACTTTGGCCACCTGATGGGAAGAACTGACTCATTGGAAAAGACCCTGATGCTGGGAAAGATTGAAGGTGGGAGGAGA
This sequence comes from Oryx dammah, assembly GCF_014754425.2. Classification (NCBI taxonomy): domain Eukaryota; kingdom Metazoa; phylum Chordata; class Mammalia; order Artiodactyla; family Bovidae; genus Oryx; species Oryx dammah. The sequence continues at coordinate 16,648,045 of NW_024070193.1, forward strand.
AGGGGACATCAGAGGATGAGATGGCTGGATGGCATCTCCAACTCAATGGACATGAGTTTGAGTAAACTCCGGGAGTTGGTGATGGACACGGAGGCCTGGCATGCTGCAGTCCATGAGGTGGCAAAGAGTCAGACATGACTGAGCTACCGAACTGAACTGAACTGAACCATTTACCATTAACAGTAACAGTAAGCAAAAACATTTAGCAAATATTGTTTTTATTTTTAAAGAGTAAATAATAATTTAACTCAGGTTCCAAACCTTGCTCTATAGTGTATTTATAAATAGTGTTACATTTACATATACTTGAACCCTTAGTATGAACACATACAGATTTTTTATTAATTATTAATAACCTAAAATCAAACAATTTGTTATTTTCTAACAAATAAACATTGTGAGCAAATGATGTTAAAAATTTGAAGTGTGAAATCGCTGAGGAGAATTTATTATCTGTAAAAGTTTCCTGATATTTATATAGTTATATTTATATATATTATACTTCCCTAGAATCCACTAGACTATATTTCAATCATGATGACTTTTGTGGGGGGAATCCTCTGGAACCTATAGAACAAATCCTTAAAGTTTCACTTGTGTTTGTTTAATCTTATGGTTTGGGATAAAAAGGAAAGGTGGGTTTTAGACTACGTGCAAAGACTTGCTGTGAAGATGTGTTTTCTGATGTTGAGTGGGTGGAATAGAAGCCAGATATAGAGCAAGTTTTGAATCAAAATATATAGTGATTTCTAAATTATGTTTGTAAAGATCAACGAGACCCAGTCAAAAAGACATGATTAAATTTCTCTCTATTTGTAAGATAAAGTATTTGAACAAATAAATATTGATATCTACTTTCCTCTTTGAGCCTAATAGAAAATAAGATGATAAATGCTTCCTGTCCTTTCTTTCACTTTGAAAAAACAAGTGGTGAGAGGAAAGTGAGGAATGGGTTCTGTTCTAATAGACAGTAATTGGGAAGGTAAGACATTATCAAATATCTCAGCCATGGTCCCCAGATGAGAGGCTACTCTAAGACACTACTCCTTTTGGCTCTCTTGAAATGAAAAACACAAGCACAAAACAAGACAGTACACCCAAAGAGAGTCATTGCCATCACATTCACATAAAACTAAACCCAGCCCAAAGGGAGTCCTCTACCCCAAAACTGGGGTGAGTGAGGTAGGGTGCCTAGCAATTAGTGAAATTTCTACTTAGGATTCTTTTTATTTTTTAATTATCCCAATACTAAAGATATGTTGGACTTCCCTGGTAGCTCAGATGGTAAAGTGTCTGTCTACAATGCGAGAGACCCGGGTTCAATCCCTAGGTTGGGAAGACCCCCTGGAGAAGGAAATGGCAATCCACTCCAGTATATTGCCTGGAAAATCCCATGGACAGAGGAGCCTGGAAGGCTACAGTCCATGGGGTCGCAAAGAGTCGGACACGACTGAGCGACTTCACTTTACTTTACTTTTAAAGATATGTTTAGTTCATTGGGTGGGCTAAAGAGGATAGAAGGGTCTGAAAATCCTTAAAGTAAGCCTACTGAAGTCAATCTGTATTATCATTTCATTGCGTAAACTTGGGGCTTAACTACTTTTTCTGGGCCCTACTTATCTCAACTATGAAATGCTAAAATGACTAATAGCTAAGGCCCCTTTAACCTGTAACACTAGGATTATATTTTTTTAAGACAATATAAAAATACCATTTGAAAAAATTAAAAAATAAAGATACCATTTGGCTGTGTTAGATTAATTTGCAACAAGTATGCTATTGTGTGAGTTTTCCTTCCTCCACCTGCTGCTCCCAACTCTCATACCTCCTCCCTCTCAGACAGATGACGAGGCAACACCAGAGGAACATCCTCATTAGATCCAGAACCACTTACTGTCCAAATAACCAGCAATGACCTCATACATCTTAAGTTCCAACTAGGAACTTAAGCAAGCCAAGTTCTCAAACCAAAGTTTTAGTTGAGGAGTCAATCAAAACTTGAACGAACCTGACTAGCTTACCCTACCTATGGAACAAAAAAAATTATACTAAAACTTTTTTTCACTCCAAATGTATTTCTTCTATTTATAGGTACCACATAGATGACACAGGTTTTGAATGATTCAACAATAAGAGATATTCTTATGAGTTTAAAACTAGTTTATACGCTGTGGTATTTTATGAATTATTTTCCTCTTCCCATAAGCCTACTACAGCACTTTACTTAGGGAGTGGGAACAAACTGGACTCTAAAGAATCAAAAAAATTTCTAGGATTCTTTTTTTACCTGTTGTTTCTTGGTTATCTCATTGGACATCAATTTAGCAGAGTCTAAGATTTTAATAGCACTTTCATCTTCTAAAATGTTTCCTTCTGAAGATGATAATGTTTCTAAAATTTTTTTCTCTATATCTTTCAGCTGTTTCTTATTAGCTGCAGACTGAAGAATAAGAGCATTTCGTTCCTCTTCTAACTCTGGTCTAAAAAGATAAAAAACATTTGATCTAAATTTGTAGTATTTTATCTAAATATTAGACATCACAATTTTGTAGGCATTTAAATATAACAATTTTGTAGACAGGTAACACAAATTAAGATGATTAACCTCTTTACCTTAAGGAAAAAATATTTCCATGAAAATGATAATTTGAGAAATTCAAGCAAAAAAAAGCATTGATTATAAATATGTAAAATGCAGCAATAATATATACTATGTTAAGTCTAAAAATATGTTAAGTTTATCCATATAGCTTAGCTCATTGTGTGAGAATAAGAATTGGAAAAGACACTCGGAATATGAAACTTCTATTCCTTGGCTTAATTATATTCAGTCTCATTTTCATCATCTCTTCTGCAATAGCAGGCACAGAAAAGATGACTCATCATACAACTGGCTCAAAGTAAAAGATTGAATTGGCACTTAATACCTTAACAAAGATGGTATGAAACTTCAAATAACATAATTCATGTTATAGAATATGTTATGACTTGGTTCTGTCTTAGATATTATGCAAGTGGGATAAATACTGAAAATAACTACCATAGTACATATTTTCACTTATAATTTGATTTAATTGACTACTTGATAGTGTTATATTAATCTTCAAGCTGAGTCAAAGATTTCCTTCTGGAAGCAATTCTTTTTTTAAAATAGTTATTTATTTGGCTGTGCTAGGTCTTAGTTGTAGCATGTGGGATCTAGTTCCCTGACCAGGGATAAAAGATGGGCCTGCACTGGGAGCTACAGTCTTAGCTACTTTAAGGGAAATCCCAGGAAGCAATTCTTTACTAGTAGCCCTTCCAGGGATCATTAATATTTTTCTCATTAAAAAAAATAACACATGCTAGTAATGGAAAAATACATAAAGAAAATAATGAGTTATCCATAATCTTACCACTCCTAAGGATTATCACTATTAATATTCTGGTGTATTCTTTCTCAATCTTTTTTTCATATATATGGATATCCATTCATGTATTAACTTTTGAAAAACAAATTATTCCTATCATATATAGTTTTATATCCTGTTTTTTCATTCTTGTCCTAAGTATTTTCTTATTTCATTAATATTCTGTAAATGTCTTTGAACACATTTCTGATTTTGTCCAAAACATACATTTCAAGAAATGAAATTTTTCGTTTCAAACAATCAGATACAAGTCAAAAGTCATGGCACATCACGTAAATCCTATTACCCATACTAAAAGCCCAATATAACATGGTTGGCTTATAACTTATTTATTATAGAATGATTATTTTAAAGAATTCTGTATTTATTTAATTTATAATGACAAAGGAGGTCAAACCAGTCCATCCTAAAGGAAATCAATCCTGACTATTCACTGGAAGGAATGATGCTGAAGCTAAAGCTCCAGTACTTTGGCCACCAGATGTGAAGAGCCAACTCATTAGAAAAGATCCTGGTGCTGGGAAAGACTGAAGGCAGAGGAGAAGAGAGCAGCAGAGAATGAGTTAGTTAGATACCATCACTGACTCAGTGGACATGAATTTGAGCAAACTCCAGGAGATAGTAAAGGATAGGCAAGCCTGGCATGCTGCAGTTCACAGGATCGCGAAGACTGGGACACAACTTAGCGACTGAACAACAACAATAAAATCTAGACAAGGTTTCAGAATAATCACATAACAAAAGTATTCAGTTCAGTTCAGTCGCTCAGTTGTGTCCGACTCTTTGCGGCCCCATGGACTGCAGCACGCCAGGCCTCCCTGTCCATTGCCAACTCCTGGAGTTTACTCAAACTCATGTCCATTGAGTCGGAGATGTCATCCAGCCATCTCATCCTCTGTTGTCCCCTTCTCCTCCCACCTTCAATCATTCCCAGCATCAGGGCTTTTCTAAGGAGTCAGTTCTTCATTCCCAGCATCAGGGCTTTTCCAAGGAGTCAGTTCTTCACATCAGGTGGCCAAAGTTGCCATGAAGATCATCTTTGCCATGATCAACAAAGATGCCATGATCTCAGTTTTCTAAATGTTGAGCCTCAAGCCAACTTTATGGCCTCCAAATATTCTTTTCTAGACTATCTGAAAGTATCTAAGAAAATACATACCTCTCCTTTGCAACAACAATACCAAGTAATTGATCTTCAAGTCCTTCTGGGGTTATCATGAAATTGAGCAAAGATACCTTTGTAGCCAGCTCTGGCATATAATGTGGATTTCTCAACTTTGTGGTGATATAAAACTTGAAATCAAAGGAATACTCAATAATGACCTCACCAAGTCTGATGCAATCAACGCCACCTGTATTTCAGATAAAAATGCATAATAAATAAGCCAAAGTTACATAGCCCTTCCCCTTCTGTTAAAACCCATCCTAGGTTATAAGTAAAACATTATAAAGTAATTTCAAATAGAATACAAGTGTTGCAAAAGCCACAGACACAGAGGCAAGTAAGCAATTATACAGCATGAATCATTAATTCTGGGGTAATATATGTTTTTTCTGGTTGTCATGGAGCCTTCTAAATTAAGATTCCTTTTGATCTTACTTCCTCTATTAATTTTCAATAATGGTTCCAAAATTATTTATGTATGACTAAAGCTCTTAAAGTACTAGAGTTTGACAGAGAAAAAATTTTATAAGCAGAAAGGTATACAAGGGGGACAATGTTTACCTAAAGTCAACTCTGGTCCACATTAACCATTACTATTCATAGTAATGGACTTTGTGTGGTCCTTGGTCATAAGATAAAAGAATTTCAGGCTGGATGCAACTTCTGTATGTTCTCTACAGAACAATCTAAATAACCGTGACTAAGGCAATCAAAGGAAGGCAAGGTATTTATTTTAGAATATCTGATACTTGTTCAAATTTCCTTTCATGCATAACAATGACACAGAAGTTCTGCATTATTAAGCTTATTATTAAAATTATGTAGTAGTCTTCTTCCCTCAAAGATAAGCCTCAAAGATAACCCAATCATCTTTCAGTTTTAGCAACTAATATCAATTGACTTCTACCTTGTTTAAAAGTTTGTCTAAGTAGTAAAGGTTCCAATGATGGATCCAGTTCTTCACCAACATTTTCTAATAGAAGTGGAGTTCCAAATTGAATACAGTTTTCCAGTGTTCTCATATAGTCTGCATCTGATAGCTTAATAACACTAAGCTGATTTTCTTTCTCAGAGTTTTTGATCCACTTATTGGCTTGACCCTGGGGGTCAATCATTAAAGGCCTAAAATATAATAAGAAAAATTTTAGGGGACTAAATAGATGTTGAGATTTATCTAATATTATATAATTTAAATAATAAATATCACCATCAACCTGTACAAAGTGTTTCATATACATTTTCAGGATAAATCTTCACAAAAGTTCTGTGAGGAAAAGGAAAATAGAGTTTCATTCTCATTTATTTTTGAAATGAAGAAATTAAGTACTTTGCCCAAGGTTTTAAGGTTAAGAAACTAGTTTAATGTCAGAAGTAGGATCTTATGAATGTGTAAGCTGTGCTCTTTCCAATTTAACACATGGTCTTCATAGTAATTATAACACATATCATCTGTTAACATAATATGAAAAATAATCCTATGTATCAGATAAGAATTTAAAATAAAAGATCTACTGGCTTATAATGCATTTCCTTAAGTTATGAGTAGAACCATAGACTAAGTTTCCAAGTTTAGTCTAGTATATATTTGAGATCTATTTAGGAAATTTTTTCTATGTAAGTATGGTAAAAGATTTTGTGTTCAAGAACATACAATTCATAGTTTCAGAGAATCAATATATGAGGTGTTTTCCTTTTCCCCATGATGACACTGACTGTCCTGAGTTCCTTTTGTATTTGGTACAATGCATTAAATTATTTTTTAAATATTAATATTAACATAGAAAGGAGAATTTCACTTCATGTTATTTTGGCTTTCCCAGACATTCTCCTTCTATTTCAACAATTTCTAGGGATAAAAACCCCCTTTCCCTTAGCCTAAAAATAAGCTCTTTATTCAACTAATCCCAGATAACTCTGTTCATTTTCTTTCCTTTCCAAAAGACAAAACAATTCAACAACAGCTGTATGGTTGTCTTCTTTCTCCACTCAAATTGTGCTGAAATCCTACTGAAAACACAAGAAGTCCAGATACCAGTTAAAATTTACTTTGCTCTCACAGCAAACAGATGAAAAGTGTTCTGGAAATGAGAAAGTTATTTTGCACACAATTGTTTAAAAGTTGCTAGTAGTTAGACTAGATGCTTTTAGTACCTTTCAAAGTCCTATTTAAAGGAACATTTTTTCCCCTCCTTTAAAAAAATTTTTTTTAATTTTATTTTTATTTATTTTTTAAAAATTAGGCTAATTACTTTACAATACTGTAGTGATTTTTGCCATACATTGACATAACTGTATTATTGGAAAAAAATACGGTATTTGTTCATTTCCCTACAAAAAGTAATAATTTCTGTAAATTAAGTTTTTCTAATGCTTATGTTCGACTCAATGGACATGAGTTTGAGTGGACTCTGGGAGTTGGTGACGGACAGGGAGGCCTGGTGTGCTGCAGTCCATGGGGTCGCAAAGAGTCAGACACAACTGAGCGACTGAACTGAGCTGACTGAATGTTTATCTTGGTAATACCTAAATCAATCAATGCTCTCAGTAATGCAATAATTAGAGATCCTGTTTTTCTAAAAGAAATCCAACTTCTACTTAATACAATTTTATGTGAGTGTTACAAATACAATTGGAAAGCTGAGTTGTGTCTATCCGAAAAATAAGGCCATGCAGGGTTTTGTGTTCCATGTGTACCTGACTGTAGGTATGAGAGTAATACTCATCTACGTTTGAGATCCAAAAGCAGGGCAGTCTAAAGAAAAAATCATTATTGATTTATGCTTCTAACAGCAGTAGTAATTTTGGGGAAAACATAGCTTTGCTGTTAAGTAGCCAGTGTTGTATTAGTAAACAATAATAAAGTAGAAACAGTAAGTATTTTCATTGTGGTTAAAAAGTAAGCAAAGTCAGAATTTGAGACATAGATACTAAAATGAGGTATTTGAAGAAAATAATTATTTTTAAAAACTAACAGTTACTGAGCACTTATCACATGCAGTAAAATGAAAGAATAAACAATTTTTAAACTCTGCTACAGTAAGGGCTTCCCTGGGGGCCCAAACGGTAAAGCGTCTGCCTGCAGTGTGGGAGACCCAGGTTCAATCCCTGGGTTGGGAAGATCCCCTGGAGAAGGAAATGGCAACCCACTCCAGTATTCTTGCCTGGAAAATTCCACAGATGGTAGAACCTGGTAGGCTACAGTCCATGGGGTCACAAAGAGTCAGACACGACTGAGCAACTTCACTTTCACTTTCAAGAAAGAAAATGAGAGAGAAATATATGACTCCAAATATCCTGATTCCAGAGTTTGCACTACTCTTAACCACTGTGTAATATTATAAACAGACAAACCTTTAGAAATTATGAGCAAGCACAAGAAGAATTAATCATCAACTATAGTTCCAGCAGCATGAGTGGCTAAGTAACCAATTGAACTCCTTCTGCTACCAAGTACTGGTGGATAAAACATGACATTTCAAAAATACATAGGTGATATACATTTGAACTATATATACATAAGGACAGAAAAACACAGGTGCCAGAAAAACAGCTTTGTATGTGTGAGCTGGAATGACAGCTAGTGTTGGGGAGAGTGTCAGTACTAATAACTTAAGGGCTCCTTGAGCCCATATGTAGCAGGAAATTAAAAGTGAAATCCCTGTATTAAGCTTAAACCCACAGAAGTCTTCATGAATCATAGAAAAAATCCAATCTATTCATAAGGAGACAAGAAAGAAGTGTTCTGATTCTTGTCTCATCTTCAGCTTGGAAAAAGTTCTCTGAGAACCTGTAACCATGGGTCAATAGTTTATGCAGGTTCAAGGGGCAAGTTTATACTATGTACATGATACAGGAAATTCCAGCTGGGAAACTTACATATATTGAGCCAAGAACACTGGTATGAATCCTGGAAGAAGTAAGGACAAAATATACATTGTAGCTGGGGCAAGGGCAAAAGAAAAACTCAACCCTTGGAGGAGAAGTAGAAAAATGTCTTTGGCTAAAACATACCTTTACCAACCTTCACTAAGCAGGTATCCCTTAACTCTAGGAGAGGGTGTGAAACTCCTGTTCAAGATCAACCAAGGCAGAATGCAAACTTAGCTGTCCCAGGGAGGAGGGCCAGCAGGCTGAAAATATCCTACACCGAAGGCCCAATATGCACAGGGCCTTCCTAAGACTAGGAAATCAGAGTAACAGACAACTCTCACTTTGCCCCCAAAACAGCCTAACATGGAGTACTGAGCAAAAGCAATCTACCTCTAGGGGAACAACAAAAATAGAGAGACCTTCTCTGTGTCATGGGCATTCAGGAACAGTTGAAGGTTGAAGGTAAAACTCTAACACTGAGAAAAACACTCCAGAAAGCTATCCCTCATTCTCAGCATAGACCCATGTTTAGATTAAGCTGACACCACTGGTCCCCTGAACTTTACAAGAGTAACAACAAAACCCAAACCTAGTTCAACTGATGATTAGACTGACTCAAACCTCTGTACTAATGGAGCAACAGAAGAAGAGGCATGCCCATTTCCAGGAGTTAATACCATTAAGCTCAGTTCCTGCTATTAGACTGAAAATATCTTGCATTCAATCAAATATTATGAGATATTTAAACAAGCATGGGAAAAAAACTCAAAACATTCTCAAGAGACAAAAGAAACTAACAGAAACAGCCTCAAAGATGACACAAACATGGGAAATATATGTAGTTTTTAAATAACTGTGATTAAAATATGAAAGAGCCAGTGAAAAAAGTGGATGACATGCCTCAGAGATGATCTTCAGCACAGAGATGAACTATAAGGAAGAGTTAAATGGAAATGCTAGAGATAAAAAATGTCAACTCTAAAGAATTTCTTTCATGGGCTGCATAGACTCAATACAACTAAGGAGACAGTCAGTTAATACACTTATTATCTTGAAGATAGTTTTATAGAAATTATCCAATCTGAAACTCAAAGACTCACAAATGTAAGTTTTCTTCCCAGAAAGAGAAAAGGGATAAAATGAAGTAGATCTGAGAAGCTCAAAGAACCTCAGTCAGGAGAACTACAAAGATGAACACACACACACTCCAATATACTAATACATCACAATCAAACTGCAGACAACTAAAAACACAAAGAAAAGAAAAAAAAAAAAACTGAAGGCTGTCAGAGGAAAAGTTACAGAAAAAGGAACTAAAATTAGAGCAGGCTTATCAGAAACTACGCAGTCTAAAAACAATGGAGTGACATCTTTAAAGGAAAAAAAGCAAAACCAGAAGAACCCAGAAACTGTCAACTCAGAATTCTAAACCCAGCAAAAAATATCTTTCAAAATGAAGATGAAATAAAGAAATAAAACAGCTGACTGAATTAACTGCAATAGACCTGTACACCGAAAATGTTGAAAAATACTTGTCAGGCAGAAAAAGTATGAAATCATATAGAAACATAAAAAAAATAAAGAAGTCTTAGGGAATTTCCTGGTGGTTCAGTAGTTAGGACTTGGAGTTTCACTGTCATGACCTAGGTTCAACTCATGGTTGGGGAACTGAGTGACTACAAGCCATGTAGTGCAGCTGGAAAAAAAAAAACAAAAAACTCAAAGAGTCTTAAAATGGGGAAAAAAATGAACATAAACATAAAAGACATTTTCTTATATTTAATCACTCTACTATAATTACTGTCTAAAGTAAAAATAGTAACAATGTGTTATGGGATTCATGGCATGAAAAATAAAATAAACAAGAACAGCACAATAAATAGGGGAAAGACATTTGAACTACACTGTTGAAAGATTCTTATACTACATGTGTAGTAATACATTGTTATTGAAAATATTACAGTCTATAATACATATCTTTAATTTCTGTGTCTGAGTGTTTCCTGCAGAGGGACAGATCAGTAATGGCCTGCAGGGGCTCTGGGTGCAGCAGACCTGGGGATGGCATAAGCCCTCTTGGAGGGGGTCCCCATTAACCCCACCACAGAGCTGCCAGAACTTACACAGGACTGGAGAAACAGACTCTCAGAGGGCACAAACAAGACCTTGTGTGCACCAGGACCCAGGAGAAAGGAGCAGTGACCCCACAAGAGACTGACCCAGACTTGCCCATGAGTGTCCAGGAGTCTCCGGGTGGAGGCGTGGGTCGGCAGTGGCCTGCTGCAGGGTCGGGGGGTCTGAGTGCAACAGTGCATGCGTGGGACCTTTTGAAGGAGGTCGCCATTATCATTACCCCTACCATAGTTTGGCCCCAGATGGGGAAACAATGGGAACAGTGAGAGACTTTATTATTTTGGGCTCCAAAATCACTGCAGATGGTGACTGCAGCCATGAAATTAAAAGACGCTTGCTCCTTGGAAGAAAAGCTATGACCAACCTAGACAGCATATTAAAAAGCAGAGACATTACTTTGCCAACAAAGGTCCCTCTAGTCAAACCTGTTTTTCCAGTAGTCATGTATGGATGTGACAGTTGGACTATAAAGAAAGCTGAGTGCCCAAGAATTGATGCTTTTGAACTGGGTTGTTGGAGAAGACTCTTGAGAGTCCCTAGCACAGCAAGGAGATCCACCCAGTCCATCCTAAAGAAAATCAGTTCTGAATATTCATTGGAAGGACTGATGCTGAAGCTGAAACTCCAATACTTTGGCCACCTGATGCGATGAACTGACTCATTGGAAAAGACCCTGATGCTGGGAAAGATTGAAAGCAGGATGAGAAGGGGACAGCAGAGGATGAGATGGTTGGATGGCATCACCAACTCAATGGACATGATTTTGAGTAAGCTCCAGGAGTTAGTGATGAACAGAGAAGCCTGGCATGCTACCGTCCATGGCATCACAAAGAGTTGGACATGACTAAGCAACTGAACTGAACTGATTATAAACTCTAGAGCAAACATTAAAAGTAAGGAATGTATAACCAGTAAGTAAGTAGTGGAGATAAAATGTAACCATAAAAAACTCAATTAATCCAAAGCAAGGTGAAAAAAAGAAGATAAAAGGAAAAAATAACAGATGAGACAAACAGAAAAGAACTAGCAAGATGGCAGATTTAAATCTAAATGTATCAATAATTCCATTTTAAGTACAAATAATCAAAATACTCTGATTACAAGTGAGAATTATGTCACTTATAATCTCTATTTTTAAAAGCAGGGGGGAAAAAGTCCTGTGATCCCTCCCATTTAAAAGCTTCAAATGGGGATTCCCTAGTGGCTCAGTGGTAAAGAATCCACTTGCCAGCACTGGAGACACAGGTGTGAATCCAACAAGATCCCCCATGCCATGGAGCAACTAAGCTTGTGGGCCACAACTAGCCAGCCTGTGCTCTAGAGCTGAGAACTGCAGCTACTAAAGCCCTTGAGCCCTGCAGCCTGTGCTCCACAACTACAGAGCAGCCTCTGCTCGCCCCAGCTAGAGGAAAAATGGGGCAGCAATGAAGACCCAGGACAACCAAAAATAAATACATAAAAGCTTCAGATGGTTGGTAATATTCTGCATCTTGATTGTCACAGGGATCATATGACCACAGGCTTTAGTCAAAATTTCATGCTGCTGCTGCTGCTAAGCCACATCAGTCATGTCTGACTCTGTGCGACCCCATAGACGGCAGCCCACCAGGCTCCCCCGTCCCTGGGATTCTCCAGGCAAGAACACTGGAGTGGGTTGCCATTTCCTTCTCCAATGCATGAAAGTAAAAAGTGAAAGTGAAGTTGCTCAGTTGTGTCCTACTCTTCACGGCCCCATGGACTGCAGCCTACCAGGCTCCTCCGTCCATGGGATTTTTCAGGCAAGAGCACTGGAGTGAGTCAAACTTCATAAAAGTGCCCTAAAAAGGTTGGATTTTATTGCATATATTATACCTCAATAAGCCTGACATAAAATTAAAGAAAAAATAGATGAAAAAAAGACATTTTCAGACCAGTGCGCAAGAAAGACTAAAGGACAAAGACAGCATTACAAATCAGTGAGGAAAGGAAGGATAACTCAATAAACACTGCTGGGGTAAATGGTTATCATTATAAAATAATTAAACAAAATTAGATCCTTACCTTTCATCACATCCAAAGATACAATAAACATAACAGGGTCCTAATTGTTAAAGTGCTTTCCCAGTTTATGACTCTTTTTCTGAGAACTATCTCCTGACCTATGGCTCAGACGGTAAAGAAACTGCTTGCAATGCAGGAGACCCAGGTTCAATCCTTGGGTCAGGAAGATCTGGAGAAGAAAATAGCCACCCACTCCAGTACTCTTGCCTGGAGAATTCCAAGGACAGAGGAGCCTGGTGGGCTACAGTCCATGGAGTCACAAAGAGCTGGACATAACTGAGTGACTAACACTTTCACTTTTTCTTTGTCTCACTTTTATGTTTCTGATCTATACCCATGTGTTTAACCATAATGGCTCAGCCCCCAGCCATTGGTGATAAGACTAGGGTGGATATTTGTCCCAGGCCAAACTAATCAGATTTTTCTCTCATGGGATTTGAAGTTGTACTTAATGATTTGGGTTTTTGTATATTATTCAATGATGTGTTTTGTGAACTTAGGAACTAAGGCTTCATTAAGGAATGGCCATGTGTACAGAAGAACAGAGTCAACAAATAATCAGAGACAGATTAACGAAGCAGTGGAGAAAAACAAGGAAGGTAGGTCCTGTAGCCTGAGAGAGACAGTAAGAGAGGGAGAGAGAGTGAATGATTGAGAGAGATACCAATTTTCACATTACAAAAGTCTGGTAGCTTTTCTCTAAGTCCTCAGCTTTTCTCTGACGCACACCTAAGATGGGCTTCCCTGGTGGCACAGACAGTAAAGAATCTGCCTGAAATGCAGCAAGCAAAAGTTCAGTTCCTGGGTTGAGAAGATTCTCTGGAAGGGGAAATGGCAACCCACTCCAGTATTCTTCCCTGGATAATTCCATGGACAGAGGAACCTGGAGGGCTACAGTCCATAGAGTTACAAAGAGTAAGACACGACTGAGCAAGTAACACTTTCACACACACTTTTCACACTTAAGATACTCAAAAGTGAGTAACCAAAAGAGTGAACATAAGTTACATCACTGGATTCTGCTGTCAGGAGGTAGGGAGAGGAGATTAAGCCTCTGTCATCACTTAGCCTAAAGTCTGGTCTGTAAGGATGGAGACTTATCCTTCAAAATTGACACAATCCATGACCTGTTGATCAGCCAGCCCCAAAATATCAGGTACAAAGTAGTGACACCACTGAAATATTACTTTATTGGAAGAAAATGACAGATTGTTTTCTTCAATTTACATACAACTCTGAAACTTCTGGTTTCTCTGGAGTTCCATTAAGCCTAATAGACATTCTGCTAACATTTTAAACTGCTATTTTAAAAATCAAAATGGCCACCAAATGCATAAAAAAGAGTTCTAAAACAAAATTAATACTCAGGGTCTAATATTCTGTTAAATAGAACATTCTCATTTTGGGGAATAGCTTATTATACTTCCTCAGATTATAATGCTGCTGCTAAGTCACTTCAGTTGTGTCCAACTCTTTGCAACACATGGACTGTAGTCTGCCAGGCTCCTCTGTCCATGGAATTCTCCAGGCGAGAATACAGGATTGGGTTGCCATGCCCTCCTCCAGAGGAACTTCCCTACCCAGGGATCGAACCCACATCTCTTATGTCTCTTGCACTGGCAGGCAGATTCTTTACCACTGAGCTACCAGGGATTTTACCAATTGCCTAGACATTTCAACCTAAGGATCTTCACTCTCAAGTAAAAAACACTATCAATATAAAGGAGACTTAGAGGTCTTGAAGTATCTAGTAATGTTTCCAAAGAATATAAACAAACAATACCTCAAACTTTCAGAATATAAGATTTCTTTGTATCTTTACCATATCTTATATCCCAAAAGAAGACTGAAACTTCCATTATAGTTTTAAAGGTAGTAAATGTGATATCCTATTCCACATTTCACTTAACATAGTAAGAAAGAATCAGGATTTGGAAGTTAAGTTGTCTAGGTTCAAATTCTGATTACACCATTTATTAGCTCAGTTATCTCACTAAATTTCAAATTACTAATTTATTCTGGGCCTCAGTTGTCTCATTTATAAAATGGAATAATAAGAAGAAGAACAAATTCATATGAATTTGTGAGAATATAAGGTATTAAAATAGTATCTCATGAATATAAGAACTCAGTATTATCCATCATAGTTTGTTTGACATAAGGTCAAGAAAAGACATTTATATTAGATGGCAATATGACTAGATAACTATTTTCAAGAAAATATCTCTCAGATGAGAATAATTTTCCAAGTTTCCAAAAGTGATGTAAATAAAAAGATAATAAAAACCATCTGCAAAGCTCATACAGTTATCATACTATGATAGCAGCTTTAAAAGATTTACATTAAATTGCATAAATTACAAAACGAGTAGAAATACCTAGCTAAAATCAATACATTGAATAGCTAAGAACTGGAAACAGCCCAAGTGTCCAACAACAGGAAAATACATAAACAATTACAGAGTCATGTAACTGAATAATACTCGGCAACAAAAATTAGTAAGATTATGCTGTGTGGAAAAAGCCTTACACAAAAGACGGCATACAGTACGATTCCATTTATATGAAGTTCTAGAATAGGCAAAACTAACCTGTGATGGAAAATAATCAGAATAATAATTTCCTATGGGGTGAACGAGGGGATTTACTGGGATGGGACAAAAAAGACTGTGTTATTTGAGTTGCACAAGTGCATACTTTTGTTAGAACTCATAAGTTTGTGTATTTTTGTATATTTGTATTAAATTTTATATACTTCATTGTATGTAAATTTTACCTCAAAAGGAAAAAAATATTGAACTTTACTTAATGATATGCATGCTGAAGTATTTGGGAGGAAGTACGTCCATGTCTGCAACATACGTAGAAATACATAAAAAAGGATGAGTTGATGGATGGATAGAGGGATGGACAAGAATAATGAAATGTTAACTGCAGGATCTAGGAGGTAGTAGCTATATGGGTACTTACTCTGAAATCCTTTCAATTTTTCTCTATGTTCGAAAAGTTTCAAATAAAATAATTGAAAAATAAACACTTTATCTTCCTTACCAGCGCCTGGAGTTGTTAACAATCACTCCATTGTCTACGGAGAAAGTATCTGTAGGCAATCCAGCAATATTCCAGGCTCTGATTATTACTGGATCACCCAAGGTCTTACTCAGTGAGAACTCCTCTGAACATGGGATTTTTTTCTCCTGTTGGAAATACACAGATTTATTTTTGACATTTTCTCTTATCTTGTTGATTAAAATATTTTTAATTAATATACTATTTGTTTTTAGACAGTATTTAATAATTCCAAACAACTGAAAAAACTGAATGAAAAGTTAGACTATGGAAATATTTTACTGATCAAATAAGAAGAAAAAACTTCATATTTTCAGTCATTTCTTTCCTTCTCTATTTTTATTATCATCTGTTCCCCCCAAATACCCCAATATATATTATAAATGTTCTAAAAATAAACTTGTAAGAAAATATAAAACCATTACCTTGCACAACATGCTCCAATCTTCTGTACATGTTTGTCGAAAGCCAGAAGTGAAAGCACCAAGATAGGCTATTACTCCTGCTGATATTAAGACATCACCAGTCAAATTTTCATATACTATCTGAAGGTCATCTGCAGCTTGAGACCATCTGGGAGACCAATCAAAGGCAAAATAGCCTCACCAAAGAGAATGATTAAAGACAGTAAAGAAACAGCCAGAGGTTTCTAGTCCAAATTCTATAACAAAATGCCATGAAAAGTTGGGTACTTGCTTATCTATAAAATGAGAAGGTTAGGTCCCTTCTAGCTCTAATATGCTATAATATACATTTATGTTCTACAAACAATAATTCACTATTCATTATTAGAATATTATGCATTTCTTATAGGACTTGTTCTTTCAGGATAGGAAAACAGAAACAAACAAAAAAAAATCACCAGAATTTTGTCTAATAATTTTATTCAGGATGATTTGGCCCAGTGGCCCTGCTATTTGTTTCTGAAAAACGCAGGAACATTTGTAATTCATTACCAAAAATTACATTTAAGTTGTATAGCAGTTGGCATACTATAGCTAAGGTTGGTATCTTTCTCCATTTAGTGAAACTTTTACCATAAAAAGTGCATTTCAAAACCATCTAATCTGCACTATGAAGTATCGTCAAAAGTATGTTACTTTATCATGCTATTCATTCAACAAATACAATTAATAGCTATGATAGTTGGCTGACTAGTATAAATAGATTAGAATAAAGCTAACTGGCTTTGTTACATCAAGTCAGTTATTTAAAATAAATTTAACAAAATGAACCACATATTCACTACTCCCTTCCAAATACTTTATTGCAAAACATTTGAACACAAAATTGGAAAGAACTGCACAATGATCATCCACATACTCACCACTGAGATTAAAACTTATCTTTAGCCTTAATTGCCTCTTTCTCTTTCTCTCTCTCTTTTAACATTTGAAAGCAAGTTGCAAACACCATCCTTGACACAGAAATTCTGTTAGAAGCCTAGTCAGGTGCTTTATAGAAAGTCCCATATTCTCAACCAGCCATTTAAAAATCAGTAATCAAAATAAACAACTCACTCCAGTATTCTTGCCTGGAAAAATACCATGGACAGAGAAGTCTGGCAGGCTACAGTCCATGAGGTCACAGAGAGTCAGATACGACTGAAGCAATTGAGCATGGCATGGCATGGCAATCATAATATCCAAAGAGAGCTGCATATTCAAGCCAGACATTTAAAAACATTGTTAAAATGAGTAGAAATCTGACCTCGATTTTTCTCCACCTAGTCCTCCAATTAGTTTTGAGGCTCTTTCAAGTTTCTTAGCACAAAGTTCCACCTGGTCTTCTAAACGAGCTTTTTCCTCAGTTTTCTCAAGAAATATTCTTTCTAAATTTTCCAAATGATGTTCTACTTCTGCTAGTTCTTCTCTCTTCTGATTCAAAAGCTCCATCGTCTCAGCTAAGGACTTCTGAGCTTCTGTTAAGCGGGCTTTCTTAGGAGCCACTACCTGTTTGGGAACAGTACATG
This sequence comes from Oryx dammah, assembly GCF_014754425.2. NCBI lineage: Eukaryota > Metazoa > Chordata > Mammalia > Artiodactyla > Bovidae > Oryx > Oryx dammah. Next base: position 16,665,704 of record NW_024070193.1, read on the forward strand.
CAGCTATAACATGTACTATATAGAACACTGACAGTCAACATAATCCTTTATAGATATTGTGAATTTTAAATGTTTATTTATGATTATAAATACATTTATTACTTATAAAATAAATCATGCAAATTTTAAATGCCTTAAATCTTATATTTTCATATGCAAATAAAGTAAAATATATTTCTATATCTTATAAAATATATAAAATCATCCTGGACCAGCAAACTTCATCTATAAATGGGCAAGTTACTCTAATAATATGTCACAAAATGTAGCACAAAAGCATAATATGTAGCAAAACATCTCAATACAATCAGAAGTTGCCTTTGAACTGTGGCAAAACAGAATAACATGTAACAGAAATGACAAACACTTAAAAATACATGAATGTGCTGCTTTTTTTTTTTTTTTGGCATTTCCAAGCTTTTGATTTCCTTCCCAGTCAGATGAGGATTACATTTGCCTTGAGGAGATTAAGACAGTAGCAGTAATACAAAGAGAAATAAAGACTTGGTATTTAGCTTCACCATCAAAATTGAATTTTCCTCAACCAATTGTGAAAAGTGATGCTTTGTTGAGAGAAAAACGATTTCCTAAGGTTTTTATTTTATTATGCTCATCAGTATATGAAGAATGGGGTATGGCCAACTTGGTTAGAGTATACTACAAGACACCAGTATAAGGAATTTACAAACTGACCAAAGAGAGTATATGTCCATTTGAAAGAAGGGAGACTACTGACACATTGCCATGAGTGAGCTGAAGGCTAAGAGGAAGACTGAAGCAAAGAATCAGATACGACTGACCTGCTCTCTCTCCTCAGGGCAGAAATCCTGAAGGGAGAATGTGTTAAACAGAAATTAGGAAGCTTTTCTTCCTACTTTGGACTTTAGAGAAGAGCTTGCTGGATATCTCCCTTCAACCTTTCCATAACAACACGAGGCAGGTGCATTGAAATTAAAATAGTGTGGAGGTACAAGGCTTACTCCTTGGAAGGAAAGTTATGACCAACCGAGACAGCATATTAAAAAGCAGAGACATTACTTTGTCAACAAAGTTCCATCTAGTCAAGGCAATGGTTTTTCCAGTGGTCATGTATGGATGTGAGAGTTGGACTGTGAAAAAAGCTGAGCGCCGAAGAATTGATGCTTTTGAAATGTGGTGTTGGAGAAGACTCTTGACAGTCCCGTGGACTGCAAGGAGATCCAACCAGACCATCCTAAAGGAGATCGGTCCTAGGTGTTCATTGGAAGGACTGATGCTGAGGCTGAAACTCCAATACTTTGGCCACCTCATGAGAAGAGTTGACTCATTGGAAAAGACCCTTATGCTGAGAGGGATTAGGGGCAGGAGGAGAAGGGGACGACAGAGGATGAGATGGTTAGATGGCATCACCAACTTGATGGACATGAGTTTGAGTAGACTCCGGGAGTTGGTGATGGACAGGGAGGCCTGGCGTGCTGCGATTCATAGGGTTGCAAAGAGTCAGACATGACTGAGCAACTGAACTGAACAGGGTGGGCAGTCAGAAAAGAACCTGAATACCTTAGATTCTCTGCTTTATACAAAGAATCCAGAACATTCACATGTCTTGTGGGACATGCAGAAACAGGCAGAGCTGACAGTTTGCAGACCTGCTGGGATTACTATGGGGTGGGACAAGATGTTCAAATGGAAGAACATTCAGATAGAATTAATTTTACTTATACCAGGTGTATACTGGTCTACTCCTCTGAAATGAATAAAATCCATACCTCTCTAACAAGCATGTATGCCTCATTAGGAATATCTTTTCACTTGTTACAGCCTGATTACTCATTCTGTACTCTAAGGTTTTTCTAAACACATAATATCATGTATTTCCATGGGCATTTTTATTTATATTTTCTGCTCCCCTTGGTAGAATTTTGCAAGTTACAGAGGGCAAGGCCAGTGCTTCCTTGGTCCTTTCCTAGTCAAATGTGCAAAGTGCACTTTTAAAATTTTTATTTATTTTTAATTGAAGGATAATTATTTTGGTTTCTGCCATATATCAATATGAATCAGCCATAGGTATACATATGTCCCCTCTCTCTTGAAGCTTTCTCCCACCCCATACAAAATGCTCCTAACCATTCTCTGCTCTCCTGTAATTTGGCCCCAGGGAGTCTCCAAAAAAACTCCCTATCACTGCTTGAGTCCATGCTTTTCCTTTTAACCCTACTGGAATTTCTTACTTCTGACCTCTGCATCAAGATTTTCATCTGCCACTTGCCCTTTGATGTTTTGGATTTTTCTTTGCTTCTGCTGTCTCCCATAAAACTTAATTCTCTTTTGCCCCAGGTCCCTGTAACTATAGGTCAGTCTGGCCAGTTCTGCTGATCTCCCTGCTCTCAGGTATACTGGTCCCAACAGGTTATGTCATACGTAAGCATTCTCTTCATCCACTAGACACTCAATTAAAGTCTGATTATGCTGTCCATGGGGTGGCAAAGAGTCGGACAAGACTGAGCAACTGAACTGAACTGATTATGCTGGAGCAGGACAAATTCTCTGTGGAATCACTTTTAGAAACTTCTGAACTAGTAAATAAGGGCATAGATCTTTTACTATGAACAAATTTATTTCAATTTTCCTTTTTTCACCAAATATTCGTTACTACAGTGAATTCAAAACACCACTTTTTTTTTTCAGTTGAAGAAAGAACATCAATCCTAAAATGAAAGATTAAAAAAAAAATTTTATAATCACAACCTTTTTGTTAAATATGAGGGGAAATGAGTTAAGGCTGAACTCAACAGAAGCTAACCTTAGTGTTTTCAAAGGCATTGGTTGGTTTAGTCCCTAAGTCGTGTCTGACTCTTGTGACCCCATGGACCGTAGTCTGCCAGGCTCCTCTGCCCATGGGATTCTCGAGGAAAGAATACTGGAGCAGGTTGCCATTTCCTTCTCCATTTCAAAGGCATCGATTTTAATTTATGGGAATATTTCGATAGAAAATGGATGTGCTGATCCTCAAAATACCTTTGCAACTCTGTCATACACTTCCATAGCCATGATCCACTTACAAAGACCCTCAGCTGCAGAGGAAGCTTTAGCAACCTTAGGAGGATCAAATTCAGGGTTTGTTAAGTATTCACCACGAATCTTCTGCATAACAGTCACCTGGGAAACAAAGATTTAGCTCTTAAAATTTCAACATATACCACACAATCATTAGATGAAAAATTGATCATATATAGTTTAAAAAAGAGTATATAAAACAGTTATGTTGTCTTTAAAAACCAAAGTCAGTACTTTGAGATATTTTTAAAATAAGCATAATTGCAGCAAATTTATTACAGGTAGACAAGATATGTCTTCTAAAAAAAATTAAAAGACCTTTGCAGTTTGGGAAAACATGTGTAAACAAGGAAAAAGAACAACTACACATAAATAAATAGAAGTTTGGATGAAAAATTATATACTTTTAATCTCAGAAATTTGTGTATCCAATATGTTAAGAAATAAACTATTTTATGAAGACACTTCAAGAACTCTTTCATGTCAGTAATACACTAAAACAGTTAATTTATTCAATGACTTTGGATGGTCTGAAAGAGGAGCGGTTTTATGCATTATGAGAATTCATAATATAGTCATTAATAAGTATTCCTTTACTATTTTAATTCTACTGACACTCTATTTGCTTACATTTTATATAATATTGAAAAATGTTAAAGATTTTATATATCTTGGAAAAATTACATTTATAGAAAAAAATCCAATGAAACTCACCGGAATATTGTCCTTGTCATATTCTCTCAAATCTCTTAAGAAATTCATATCTCCCAGAAGTTTTTTGCTAGGTCCCCAGTAATCTAATATCTATAAATAAAATTTACAGAAACATTATATGTACAATTAAGTATGTTTGATATAAAACTTTTCTTCTTGAGGTTTAAGGTATATTAATCCAGAGAAACTATACACTGAATTTCAAAATATCTACTTACATGTCCTTGGAAATGAAATAAAGAGACTCCTCTCTCTGAGAACATGTTAAGTATATCAAATATTTAAAATATGCATATGAATTTACATATTGAACTTATTATTAAAAATTAAATATTGAGGGTTTCCCTGGTGGTTCAGTGGTTAAGAGTCCATCTTGCAATGCAGAGGACAGGGGTTAGATCCCTGGTTCGGGAGGATCCCACATGCCACAGAACAACTAAGACCGTGTACCACATTACAAGTACTGAGCCTGTGCTCTAAAGCCCTTGTTCCACAACAAAAGCCACTGCAATGAGAAGCCTGTGCACCACAACTAGAGAAAAGCTGTGCATAGCAACAAAGACCCAGCACAGTCCAAAAAAAGGTAAATTTTTAAAAAGTTTAATTAAAAAGAAAACAGAAGGGCAAAAAATATGATCATTTCTTTTTAGAAAACTTAAGAAAAGCAACTGGTACAAATACCATCAAAATTTCATGTAAGAAACAACATTTTTATTATTTCAACTTTTATTTTCCTTTAATTTTGACTTTCAAATCATAAAGGTAGTGCTATAAACTGAAAGTCTGTGTCCTCTCCCCAAATTCCTATGCTAAAATCTACTTCCCAGTACAATAGTACTTGGAGGTGGGGTCTTAGGAACGTGATTAAGTCATGGATGTAATCAGTCCATTTTCTTTTCTTTTCTTGAAAAAGAAAAAACCCTGAAAAGAAAATAAGTCTATAACTTTAGTTTAGGATAGATGTTATACCTTTCGTTTTAAGGGATATACCTTTGAATAACAATTGCAATAATAACAGCTAATGTTTACTAATAAATGTGTAGCATTTATTATCACAGACAGCTTACTGTGTGAAAGGCCTTATACGTTATGATCTTGGTATGTAGTAACTAAGCCAATCCTCATGTTAACTTTGTGACGAAAGCACTATGACAATGCTCCTTTTACAGAGTTCCACAGAGGTTGAGCATCTTCCCCAGGGTCACACTGCTGGGAGGGGCAGGATTTCTGAATACAGACATTCTGGCTCCCAAGCACATAGTTTTAACGACATCACAGTACTAGTTACCTCAGCAGAATTTCTTGAATGCTTGGAAACAACACCTGTATAACCATTCTTGAGGCTCTTAGCAAGAAAATCACAGTTATCTCCCTGTTCATTCAACCCCACCCCAGTAGAGTGGCGAATCCTGCATAGCCAGAAAAGGAGGTGGAAAACCACTGGGACTACATTTCTCTGATACTATACTGCCCTCGGGCTTCTGTGGTGGCTCAGAAGGTAAAGAATCCACCAGCAATGTGGGAGACCTGGGTTCAGTCCCTGGGTTGGGAAGGTCCCCTGGAGGAGGGAGAGGCAACCCACTCCAGTATTCTTGCCTGGAGAATCCGCACGGACAGAGGAACCTGGTGGTCTATAGTCCATGGGGTTGCAAAGAGTCAGACACAACTGAGTGACTAAACACAGCACAGCGTACTGCCTTCACTTTACCCTGGAATATGTACACAATGTGTCTTCCTTGGACTGGGTACTATTGACGTTTAATTTGGTAACAGTTGTTGTAAAGTGTTCTATACATTCATGAACATGATATAAATCTGTGTCTAGTTATTACCTTGCCTCCAGTTCCTGAAGGATCCGAAATTTTTTCTGGTTTTATATCTTTCATAACACAAACAGCAGCCATAACTAGTTTAACACCAGATGGAGGATTCTTCATTGACTTCACGATTGTAATGTCAGCTGGCTAAATCAAAACAAAACAGGATGCCTTTAGGACAGCCTAATTGTAAGTAATGACAGTTATTTTATAATGTTGGAGAGTAATAACAGCACTGATTTTCATCTGAAACTATAATTGTTTTTTGCTCTGTGTGGTTATAAAAAAGGTAACAAAAAATTGAAGCACAGTAAATCAATGTTTCCCAAGTGTTTGAGAGTTCACAGATCCTTATGAGAATATGATGTCAACGAAGAACATTTCTAATAAAATATTTTTGCACACATACACAAAATTTTTATACAACGATATACCAAGCCTACACATGGAATCCATCTTAAGAACCCTAATTTAGATAAAGGCTTAATTCTACATTTGTTTACATATTAGTTTTACCCACCAAAAATGAAAGAAGAGGTATACCGTTTCCAATTCCAAGTTTAGTTTCTAAAAAGGCATATACTGTTATGACAGACACGATAGATCCATTTATTTACTATCCTCTGACTTTCTTTGCAATTGCTGGAAAGCTAACAACAATAGAGCTTAGTTTCCTACGCAGCTAGAGCTGCAGGAGGTCATTAGGTTCTACCATCAGATCACTTCAGTGATCCTGCAAGATGCTGAACTACTGACAGGTTGAGCTTACCATTTTGTCAGGTATTTTATATGAAAGTTAGGAAAAAAGGCATAGAGTGGGGACTGGATATCCTGAACTCCCATACTACACTGGGCCCCCCTAGCTAATAGAAGCTCATCTCTCTGATCTGTTTGGTGAGATTATTCTGGTTTGCCTAAAGACCCTGTATAGAGAAATATGCAACAGTCTAATGCAGATAGGTGCAACCCACATCTACACTGGGAATGATCTTTAGGTTTTTCTGTACATGCATGACCAGAAGGCTGCAAAGAGGTGACTCCATATTCTATTTAACAAATGGCTCCTGGCTCATGTACAGAACCACTTTGGCCTCTTGGAGATTGTTCCATTCCCACTGGAATATCCTGAATGAAAATTATAAATAAATATACAAAAGCAAAAACATAAGATAACAATATATCAAAGAGGAATTGTTAAGAGTCAAATTTAATTTGACTGGATGATAACAGTATAATAGCACCCACTGAAAATGATCAACACGGAATTAACCAAGTCTCTGTTATACAGTTACAGTCGCTGATAAAACACAAGCTCATTCCAACACTTGCCTTTAGTGTATCCAGTGCAGACAGGGCTGCTTCCAAGGCTGGAATTGCCTCAGCTAGATCACTTTCACATTCATTCTTCAGAGTTTGGGCTTCCTCAGCTTTTCCACTGGCTATCTCTTCATCAAATTTCACAAACTTTCTTTTTGCTTCCACTTGTGCAGATTCTATCTCGATAATCTAAGCAAAAGAGAGAAAAAAATAAAGACATCTTAAACATGCTTAAACATCCTATTGTTTTCTCTATCCTAGAGACAAAAGAATATTTGAAAACTAGGACACCAAACTATAACTTTGAAGGATAAAATGAGGAGAAATGTAAATATATGTGACCTAATTTAGTGATGGGCTTCTCATCTTTCTTCAAAAACAACAGAACCCACAAGGAACCCAGTGGATCAACTGAAAAGAGTAACGTCTCAAAGATCTTGTCACAAATGAATTAAGGTTTATTATCAAAGCTGAATTTATGTATTTCAATTGTCTTTTGTCATCAATTTTTTAAAAATTCAGGACACTTTACCTGCATCATGTTTGCATTTTCAACTTTTGCTTCCTCTAATTTGGGCTGTAATTGGACAAGCTCTGTTTTCATTTCACCAACCTAAATAGACAATTTGTCATTAGTTTTGATAACTACAATAGCTATAGACGCCAAGAAGAGAAAACCGAAACTTAAAATCAGGGCCAGAAAAGCTTAACTTTTTTTTCCCAGTTCTTTATATGATAAACAAAGCCATGAGAATGTGGCCAGTTTTCTTCACAAAAGACTTTATCTTTCTTGAGTATGACAGGGCAATGGAAGAATGCAGTTGCCACGGAAGAAAAGTCAGAAAAATGGTAGCAGCTCTGGGTATCACTATTATATTATGTGTACGGTGTACAATTCATTCAGACCACCCACTCTGCTGCTTATGTTGAAATAATGTTAATAAGTATTACTTGACTTATTTGAAAAAAAGTCTTATATTTAACCAGTTATTATAATAAAAAGTCAACCCTGACACTGTACTTTCACCAAAAGCCAAAAACTTAAGAATAAACCTGGATGTATTTGAGCCTGTACAGTCTGAATGAACTCTAAAATTCTAAAATTCACTTTACTCATCTGTAACATGAGGATCATAAAAGCGTCTTCCTTATGGAGTTATTATGAGGAATAATTAAAGGAATGCAAATGAAGTACATAACATAGTACCTGGCATATAATGTATTCTCAATAAATTGTATCTCTTATATTTCTTATATTTCCACTTGAGCAGCTCATTTACCTGAGACTCAGCGAAAGCTAATTTGTCAAGTCCATTCACATAGCGATGTTTTGCTTCCATTATAGCTTGTCGCCTCTTAGTCAACAGTTGTCGAAATGAGGCAATGAGTTCAAGGTAAGAAGTAGCAGTAACATAGTTATGTCGTCCTAACTCTTGCAAGAACCTAAAAGAGAGGCAGACACCATTACTATAAATAAAGGGTTTTACAAAGTAAGAAGTAAATTCAGCATAGCATTAACAACAAATGTTTAAGAATAAAGGTTGATTTTATTCAGAAGCTGCTGAGTACTTAACTTTACCCAGAACCACATCCTAATTTCTAGTCTGCAAAATATTGGTATCAAATAGCAATGATGTAGTAAAAAAGCACAAATCAACAAAGATTTGTCTCAAGAGAGAACTATAGCAAGAACGATAGAGGCCTTTTTATATGTTTCATACGCCAGGAGGATCTAATCCTGTAACAGACCCAAGATACTGTACACAAGGAAAGAGGACTACAGATAGGACAGCAAGAAAAAGTCGTCATTCCTTACACGTGTGTCATGCGTTGGTTAAATGGAGCTCGGCCAGAAATATAAGACTACTACTCACACACATAAAAACAATGGATGCAATGATGTTTCATGGTGAGTATGCAGACTAGAGTCCCCTTCGTGGTGTACCTGCCCAAGCCAAACATGCTAGCTGGCTGTAAAACTCTGGATAGGCAATATACAATGAGCATGTATGACGTGAAGATAAACAGATGTAAAACTGATACTTTTAAGGTATCCACAGCCTACCAATTATCTTCCTTCTTGTCTAAGAACTTCCAACTAGTGCCCCAGCAGCAACGTTTGTTCTATGAAACCTGCCACACTATACACAGTTCAGGCCAGGACTGGGCACTAGACACAAAGAAAGCTAAATCACATTTTGGAATGAACTTGGACTAGAAAGCTGGAAAGAGCTAATCAGCTAGAATTGCAAGAAGCAAACTTGAGAACTGAGAGGCAGACAGTTTTCCTCCATATACACTGGAAAGTAGAAAATTCAGCCTGAAAGAGAAAACATTAGAAAGCAGATGCCACAGAGAACAGGAATAAGAAATAGAGAAAAAGAATTTCTGGGTTTCTGGTGGCTTCTTAATTCCTGCTTCTAGTGATTTCCAAGATCCAGCTATATTCTTTCCCTTAAGATACCGTGCTCTTTGTTAAACCTAGATCAAGTATCTTTCTAATACTTAAAAGCCATAACTAATTAAATGATTAAAGAGAATTATAAGACTTAGAAATCCTATTAAAATTTGCAGTTTCTCCTAAAAGAGATGCTTTAACATACAAGGCATTACTGTCATTTTAAAATTTATTAATATTAACCTTTCTGAAAGTTCCATAATGGAAGTGTGAAAATGTTTGCAGATTGGAACTATCTCTCGTCGTTCAATGTCAGTGAGCTCCAGTGTTTCTAAGAATTTCACAGCTACACGTTCAAGAGCATCTTCAGGCCATGGCTAAAAATAAGAAAAAGAAAAACAAGTGAAATTTAAAATGATTAGTCACACTCAAATTATATAAATTGTCTTCCTATGAGAGAAGAACTTGGGGTTGAGAAAATTAAAATCTTAGTAGGGAAAATAGAGGGACTAAGGTCACAAGTAAATCTATGAAAGATATAAGTATTTTATACATTAAAATTAAAGATAAGTCAATATAGGAAAAGTCAATAATACTTTACATGTCAAAGATCTATCATACCATTTCCCTATCTCTTCCACTTGGATGTCTAGTAGGCATCCCAAATTTAATCTGACAATGGTACCGGCTGCTTTGTTGCCCTCTTAATACCTATCAGCCCCCCTTCCTTAAGACTCCAATTTTATTCTAGATAGCAATATCCCCAGCTATAATACTAGATTTCCTAGACTCCTTTGCACTTCAGAGTGGATAATGACATATGAGCATGTATTGGGTGGGGACATCAGAGAAAGCTCTCTAGAGAGATACACAGAGCTGGCATGGGTCTTTGTGCCCTACTTTCTATTATTCTACTTCTTGCCTGGAACACAGATGTGAAAGTTGGAGTTCTAGCAGCTACATTAGGCCATATGATGACTCTGAAGATGGAAACTACATGCTGAGGATAATAAAGAAGAAAGAATATGGGATTCTGATGACTTTTTTAAGTCACAAAAGTCCCAGTCTTCAGATTTTTCTTCTGTATGAGAAAGGGAAAAAACCCTTATGTGTTTAGTTTACGTTTCTGTTACTAGCAGGCTTCCCTTGTGGCTCAGCTGGAAAAGAATCCACCTGCAGTGCGGGAGACCTGGGTTTGATCCCTGGGTTGGGAAGATCCCCTGGAGCAGGGAAAGGCTACCCACTCCAGTATTCTGGCTTGGAGAATTCCATGGATTGTATAGTCCATGGAGTCGCAAAGAGTTGGACATGACTGAACGACTTTCTTTTACCAGCAGCTCATCATAATTCCTACTTGTCACAACATCCAAAGTTGAACATCTGATTTTCTTCCCCACAAATTCACTTTTCCTCCAGTACTCCCCACCTCAGTGAGATGGTTCCTTTGCTTTTCCTGGAATACACCAAGGGTGCTTCTGGCCCTGGGTCTTTGGATTTGCTGTTCCTCTGACTAGAACCCTCCTAATCTAGACCTCTGTGTGGTTCAACTCTCTCACATCTCTGTGCAAATGCAAATTTACCAGGTAGGTCTGCCCAAAGCACTCTCTAAAGCAGTATTCTTTCCTTCATTACTCTTTCCCTTATCTTGGACTTTTTCTTAGCACTTACCAATATTTGACATATATTTATTCATTTGTTTTTGTCTGTCTCACCAACGCACCACTAAAATGTAAAATCCACAAAAGCAAGGACTCTTACCTCCCTACTGTTACCATCAGTGCTTAAACAGCTCTTGTTGGTAAATATGTGAAATATTTACTCAAAGAAATAATTTATGTTAAATGAGTGCTTAATCTTCACTTGCTCAATAGAGTATTCCCAAACTTCATTCCACTTAGATTCAACAAGATGCTTGTAATTTTTTTCCTTTATAGTAGACAATATGCATTTTAAGATCAATTTTTTCAGTGTTTGGCCCTCTACTCTAGTAAAAATCAAGCTTTTTGATCAAATACTCCATTAATTATTTTTAAAAAGTGTTAAGCACCCATTACCAGTATATACATATTTATTAATTATATTCATATGGTATTACTGTACCAATATATTTTTGAACCCCAAAAAAGGCCTTTAAAGATTTGTCATTAACATAAACGAATTTTTGTAAAATGTCAAAATACGCACTGTTTTCTGACCATGTAACTCTTTTTATTCTGAAAAGCTTCTCCCCAAAGCTCCCTGGCAGACTTTAAATCCAGATCCACTGGTAAGGAACACGTCATCAAAAGGCTCATGTGTAAAACAGTCAACAGTAAGAGGAGTGAGAGCACCAATGCTGACTTAGGCCAACCAGGAATGAATCCTTATTAGACTTTGCCAACTTGGGTAGCAATTTCCCAAACAAAATCAGAATTCTGTCAGCAAAGATGAAGTGGGTAGAAAATGGATGTTGATAGGTAACCATGACATCATAAGCTAATATTGCAAGTCATGACACACCCTGGGAATAACTTTTATTATTTAAACAGTTGATACAAATCCATATTCCGAGTGAAAGTGAAGTCACCCAGTCATGTCCAAATCTTTGCAACCCCATGGACTGTAGCCTGCCAGGCTCCTCCATGCATGGAATTTTCCAGGCTAGGATACTGAAGTGGGTTGCCATTTCCTTCTCCAGGGGATGTTCCTGACACAGGGTTCAAAGGCAGGTCTCCCACACTGCAGGTAGACTCTACCATCTGAGCCACCAGGGTTTTAACCAATGTCTCACCAGATCTTGTTAAATTGTCATTGTTTTTGGTCTTAAAATGTAGCTGACACAGAGCTTGAGCTAGCTCCTGCTAGTTTTATGACAGTTTTTCACAGTCCACTTATAACTGCATTGTATGTCTTCAATTTTCAGTTCATTGCAAGAATCCCTGAGGGTCCCTTGCTATGTCCATCTGACAGACAAACTGAGTGGGAAAGTGAAAGCAAAAGCGCAAGCTGCTCAGTTGTGTCCAACTCTTTGTAACTCCATGGACTATAGCCCTCCAGGCTCCTCTGTCTGCAGAACTCTCCAGGCAAGAATTGTGGAGTGGGTTGCCATTCCCTTCTCCAGGGGATCTTCCCAACCCAGGGATCAAACCTGGGTGTCCTGCATTGCAGGCAGATTCTTTACCACCTGAGTCACCAGAGAAGCAATGTCAAGTCACACGAGATATTTCATACACAAGTGAGTATTTCAGTAAATTCTACCCTTATCTTCTGAACTGTTTCGGCACCTCTGGTAAGTTTACACCCTATTTTGGAGAACAGAGATCTATCCAAAAAGTCAGTGACTTCTCGACTATGTGACACATAGTAGTTCACACTCACTTCCCAGCCTTAAAAGATTCAGGCCTTAAACAATGCCATCCGTGCCCCGCCACAGTTTCTGTATCCCCACTGTTTCTGTAAAATCTTGGTTCCTCTCTGTTATCCATTTAACTTCCCTTCTCTATTTGCAACTCCTAGTTCTTTCTTTCTTTCTTAAAATTTCCCCCAATAAGTATGAATCACATATAATAGAACAGAAAGTCTCATGGTTATAAAAAACATATTCAGAAATAGAATCATACTTACAAGATTTCACAAAAGAAAAACTTTTAACTGGACAGGCTTTGTTTGTTTGGTTTTGGTTTGGGGCTACTTAATGAAAGCAATATTAAGATACAGTTTGCATAAAGGAAAACTGTTTCACGTGACTTTTATTGTTATATAAATTCTAAAACATCCACTAGCTGAAACACACTGCAGTCCTCAAAAGGGAAGCATTACTGTTTTTCAAACATGCAATTGATAAAGATGAAAGAGAATAAAACCCATTAGTATTAGAAAATTATTTTTAAAAGAAACTATCCAAGGTCAAGCCAATGGTCCACAATACATTAGGCATAAAACAAATAAATAGAAGGCACCATGAGCTACCCTTCTCAAGAACATAAATACTGAATGGTTTTACACAGGCAGTGGTGATTTGCCCTGTTTGAATGAGGTGATAGCCTGTATCATTCGCTGCTGGCATGACTGAAACTGTCACCCAGCTAGTCTTCCTGTCTCTTGTTTTGCCTGATTCCAAATCATCCACCATAAAGCTTCCAAGAGCTTTGGGTTATTCCTGAAATGCAGATTAGCTAAATACATGTTAATTGCCTTGCAATGTCTTTGGTATAAAACCAAATTCCTAGACACATTTACACATTCATTTATAGCCTGGACCCCACTCAAAGCTCCAACTTAACTCCTGTTGCCCTCATTGCCAGTCAGCCACACCAAACTATTTCACCATTTGCCCAAATGAGCCACACTCTCCCCACTGTTACACTCTGTATGTGCTATCCTCTTATGATGGTTAATTTTACGTGTGCCTATATATTTGGCCCAACATTATTCTAGTTGTTTCTGTGAGGTGCATTTTGGATGGGTTCAACATTTAAATGAATAGACTGAATAAAGCAGATTGCTCTCCCTAATGTAAGTGGGCCTCATCCAATCAGTTGAAGGCCTGAATAGAACAAAAAGGCTGAACCTCCCTCAAATAAGAGGGAATTCCTCCTGCATGATGGCCTTCAAGTGAGGACATTAGTTTTTTTCCTGCCTTTGAACTCAAGCAGAACACCTTTTCCTAGGTCTCAAGCCTGCTGGCCTTCAAACTGGAATGACACCATCAGCTTTCATGGGTCTCCAGCTTGCCAACTGCAAATCTTGAAAATCATCAGCCTCCGTAAAGATGTGAGCCAATTCCTTATAATAAATATATGTATAAATAGATAAAGATATATCTATCCCTAAATATATCTTTATACATATACATATGGATGTGTATATATATGTAAACATGTACATATGTAAACATGTAAACATATGTACATACATATATATGTACATACATATATATATATAAGATACATTCTACTGGTTCCTTATACAACCCTCCTCTATGTAATGGATTCATTTTCATGTTTCAGAGAGACACTGCCTTAATAAGTACAACTTTGCACGCCAAGACTATGGTTCTTTTATGTAACTGTTCATTTGCTAGCTGTCTTTTTTGTCTTCCAGTCTAGTATATGAGATCATTTTGGGGATCATGGAGTCTTCCAAGTCCCTGGTGCTACCATTAGAGTGAGTAACTAAAAAGCACTTGATACATGCATATTAATAGAAGTTGAGTAAGATTTCTGTAAGAGTCCAAAAGATTTAGTTATCTCTGATGGCCCAGATGGTAAAGAATCTGCCTGCAATGCAGGACATCCAGGTTTGATTCCTGGGTTGGGAAGAGCCCCTGGAGAAGGGAATGGCAACCCACTCCAGTATTCTTGCCTGGAGAATCACATGGACAGCGGAGCCTGGTGGGATACCAACCATGGGGTTTCAAAGAGTCAGACACAACTGAACAATTAACACACACACACACACACACACACACACACACTGCAAATTACAAACCTGAAACCAGTCGATGGTACAGCAGTTGATGAGGGATGGGAATTGCCTCAAGCGATTTCGAAAGGCATCTCCAATGGGGCTAAAGGCCACTACAACATGAAGATTTTCTTTGCAGCGATTCACAAAGAAAGCAAACAGGGCTAAAGGACTGAGTTCACCGTGTTTATTGCCAGCCTGAGCCACAGGACGAACACCCTAGGGAATACCAGAAAAAGCCTCGTAAATAGAAACACATAAGCTGATAAAAAGATTAGTAGATATTAAAATATTAAGAATTTGTATCACTCCTCTTATAAATATCTTAAAATTTTTGTTTTTATATCAATATAATGGCTTTGATGTAGTCTGCGCTTGAAGACTACTTTCAATTCCATAATTCTATAATTTAAAAATAAGTATCTGTCAAAAATTTAACTTATAAAAATAGTCACAAAAAGTTCACCAAGATAAACATATGGGACACTATAATTCAACACTGGTTTTAAGAGCAAACAATTGAAACAACTAAAGCATCCAGTTAAAAACATTATAAAACATCCATACACTGTAATTTTAAACAACTGTTAAAGATAATGAGATGCATCAACATGTGCTATGGCAAGATCAGCAAGAAAAAATAAATGCAAGGTCAAATTGTGCAAGAGTATGCATAATATGATCCTTTTCGTTAAATTAAAAAATACACAGGTGCATATGTGTAAACATACACTTTTTTACAGAAGTAAACACAAAGAACTATTAACAGTGGTTCCTTTGGGTGAGATGGACTCAAAGGAGAATGACAGAGGGGATTTCATGTTTATTTTGTATATTCTTCTTGGCTTATATCATTTTTTTCATTTTGGACATTCTTCTGCTATTTGAACTATCTGACTTTATTCTTATAATGTTTGTATTTTTTGAAATGATAATAGAACTTGGTAATGAGATTATTTCACTCAGTCATGTATGACTCTTTGTCACCCCATGGACTGTGCCTACCAGGTTCCTCTGTCTATGGAATTCTCCAGGCAAGAATACTGGAGTAGGTAACCATTCCATCTCCAAGGGATTTTCCCAACCCAGGGATTAAACCCAATGCTATCCTTCATTGATAGGTGGATTCTTTACCAATTCTTTAGCCACCAGTGAAGCCAAATGAGATTATGTATTACTTCTAATTTTTTCCCTTTATGTTGGATTGACCAAAAGTTCTTTCAGGCTTTTCCATAACAGTGTACAAAAAACCGAAATGAACTTTTTTGGCCAACCTATTAATATCTCTATATAAAAAAGGCTTCTTACATGAGGTCTGGCATAATGGCTTTAGAATCAAACTTCTTGAATTCAAATTCCAGCTTGCAGCTGATTATCTATATGACCTTGAGGCAAGTTACTTAATCTCCCTGTTAGTTTCCTTATCCATAAAATGGGGGCAAGAGTACTTATCAGTATATCAAGGGGTTGTTGAGTGATCAAAGAGTGAACACTTAAAACAGTTCTTGTCTCATAGCTAAGTACTTTTCAGCTTTTTATATCCTAACTTTCTCCTTCAAAGTAGAAAAAGGTTTCATACTCAATAAATTATCTTATAAACAGATTTTTAAAAGAAAATAAAATTTTAAAAGGTAGATTTACATTTTTTTTCAATAGCAAATTTGGGGTTGCAAAGAGTCGGACACGACTGAACGACTGAACTCAACTCAACTCAAATTTAGGAAGTGATCACAATGATCATACAATTTCCAGTGTGATGATAGTGAATTCATTTCTAAAAGACCTCTCTACTCTAGACATGTGACAGATATAGATCTATGGGAAACTGTAAATCAACTTTGTTTATTCATCCTGACAGTAATTCTCAGATTACGATTATTATGATCAGTGTCAATCTGTGAAATTATGTTCAGGTTGTCTACCTCCATTAACTTTTGAGTTAACAGGGGGACATTCAGATATAGAAAGGTAAAGCATGGTTGTAACTGTAGAACAAGAGTTCAGAAAGGACCAAGATGGTGATATAAATATAGGCATTATTTACACAGAAATAATAGTTAATGTGGTAAAGAGTCCACATGCCGATGCAGGAGATGTGGGCTCAACCTCTGGGTCAGGAAGAACCCCTGAAGGAGGAAATGACAACCCACTCCAATACTCTTGCCTGGGAAATCCCATGGACAGAGGAGCCTGGTAGGCTACAGTCTGTGGGGTCACAAAGAGTCAGACACGACTCAGCAACTAAACAACAATAACAAAGGTCAATGCTTCTAGAATAGAAGTAGGGAGTAACATCTACATGCACATAGAAATACTAATACTTTGGGAGCACAACTGATTCTGGGAGCAAGAAAAAGAGTAGATATTGAAGGAGATAGGGAACAAACTAAGGGAACTTTCATAGTCAGAGAAAAACATTTTAAAAGAGGCATGATGAGTTATTTCAGAGATGGATGATAATTTTAAAAGAGAACTGAGAAAATATCACCAAATATGGTAAATAAGTCACTGCAAAATTGAGGAAAAACTTTGCAGCAATTTAATTCTGCAAGGAGTGTGAACAGAACAGTGGAAAAGTAGCCTGGAAATGGAAGGCTGAAGCTACAATTGTAATGCTGACGTCAGAGACTGTGCTGAGTCTATAAGAGGTGATCAGTAGGCAGGACCAGGCCCAAGCTCTATAGATCAATTATCAGTGATCTGTGTCAGATAGATGAAATAAGCAAAGTCCAAGACCTGGTCTTCAAAGTGCAGGGTATGCAAAGAAATTAATATAACTTATCTTATATATCTTTTATATTTTTAAATATTAGTGTAAAGCAAGCAAAAATAAATAAATAAAAGGACGCACTTTGTGAGTTCTGACCATGGCTATTTCCTTGTGGATAAATTGATATGGTGTTCCTAGGTTTGGGTGGAATATGAAGGAAATAAGTTCTTCAGGCTATTCTTGGATCATACCATAAAAGAGTAAAGCCATGGAAAAGCTTTGTAGCAAAGTGATGAGAAGAAAACGATAACCACTAAAGTGAGCAGAAAAGCCTTGCAAAGTTTAGAAAATCCCATTCCCCAAAGGGTCTCATTCCCTGGAAAGGAGTGTAGGGAATATATTTTTCCTATGGATTAGGAGAATCACCATTCTTAGGAACTTTTAGCCACAACCTTGATGCTACCCAGATACAAGTAGAGAACTTGGAATTTCTTTTTCCTTTCTCCTTCCCCACTCCAGGCCATGAACTGGTGGTGCATCACATTTGCTGAGGGCTTTCTAAGTGCCTGGCATTCCATAACTACCTTATTTCATTTGATGATGCTGTATAGGAGGAACTATTTTGTGTGTATAGTACTTTCATTCCATAGATGAGAAAAGCAAGGTGCTTGAACTACCAGGGGGGATCCATTTTACTCCAGATGCTATCACTGGAGACTGGAATGAAGCATCCTGGTATGAGTGATGTAAAAGTGGGTAAAAAGTAGGTAAAAGTAGTTACGATAACAGGAAAGGGGAAACTACTAGCTGAAATCTTGTATGGGAAGATCTGAGAAATGGTGGTTGAAGGTCAGGACATCTGAAGTAGGGGTGCATCAAAAATGTATATTTTTCTTTGTCAACTAAATCACAAAGCATGACTCCCAGATGTACCAGAATCAATACAAGTAGTTTTATTAAACTGAAAATTTTACTAACTAGTGGCAAACTATAAAAGTGAATCAAGTAGTATTTTAAAGCTATATTTTCTCATATCACTGTAACCATAAGACACTATTTTACTTTATTTTTTGACATATACACACTACTCTGTACAATAAGAACCTACTGTATAGCACAGGGAACTCTACTCCATGCTTTGAGATGACTTAAATGAGAAGGAAATTCAAAAAAGAGGGAATATGTGTATATGTATGGCTGATTGACTTTGCTGTACAGCAGAAAATGACACAGCAGTGTAAAGCACCTATTCTCCAGGTAAGGATAAAGACATGATTTAAATCTCTAATCACTTCATGGGAAATAGATGGGGAAACAGTGGAAACAGTGTCAGACTTTATTTTGGGGGGCTCTAAAATCACTGCAGATGGTGATTGCAACCATGAAATTAAAAGACGTTTACTTCCTTGGAAGAAAAGTTATGAGCAACCTAGATAGTATATTCAAAAGCAGAGACATTACTTTGCCGACTAAGGTCCATCTAGTCAAGGCTATGGTTTTTCCAGTAGTCATGTATGGATGTGAGAGTTGGACTGTGAAGAAGGATGAGTGCCAAAGAATTGATGCTTTTGAACTGTGGTGTTGGAGAAGACTCTTGAGAGTCCCTTGGACTGCAAGGAGATCCAACCAGTCCATTCTGAAGGAGATCAGCCCTGGGATTTCTTTGGAAGGAATGATGCTAAAGCTGAAACTCCAGTACTTTGGCCACCTCATGCGAAGAGTTGACTCATTGGAAAAGACTCTGATGCTGGGAGGGATTGGGGGCAGGAGGAGAAGGGGACGACAGAGGATGAGATGGCTGAATGGCATCACTGACTCGATGGACGCGAGTCTGAGTTTACTCCGGGAGTTGGTGATGGACAGGGAGGCCTGGCGTGCTGCGATTCATGGGGTCGCAAAGAGTCGGACACGACTGAGCAACTAAACTGACTGAACTGAACTGAATCATTCATAAAACATGCTAAATAAGATGAAATGGATGAAACACTGTCATCATTATGGAAAAAGCTGAGTAAAAATAATTAAAATTCTGTCTCATAACTATACTTCTACAGTTATAACTATTTAAAATTCACCCAAAAAAGTATTAAAATAAAATATACATTAAGTTTTTGATTACCAAAATTCTCTGTACAAGCTATATTTATACTGAAGAACAGAAAAGTTTCAAGGTAACATTTCTGAGTCCGGAGCAGCACTCCCTGAAAAGCATTTACCTCCATCACTTCTTGTTTTTCATCTGCTGCAAAAATATTAGGTACTTCTCCAGTATTGAGCACACTGTCGATATCCTCTAGAAAAGCTTCCTCTTTAATCTGAGTGTCCGTGATTAGAAAGACTGTCTTCTGGCCCTTCACGCCCACGTTCCTTAAAAGGGCCTTAAAATAAAAATGTACTTAGAATCAGAATCTGGTGGAAATCCGTTTTTTTTTTTTCTTTCCTTCCCCTTTCCTTTCTTTTGATAACATCTCGCCCTTTCTGGCGGTGATGACCTCCTCATGAGAACATGCCTCTCGCAAAGGATCCTCTTCATCCCTCTCCAGAAGAGAAGAGGAAACACAAGAAGAAGCGCCTGGTGCAGAGCCCCAATTCCTATTTCATGGATGTAAAATGCCCAGGTTGCTATAAAATCACCACTGTCTTTAGCCATGCACAAACAGTAGTTCTGTGTGTTGGCTGCTCTACTGTCCTCTGCCACCCTACAGGAGGAAAGACAAGGCTTACAGAAGGATGCTCTTTCAGACAGAAGCGACACTGAAAGCACCCTGTATCAAGATGAACGGGAAACCACCCCCAAAAAACACGTTTTGGATTTTTTTAAAAATCTCAATTTTAGAGTAGTATCTCTCCCATTGGGGCTTCCCCTGTGGCTCACTCACTTTTAAGATGTAGACTTATTTAGTACACGAAGATCAGAAAAAGTTTAAAAAGTCCAGCAAAGTCTCTCTTGTTTTTTTCCACTTTGGGTCATCTCTCTTCCAGGGCCAGCAGAACCATAAGCATGTGTGTATGAAGCCCCAAGTATGCCCTCCACTGTTCTACTGGTTACTGGAACAGCAGCACAGCTCTAAACAAACTATTAAGATTTGACAACTTTGATGACATCGTCATCACCACTGAGGTTTATATCTAACAGTCTACTGAAAAAACACACTTGTCTGAAATAAGGCCTTTCTGAACTAGAATAAAGAAAGAATCAGCAGCAGCATGGTAAGAATGCAGTGGATAAGACTTAAGTTATAAATCCCACTCTGCTGTGCATACCTGTTCTCAACTTCAGTTTCTCTATCAGTAAAACACAGAGACAACCATACCTGCTACAGTGAATTGTCATACTTGTAGAAAGAAAGCACATATGTAAAGCACTTCAAACAGTGCTCAGCACATGCAGTAACTGCCTAGGGATAGTGGTATTATCACCATTACATTCAGCACACAGCTAGCTATACAGGTTGGCTCTCTCTTTACAGATAAAAGAATGCACGGATGTTATTTTAGACACTAGATATCCTCATGATTTTACCTTCAAGTCCTCTCTCCACTCATTCATACCATAACTCTTTGAAATTTCTGGTTGGAAAATCTGCATTTTTGCCATGGATGTAGCAAGACGAGTTAAAGATTGACGACCACTTCCTCCAAGTCCGACAAGCAAAGCATTTCCACCAGACTGCTTCAGAATCCGACATATTCGTGATAAATGTTCCAATACATACCTATGATATATAGATATTATTATACTTGAAAATACAAATGTAAATGTTTATTTACTCATAACTATTGCTTTACCTTCCTAGAAGGATGGACTTTGCTGCCCCACATGTTACTATCTCAATTTTCAAGACGTAATCATGAATAAGTGTAGTATTTCAAATGCAGTTACAATTCGACCATTTGATGTAAAGGAAAACTATTTGAAGTACAAATTCAGGAAATGTAATATATGTAAGTTACAAAAATAAAATGAAATTGTTAACTATTTGTACTGGAGTATATTATTTTTATTTAAAAGATTTCTTCAGAAATTCCCTGGTGGTCCACTAGTTAGGACTTTGGATTTTCACTGCCAAGGGCCAGGGTTCAATACCTCATAAGGGAACTAAGATATCACAAGCATGGTAAAAGAAAAAGAAAAAATGTATTAAACATTTTAATACTAGGATTTCTATGTGAGAACTAGAAAGTCAGTTATATAAAAAATAATACATGCAGAAAAGGTATCCACACTAGTAATCAGGGAAATTAAAATAAAGACACAGTGTGATACTGACAAAACTAACCAAATCTGGCAATCCTAAGTGTTGGCAAGGGTGAGAAACAATGGAACTTCTTAAAAACAATGATCATTTCTGAAGAGACTTTGGCAAAACTTAGTAAAGTAGAAGATGCTCACATATCATGACATAATAATTCCACTTCTAAGAATATAGCCTAGAGAAATCCTTACACTGGTAACCAAGGAGACATTAATATTCAAACCTTTTTCATAATTACAAAAACTAGAAGTTACCTAGTTTACAGTACTTAGTATCTGAAACAGAAGTCTATCTCAGAAGAATGATTCCACTGTGTTAAAATTATACAGTGGAATGCATACAGTAGTAAAACTTTGTTTTTTTGTGAATTTCACAGTCTGGAATAAACCAACTTGCAAAGTAATATGCACAGTATGATACCACTTATATGATTTTTAAACATGCAAAATAAGACTGCCTGTAAGTTTAGGAACATACATGTGGGCATGCTCAGTCACTAACTGTCCGACTCTTTGTGACTCCATGGGCTGTAGCCCACCAGGCTCCTCTGTCCATGGGATTCCCCAGGCAAGAATACTGGAGAGGGTTGCCATTTCCTCCTCCAGGGGACCTTCCCAACCCAGGGATTGAACTTGTGCTTCCTGCATTGGTAGGTGGATTCTTTACCACTGAGCAACCTGGGAAGCCCTTAGGAACACACACACGTAGTAAAAATCTAAAGAAACACATGAGTTTCTTTTTACCCCTGCAAGGAACAATGGGAATGCAGTGAGGGAGGGCTGGCTACACAAGAGATTTCAAATAAATTGCTAGAGATTTCAAATAAATTAATTTAAATAAATATCCAAATAAATTCAAATTAAAAAATCTTTTTTTACATTCTAAACATTTCACAATAAAATTTTACAAATAGTCATTTTAAGCATCAACACCAAATACAGGTACCTAAAAATGACAAGATTCATTCTTGTTTTGTGAGTTTGATTATACTCATCTAAACACTGGTCTACAATGTCACTAAAATGGTGAATATTTGGAATTTCAATATAAACTCTGTCATCTCCTTCAAGGTCAGGATTCAAATAGTCACCAAACATGAGATTTCTTAGCTCCTCTTCAGATATCTATAAAATGGAAATCAACGAATTACAAAAGTTAAAATTTTTTCTAAAATAAACAATTCTTCTAAACATTCGGGTAATAACTAATATAGTTGTATAATTAACACCCGAAACTACATTATATCCTCTGGAAATGAAAAGAACTTTTTTATATCATATAAGTTTCCCCCTCCCCCCCCACAATGGAAGCTGGAAAAGTCATTCTAAGCACCCACTTAGTGAGTAGTTACTAAGGGATAGTCACCATGCTAAGCACCTTATATCTATTATTATCATTCAATCCCTAACATTTAACTTCTATGTTATATATATAACTATTCTGAAATCAAATCTTCTCAAGCTAAATATCGATCTATGATGAACGTTAAAAAGAATATGATTGTGAAGGAGTAATAGCATTCTTCTAAAGATAAGTTGACTGTAATAATTCCTGCTATTAGACTGTTTTAAGTTGTTTTTAAACAGTAAATATACTCACTGGTGCATTCCCTTTCCTCAAATGTGAAAAGATACTATCAAATGATTCTTTAAAATGGTCCTTTACAACATTTTTGGTTAAAGTGAACAGCCAGAATCGGTCACTGTCGTTAATGAGGCGATCATAAAACACTCGGAGAACTTCATGCACAAACAGACGGATCATAGTGTGCTTGCCCTCCACAGCATCTCTTTCAATGAGCAAACAGCCCTGGATGACACGTGAAAAGTCCCGCAAGTTGAAAGTGTAATGAGATTTTGTGGGAGTGGGCAAAAGATTTTCCATGGATTGTTTATATATCTGAATATAAAAAAAGCAACAAAGCAAATAGTCAAATGCTTATAATCAGCAAAGCCAACAACACTATACTATAAAGTCAACAACAATATAATATGCTGTAACAAAGAGTATATTATATAAAATACTTTATTTATCCTATCAGATTATACTGGCTTATATATTATATTGTATAGTTCTGAATCTAGCATAGCATATGTCTATTTATTTTGCTTCACAGCACTTGACCAGGAATTATAAAGTTGAGGGAACTTAATATCATCTGATTCCATCCATGCCCAAAAAGTGACAATGCTTTTATTTCCCAGTAATTATAGTTGTTCCATTTAAAGGTGAATGACCTGGGATTAAACACTGAACAAAAACTTCAGTAGAAAGTGAAATCAGACAATGTATTCTGAAGCATTCGAAATGAAGAAGATGATGAAACAATTTTCTTTGACCACCACTGACTTCACATCAACATATCCTCTCCCTTCCCTTCTCTCTCCTTTCTCTTCCCTCTATCTTAATTGGCTATAATATCAAAATGAAGTATATTTTTACTACATGCTGAATTCATTAAGCTTATCATTCTCTTGAAGAAAGATAAATTAAGCCTTTGATAATATAGAAAAAGATTTATTTTTTAATTTATAAATTTATTTAATTTATATCTTCTCTAATTCATTTCCCGCCCCTAATCTCCACAATTGGTAGGTGTTATCAAGTGTATCAAAGACAGAAAAAAAAACCCAGAGGATCCTTTCTGTATTCTATTCTGCCTAACCAACTCCCTTCTCTTTCCAAGATATATAAATACATAATACAAATATCATATTTTATAAATAGAAATAAATATATTTTATAAAGAGAAGCACTTTTCTGTATCAGAATAAAGTATAGTAATTGCAATGGACTATCTCTTTGCTATTTTAGTTTCTCTATTTTAACAACACACTATTCCATCAGAACAGGGGCAGAAGAACTTTAGAAAGACCCAAAGCTTTTGGAACTGATGGATTGATTCTTGGGGGCTTTTTGCTTCTGGTTGCAGTGATCTCAACCTCCAGAAAGCCTAGTTCAATGAGATTATCACTAAACTATCTTAAATACATTTTTTCCCCCTTTTACCATCAGCTATGAGGCTGGTCTCTGAGCTGAGGCAGGTAACACACATTGAGTAAGTTAAGGGCTACTCTTTGGCCATGTGGACAGTCTCGTTTTCTAATCCCACCCTTGTGTCCCACCTTTTTTTTTCACTTCCACTGCTAAGTTATTCAATCTGGCAAAAATAAGGTATTCACAAGCTGCTTAAGTTTCTTTATATATATATATAAACATGAAGAAAGAGAGAGAAAGAAGGGAAATTTAATAAATACTCGAGTAGAAACCCAACAATTAAGGCAACACCTACAATGTGACAGATACTGGTTATGTATGATTTCCTTATAACAACCTTTGTGAAATAGATATTAGCTCCCATTTTAGTGATTAAAAAACTAAGGTTAAGTTGCTTGCGCAAAGCTAGATAGCTAACAAATAGCAGTCAAGACTCAAATCCAGCTAGATTTCCCCAATTTCAAAGCCTACCATCTTCCTGTTTTCAAACCTTCCTGACAGCTTCTCTGACAGTGAAGACAAAAAGTAGATGGCTAGCGGGGAAAAGAAGAAAAAAATACAAAACCCGAACAATCAAATGCAGATATATGTAATATTCAAGACTTTGTTCTGCAATCTTTGCTCACCTCCATAGTCCCACTGACAATCTGGTTCCCAACTAAAAAGTACTCAGGAGGAAAGTCACGAGTCCTAAGGTAGAATGCTACAATTGATGAGAAGATTCGGACCATAGTTTCATCACTGAAAGTATTAATGGTGCAGATGTTGAAATGCCGAATAAAACGGGGAGTAACTGGATTTCTTCCACCACCTGGAGGGCCCATGGCAGCAATCAGCTGTATGTCAACCAATGTGATTTTACTTGTGTCCTTCAGGTCATACCTTGAAAACACATAAAAACCCCAAAACAGTCAGTAATAAAGCCAACAAGATGGACTGAAAAGTAGAGCTCCTTTGAAACTGTATCTGATTTTAGCTTTTCTAAAATGAAGAAGATTAGATATTGCTTGGAGTAAAAAACAGAAGTTTTTTTGTAAGGATTCCTATAATTTTTACTTCTTTTTTTAATGAGGTATAACTGATATAACATTAGTTTCCGTGTACTACATCATGATTTGATACTTGCATATGTTGCAAGATGTTCACCACAATAAGTTCAGTTAACGTTTGTCACCAGACACAGTTACAAATATTTTTTTTCCTGTGATAACTTTCACGATTCTTCCTCTGAGCTATTTTCAAATATGTGATACAGTATTATTAAAGTATAGTCAACATGATATACATTGCACCCCCTGACTTACTTGACCCCCTTTACCTATTTTGCTCCGCCCCACCTCAGGCAACCAACAATCTGTGGAGAAAACTTGTTTTAAAGCAGCACTCTGCTTTTCCTTTCACTGACACTGAAAACGCTGTCCAGATTCTGGGTATCTAGAATGTCCCTTCCTCTTGTTCTTGCCTTTCTTTTTTCCAATTCTTCTTTCCATTTAACTCTCTGCTTTGTGTCTTACACTCCAAATCCAGAAGTATGGATGAGAGATCAATCTTTTTTGTAGCCAGTTATAGGCAAGATGACTATATGTCCCACTTTGTCTTAGAAAATTCTTGTTTGTGCCTGTCCTGTAGTAACTATTAACAGCCTCCCTTTTCTCTCAGAAATGTCCTTATTTAGACAATAAGCAATATACTTACTCTACTTACAGCTAAGTTCTGATTCCTTTTTCCCATCTCAAACCTTATCTTCAGAGCACAGAAGGATATATAAAGAGAACCTATACATTTTTGTTACATAAAAAGATACCCATTAGGGAATATAAAAAAGGGTATAAAAATGACTCAATTTAGTTGGAACTTTTCAGAGTGAAAAGGTGCCTATTTCAAATAGATCATAAAGTCCTTTAAAACTGAAGTTCTTACAAAAAAGGGGGGTGATGGTGGGAGAAATTTATACAGCCAGTCTTTACTCTAAAAGCACCATAGAAAGTATGAAAATATGATCTGGTTTTTGACAACTCTAATAACTGTCAATAGGGACTGGTTAAATAAATTATAGTAAGATTCACAAAACTAAACAGTATTAAAAGCCAATAAAATAAATGAGATAAACAAATAATATGGATGCTTGTGTGTGTTAATCGCTCAGTCGTGTCTGACTCTTTCTGACCCCATAAACCACAGGCCACCAGGCTCCTCTGTCCATGGAATTCTCCAGGCAAGAATGCTGGAGTGGGTTGTCATTTCCTTCTCCAGGGGATTTTGCCAACCCAGGGGTCGAACCCGGGTCTCCTGCATTGCAGGCAGATGCTTTACCATCTGAGCTACTAGGGAAGCCCAATAATATGGATAAGTGAATGAAACATATAAATAACATAGTTAAATATATTAAGTGCAAATAAGTTATAAAACATTATGTGCAACATGGGTCTTTTTTTTAATAAACATAAT
Organism: Oryx dammah; assembly: GCF_014754425.2. Lineage (NCBI taxonomy): Eukaryota > Metazoa > Chordata > Mammalia > Artiodactyla > Bovidae > Oryx > Oryx dammah. The sequence goes on from NW_024070193.1 coordinate 16,692,842, forward strand.
TTATATAGGAAAAAAACCTCAGAAGAATAGAGAATACACTACTAACAGTGGTTATCTCCTGAAAGCAAGATTCCAGGGTGTGCAATAACAAAAAAATATATAATCCCAGAATATGATTTAGTTTCATAAGTAATCTATCCTTGCCTTGAGATAAAAATCATAGCATATTAGGGATTAGGGAAATACTTTAATAGGAGGAAATGTAGAATTATTAATCCTAACTAAAATATACAATGTCATATGTGTTGGAAACTAATCATATTATTGCAAAATAGGGTGGAAGGAGTGGAAGAGTTATTCATGAAATCGCTGTCAAAGCCAAGCCATCTCAAAGATATGGTAGTCCCAAATAATCATAGATAATATAAGGAATTTTAAATGGTGGAAACATAGGGTGCTGGTTGTTTGTTTAGGTGGGAGACTATCCATAAATTCTCAGTGCTGGGTGATACCAAAAGATATAATTGGGAAATTATTTTTAATAACTGAAAGTAGTAGCTTAAAAGGGCAAGAACTAATATATTATTAAATAAATATATTTGTGGATTATTCTTCCATGATATAAAAAAGTATAGGAAGGTATTCCAAAAATTTCCATATAAGAAAATCTGAACAACCATTTTCTCCCATTAAGTAATTTACAAAAATGTATTATTTTGATGTGAAAAAATAAAAACAGAAAAAGAGAACAAGAAGTTACCTCAACATGGCTACTTAAGACTTCAGGTAAATACTTACCAATTCCCACAGTCAAAAAATTGTCGTAATAATTCAATAGGAGGTTGAGCTCCATATTTCTCCAATGCAGGCATATTCATGTCATCTATAAAAATTATACATTTCTTTCCCATAGGTGGTCCAAAAACTCCTTTGCGTCTTTTATCCAGTCTAGCCATAATAATGTTCTAAAACATAAAGAAGAAAGTGTAGTATATTTAAAGCCATACTTAACACCAGAAAAAAATAATCTAATTATGTAAGGTAATAATGTCAAGCATTACCATGTTATTCACTTAAATTTATTCATTTTTAGGGTTATATGAAACTTTATAGTCAACATAATCCAAAGAGCATATACTGAAACCCTTTTATGTGCTCAGAATTGTTATGTACACACCTATTTATATATTTACATTGTACACACACGCACACACAAAACTTTTTCAGCAACAGATACCCCAACATATCTATTAACTTTAACTTAATATTTAAAAGCACTAAACTTGTAGTATTTTGAAATTAGAGAATTGTATAAGCTTATAACAAAGAAAATGAGCACCACAGGTCAGAAGAGAATGGATAGATATAATTCTAGGAATGGAAGATAAAAATGGTAATTAGAAAAGATTGCATGCAGTACTTTCATCTTGGCACCTCTGGGAGTAAAAGGTGGGTCACACAATAAAAAAATCTATGGTTTGAAAGATCTTTCACGGACAGAACTTCAGTAAGCAGCAAAAGCCTCTAAGTACCATCTGGGAGAGTATTGAAAGAACAAGTTAAAAACCTCTCTCTCTACCTCCCTCCCTCCCTCTTCTTATACTTCATACTTCTCCAGTTAAGAAATCAACTGTTGCTTCTTGGGCTTGGGGAGAAAAAAAGTTGACAAAGCTCAACAATTCAGTATTACTGAAAAGATATTTTCTTGAAATTTGTCCTTAAAATTTAATTTTTAAAAATTACTTTAAAGCCAAAAATAAAATGTCTGAAGTTTTATTTAAATTCACAGAAGATTTACTAAAATATAGTTTTATTATTCACCTTGCTGTACACCTGAAATTAACACAACATCATTAATCAACTATATACCAATAAAAAATTTTAAAACTACCACTCTGTTTATAAAGAAAAAAAAGTTTTTTTGTTTTTTTATTTTATTATTTTTTTTTATTTTACAATACTGTATTGGTTTTGCCATACAAAATACAGTTTTAAATGCTAATCAAATAAGTAAAAAAAATTTTAAATGATAGATCCATATTTCTAACTTTTAACTAACCTGAACCTGGTTGGCACTGGTCCGTGCAGAGAAATTAACATAAAAAGGAAAGTACAGGTTCTTTTCCAAGTGATTCATCAGCTTATCCTTCACATACACTGATTTTCCTGTACCCGTTGGACCCACAAAAAGTAGTGGCCTTAATGAAACAATGAACATATCATCAGAAGGAGAAAAAGTCAGAACACATTTCAACTAGAGAAGACTGGAGTTAGTTGAAAACATAAATAATAATCAAATCATCTTCACCCAAAAACTCACATTTTAATTTATCATTGTCATTTCATAAAAGACTGATAAAAGTAACAACTAGCACACATTTTTGCCTACTTTCAAAACTTAAATAGTAACTCACTATTAATGGACAGATGTAACACTGTTATATGCTAAGACAAGTAGTCACATGCTTAACTTTTCAGAAAAAAAAAAATTAAGCCAGAGTTTGTCTCCTCAGAAAGTGCTATATTTGTACTTTTTAGATAGAGATACAGGTGGGGGTGGAATATTAGGATGATGACAAAGAGAGAGGTTGAAGCTGTTGTGCAATTATCTCAATACCACAAGGTTTCTGTAAGAAAGTAAATAGCAATGAATTCTAAAAAGTAACAGCTGTATCTACCCGTCAATAGCATTTTCGAATCAAGTCAGTGTTACTAACTGAAAATACCCGTCTAAAAGCAAACTCTAAGGAACTCTCTATTCTAATAGCTTCAAGTAGGGTTTCTCATTTTTGAGTAGTCTGAACTAATTTAAAGGGAAAAAACTCCTGAGTTTATGTTCACAGAAACCTGGAGAATTCCAGTTTGAGACATACTGAAGTAAAAATTTGACACTGTTTCCACTGTTTCCCCATCTATTTCCCATGAAGTGATGGGACCAGATGCCATGATCTTAGTTTTCTGTACTTATTGGAAGGAAAGTTATGACCAACCTAGATAGCATATTCAAAAGCAGAGACATTACTTTGCCAACAAAGGTCCGTCTAGTCAAGGCTATGGTTTTTCCAGTAGTCACATATGGATGTGAGAGTTGGACCGTGAAGAAAGCTGAGTGCCGAAGAATTGATGCTTTTGAACTGTGGTGTTGGAGAAGACTCTTGAGAGTCCCTTGGACTGCAAGGAGATCCAACCAGTCCATTCTAAAGGAGATCAGTCCTGGGTGTTCTTTGGAAGGACTGATGCTAAAGCTGAAACTCCAATACTTTGGCCACCTCATGCAAAGAGTTGACTCATTAGAAAAGACTCTGATGCTGGGAGGGATTGGGGGCAGGAGGAGAAAGGGACGACCGAGGATGAGATGGCTGGATGGCATCACCGACTCGATGGACGTGAGTCTGAGTGAACTCCAGGAGTTGGTGATGGACAGGGAGGCCTGGCGTGCTGCGATTCATGGGGTCGCAAAGAGTTGGACACGACTGAGCGACTGAAGAGTATCAGATGTCACTACGGAAATGTTAGTGCGTGGCTCAGTGTCTCAGTTATCTGACAATGGATTCTGAAGTTCACTTAAAAAATCCTATGATCCTATAGGAAAGGTACTGCAATATTTAAAATGCATGTTATAACAGTTTCTTACTTTGCATAGGTAATACTCAAATCCATTAGAAATGTATATCTAATTGTATCCATGGTAGGGACGATGATATCTTGAATCTTGACACGTCTATTTCCTAAACTAGTACTTTTAATTAGTTCATTCCAGTGGATCCAGCGACCTCGGTGTTTCAACTATAAGAGAACATAAGTTTTAAAATATTATAACCATGCATTTGCTATCTAACAGGCTCTTTTTAACATAATTATCATATATGCTTTTTAAAACTGTATTTAGTCTTTTCCTGCTTTTTATTGTGAAATATTAGATTCATCTGAAATAATGTATACAATGTATTTAATTCATGAAGCAGATAGACAAGCACCCATGAATCCACCATCCAATGTAAGAAATACACATTTAGTTTTAGTTTTCCTTTTCAACGATAACCTGAAGAACTTAATGAAACCTAGTTATCACAAATTCAACATATATAAAATTTCAGATATTTTTGCCTCTATGTCCTCCTCTTAACACTCTAATTTTTCCAAAATGCCTTGAAGATGTCCTTGTGCATATATCAAGAATTTATTTGAGAGCCACTCTGATGTGGCTAAAGTTACAGTTAATAGGACTTTGACCTGATGTTTTCATATTTTAAAGCAAATAGGCAATAATCTCAAGAGAAACAAAATAATAAACTCATTATATTTGTTTCTCTAAAATTATTCTGTTTGGCATATTGATCCAGGCTGATATTCAGCCAGGATATATTCGAAAGGCTGAACCGATTGATACATTATTGAACTTCTTCTGAACCATGGGCTGAAGATCTGCTGTCTTAACACCCTGAGTGATCCTGATTAGGGAATCCACCCTCCCCCACTCAGATATCTTCCTCTCCAGGTTGTCCTGCACTTCCCTGGAGATCCTAAATGTCTCTCACCAACTTCTCACCTTTCATCAAGCAACAAGAGTTAACACCTGGCAAAGAAGGAGATCTCTTGGACCCCGCTCCAGGACTATGGCGAGCATCTAAGAATTTTTAAATATTTTCTAATAAATTGTATATGTATATGATTTGTGTCTGGATTACGGTAATTTTGCAAGTTTGGGTGAATGATTCTTTAGTAATTCATGTTCTTAATTTCTGAGGTTTTATCCTTTATTTTTATCAAAGCTATATATATACATATTTTAGAGTCCAAGTTTACAAGATTAAGGAAAAAGAGCAGTTTCCCACTCATTTTCTCCTCTCCAACAGCAACTTACCTTTGCCTCTTTCAGCTAGATATTTTGATATTTACCTTCAACTTTTTTTTTTACCTTCAACTCTTAAAGAATATGCTTGGGTTATCATCTCTTGATGTTTTAATTTTAGATGTTATTTTATTGACTTCTCAATGTGACTAATGTGAACGAAACTATCTTTCTGGTCTTGTTCTTAAAATTCTGTGTTAGCACGGTTTTAGAGAGACCTTTCTGCACTGGCAATCAGGAGAGTTGGGTTCAAGTCCTGGCTGTGCTGGCCAGTAGCCTTTCTAGGTTTGCTATTTCATCTACAGACTTTGCGATTCAAGTAAAATTGTAATAAGGCTCTATCTAATCCAGAGCTTATGGCTTTGTGAAGTAAAATCTGCATGAATCAATGATTACATAAATGCTTGCTGTTTAAAAGAATATTTTTGTGACTTCTTTTTTAAATTAGAGGAAACAGATTTAACGTGTATCTGAAATTATAAAATATTCTTCAAGCAAGTGGATCTATACTGTCCACAAGTTATCAGTTAGAGTGTTAATCGCTCAGTCTTGTCGACTCTTTGTGACCCCATGTACTGTTGCCAGCCAGGCTTCTCTGTTCATGGGATTCTCCAGGCAAGAATACTGGAGTGGGTTGCCATTTCCTTCTCCAGGGGATCTTCCCAACCCAGGAATCGAACCCAGGTCTCCTGCATTGCAGGCAGATTCTTTACTCTCTGAGCCACCAGGGAAGCCCAGAAGTTATAGGAGGAGAAACGAAAGAGAAGGGACTAAAATGCTAACCACAGGAGTCAGAGTAACTTTAGGACGGGAACCCAGTTTTGACCACTGATCTCAGACTCTGTGTCCTATGGTTTATCATAACAAGCATCTTACATCATACCTCATACATGTAGTCATACACTAGGCCTTTTTCATCAAAGTTGCATTCCCATTTACCCACAGATTCAGGTATTGGGTTGTTTTCATCTTTTCCCATTATGACTATTCGTATGTAAACATCAAAAACAATGCGACCATCTGTATCACAGCTTCCTCCAATGGACCAAATTAAAGAAAATATAAAGCAAGCCTGTTGGTTTAAAAAGGAAAAAGTTTAATTTAAACTAATTATTTAAAAGAGATTTTTAACAGATTAAAATTTAATATATTGAGTTCTAGCTAACCTACTTGGAAAAGATCAGATTTACAAATAATGTGGAATGGAGCACATCTCAGTCACATAAAAAAATCATTCCTCTGGCAACATGTGTCTAAATTTAAAATGTTCATGCCAAATAACTTAGGGGTTTCTCTTTTAGTGGGTTTACCTTCAAATATATTCTTGCTGGTTAAAATGTACAAGAATATTTACTGCAGCACTGTTTGTGGTAGCAAAATATCTGAAGCAACTCAAATAGAGATCAACTTAACTGGAATAAGCTACATACACTGGAATATGTATAGCTGTTTAGGGAAAAAAAGGTACCACAATACTAATATGGAAAGATCTCCAAAATACATAGTGAGAAAAAAATGCAAATCAGTATGCATAGTATGTTAACATGTATAAAGTAGTAGTGAGAAAAAAATGCAAATCAGTATGCATAGTATGTTAACATGTATAAAGTAGTGGGTGTGTGTGTTAGTCACAGTCGTGTCTGACTGTGACCCCCATGGACTGTAGCCCACCAGGCTCCTCTGTTCATGGAATTCTCCAGGCAAGAATACTGGAGTGGATAGCCATTCCCTTCTCTAGGGGGTCTTCCTAACCCAGGGATCCAACCTGGGTCTCTTGCACTGCAGGCAGACTATTACCATCTGAGCCACTGTGAAAGAGGAAATGTATCAAATATCTCTAACAGGCTACATGAGGCACTGGTAACGGTGGCTGCCTGGAGGATGGCTGGGGGACTGTAATGGATGGAAAACCTACTTTTGCCTTGATTTTTGCTCTAGGTACATGCCTTATCTAGATAGAAAAGTCTATCAAATACATTTCAAGAGAAAATTTTCTGTGGCAACAAAGTAAAGGGAAAACAATGAGAGGGAACCGCTATTACCACAAGGTAGAAGAGCAGATTCTATAGAGGAGGTTAAGGAATCTGAGAATAGGGGTGGACAGGAAAGTAGCATAGACCAGGGGAGAGAATAGAACACCTCCTTCATTTGGGTCCCTGAGAGCCTGATTCTCTGCCATTCTCTGATCTCTAGCCATTAACTAACCTGGACCACTGACTCCTTCCTACCTATATGCTCTCTGGATTCTGCCTGCAATGCGCCACCCAGCTGGTTGGATGCCTGCTCCTAGTCTTTCGTAGTCACTTTGTTATAGCTTACACTCTGGCTTAACATTGAGACAAGATCAATTCACCTAAAGTCCATATTGGTTTAATATTAAGTCACTCTATTGTTTATCAAATTATGATCTTTCATAAATAATAGGGTATTTTTATTTATTCTGACATATTTTACTTTCTCTAAATTATCTTATAAATTAGAATACCAGATCAGGGCAACTTTAATGTCTTCTGATATTCTTTTGGAGCTTATCAAAAAATAGCTCTGGGTCTTGTAATGTCTTTCTCAAGACAAGCAACATTTGCTCAGAGGCACCTTTTATTCTATAACTTAAAAAACACAATAAATATAAAACCAACCATAATCCAAACACGAATATGCTTGCTGGTAGGATCGTTCTCCACCACGTTACAGAGCAGTACTTCAAAGAGGCGTGTGAGAGAGACAACCACATTGCTATCGCTTGTTGGAATCAGTTCCTTCAAAGTGAAAAGAATAAGATACTTTACATTCATCTTATACACATAATAAAAGAAAATAAGTGTTTCACTTAAAAAAACATACTTTTCACAGTCTCTATAAAAGTTAAAGAATCTAAATTGCAGCCATGATAAAAAAAATCTCTCAAATATTTTAGTCTAGCATAATACATTACACAATTTTGTGAAACATATTCTTATTCTGAATTCTCTGAGAAATGAAAATTAGTAAGAGAATAAACAGTGCTCTAGAGATAGTAGAAATGAAGTTTATAATTTATTTATTCATCTATTTATTCAACAAACATTTGTCAACAATACAGTCTACCTGTATATTAAGCTAGGAGATATGAAAATAAAACAAATGATCTCTGGAAAGAAGTCATATTGAAATTAAAGACAACATACTAATGGTCCAAAGGTATATGAAAAGTCAGTTAACCTCACTAATCATTAAGGAAATGCAAATCAAAACCACAATGATATATCACCTCATTCCTGTTAGGATGGATATTATCAAAAAGATAAAAGATAACTAGAGTTGGTAAGAATGTGGAGAAAAACAACCCTTGCACACTGGCTGTGGGAAGGTAAATTAGTCCAGTCATTATTAGTGCACAGGTATGGAGGGGCCTCAGAACACTAAAAATAAAACTACCATATGATCTAGCAATCCCTGTTCTAGGTATACACTCAAAGGAAATAAAATAAGTACCTCAAGGAGATATCTGTGCTCCCATATTCACTGAAGCATTATTTACAACAGCCAAGATATGGAAACACCTAACTGTCCACTGGCAGATGAATGGATAAAGATATTGTGGTAGATATATAATGGAATAATATTCATTCTTAAAAAAGAAAATCCTGCCATTTGCAACAACGTAGACAAAACTTGAGGACATTATGCTAAGAGAAACAAGCCAGATACAGAAAGGAAAAAACTGCATGATCTCACTTATATGCATGATCTAAAAGCTGAATACATAAAAAGAAGCAGAGTAAAACAGAGGTTACAAGTGGGGAGGAGGTGGGAAAAATGGGGAGATGGGCAAACAGTACAAAGTTACAGTTATGCAGGATGAATAAGTCTAGAGATCTTCTTTTTTTTTAAGTCTAGAGATCTAATGTACAGCATGATAACTACAGTTAGTAATACTGTACAGTATGTATCAATACTGAAGATTTGCTAACAGAGTACATTTAGGTGCTCTCATCACACACACATACACACAAATGTGTTAACTATTTGAGGAGATATGGTAATTATCCTGACTGATAATCATTTCACTCAGGCAAGAATACTGGAGTGGGTAGCCATTCTCTTCTCCGGGGGATCTTCCCAATCCAGGAATCAAACCAGGGTCTCCTGAATTACAGGCAGATTCTTTACCAGCTGAGCTACCAGAGAAGCCCATTCATTTCACTACATGTATGTATATCAAATCATCTTGTACACTTTAAGCATACATATTAAAATTAAAAACAAGTAAATGCTGATGGATAAATGCACGCACATGAATACCAACACATACACACACAGAGACACCTGAGTACAAGGATAACTAGGGAAATGTAAATAAGATCAGTAGATGATATCAATATCAATATCCTTGTTGTGGTACTATAATACCGTCTTGCAAAATGTTGCCATGGGGGACAATCAGGTGAAGTGTATGTGGGATCTCTCTGTATTATTTCTTACAACTGCATATGAATCATGGATGTTCATAATAAATCTTTTGATTTTTTTAAAAAATGGATATTATATGTCTAAGTAGAAAAGATTTATTTATCCTACCATCCTGACTTTAAACTTAGTTGAGTTGAATGGAAAGTAAAGAAATTAGAATAGATAAGAGAATTATAATGTTACCTTGCATCTTTTCTTACGGAGCTTTAAAGTGGGCTGTATTAACCAGTCAAAAAGTCCTCTCAGAAGAGCTTGGTGATCTGGTTCCTGTAGAGGTCCTTTCAGTGAATTCAACCATGAAGACACAAGTGGTTTCCATCCCAACTGTGAGGGCTCCAAATAAATCATGCCACAGCGGCTTACAGTGGCAGGCTAGAGGAAAAAAGACAAATTTTCATTTTCCAATCTGGTAGTTATTAAAGAATTCTTTGCACCACTTATAAGGTCCTTCATGATCTGGCTCCTGTCTTCCTCTGTAGCATCACATACACTAGATGAAATTATCTGCAGCTACAGATCCCCAGATATGTCATGGCTCCAAGTCTTTTCAAGACATCTTGTCATGATTTGGAGTGCCAAGCTCCAGCCAATCTGCACGGAGAAGTCTTACCCCTAAAAACCAGATCAAACACTCAAACATTTTCCCACGTCCTCTCTCTACCCATTCCTCACTTGGGCACTTGCCCCCTCCATATTCTTAGAGCACTAACATGTACCTCTATATCAGGCTATATATATATATATATATAATATATTAGCATGCTTCTCATCCTCTCTAAATGAGCACACACTGTCTTATTCATCTTTGTATTTTTTGTGCCTAACTCACTTTCTGACATATAATAAAAATGACTTATTCCTGAAACTAACACAACACTGTAAATCAACTACACTCCAATAATTTAAGATTTAATAAAGAAACAAACAATACAGAAAAAAAGACATGACTCAGTGAACAAATGAATAAACTACTATTATAATAAATTATGAACTTACTGAAGCCTGGGAAAGGTCCATTGTTTCAAAGATGAGGCTCATTTGAGGGGACATCTGAATGATTTCTCCACTCATAAGGCAAAGCTGAAGGCAACAATTTTTCAAAAGTTTATTTTAAAAAATCTCAAACTTCTCAGATAGAAGTTTATTTTATTTATTAAAGGATATAATAGGATGAGTCTTAGGATGGAAGCCAGAAAAATCTTAAATCTAAATTCTAAGTCTAGCTCTGTCTTCTCTCATATAAGGAGGGGAGATGGGAACTACATGATATATTGAAAAAACTATAAAATCTATACTAATGTCAGTTTTTGTTATTAAAAATTACATAAAATACTACAGATTTTATAGTTGTAAGATTTTTTATTAATAAAAGAGAAATAGAAAAAACGAGAATACTATGAATATTCATATACTCATCTTCTAGGGTTAACCAGTGGTAACATTTTGCCATATTTGCTTTGTCTTTTTAAAAAGTATTTTAAAGATCATTACAAATATCATGGCATTTCACATCCAAATAAGTCTATATTAATCTTTTAAAATAAGGACTTTCCTGTATAACCACAATAACATTATCATATCTAACACAATTACCAATAATTCCTTAATATCATCTAATACTCAGCCAATACTCAAATATTCTCAGTTGTATCAGGAATGTCTTTTCAAATGATTTATTCAGACCAAAATTCAATCAAGGACCGTGCATTGGATTTGCAGTCTCCTCTGGGTCTCTTTTAATCTAAAACATTCCTCTTTAATCAAATATGTAAAAAACTGAATTTATCAACTGTGTCTTTTCTGCCAAATAACCACCTTATTCATTATTATTAAAGCTATTCTATTTTCTCAATCTCCTTGGCTTCCACATTTGTAATTGTCATTAACTTTTAATAATGTCTCCTATCTATACAGCTCTCTCACCTGTTGACTCCTACTAAATTTGCTCTTTATTTTCAGAGATTTTCATTCCCCTGTTTTTTTCACTTCTTTCATTAGGTAGCTTCTGTTCTATGGTCCAGCATTTCTAGCATTCTCCTGTCAATATATTTAGTCTTTCTGTATTTCCAGTCTAGCAACTTGAACTACACCTACATCTAAAGTGCTTAGATTGGTAGAGAAAATCTCACAGAGGCAGACCTCGGCACTAAACTTAGAATTCATGGCCTTAAATCTCAGATTCTCCGTAACACCCAGATATGCTTCTTCGTTTTCCTAGGCAGCTCTCTTTTCCATTTTCCTTGATGGCTAATTTAAAATCTTCCCTTTTCTCGAGTGTACAAAGAACCACGGTCTACCGCTTCACAAAGAAAAAAATAAATCGTCCAAAGGATTTGTCAAATCTTCCAAACGTCGGCAATTCAGGTTGCCGCGGTGTCGGGGCCACACCCGGGCTTCCTGTCTCGCCCACCCCAGCTAGCCTATGGCCGCCGCGACCCCTTGGCCCCCATCCAGAGGCCGGGGGCAGCCCTGGGCTGCCAGCGCGATGTCCCCAAGTCGAACCACTGCGGTTTTCGGCCCAGCTACATTGTTTACTACCCCGAACTCTCTCCCAACCCCCGTCCCCACCCCCACACATCTCTTCCCTCCTCTACCCGGGCGCAGAGCCACCCCCCTGCCTCTGGCTGGCTGTCTCTCCTCCCCTTTCTTTCGCACACAGACTTCTATGTACCGCACCCCCAGGACCCCTGCGCCCCTCTCCACACCATGGACTGTTCCGCAGGCCACTGATGCTGCCCGAAGTGGGGGGGCCGGGACGGCAGCACTCTCATGGTACCAAGTGACAGGTCCTCCTTCCTGTGACTGGGGGAACGCCAGATCTAATGAGATGCCAGCAACTCAGGTTGCCTGGCCCTCCCATACAGACTATATTGCCAAGTACAACTTTCACCGCCCTACGAAGAAAGACCCTCCCTTCAGCAAAGAAGACGTGCTCACCAAGTGGCCGTCACCAAGGACCCCAACTGGTACAAAGCCAAGAACAAGGTGAGCCACAAGGGCATCGCCCCAGCCAACCACGTCCAGAAGCCGGAGGGCGTGAAGGCAGAGGCATGGAACTCAGCTTCACGGCCTGGTTCCACGGCCAGACCACGCGAAGCAGGCAGAGCAGCCGCTGTGCCCACCAGACAGGCCTGTCCTGGTGCGGGAGACCACCGGCTAGCCCCGGGGACGCCACCACATCCTGGACCAAGCCAGCAAGCTCAGCACCCAAATGGACCTCAGGCAGCTGGAGGAGCACTGCACCTCAGATCAGAGGGATAGGCCAGACGTCACGGAGGGCACCAAGGCACTGAACAGGAAGGGGCTGAAGCTAGTGCAGACCACTGGGAACGGAGAGTTTGGACGCGTGATGCTGGGCAACTACCGAGGGAACGAGCAGAGTCGCCGTTAAGAATGACGCTCCTGTCCGGGCCTTCCGGGGTCCTGACTCAACTTCAGCGTGCACCTGGTGCAGCTCCTAGGGCCTGACCGGAGAGGAGGAAGGCGGGTCTATATCATAGCCGAGAACACGGCTGAGGGGGCCTGGGGGACTACCTGCGAGGGCTCGGTCGGTACTGGGAGGAGACTCTCTCCTCGAGCTCTCCTAGACGTCAGCGAGGCCGTGGGACACCTGGAGGTGCTGGTGTCCGAGGGACCGTGTGACCCAGGTCAGCACTCCCGCCTCACCGAGGACCAGCACTCAGGACACCCGCAAGCTGCCGGTCCAGAGGGAGGCCCCCGAGGCCCTGACCGCAAGTCCTCCACCGAGTCAGACCTGTGGCGTTTCGAGATCCTTCTCTGGGAAATCTACTCTTCCAGGCGAGTGTCTTACCCAAGAATCCATCCCTGAAGGACGTCGCCCCGCGGCTGGACAGACGCCCCCGACGGCCGCCCGCCTGTCCATACGAGGCCCTGACGCTCTGCGGACGCCCTCGCACGGCCCTCCTCCCCGCATTTCCGAGAGCAGCGGGAGCGCATCAAACTCACGAGCTGCACCTGGGACTGCTGGCCTCTGCGGGGGCCCAGACCGTGGGGGCTGAACCCAGATAGACCGCACAGCTGGCGCCCCCGCTCGCTGGGCCCAAACCCCAACTGAACCCAGCAGGAGGCCTGTGGGCCTTTTCCCTCTGGCCCCCGGAGACCCCGCTGAGGCCCCGCACCTTCTCTCAGGGACCCACCGGTGGGGCTTTGGGAGGCCGGCCCCCGGGCCAAGAAGGGAGGAGGCTGAGGCGCAGGGGGCAGACACCCTAGCCCTGCCGTGGTCAGGCTCCCCCTGGCCTCCCATCTCTCCCCTTCTTACGGTTTTATTCCTTTCTTTTCTTTTGAGACTTTTTCTCCCCGTGTTTTTATTATTTTTCAAGATAAGGAGAAAGAAAGTACCCAGCAAATGGGCGTTTTACGAAAAGTATGAGTCTTATTTTTCCTCCTCTGCCTATGAGGGTTGGGGAGACTAGGCCCCTCTTTACGGATCCATCACCCCAGCCTCGTTCCTTGCCCCACGTTCTGTGTCCAGGTCATCTCTATAGCACCATGTCTGCCCTTGACCAGGTGCGCTGTTGGCATGCTCCACATGCAAACGGTTAGGGGCTTGGAGTCCCTGCCACCCACCCACTGCCTTGTGAGATGGAATCCTAATAAATCACTCCACGAGGACATCGAGAAAAAAATAATTTGCCTTCAAACTTTCCACTGTTACAGCCACACAGTCACCTTTCCTGCTCCCCTCTCACCTGGTATAGAACAATCCTTCCACCAGGCTCTGAGTCCTTCAGTTCAGTTCAGTCACTCAGTCCTGTCTGACTTTGGAACCCTATGTACTGCAGCACACCAGGCCTCCTTGTCTATCACCAACTCCCAGAGTTTACACAAACTCGTGTCCATTGAGTCGGTGATGCCATCCAATCATCTCATCCTCTGTTGTCCCCTTCTCCTGTTGCCTTCGATCTTTCCCAGCATCAGGATATTTTCAAATGAATTAGCTCTTCACATCAGGTGGCCAGAGTATTGAAGTCTCAGCTTTAACATCAGTCCTTCCAATGAACACCCAAGACTGATCTCCTTTAGGATGGACTGGTTGAATCTCCTTGCAGTCCAAGGGACTCTCAAGAGTATTCCCCAACACCACAGTTCAAAAGCATCAATTCTTCGGTGCTCAGCTTTCTTTATAGTCCAACTCTCACATCCATACGTGGCCACTGGAAAGACTGCAGCCTTGACTAGATGGACCTTTGTTGACAAAATAATGTCTCTGCTTTTTAATATGCTATCTAGGTTGGTCATAATTTTCTTTCCAAGGAGTAAGCATTTTTTAAATTCATGGCTGCAGTCACTATCTGCAGTGATTTGGGAGCCCCAAAAATAAAGTCAGCCACTGTTTCCACTGTTTCCCCATCTATTTGCCATGAAGTGATGGGACTGGATGCCATGATCTTCGTTTTCTGAATGTTGAGCTTTAAGCCAACTTTTTCACTCTCCTCTTTCACTTTCATCAAGAGGCTCTTTAGTTCTTCACTTTCTGCCATAAGGGTGGTGTCAGCTGCGTATCTGAGGTTATCGATATTTCTGCCAACAATCTTGATTCCAGCTTGTGCTTCTTCCAGTCCAGTGTTTCTCATGATGTACTCTGCATAGAAGTTAAATAGGCAGGGTGACAATATACAGCCTTTTCCAATTTGGAATCAGTCTGTTGTTCCATGTCCAGTTCTAACTGTTGCTTCCTGACCTGCATACAATTTCTAAAGAGGCAGGTCAGGTGGTCTGGTATTCCCATCTCTTTCAGAATTTTCCACAGTTTATTGTGATCCACACAGTCAAGGCCTTTGGCATAGTCAATAAAGCACAAATAGATGTTTTTCTAGGATTCTCTTGCTTTTTCAATGCCCCAGCTGATGTTGGCAATTTGATTGCTGGTTCCTCTGCCTTTTCTAAAACCAGCTTGAACATCTGGAAGTTTACAGTTCACGTATTGCTGAAGCCTGGCTTGGAGAATTTTGAGCATTACTTTACTAGCGTGTGCGATGAGTGCAATTGTACGGTAGTTTGAGCATTCTTTGGCATTGCCTTTCTTAGGGATTGGAATGAAAACTGACCTTTTCCAGTCCTGGGGCCACTGCCGAGTTTTCCAAATTTGCTGGCATATTGAGTGCAGCACTTTCACAGCATCATCTTTCAGGATTTGAAAGAGCTCAACTGGAATTCCATCACCTCCACTAGCTTTGTTCATAGTGATGCTTCCTAAGGCCCACTTGAGTTCACATTCCAGGAAGTCTGGCTCTAGGTGAGTGATCACACCATCGTGATTATCCAGGTCATGAAGATCTTTTTTGCACAGTTCTTCTGTGTATTCTTGCCACCTCTTCTTAATATCTTCTGCTTCTGTTAGGTCCATACCATTTCTGTCCTTTATTGAGCCCATTTTTTCATGAAATGTTCCCTTGGTATCTCTAATTTTCTTGAAGCGATCTCTAGTCTTTCCCATTCTATTGTTTTCCTCTATTTCTTTGCACTGATCACTAAGGAAGGCTTTCTTATCTCTCCTTTCTATTCTTTGGAACTCTACATTCAAATGGGTATATCTTTCCTTTTCTCCTTTGATTTTTGCTTCTCTTCTTTACAGAGCTATTTTTAAGGCTTCCTCGGACAGCCATTTTGCTTTTTTGCATTTCTTCTTCTTGGGGATGGTCTTGATCCCTGTCTCCTGTACAATGTCATATACCTCCATCCATAGTTCATCAGGCACTCTGTCTATCAAATCTAGTCCCTTAAATCTATTTCTCACTTCCACTGTATAATCATTAGGGATTTGATTTAGGTCATACCTGAATGGTCTAGTGGTTTTCCCTATTTTCTTCAATTTCAGTCTGAATTTGGCAATAAGGAGTTCATGATCTGAGCCACAGTCAGCTCCCAGTCTTATTTTTGCTGACTGTATAGAACTTCTCCATCTTTGGCTGCAAAGAATATAATCCATCTGATTTCGGTGTCGGCCGTCTGGTGATATCCATGTGTAGAGTCTTCTCTTGTGTTGTTGGAAGAGGGTGTTTGCTATGACCAGTGCATTCTCTTGGCAAAACTCTATTAACCTTTGCCCTGCTTCATTCTGTACTCCAAGACCAAATTTGCCTGTTACTCCAGGTGTTTCTTGACTTCCTACTTTTGCATTCCATTCCCCCATAACGAAAAGGACATCTCTTTTGGGTGTTAGTTCTAAACGGTCTTGCAGGTCTTCATAGAACCATTCAACTTCAGCTTCTTCAGCATTACTGGTTGGGGCATAGACTTAGATGTGATATTGAATGGTTTGCCTTGGAAACGAACAGAGATCATTCTGTTGTTTTTGAGATTGCATCCAAGTACTGCATTTCAGATTGTTTTGTTGACTATGATGGCTAGTCCATTTCTTTTAAGAGATTCTTGCCCACAGTAGTAGAAATAATGGTCATCTGAGTTAAATTCACCCATTTAGTTCACTGATTCCTAAAATGTTGATGTTCACTCTTGCCATCTCCTGTTTGACCACTTCCAATTTGCCTTCATTCATGGACCTAACAATCCAGGTTCCTATGCAATATTGCTCTTTACAGCATCAGACTTTACTTCCATCACCAGTCACATCCACAACTGGGTGTTGTTTTTGCTTTGGCTCCATCTCTTCATTCTTTCTAGAGTTATTTCTCCACTGATCTCCAGTAGCATATTGGGCACCTACTGAACTGGGGAGTTCATCTTTCAGTGTCCTATCTTTCTGCTTTTTCATTCTGTTCATGCGGTTCTCAAGGCAAGAATACTGAAGTGGTTTGCCATTCCCTTCTCCAATGGACCACATTCTGTCAGACTTCTCCACCATGACCCGTCCATCTTGGGTGGCCCCACAAGGCATGGCTTAGTTTCATTGAGTTAGACAAGGCCATGGTCCATGTGATTAGACTGGTTAGTTTCTGTGATTGTGGTTTCAGTCTGTCTGCCCTCTGATGCCCTTTCTCAGGGCCTACCATCTTACTGGGGTTTCTCTTACCTTAGACTTGACTAAACTGATTAACCCTCTCTTCTGAATCATCACTATTTCTTGTCTGTTTGATTTCCCCCTTAGTCCAATCAATATAACTGAATAAGAAACAAATGACTAACCACCTATGATTGGAGAAGGCAATGGCACCCCACTCCAGTACTCTTGCCTGGAAAATCCCATGGACGGAGGAGCCTGGTTGGCTGCAGTCCATGGGGTCATGATGAGTTGGACACAACTGAGCAACTTTTGACTTTTCACTTTCATGCATTGGAGAAGGAAGTGGCAACCCACTCCAGTATTCTTGCCTAGAGAATCCCAGGGATGGGGGAGCCTGGTGGGCTGCCGTCAATGGGGTTGCACAGAGTCAGACATGACTAAAGCGACTTAGCAGCAGCAGTAGCAACCACCTATGATAAAGTACTGGAGTATATATTTGAATGTTAATTAAACTAGTTTGCTTACTTAGTAGTATAATTATTTCATTTAGATATAAAAATAAATTGTGGTATATTGATACAGTAGAATACTAATACAGATATTAAAAGAATAATAAAGAAATAAAATAGAACTACAATATTAATATCATAGGTTGTTGTATTGACCAAAATAAAGAAAACATTATATGGTATGATTCTGTTTACATGAAGTTCAAGAACTGGCAAAACTAGTTTATCACAGCACACGTTAGAATAACGACTGTGCCTTTGGGAAGATGTACAGGTTGCATAGGGACTTTCGTGAACCTTGTAGGGAGCAATAAATTTAAGGTATTTTTATTTATATTATGGTCATCTGGGTGTACGCATATGTAAAATAAAATCATAGATTCTAAACTTTTGTATGCATTTTATAATTTACATATGTTCTCTCTCAGTTAAAATAAATATAAGACTTCCGTTTTCTTATTTTTTTAAATCTCACAGGTTCTAAGGTTATGTACCACAAATAAACACTGAAGCAGTCTATGTTTTCAAAAAAGAAGGGTTTTGTTTTCTTCTAAAATATTAAAGTTCTATAAGAAACCTTAAGACTATAGTCACATAACTTATTATCACCCATTACATTACCATGCCTCCCTGCTAATGCAGTAGTTTTAATATACTTGTGTTCTAAGTAAAAAAAAAAACCTAAGCAAAAATTTTACCACAGCATAGTTTTCATTGAAAAGATAACTTTTAAACTTTTTCAATTTGCTGCATCCTTCATTTTAAATATTGGGATTTAGTTGTTAGAAATATAACATGTATAAACATGTCTGTATCTGCTTTGTTTTTTCTAATTGTGGTTATAAAAAAAAAAAACAAGATAAATTTACCATGTTAACCATTTTAGGTTTACAGCTCAGTAGCATTAAGTATACTCATCCTGTGCATCTGTTTTGCATTTAATCATGATGGTTTACCTTTTTATTATCATCCAGTACGGTGTTCATGCTCTCTATCCACAAAGTGTCAATGGGACCATCAAATACAACCCATTTCCGGTCAGGTGTTTCTGATAAGGCAAATTCTCTAAAAGTGTTAGCCACAATGCCATCAGTCCACTGAGGAGGAAAAAAGGAAGAGTTGGAAAGCTTCCTTTCCTTTAAAAAACTATAAAGTGATAACATAAAAATATTTCAAATTTCTTGGCTTAATATGCATTGTCAATAAGAGTAGAGAATGTTTCTACTGTGGATTACCTCGTGGGACACTGGGTCGAATTGTCCAAAAAGTTGGCCCATAGTAATGGATTTGGGGTTTACAGTCCTATAAATGACTTTTTCTTCCTCTCCATAGCCACGTTCATTCATAAGAGTTAGAGTATCAGCCAGCATATGCAGAACTTTTGTTTTAGCAGCAAAAGGTTCTCCTACTAACATAAAACTATGAAGGAAAAGAAGTCATTATACAATAAGTTTCTAAAAAATAATGGTAAGTTAAATTATTTACCTATATATTTGTATATAAATTTTCACCCTATGATAATTACTACATATAATTTTTGAAATTATATTACTTTGTCTCAGATAAAAGGTGGTTACATTTAACTGATTTCTAAATCAAGTTCTCAATATTAATACCTTTGTCTATAAAAGAGAATAAAAATTTTCCAAATGAAAATGGAAACAACTGCATACTTAAGAAAAAAAATTTAATGACTTGAGGTTTCCTAAGCAGGGATATGGAGAAGATGCACTTTTCCTCATTTTTACTTGCTACAGTGCTCTTTGCCAAATACCTCTGAATCTCCTCTCTGCTGGCACATAGTAGGCTTCCTTGCTCTCTTTTAGGACGGCTGCTAAGTCGCTTCAGTCGTGTCTGACTCTGTGCGACCCCATAGACGGCAGCCCACTAGGCTCCCCCGTCCCTGGGATTCTCCAGGCAAGAACACTGGAGTGGGTTGCCATTTCCTTCTCCAATGCATGAAAGTGAAAAGTGAAAGTGAAGTTGCTTAGTCGTGTCCGACTCTTGGTGACCCCATGGACTGCGGCCTACCAGGCTCCTCCATCTATGGGATTTTCCAGGCAAGAGTACTGGAGTGGGGTGCCATTGCCTTCTCCGCTTTTAGGACTACTAGGTGACTAAAGTGTAATAAATGGAAATGATGAGTGTTACTTGGTAGAGGAGAGATAATTGCCCATAAGGAACCCTACAGAGCTCTCTCTTTTCCCTCTAGCAAGCTGTGACCCACAATGTTGAGACAGTGGCTGCTCCAACAGCATGGGAACTGAATAATTATGATGAGCAGAACCTCCCTGTTAAATTATACTGAAAACAGTATGATTGAGAAATACACCTTTGTTCTCAAGTCACTAAGGTTTGGGTACAGATTGTTTCTCTGTAGTCCATCCTTACTGATAGACATTGATACCTAGAAGGAAGAAAGGTATTTTTGCCATGATAAAAAAAAAAGAGAGAGACTAAAATAAGGGGCACTGGCTTAGAGGCTAAATTGTGGGTGGCAAATTAACTGTTAACAGAGGCTAACGACTGGGAATTAATGCTATGCTGTGGAAAATTCTGAAAGAAATGGGAATACCAGACCACCTGACCTGCCTCTTGAGAAACCTATATGCAGGTTAGGAAGCAACAGTTAGAACTAGACATGGAACAACAGACTGGTTCCAAATAGGAAAAGGAGTATGTCAAGGCTGTATGTTGTCACCCTGCTTATTTAACTTCTATGCAGAGTACATCATGAGAAACGCTGGACTGGAGGAAGCACAAGCTGGAATCAAGATTGTTGGCAGAAATATCAATAACCTCAGATATGCAGATGACATCACCCTTATGGCAGAAAGTGAAGAACTAAAGAGCCTCTTGATGAAAGTGAAAGTGGAGAGTGAAAAATTTGGCTTAAAGCTCAACATTCAGAAAACGAAGATCATGGCCTCCGTCCCATCACTTCATGGCAAATAGATGGGGAAACAGTGGAAACAGTGGCTGACTTTATTTTTGGGGCTCTAAAATCACTGCAGATAGTGACTGCAGCCATGAAATTAAAAGATGCTTACTCCTTGGAAGGAAAGTTATGACCAACCTAGACAGCATATTAAAAAGCAGAGACATTATTTTGTCAACAAAGGTCCATCTAGTCAAGGCTGTGGTTTTTCCATTAGTCATGTATGGATGTGAGAGTTGGACTATAAAGAAAGCTGAGTGCCGAAGAACTGATGCTTTTGGACTGCGGTATTTGAGAAGACTCTTGAGAGTCCCTTGGACTGCAAGGAGATCCAACCAGTCCATCCTAAAAGAGATCAGTCCTGGGTGTTCACTGGAAGGACTGATGTTGAAGCTGAAACTCCAATACTTTGGCCACCTGATGTAAAGAGCTGACTCATTTAAGACTGTGATGCTGGGAAAGATTGAGGGCAGGAGGAGGAGACTACAGAAGATGAGATGATTGGATGGCATCACCGACTCAATGGACATGAAATTGCATAAACTCTGGGAGTTGGTGATGGACAGGGATGCCTGGCATGCTGTGGTTCATAGGGTCGCAAAGAGTCGGACACGACTGAGTGACTGAGCTGAACTGAATGATCAAACATTTGGTAAATTTATCCCCTGAATAATCTGGGAGATAGATAATAAATCTGTTGAAATTGTGGTTTTAGGGGGAAAAGATAGTAAACAGAAAATTATTAGTATATATTGGCAGCTGACAGATGCATTTAACAAGGAACTACAAAAAGAAATGAGCTCAGGAAAATATGGCCAGTTTGCAAGCAGGAATGAAAGTAGAGAAAGCTGAGAAATAGAGATTTGAGAGACTGAATGAAGTGATTTATTCTCATCTGCAACTGGTAAGAGATAAGTTGAGAAAATCTTTGAACGACAAAGATCAGCTTAGCCTAGTATCAAAGACCAAATCAAGAGCAGGGCTACTGTATCACTTCACTATAAGATATGAAAGGTTAATATGGTTCCCAGCAATCATTTCCGGATGGTGAAATAATTTAGGGAAAACAGATTAAGGATGTGGGCCCACCAACTAAGTCAGATAGGTTCAAGGATACTATAAGGATGTTTAGAAAGGTATGACTTAATAAGGACCACTCTGGTGGCTCCTGGCACACCTGGAATCAAATGGAAAAAGAGCTTATTAAGTTTCTGAGAGAACTGACTGACAAAGAAACCATGAGTCTAGGCTAAAACACAATGTGAATGTTTAAGATGTAAAAAAGACTCTTAGTTACTGAATGCATGAGGGTTGACTGTACTAATTCCCTCTATTTTTACATATGTTTGAAAATTTATATAATACAAAAAGCTTTTTTTAAAAGAAAAAATCTGCCTTTAAAAAATCATGACCTTTGAGACATCAACTTTCTATAGGTAGACAGCCGGCTGAAAACATTTTTCAGCTCTCAAGGAAATTTTCTCTATTATCCATCTCACATGTGACCAGGGAAGAAAATGGAGAGGGGAGACCCCTCACAAGGTTGAACCAAAGTCCACAGAGGACAGGTTCCCAGAAAACCCCTCTTGGGGAGCAAAGCCAAACAGAAGTATACCCAGGTTTTATGGGGATCTCAGTTTATACAGTTGGTAGGGGAGGCTGTCTCAGGAGGAAAAAAAAAAACTATATATATATATAAAGGAAAAAAAACTATATATATAAAAAATTATGAATACAAAATGGCCAGAGCCACTTAATGATACCCTTTACAATAAATTATGTATAAAATGATTCTGACTCCCTGGTAGGGCCTGTACCAACTACTGGAGTACTTTCACAGTCAGTCTGCCAATGGAATTAGGGTCAAACAGGCCTTGCTAAATTTCAGAACTGCTGCTGACAAGTGTTGGCTTTGTCTGTTCACTTTCTGAATGTGAGTATTTGCTGTGGTAATCATGTTCTGATAAACCCACTATTATAATACTGGATGTGTGCAGGGCAGATAACTTGTTTTTCTATTTTTAGATCTCTGGAGCAAGAGGAACAGCTTCCAAATCTGATACATAGACTATCATACATCATCTAGAGATTCTAGACTTTGAGTCTGGTTCATGGATTGGAACTTTTGGGTTGCCTCCCTGGGAAAGTAAAAGTGTATTTAATGTTCATAAAGTAGAACAAATAACATATTTGATGATCAAAGGGGCAAACTGTGGAGGGTCATTAGTGCTACATCACTGACTGAATGGGCGCTCCTTTCCAATCTTTTTTGGACATGTAGCATGAGAGAAATATAGCATTGTTTTTAAGTTACTGGAATGGCGATTGGCTAGGGTAGAGTTGGGTTGGAGGGTTGCTCCCTACTGCACCTAGCAAAATTTGCTGACTCTTGGTTTACAAATTTTAGTTGTTTTAATAGTTTAACTTAAAAAATAACAGCTAACTATGGCATCTAACTATCTATAATCTTACCCGTGTCTAACGATCATCATCTCATATGTCTGAATCATTTTTTCAAGAAAAAATTTCACAGGCTGAAGATTATGTACTTTGCAGGCTTCATGAGCACATTCCAAAAATTCCTAAAATAAAAGAAAAATGGAATGCATTTCTACAAAATGCTGTTATAAATCATATCATTCATGTCTTATAAATATAGATTTTTCATTTAGAAATAATAAAATTGTGTCTTCTTATATTTGTAAACTATTTCTTAAACCTTTTTTTTTTTTACTTAAGAAAGGAAAAAGTAGAATTAAAATACTTTAAAAAATTAGTGTTCCCCATTATCAATGATCATGGCATCATAGCATTGGGTATATGCTGCATGAAAACAACTTATTAGTTTTTCCAGAATTTCACTTTTGATTAGGATATAGAAGGACATGCCAAACAATCCTTCACACTATGGTAAATAGAAACACACAGAGGTTACAAAAATTATAAAAACTGTAAATACACAGGAGCATTTTGGATACACGTAAGTCTAAAGGAACTAAATTTCAGAAATGGCAAACCATTCCAATATTCCTGCCTAGAAAACTCCACTGACAGAGAAGCCTGGTGGGCTACAGCCAAGGGGTTGCAGAGAGTTGGCCACGACTGAGCAGCTGAGCACTGAGCACAAGTCTAAAGGGACTAAATTCCAGAAAGGGATGAGCCTTTCACACAGACCAGCTGCAGTTTTACTTCTAGAAGCACGTACAGACAGGTAGGCATTGGACTGACCTGCTATACTGAGGAGGAAGTTTGCTGAAGTTAGGAGAAATTGACAGATATTCTAATGACCATGTAGGTTCCTGTGACGTATAAATCTGGAGGAGCTCCAAATATAGAGCTGGTTTTTCCACTGCCTATGCTTTTGCTGAGTGTGAAGTGACACAACAAATCAAGGCCTTAGCTACAAACCCCCCACAGAAAGAGATTTTCTTAGTCTTCGGATGTTTTTATCCCAAAATGCTGCTAGAGGAAGGATCCTATCATAGGCTAGGACAATTCTCACTCTAAAGACATTTGAAATCAGAGATAGACTAATGATCAGTACTTGTGCAGCAAGACTCTGGCTCAGGTCAACTCCTGGTTGAAAAGATCAGCAGCTCACAAAGACAAAAAAAACATGTGGTTTTTTTTTTGTTTTTTGTTTTTTTTAAACCTAGCTATCTTACAAAGAAAAAACACACGGTTTTCCTACAGGAAAATACTATCAGTTCACCCTCTTACTTTCTACTCAATTTTTAACAGTCATAAGAAGAAATAGCTGTTGATCAGTAGGGGGAAAAACATAGTAAATAAAATAACTCACAGATGACTCAGATGTCATAATTAGCTGATAAAAAATGACTTTTATAAATATATAAAAAAACATAGACAATATTACAAAAATAGATGAAAAGATGAAGAATTTAAGCAAAGAAATGAAACCTTTTAATAAAATCAAACTGGATAAAATAAAGCTGAAAAAAATAAAATTGATAAAATTAACAGTTTATTGGAGAGGCTTATTGGTAGACTGAACAAAGCCAAAGAAAGGAACATAAATCTTAAAGACAAGTCAATAAAAGTATCCAAACTAAAGCACAGATAATAAAAGCAATGAAAAACAAAACAGAAACAGATCATAAGAGACATGTGAGAATATAAAATAGTCAAAAATATTAATTCATGTAACTGGAGCCCCAGAAGGACAGGGGAAAGGAAATTGGGTAGAAGAAATACTTTAAAAGATAATAAGAATTTTCTGGAGAAAGAAAGTAATACACGGATAGTAGAAGTGCAGCAAATACCAAGCAGGATAAGTACAAAATGAACAAAACTTGGCACAGGGTCAAGAACGGAAACAGAAAACATTTAAAACAACCAGAGGAGAAAGAACACAGTACATTCAGCAGACACAAACAAGAAAAAATAGTGGACGTCTAACCATAGCAATACCACTGGGACCTGGACCAACCCTAGACCTGGGCAGACTCGGCTCCCAAAGCAGGACTGGGGTGGGATTGAGGCTGCTCGGGAGGACGTGCCAGCAAATGAGCCCCGCTTTCATCAGAACTTGGCGGGGGGTACCCTCTGAATGAAACCACCACCGCAGGATGCAGGTGGGGCCTTTTCACCTAAGCCGAGCCTCAAGCCGCCAAAGGACGGTGGAGAGGCGTGCCTGGAAGAGCTCTGAGAGGCGTAGGGCTCCAAGGCTCCCGGGGCTGTGCTCCCTGATGACAGCCAGCTTGCTTACAGTCACCCCACCAACTGACACTCAGGACCCTCGGCATAACACTTTTGCAGGGCTTGGGGCTTGGGGTTTGACTGAGGTGGTCGGGAGGAGGCGAAGGGGTAGAGGAAGGGGGGCAGAGGTAAAGAGACACGAGCCCTTGGGCACCTTCCACTCTCTGACAACCCACGAAGGATGGCCCAGTGAACGAAGTGAGGCATGAGGAAGTGCTGTCGCCTTGTGGACATTTTCTGGAACTGCAACGAGAAGGCATGGCTGCAGAGTACTTGAGGTTCACAGGATTGGGGATGCAGATGACCTCCCCCATCAAGAAAGGTTCATGGAGGCACCTAATGAAAACTAACTCAAAACACAGCCGACCCTCCACATGCATTTTTCAACAGCCACATTTTATTTACACTCTTTGTCACAGAGAAAAATCACCTGAAATGAAAATGCTCAGGATCTCTAAGGAGGAGAAAGACCCCAAGACAAAGACACCCAGGCATCCTCTGGCAGCAATCATTACAAAATCAACACTTCAAAAGAGGCTCCCCAGGTCTGGGGAGTGGAGTAGGGGAAGAATAGGGAACTCTCCAATGCTGAGGTGGGACTGTAAACTGGCAACAGTCACTCTGGAGAACAGTCTGGATGTTTGTTTAAGAAAAGAAAAACGGAGCTACCACAAGATCGTGTATCTCTTCCTGGAAGGATACCCAGAGAAGAGCATCCTTGCAAAAATCACAGGCACTGTAATGGTTGTGTCTGTATTATTTACAATAGCCAAGGCAGAGAAACGACCCAAGTGTCTGAGGACAGATGAAGAGAGAAAGAAGGCATGCCACCCATACTCAGTGGACAGTTACTCAGCCCAGAAAAAAATGAAATCATGCTGTTTTAAGCAACTCTATGGACCAGAAGAGGCTCACACTAAGTCCAGTGAGGCAGACAGAACACAAGTATGACTGATTTCACTTACAGGTGATATCTAAAACATGATCGAAACCCATCAGTGTCCCACACAAAAATCAGGCCCACAGGCTTACACGTGAAACATACCATTGCCAAGGCATAGACAGGGAGGTTGGCAGGGGGAAGCAGGGAGCAGGATCAATGAGGAGGCCCCAAACTACTGGAAATGCACATAAAACTATATCATAGCCAATGACCCACAGAAGGGCCCAGGAAATTTGACTCAACACTCTGCAATACCATCATGGGATGAGAATCTGAAAAATCATAGATACAGGCTTACGTAGAAGTGAATCAAGGAGCTGAAGAACTCAAACAAAGAGAACGATGCATGTCGACTCCACTGCAGTAGAATATCCAAATAAACGAAACACTCATAAGAGCAAAAAATGTCTATTCTATTCTCCTGGACCTGAGTCACCCAGGCTGGTTTCTTATCCCTAGACCTGAGTAGACTCGGCTCCCAAAGCAGGAGTGCTGTGAGTTTGAGGCTGCTCAGGAGGTCATGCCAGCAAATGATCCCCACTTCTACCAAAAGTGCCGGGTCTCCTCTGAATAAAACCACTGCTTCGGCATGCAGATAGGCCCTTTTCAGGTAAGCCAAGACTCATGCCTCCAAAGGACAGTGGAGCAGCATGCCAGGAAGATCTCTCAGAACCTTCACCCTCCAGAGCTCCTCGTGGTGTGGTCCCAGGTAAAGCCAGTTTGCTTAGAGTCAGCCTACCTACTGACCCTCAATACTCTTGGCAAAACGCTTTTGCAGGGCTTGGGCTTTGGTTGAGAGGGGTGAGAGGAGGTGAATAGGTAAGGAAGAGGGGCAGAGGTAAAGAGACACAAGCCCTCGGGTCTTTGTTCTGCCCCTGTTCTGTTCTCATTTACCATCAGGAACACGAATTTGTCTAAAAGACTCCAAGTCTATTTTCCAGATTGGGGATGGGGAAGTACTCCCATCTTGTGGCCGTTTCTCATAACAGCAACTTGACTCCCTGTTGCTATCATAGTTAACATCCACAAGATTTGCATTGCTGCAAAGAAATATAATACCTGCCCCTGACGAAATGTCCTCACAAAGATCATGGATAAAGAATTTTTGAACGGGCTGGTTTTCAAGAAGAAAATTCAAGAGGTATATTTTATTTATACTGTTAAGTTTTAGCCAATGATAAGCCAATTTTTAGACAATTGCAAATTCGAATCTGCGACGCGTTATCAACTGACTCCAGTTAGAATGGCCGTCATCAGAAAGTTTCCAAACAGCAAATGCTGAAGAGGGCATGGAATTCTCCATGCAACCTATGCAACCTTTGCACACTGCTGGAAGGAATGCAAATTGGTAGTGCTGTGAAGTACAGAAGGAAAAACAAAGGTATCATTTGATCTGGCAATCCCACTTCTGGGAGAATACCCCAAGAAAACCATAGTTCAAAAAGGTACACACATCCCAAAACTCACTGCAGCACTATGTAGAATAACCAAGACACCGAAGCATCTTAAATGTCTGAATGGATAAAGATGTGGTCCATACACTTAATGGAATATTATTTGGCCTTAAAAAAAGAATGAAACCATGTCATTGCCCCAACATGGAAGGACATAGAGATGGTCACACTAGGTGAAGGAGAATGGCAAATATCAGACAGAGAATGGCAAATATGTGATATCTCTTTTATGTGGATCCTTCAAAAAAAATGCATGATAGAAATGAACTTCTTTGCAAAATAACAACAGAGTCACAGACTTGGAAAGTAGACGTGTGGTTCAAGTGGCAAGTGAGAGAGACACGTGGAGGCGAGGGATCATTTAGGATTTGTGATTAACTTTAGACACTACTTTATATAAAATAGATGAGCAAGAGGGACCTACTAATATATAGACAGGGATCTCTCCTCAGTATTCTGTAATAACGTATATGGGAAATGACTCTGAAAAAGAATGGATATACATATCCATATATAACTGGATCACTTAGCTGTACATATGCATGCTAAGTTGCTTCAGTTGCGTCCAACTTCTTGCGACCCTATGGACTGTAGTCTGCCAGGCTCCTCTGTCCATGGGATTCTCCAGGCAATATTACTGGAGTGGGTTGCCGTTTCCTTCTCCAGGGGACCTTCCAGACCCAAGAATCGAACCTGCATCTCCTGTGTGTCCTGCATCGGCAGGGGGGTTCTTTGCCACTAGCAGCACGTGGGAAGCCTAATACAACAGTGTAAATCAACTATACTCCAGTATAAAATTAAAATATGAAAGAAAAAAGTCTGAGTGAGTCTTGTTTGTGTTAAGCCTCTATTTCTGCATTGCCCCCAAAAGATTTGGAGCTACATTTTTTCATGGACTCTTTCAAACTCCATTTCTTCCTCTCACCATCTTCTTCAGCTTTTGCCCCCTCACCTTACCCTATCAAAATAGAAACCCCCAAATCAGTTACCCCAGTAGGATGCCATGCCTTTCTCCAGGGAAATTTTAGTACTTTATATTATATGATACCAGGGTTAACAAGCACCATTGCTTTCCCCAGTGGTGCTCCAATCAGGTGCAAAGTTAGCCCCCACTTTTGCAAAACCAGGCTTTTATCCTCTTCGGGAGGTAACTGATGGGAACAGAGGGATTACTGGAATACATGTCCCCTTCTCACTGGGGGACCTAGAAACCTACAAGGAGAAATCTGGCAGTTTCTCAGAGAACCCTGAAAAACTAAGAGACACATTTATCAGGCTGAGATTGACATTCTGTTAATCACTCAGTCGTGTCCAATTCTTCGCAAATCCATGGACTGTAACCCTACAGGTTCCTCTGTCCATGGAATTCTCCAGGCAAGAATACTGGAGTGGGGAGCCATTCCCTTCACCAGGGAATCTTCCTGACCCAGGGATTGAACCCAGGTCTCCTGCATTGCAGGCAGATTCTTTACAATCTGAGCCACCAGGGAAGTATATTTAGTAGTAAATATTATAAATCACGAGATAGAATACAGGAAATAAAATGTGTTCTTTTATAGTAACATTATCTTTGACCTGAAACTTGTTAACCCTGGTATCATATAACATAAAGCACTAAAATTTCCCTGGAGAAGGGCATGGCATCCTACTCTAGTACTGTTGCCTGGGAAAGCCCATGGACAGAGGAGCATGGCAGGCTATAGTCCATGGGGTTGCAAAGAGCCAGACACGACCGAACAACTGAGCACACACACTGAAATTTACTCTTCCTTATTAATCAGAGTGGCCAAAACAGAGGTTTATCTTCCTAATAGAATAATTCACTCATTTAATAAAACTTGAAAAACTGCTGAGTCACCAGATGAATTTATTTGAAGAACAAATCATTCTCAGAGGTTTACTTACATGATAGTCAGCTTCAGGAAGTTTAACACCAGGAAATAAGTCACTAGTTATTCCACTAAATAAGGGTATATCATGTGACAAAAACTTTGGTTCATTTACATCTTTAATTGATCGAAGAAGCTAAAAATCAATCAAAAAGTGCAATACAGATTAATTGCCAGTATTGGCCCTCCTCTTGCCCCCACCTCACCAAAGTCAAAGTTTGTTTCATATTATTTCATGGAATCCCTATACTAAAAAGCCACTACTACACTTATCAAACAGAAAGGTCCTTGGATTCCTGTAAATTATAATGAAAACCAGAACCTCAAAACTGTCATTTCAACCCCACATAAAAAGGCTGAAAATAACAACTCTTATCTGCCTATCTATATAGTTCACAATCAACCTTGCTGAAAAAAATTATTTTTTAATGGAAACTTTCACAACATACATATTTAATACTTACAAGAATATCTTCATTTTCATTTGGATATTTTAGTTTTAGGTTTCCAGCAGCTATTAAAACTGCTTTTACTGCTCGCATTCCATAGTCATAATGAAACTGTGATGAGAGCTGCTCTGAGCAGAGCCTATAGGTCATTACTATCTTCACAGACAGAGGTTTTGCATTCAGAAATCCATAGGAGTAGAGGGAGATTTCTGCTATGAGGGCATAGTTTGGAACCATCATAGCCACTGTTCTGAAAAGCACCTGAAGCATAAAACAAGTGAAATATTTTATTTACATAAAGAAAACAGGGTTTAAAGCTGAGCATAAGCACCCAAAGATAATGGGCTGATATTCAAGTTTATGCCCCCAGTGCAGCACCTTTTCACTAACTCTTTAGTTTATTCAGTAGCATTTTAGCAGTTTTATGTTCTCTAATATTCTAATATTTTTTTAGACATTAAAAAAAGTCTTGACAGGTTTACCTTACAGCAAATGAAAAAGGTAAAAGGGAGATTACAAATACATGTGAGAAAAGTGTACCATTTTGAGTAGATTATGCTGATTACCAAATTTACACTCTTTAAAAAATATATATTACCTTAAGATTATCTGGTAATTCAGAACGTCCTGCATAGCCAGGATTCATGGTGATAGCTACGAAACAGTTTGGATTGAGTTTAAGTTCTGTCCCTTCAAAAGTAAACACTTCCAGCTTCTGTTGAATGGCTCTCTGAATGCAAAGGATCTGTTGAGCTACCACTGATAGCACTTCCAACTCAATTCGATTAAATTCATCAAAGCAAGCCCAAGCACCAGAAGAAGCCAATCCTTTAAAAAACTAAGGACAAGAAAAACGACGATTTTCGTAGGAAAGGGCATCTTTTGTGAAAATAAATATTTAACCGTGTAAGTCAAAATTGAAGTGCGTGTGTTAGTTGCTCAGTTATGTCTGATTCTTTGCGAGTCAACTATACTGTCCATGGAGTACTCCAGGCAAGAACACAGGACAGCGTTGCCATTTCCATCCCCAGGGGATCTTCCCGACCCAGGGATCAAACTCCTGTCTCCCACATTTCAGGAAGATTCTTTACCATGTGAGAAACTTGCAAAGCTTTTAAGTCAAAATTGAAAGTTAAGCTCAATAAAAACCCCAAAGGGATAAAAACAATGCCTTTAACCATTAAAAGAAAAGAGTTCAAATAATGCATAAACCACAATCAGTATTTTAAATATGGATTTGCTTCAGCTTATCCAGTTAGCCCTAACTATAAACTACTTGTAATATTTAATATGTAACTTTACCTTTCCCATTGCTAGATAGTCTAGCCCATCTGAACAGTTGAATACCACGCACTGTACAGCAAGAGCTTTAGCCAAGTCCTTGGTGGTTTCCGTTTTTCCTGTGCCTGCTGGCCCTTCTGGAGCACCTCCAAGGTTTAAATAGAAGGCACCTATCTGAAAAGAAAAACAAATGTGAAAAGAAATCTATGCTTAACTGAAAACAAACAAAAACTCTATAACAGGAAAATTGCTTATATTAATAAAATGGACTCAGTCTTATTTGTAGCTTCAGAGACAGTAATGCAATTACATACATCATTGATTTTTAGAACTCATTTCTGTAGCTGCAACAAGAAAAAGTGGTTTAAAGGATCTAAAAAAAGTTAAAATGTATGAAAATCTCCTTATTGTCTAATACTTCATATGTATTCCATTCACCTTTTTAAAAACAAAGAGAATCCAGCCTTGAAGTGTTAACATTTGATCAGAAATGTTTAATTAAAAGTGTGTGGAGGGCTTCCCAGGTGGCCCCCTGCTAATGCAGGAGGCATGGGGGTAATTCCTGATCTGGCAAAGTTTCACATGCTTCAGAGCAAGTAAGCCCATGCACCACAACTACAGCCTGTGTTCTGGAGCTCAGGAGCCTCCGCTTCTGAAGCCTGAGGCCCTCGAGCCTCTGCTCTGCAACAAGGGAAGCCACTGCCAGTGGGAAGCTCGTGCACCGCAACTAGAGAGTAGCCCCCGCTTGCCACAGCTAGAGAAAAAGCCTGTGCAGCACACCAAAAAGACAGAAATAAACATTAAAAATAACATGTCACTTAAAAAAAAAAAGTGCTTACAGAAACGTTTGTAGAGACCAATTATGACGATCTTGATAGCTAGATGAAAGGAGAGAAAACACCAAAAGCTGAGGGTAATACATGGAGGCCCATTAATGGGAACATACAGAGATGCCCTACTATATCCGTTCATCTATGATTCACCCTGGCTGTTGCATTACACTCTTGGTATGTTCTTCATTTTCTCCATCCCCATAGCACCGCTCTGTATTTCTCTTACCAGGAGCATCACCTTCATTGTGAAACCAGTTACCAGTTATCCCCTGGTGCATGGCAAACTGTGACCTGCCTTTGCCTACTGGACTCCACTCTTACTGTTTTTATATAAGCTGGCATATCCTCCAAGCGTAGCCTGGGCACTGGGGTGGTTGCCCAAGTTGTCTTTTACAAATCTGGAGTCTTCTGTGTCAAATCAAGCTTGAGCTGATTAAGAGGGTTAAGACCACCGATCCTCCATCTGGACAGGGGCAAGTGTCAGCTCAGTGACCTTTTGATGTCAGAGGCCAAAATCTCCACCCTCAGAGCAAGCTAACTCCACTCCTTTCTGAGCTTTGCTGAGAAGAAGCAAATGTAAAAAAAGCCTGTGGCCTGGCTGCATGAGAGCAGAGCGATAACAGCCTCCCCATGCTTCCCATACTTCAGCTTTATCCCATGAATACCCTGAGCCCTGAGCCTTCAGGAAGGGAAATCTAAGTTGCTTTCCTGTCTCCATGCTTGGCTACTCTGTGAATAAACACTTTCTCTGCTGCAAACCTCAGCATTTCAGTGTTTGGCTTGCTGTGATGAGTTAGGCAAATGAACGTAGTTCAATAACACTTATATTACAGTTAACTAAGTACATTTTTTTCCCTCTCTCAGTTTTTAAGTTCCTTAAGAGTAACATCAGCAGCAACTGAATTCTTTTTGAGTCTGCACAGTGATTATAACAATGGCTGGAAATTTTTAGAAGCATACAAGTTACAGTCAGCTCTAACTATGAAGTTTGTTTCATGAAAAACTCTATGAGAGTTTGTGAAACTTAGCTGCTTTTAGATAAAACAGGGTTAAAGGGCCAAGACTATATATATGGCGGGACAGGGAGTATATGGGAACTCTCTATTCCTTCTGCTTAATTTTTCTGTGAACCTAAAACTGCTCTAAGAAATGAAACATTTTAAAAAATAATTAATAGACCTATGAAAACCTTAAATATTTTCACCTTTACTAAAATCAAACAACAGAGACAGCTTATTAAATAAATGCAGTATCAATGATACTTCACCCGTCATAAATTTGTAGTAAATACTATACTGTTAAGGTCCATTAATGTGACTGCTGGAAACCTCAGTCTCTCCTTTCTTTATAAAAATTTCCAAAAAATGCTTATAAATGTGTTCTCTTTATTATGGATATTAACTACAGTAGGAGATTTTTCCAGTGTTTAATGTTCTATACAAGTGTTTAATGTGATTCTGATTTTATACCTCAAAGTTGCTAGGGTCCACCTTACAAATATTCACAGCTCACTTCAGTGAGCTCTGAGATAGGACACAGCAACTTGAGATTCATTTACTCAACAAATCCTAGGGAGTAACGTAGGTACTTGTCCATCACTAGAGTAGAGGATAAGACAGACACAGTCTAGCCTTCTGGTAGCTTCTTGAGAAAGAGGACTTGGTGAAATATTTTATCATAGATGCACTACAATCTTACTCAGATTCTTTTACTGGTCACTGCTTCCGTCCTTCTGATTGCTGTGGGTGTCATCTACAAATAGCTCACGACTGTCCTTGTCTCCTGAGGTTTGCCCTCAGTCAGGAGCTCCCTCAGTCACAAATATCTGAATGCTTATTCACACCCCTAGCCTCAGGAGGGACCCATAGCCGGTGACAATAAAGGGATAGAAAAGTTAGACCTCTTTGCCTTAAAGTGAAGTGTGTCTGTGATGCCATTCATGCTCCAAAGCTCCCTGTGAGATCAGGTTAGGCCGTACATCCACAGAAACCACATCCTTGCTTAGCTTCCCCCTCTGCTTTCTTCATTTTCTTACAGGCTTTGACTGAGAACATTCCCTAGACAATCATTTGCCCAAGAATCCCTGTTTTATCTCTGCTTACAGACAACTCAAAGACACTTTAACTTACTTAGTACAAGTGGATTGGTGTTTCTTTTTTTGTTTTTAATTGAAGGATAATTGCTTTATAATATTTTGTTGGTTTCTGCCATACACCAACATGAATCAGCCATAGGTTTACGTATGTCCCTTCCCTCCTGAACCTCCTTCCCACCTCCCACCCCATCCTGCCCCTCTAGCTTGTTTCTTGAGTCTCCTCCTCAATGCCCAGATAGGGTTGCCAGACTTAGCAAATTAAAATACAGGATGCCCAGTTACATTTGAAAATCAGATAAACAATGGATAATTGTTAGTATAAGTATGTCCGTGTAGTAATTAGGACATACTTCTACTGACAAATTTTTCACTGTTGATTTGAAATTCAAATTAACCTGAAAGTCTTGTATTTTATCTGACAACACTATTCCCAGAGGTGTTTTGTCTGTTTGTTTTGTAGTCATGGCTTTATCTTCCATAGCTTCCCGACAAGGGCAGCCCTCAGCATCACCTGCTTACACCTCAGCTCTCCCTCTCCTATTCAACAACACTAACTTGGAGTTCTAAGGCTCAAATGTACTTCCTTCATCTTGTCATCTCTCCCAGAACTCCACTGAAAAAACTGATGTCATTTTCTGAAGCTCTGGCTTTTTCTTTAAATCTCCAGTACCTTCCTTTTTCTAATTATCCCCAAAGGGAGTGGCTCGTGATTTTCAAACAGAATTCAAACACACTCATGTTCTACTAAAACACTCAGAAGTAAATATTCATTTTTATAACTTCACATAAAGGGAATTTGGGATTAGAAAAGGAAGCTATCCTTCCTTTGACTATAGCTATAGTCAACTTACAGATAAGAGAATGAAATGAGGATAGCCATGTTAAATTTGGACAAGAAAATATGATACCAAATCAAATAGTAATCTTTAATGTGTAAATTAAAATAATCTAAACACATACCAATGTTCTGTAACATCTGTCAGTTAGAGGAGTAATGACAAGTCGAGGTGAGTTACCAAGATATTCATAAGCATATTTTACGTTGCAATTAATGATACGAACTCGAGCGTTTTCATATTCCCAATAATAACGAAGCTGAGCAAGCCACTGGAAATCTGTATCGTGTGAGACACCTGGAAGGAATAAAGTAAAACAAGACACAAGACACATAATCCTGAAATGGAAATAACTTGAAAACTAGATGTTTTATCATTGTTTCCAAAACTATTAACAATTAGTATTCTAATTTATAGAAAAGATCATATAAAATAAATTCTGCTGAGAGAGAAAAAGACATATAGTATAAGTTCTTGTTTCTAGAAACTATCAATATTTTATCTTCAATATTAAAAAGAAGTCACATACCCATATCAATCATGTCCATGACCACATCTCTAGCATGGACATCGATAGTAACCAAAGCCCCCAGAGTAATCCTGGTCTGCTTCGATAGTTTTCCTCTTACCAGCTCCACAATATCATTTAGTTGATTCTGAAGTTCCTTATAGTACTTCTTTAATCCCTACAAAATAAAAAAAAAATTAAACTAACATTATATAGTAGCCAAAATGTGCACTTTATACATTTACTCT
Source organism: Oryx dammah (assembly GCF_014754425.2). NCBI lineage: Eukaryota > Metazoa > Chordata > Mammalia > Artiodactyla > Bovidae > Oryx > Oryx dammah. Next base: position 16,728,712 of record NW_024070193.1, read on the forward strand.
TTAACAAAATGATTCTGACTTCACAATGTAGCTCAGTATAAAAATGAATTCTAGAACAGAATAACTTTTGTCAATGCATAATAAAAATTAAGGACCAATTTTTAAATAATTGTGCAATTTTAATGCTACATGTAGAAAGTGGAGGAAGATTGGCCTTGAAAATGATAAATAAGCTAACTAAAATATACATATATATATATATAGCATGTAGAAAAGAATGTTACTTAAAATATGCTTTACCTCTGTTCCACCACTTATAACTTCCTGTGTCTCAGAGGTCCAGAACATTTGAGAAACACAAAGTACCACCTGGCCAGGCCACTCTCGAACCCAGTCTCTTCTTGCAGATTCTGGATAAGCCTGAATAATTAAAGTGTATTTCTAAGTTTAAAAGGTGACAAGAGGAAAAAAGCTTAATGATTAACAATAAGTAAGTACGATATTGGTTACATTTGTAGGCTAGAATATATTCATGAAAAATTTTAGATGACTATTTAAAAGATCTGAAATTTTTTTATAAGCCATATATTTTAAATATTTGTTTACTGATAAAAGAATAGAAAGATGAGCACCCATATGTCAATAATCAGTTATCTCTGGAAGAATCTGATTATTGATTCTTCGGAAAGCTATTTTCCATAGGATTTTTATGTTTCTTTGCTGTGGGGAGTTGTCAATTTTCTATATAATATACATATTACTTCTATTATAATGAGATATGAGGGTTTATTAAGGTTAAAAAATAAATCAGCCTAGCAATTTACATATATTGATGCCAAGATTTAACTGAAAAGAAGACTACACCATCTTGTAGCTAGACTGACTTAGTAGCTAGAACCCTTGTATTATTTCTAAAAACTTGTATGACCAGTGTATATAATTTGAACAATTATATATTTGTCCAGTTATACACAATTGAACAATCTATGCTATGAGTTCAAAGTATACTTTCATTTCTTCTAAATTTTTTTATGTTCAAAAGGCACTTAAGTGGATTTATTGGAGGGGTAGCCTTTTTAAAAATAACTTGTTGCTGCCTGGTGCTCTGTGGGATGGGATGCTCTAGAGCAGTGGGATGGGAGGAGGGGAGAGAGGCTCAAGAGGAAGGAGATATAAATATAATCATGACTGATTCATGTTGTCATATAGCACAAACCAACACATTTTAAGGCAATTTTCCACCAATTAAAAAATAAAAATAAATAAAAATTTTAAAATAACTTGTTTCTAAAGTAAATGATAATAATAGAACTAAATTAAAAGCTGAAAAAAAAAACCAAATGCAGAGCAAAGTATAAAGTTGATACTAATGGAATTTATACCCATATGTATATACATATTTATCTATTTATTGGCTGTGTTGCATAGCTTGTGGGATCTTAGTTCCTTGACCAAGGATTGAATCCAGGGTACGGTAGTGAAAGCACCAAGTCCTAACCTCTGGACCACCAGGGAATTCCCTGGAAACTATATTTTTAATACAATGACACCATCTTGGATATAAGACTATTAAGCATAAGGATGAAAGTGAAAGTGAAGTCGCTCAGTTGTGTCCGATTCTTTGTGACCCCATGGACTACACAGACCATGGAATTCTCCAGGCCAGAATTCTGGAGTGGGTTGCCATTTCCTCCTCCAGGGGATCTTCCCAACCAAGGGATAGAACCCAGGTCCCCCTCACTGCAGCAGATTCTTTACCAGCTGAGCCACAAAGGAAGCATAAGGATATAAATATTAATTATTAAAATGCATTTTTAGTAATATTTATGAAAAAAGAGAAAGTGTTAGTGGCTCAGTCTTGTTTGACTCTTTGTGATACCACGGACTGTAGCCCGCCAGGCTTCTCTCTCCATGGAATTCTCCAACCAAGAATATTGGAGTGGGTAGTCATGCCCTTCTCCAGGGAATCTTCCCAACCCAGGGATTGAACCTGGGTCATTCTTTACTGTCTGAGCTGCACTAGGACAGTCCATGACATTTTTAAAATATCTAACATTTATAACATTTATAAATATTTATGAATAAATGCAAATAACAAACTAACCTAGGTTTCAAAGAACGGATGAGCCAATGCTAGGTACACAGAAGGCAAATTTCTATACAGATTAAGGAAATACTTTCATGGATGATGTTGACTCTTTCCTTTGTGCTTTGGAATCATAGATAGAAAATGGAGAGAAAAAGTCAAGATTTCTCTGCAAGAACTTTGAAACTGAACAGAATAGACACTGCAAGATGATTCTCATAGGGCTTTTGGTGAAGGAAAAAGGAAAAAGGATTCTTACTCAAAGTGAGTTGCTGGGTATAAGGCTGCAATGCCTCTTTTTTTTTTTTTTAATCATATATTTATTTGGCTGAGCCAGGACTTAAGTTGCAGCATGTAAGACTACATGTGGGATCTAGTTCCCTGACCAGGGATAAAAACCCAGGGCCCCTGCACTAGGAGCTCAGAGTCTCAGCCACTGACCCACAAGAGAAGACTGCAATGCCTTTTAAAATGATATTTTTACTATACAACTGTTCCTTTGTGGTCCTAGAGGAAGAAATATACTGAAATTTATTATCGTTCAAGATCAGGTTTATTGAATTAGCCTAAGTGAGGTACATGTAGTGCCTACATGTTATATTTCTCTCAAATATTATAGATCTTCCTTTAATGTTTATCTCATTATGAGTTTTTAAGTAATTGTTTGAGTGCAAACAGCAATAAGTAAACCATATCACGCATTTAACACCCATGTCTGACATTCCTTCTGACCCCATGGCCTTCACACAGGATATCCTAGATGGTCTTCCATTTGCTCTCTATTTGGTTAATTCCTACTTACCCTTTGGGTCTTGGTTTCAATTTTCCTTTCTCTAAGAGCCTATTGCTAGTAACCTACCTTCCTCACTCCAAATTAGATACACCTTATTATTCTTTCTCATAGCACCTTTTTTTTTTTTTTTTGGAGCACCTAATTGCACATTATTATAAATTCTTATTACCATTACTACTTTAATAATAATGTTAGGAACAGAGTAAAAAAAATAATAAATGGCTTAAAAGAGTAAGACCCTTAAGTGTTAATGTACTGGTACTCATTCAAAAATCTCCTTAAAAAAAAAAGCATTTACAGAATATAGGATATACATTAAATTCTAGGAAACACACCAGCCTGGCTGCCGCGATCACATCACGAATACTTCGAAGCATCAAATCTTCTACTTGAATGAGCCACTTTTCCACGGCACCTCGAGCTGCAGATGTGGAAATTAGTGCAATCAGCTCCACTCGCTCACCTTCAGAGCTATACATGGCCTTAATATCCAAATTGGGAAGGAACTCCAATTTGGCGATGCCTTCAAAGCATTTTTTCAAGTGAGGCTGAACTCTAAGTGGATCTTTGGTCTCTGACAGAATCTCTAGCATTTCATCATTAGATAAGAAGAAAAAACTAGGAAAAACCATGCAAATACAAAAGCTTTAGTTATAATTCATTGCACCTCAGAAAATGCTTTAATGATAGCACAATTGATTATTCATCATACCGAGGGAAGAAAAGTCGTTTTTTTTCAAGATATGCGTTAAGGCCTTTCATAATTTTCTCCAAAAGTTCATTGCAGTTCTGCAGTTTTTCCAGTAAACCTGTTAAAGAAGTAGCAGCAAGAACCTAAAAGAGACCCATTAATTCAGGTCAGAACTTATATACCAGATATAATGATAAGCTCTCAACATTAACTTATACGTCAAAAATGTTAAGATGTCAAAAGACTTACAAAAATTGTCAGGAAGTTTTTCGTAATGTAAAACTATTAAAATTCAGTAAACCATAAGTATTCTTACCCAAAGTTGATAGTTATAAGTGAGAAATTATGATTGTCATACATATTTTCATTTTTCCTGTATTCTTCTGAATGATAGGGTAAGAATATGTTAGTTTTGTTTGTGATTTAATTTTTACATTTACAACTGTCAACTATAAACAGTCTATTTTTACACTCTTAAAAGGTTCAATAAAATCTTTTACTATTAATTTTTTTTACTATTTATTTTTTTCTAAATAGTTATTTTCATTTATTTATTTGGCTGTACTGGGTCTTAGTTGTGGCATGTGGGATCTAGTTCCCTGACCTGGGATCGAACTCAGGCCCCCTGCATTGGAAGCATGGCATCCTAGCCACTGGACCACCAGGGAAGTACCCTTTACTGTTTACTTTACAAGAGGAAGCATGGAGTATACATTCTAGAAGCCAAGTAAGTTAAATGCACATTTGAAGCAGCATCACTATACATATTAAAGGGTTATGAATAGTGTATCTTAAGAACTGAAAAGTAAAACTACTTATGCTTCCTTTTATTTCCCTGAGCTTTCCAGTTTGTATACAATGAGTAGGTTTTATTTCTGTAGTTGGAAAAAAAGTGAAATGCCTTTTGTAATAGCCAGAAATAAAGGTTTCCCCTTTATTTGAAAGAGAGAAAACAAATGTTTCACCTTTGGATCTTTCGCACAAAACTTCATGATATCCCTCCAGTGTCTGTCTACTGTCTGAAACTGACGCCCTTCTTCTGGCATCTGTTGCATGATATCCTCAGAGCAAAAAATGGGCTCCAAGTATAGCCAGTGAGCTTGTACCTTTAACCATTCATCAATCGTTTCTTGTATTCGAATCAAACGGTCCTCCCATGCCTTAATGGAAAGCATATTATACTAAATTCCAGTTATTAAAGGAACCCTATAAATTATAACAAAGGCTATGCATTTTAAATTCACTGTTATTTTTGAATCAGTGCAAAACAGCTCAAAGTCACTTGTGGGTGTCTCACACTGGCTTTGAAAAACTGGGAGGTCTGAAGTTTTCCTAAATCATTAAAACTCACAACTGTAAATGAGTATAGTTATTTAGACCAATTTCCTAATCCCTAGGTGAACTGTCTCAAGTTTAAAAAGCATCCAGGAATATATCTGCTCCACACCAGTGGTTATCAACCTAGGGCCTATTTTGCCCTCACCTCAAAGACATTTCACAATGTCTGGAGGCATTTTCATTTGTCACAACTAGTGGGGTGAGGGTTCTACCTATATCAAATGGAAAAGGTCATGGATGCTGCTAAATACAGGACAACTCCCACAACAAAGAATTATTTACCCCAAAATGTCATTAGTGCCACACTGAGAAATGTCCATACAATTTGCTCTACGTCAACACAATTTGGAGGGGGGAATCTTATTACCACACATCTCCAAGAATCCATTAGATATTTCATTAGCCAAGGATCATGTATATAATCTCTCTTTGATTCTTAAATCTATGGCCTGAGATACTATACATCAAGAGATTGGCCTCACATTTTTGTTTGAAAACCTCTAAGAGAGCTTTCAAATTTGTCTTATAAATTCTCCTTTGTCAAAGAAGAAGTACTTGCAAAAGACATCTTATCAGGAAAGGGTTAAGTCAACCTGACTCAAGGCAAGATGTGCAGCGTTATATCCTTTTCAAAGTGAAAGTGAAGTCGCTCAGTCGTGTCTGACTCTTTGCGACCCCATGGACAGTAGCCTACCAGGCTCCACGGTCCATGGGATTTTCCAGGCAAGAATACTGGAGTGGGCTGCCATTTCCTTCTCCAGGGGATCTTCCCAGCCGAGGGATCGAACCTGGGTCTCCTGCATTGCAGACAGACACTTTACCGTCTGAGCCACTAGGGAAGCCTTTTAGAAGAACATAACTCTTTGTCTTCTCCAAATATTCAAAGCTGATGGCAGGGAGGCCTGGCGTGCTGTGATTCATGGGGTCGCAAAGAGTTGGACACGACTGAGCTACTGAACTGGAACTGGAACTGGAAGGTGCCCCATAACAACACTATGCCTAAATTAAAACCAGACTGCTTTATTTTGAATTTCAGCTTTGTCATTTTTAGCTGTGTGAACTTGGGTAAATTTTCTATCCTTGGTTTCCTTATCCATGAATACTGATAATAATGTGCCTATCCTGGTTGTCTGCTCTGAGGATTAAATGAGTTAATAAATGTGAAGCTCCTAGAGTAGTATCCGGCACATATTTAGAAGTCAATAAATACTAGGGAGAAAATCCAGTTGTTGCTGATCTTTTTTCCACTTTATATAGTCTCCAGTTAGAATATTGATACTAAAGCTCCTAGTTATTATAATTTATTTATTTACAGTAAATAATCTGTATTTACTCACATCAACTATAAGGTCATGACATTAAATAATCTTACAGCCTCAAATATCACTTGTTTTCTTAAGTGGAAAATAATTCATTAATTATTCTAAATGGTTCTCAAGCTAGTTCTCAAATATAAAGTACAGTATATAGAACTTCACTACAAGTTACAAGAATATACTATGAAACAGGGCCTAGGCTAGCTAAAGTTAGATTAAATAATACCAACTGTTTTCCTTCCAAATCTATCACTGTCATAGGAGAAGATTTTTCTTAATAAAACATCATTTGTTCTTTTCAAAATCATTAAAGTCTTACCTGTTCTATATATTTTCACATTAATTTTAAGGTAGATATCTGTTCCTGTATTTCAACAAAGCTATCTGACAAACTTACTTATTCCCACAAGAGTAAATATGTAATAAATTTCAATCTTTATAAATGACAGGGAGTTGATTATCATATTTAACAAACCTTGATCTCCTTTTCAAATGGTTTGATGAATGGTGAGCCTCTCATTGTCTGAGTTTTTATAATTTGATCATCAAGGAGAGCCTGAATCTCATCTACTGAAGAAAGAATACAGACTCCAGTATCACGATATAAACTTAAATGAAAAGCAATATCATCCCAAGTTCCCATCATTGTATGCATGGCTTTCTCTAATGAAAATTCCTAAACAGGATAAAAAAGAAAGAATGGGATGGTGAATAGGGAATCTTATTTATTATATGTATGAACTTTCCCTAGTGAATTTAGTAAGCATTTGGTGGAATTTTGTAAGATATTCTGCAACTGTCTTTAAGTTAGAAAAGGTTTTAAACAACTATACAATTCCTATGGTGAATGACAATGTAGTTTTTAAAAAATTCACTTGTTTCAAAGCTGTCGGTATCAAAACAGACAACAGTATGAAAGACCTGCTGGATTTTCCCTGAGGTGCCTTTTTGCAGTCTACAGTCTGAAGATGTTTTCAGTGTATTCAAGACTACAGGGCCATACTTACTCTGCCTAGAATACATACACATCACGTGCCACATACACAGGCATCCATTTCCATTCTTAATGGAAAAAAACACATATCAAAACCAGTATATCACCCATGCATATCAGAGTGCAGCAGAATCAAGAAAAGGTCAAAGGAACCATTTCTACTCTGGATTCAGGACAAGGGAATCATACAGAAGCACAGACTTTGTGGGGGGAAATACGAGTTGCCTTCTACCACTTTTCCCCAGGTTCTCCCACTGCTATCCTGAACTACACATTCAACCACAACTAAAACTATGATTGTTTAATTAACAAACTCATCAAATAAGGTATTTCAGTAGATCTGCATATTTACCTTGCTTGCACCTGCACTTATCACTTCAAATTTGTCCAAGTATGGTGCAAGGTTTAATTTTAAAACTTTCCTCAGTGTAGTTCCAGAGTCTGGAGTTAAGTCATAGCCTACAATTTCTGATAACTGCTTCCAATGACGTGATCTCATTCCTGGATTACAAAGGATGGAGACAGTAGGGATGTAATCCTAATGATGAAAATGGAAACAATAATGAGGCACTCACTTGACTTTCATACTCATACACTTGAATTTATGTAATATATTTAATGAGCCCATTTAATATTTAATGAGTTAGATTCAGGAGGGGAGAGAAACTAACAAAATTATTCTAAAGTTCATCTGCACAAATAAACATGTAGAAATAGCCAAGAAAACTAAAAGAGTGAAAAAAGGAGGGGTGGTGGTAAATGTTCTATAAGATATTAAAGTATATGCTAGAACCACAATAATTAAAACTATCACAGTATTATAGAAATAGAAAGTCACATTTATTCTATAATTATATGGAGAAATATATAGTATAACATAATATATAGCTATATACACACATACATAGCATAAACGGGAAAAAAGCCGCCACCAAAATACCAAAATATAACCATCTGGAAATAAAAAAATACTCAACAAAAACACTTAATTCATCGCTTTTGATACTGATATGAAAACATTTCCTTTACAATCAGGAACAACATAAGCACACCCATAATATTTCTAATCAACACTGTATTGAGTCTCCAGCCACTGAGGTAATATAAATAAATAAAAGCTATGGAGGAGGAGTGGGATAAAGATGGCAGTGTAGGAAGACCCTGAACTTACCTCCTCCGATGGGCAAAGAAGGAGCGACAGTGAAATAGGTAGAAGGGGTGGAGATGCAGTCTAGTCAGAAACCAAACCCCGAGGTCAGTGGCACACAAATGAAAAGAACCTTACAAATGCAGAGTTCCTCTCCAAGGAGCACGGGGTCTAAGACCTACTTTGGCCTCCCCTGCCTGGAGGTCTTGCACTGGGAAAACAAGCCTCCAGAACGTTTGGCTTTGAAAGCCAGTTAGGCTTCCATTCAGGAGAGACAGAGGGTTATAGAAAACAAAGGCTATGCTCTTAAAGGGTACAGGCAGAAGCTCACATGGTCCAAGTTCCAGCAAAGAGGCAGAAGTTTGACAGGCATCTGTGTCAGACCCACTTGCTGATTTTGGAGAGCCTATCAGAGAGGCAGGAGGCCTCTGGGACTTGCTCTGGGGACAGAGATGCTGGTGGCAGCCATTGTGAGGATCACCAGCAAGTACCATTTAGGAATTCTCCCTCTGGCCTGATAGTGCTGGGCGCTTGCCCTGGCCACTGGAGGGCCCACAGCAACCGTGCACCACCAGGATACACAGTCACACACAGAGAGAGGCTGCCCCACCCACAATGAGCCTGGAGCAGCACTGCCCAGCCGCACGCCAGCCTCACCAGGAGACCGCCGTGCCCACCAGGGCACTGACAACAACTGCATGAGTCATGGCGTTGCAGCCAGACAGGCCAAGGGCCAGCCCCGCTTATACCCTCAACAGTTAACCCTTCCACAACATAAGGAAGCATGTGGTATGAATAGGAGACACCCCTGGAGCAGACAGGTCTAGTGCCAGAACTAGTGTGCTGCTAGGCCATATAGGATGTCTCCTGTATAATGTCACTTCTCCAAGATCAAGAGACCTAACAGTCCTATTCAATATACAAATGTGACCACAGGGAATTGGGCAAAATGAGGAGACAAGAGGAATATGTTCCAAACAAAGGAACAAGACAAAACCTCAGAAGAACTATATTAAATGCAAATAAGCAATCCACCCAATATAGAGTTCAAGGTAATATACAGATGCTCAATGAACTCAGAAGAATGGACAAACACAGAATTTCAACTAAGAGTTAGAAAATATAAAGAAGAACAAGTCAGAGCTGAAGAATATACTAACTGAAATGAAAAATATGCTAGAAAGTATCAACAGTAGATAGGATAATACAGAAGGACAGATCAGTGATTTGGAAGACGGAGTAGCAGACATCACCCAAGCTAAGCAGAAAAAAGAAAAAAAAAGGATTTTAAAAAACAACGATAGTTTAAGAGACTTCTGAGACAACATCAAGTGTACTCACTTTCATGTTATAGGGGCTCCAGAAGGAGAAAATAGAGAGAAAGGAGGAGAGACTTCTTTGAGGAAATATTAGCTGAAAACTTCCCCAACCTAGAGAAGGAAATAAATACGCTCCTCTAGGAAGCACAGAGAATCTCAAACAAGATGAACCCAAACAGGTCCACACCAAGACACATTATAACTAAAATGACAAAAATTAAAGATAAAGAGAGAATCTTAAAAGCAGCAAGAGAAAAGCAACTAGTTATGTATTGTACAAAGGAACTCCCATAAGACCTTAAGCAGACTTTTCAGCAGGAACTCTGCAGAAGGAAGTGGAACAATATATTCAAAATGATGAAAGGAAAAAACTACAACCAAGAAAACTTTACCTGGCAAGGTCATTTTTCAGATTTATCCTTATCTCTGAAGAAGAGACAAAGACGTTCACAGACAAGCAAAAAGCTAAAAGAGTTTATCACCACCAAACAGATCTCACAACAAACATTAAAAGAAATAACAAGTATAAATAAACAAAATTGTAAAAGGATAAATCTCACTGGTAAAGGCAAACCTGGAGAAAAAGTAGTTAATTAACCACTCATAAAGCTAGGAGGAAAGTTAAAAGACAAAAGCAGTAAAAAATCATCTCTATCAGCAACAGCAGTTAGGCAAAAATTAACAGATGTAAAAAGGATAAAACATTTGGGGAGGTTAGTAAAAATGTAAGGTATTCAAAGTTAAGAAATCATCCACTTAAAATAGACATCTATAATAGGTTGTTATAAATGAACCTCCTGGTAACTACAAACCAAAACCATATAACAGTTACCACAAAAAGAGAGAGTCAATACATCACTGAAAACCACAAACAGGAAATTTTAAAATGCCATGAGACAAATGAAAATGAAAACATAATATTCCAAAATCCATGGGACACAGTAAAAGCAGTTCTAAAAGGAAATTTTACAGCAAACAAGTCCACCTCAGGAAATAAGAAAATTCTCAGTCTAACCTTAACTTGAAGGAACTAGGAAAAGAAGAACAGACAAAACCCAAAGATAGTAGAAGGAAGGAAATAATGAAGACCAGAGTGGAAATAAATAAAATAGAAACTAAAAAGAAAAAAGAAAAAGATCAGTGAAGCTAAGAGCTAGTTCTTTTAAAAGATAAAATTGATAAACCTTTAACGAGACTCATTAAGAAAAAAAAAAGAGAGCCCAAATAAATAAAATCAGAAATGAAAGAGAGGTTACAACTGACACCACAGAAATACAAAGGATCATAAGAAGCTACTGCAAACAATTATACACCATAAAATAGACAACCTAGAAAAAGTTAATAAATTCCTAGAAATGTAAAATCTTCCAAGAATGAATAAGGAAGAAATAGAAAATATGAGCAGACTATCAGTAATGAAATTGCATTAATAAAAAATGTCTAACAAAGAAAAGTCCAGGCCAGATGGCTTCACAGGTGAATTCTGCCAAATAATTAAAGAAGGGTTAACACTTTTCCCGAAACTATTCCAAAAAATTGCAGAGAAAGGAATGCTTCCAAATTTATTCTACAAGACCAGTTACCACCTGGATACCAAAACCAAAGACAACACACGAAAAGAAAATTACAGGCAAACATCACTGATGAACATAGATGCAAAAATCCTCAACAAAATACGAACAAACTAAATTCAACAATTAATTAAAAGAATCATATATCATGATCAAGTGAGATTTATCCCAAGGATACATGGATGATTCAATATCTGCAAAGTAATCCATTTTAACCACATTAAAGAATAAAAATCATATGACCATCTCAATAGATATAGAAAAAGCTTTTGACAAAATTCAATATCCATTTATAATTTTTAAAAAACCTCTCCACAAAGTGAGTATAGAGGGATCATACCTCAATATATTAAAGGCCATATATGACAAGCCCACAGCTATCATCAAACTCAATGGTGAAGAGCTTATTCAGGAACAATACAAAGTTGCTTACTCTAACCATTTTTATTCAATATAGTATTAGAAGTCTTAGTGACAACAGAGAGCGCGAGTTTAATTCCTGGTTGAAGAACTAAGATCACATGTGTCCCAGCCAAAAATAAAGAAAGAAAATAGCAGGGAAAAAAATTATTGATACTACTAGTGGTATGGGACAATTTATCTTCCATCTCAAGATGACTTTCAGATATTATGATGGTGCACTGCTATGAAGACAGGAATAATGAAGGTTGCTGATAAGAAAGGAAAAGAGGAATATCATCTGGATAAATTTAAAACATAACCAAAGGCTTAAATGCTAACAATAAACTATAACTAAATCTCTAACTGAAGAAAAAAGAAAGAAAATAAAAATTACTAATATTTGGAATGAAAAAGGAGTTACTCCTAAAGATTCCACAAACATTAAAAGATAATAAATAAATGTTATGGAGGCCTGGCGTGCTGCGATTCATGGAGTCGCAAAGAGTCGGACACGACTGAGCGACTGTACTGAACTGAACTGAACTGATGAGCAACTTTATGGCAATAAATTTAACAGTTTTCAAAAATGGAAGATTTCCTTGAAAATTACAGTTTACTAAAACTGACATAAAATTAACACAAAACCCAAATATTCCTATATCTATTTTGAAAAAATAAAACTGCTTTCAAAATCCTTCCCATAAAGCTCCAAGTCAATGGTATCACTGGCAAATGTTTCTCTAAAATATTTTTAAAAGAAATAATAACAATTTCATTCAAATCTCTTTTGGAAAATAGAGATAGAATTTCCCATTTGTTTCATAAGGTCAGCATAGTCCTGATAACAAAACTTGACAAAGATATTACAAGAAAATTAAGACCAACATCTCTCCTGAATATAATCTCAAAAATCCTCAATGAAATATTAACATACAAAGTCTAGTCTTCCTAGTCCTGTTTCCAGAACTATTTATGTCCTGTAAATCAGTAAGAAAAAGACCAACTATTAAATTAAAAAAATAGACAACAATAAGACCAAACAGTTCACAAGCAAAGAAATACAAAATATTCTTAAATATATTAATTTATGCTTAACACTTTATGTAATAAGAAAAATGAAATTCTACTAGTAGATTACCAAAAACCCAAGTATGATGACACTCCGTCGTCAAGGTTGGTGTAAATATATATTGGTAAAACCCAAACAGAAGGTAATTCAACTATAGATCTGAACCTGAAATTTACTCTTTGGCAATTTACCTTGCAGTTCCCACTTCATACTTAGAAATTTTTACACCAATATATAATACTTATAGGTGTAAAAAATAATGAAAAAACTCTATATACAACAAGAAAAGATCTCTAAGATAAATTAACCAAAACAATGGGGGAAATAATACATACAGCATGTTAATTTTATGTAAAAAGATAGGAGGTTTAGAAAATATACTCATATTGTTATATGTGTTAAAAAAAAAAAACTGTTAAGTATACAAAGTTCAGTTCAGTTCAGTCGTTCAGTCGCTCAGTCGTGTCCGACTCTTTGCGACCCCAAGAATTGCAGCACGCCAGGCCACCCTGGCCATCACCATCTCCCGGAGTTCACTCAGACTCATGTCCATCGAGTCCGTGATGCCATCCAGCCATCTCATCCTCTGTCATCCCCTTCTCCTCTTGCCCCCAATCCCTCCCAGCATCAGAGTCTTTTCCAATGAGTCAACTCTTCGCATGCATGAGGTGGTCAAAGTACTGGAGCTTCAGCTTTAGCATCATTCCTTCCAAAGAAATCCCAGGGTTGATCTCCTTCAGAATGGACTGGCTGGATCTCCTTGCAGTCCAAGGGACTCTCAAGAGTCTTCTCCAACATCACAGTTCAAAAGCATCAATTCTTCGGTGCTCAGCTTTCTTCACAGTCCAACTCTCACATCCATACATGACCATAGGAAAAACCATAGCCTTGACTAGATGGACCTTAGTCAGCAAAGTAATGTCTCTGCTTTTGAATATGCTATCTAGGTTGGTCATAACTTTTCTTCCAAGGAGTAAGCGTCTTTTAATTTCATGGCTGCAGTCACCATTTGCAGTGATTTTGGAGCCCAAAAAAATAAAGTCTGACACTGTTTCCACTGTTTCCCCATCTACTTCCCATGAAGTGATGGGACCGGATGCCATGATCTTCGTTTTCTGAATGTTGAGCTTTAAGCCAATTTTTTCGCTCTCCTCTTTCACTTTCATCAAGAGGCTTTTTAGTTCCTCTTCACTTTCTGCCATAAGGGTGGTGTCATCTGCATATCTGAGGTTATTGAGATTTCTCCCGGCAATCTTGATTTCAGCTTGTGTTTCTTCCAGTCCAATGTTTCTCATGATGTACTCTGCATATAAGTTAAATAAGCAGGGTGACAATATACAGCCTTGACGGACTCCTTTTCCTATTTGGAACCAGTCTGTTGTTCCATGTCCAGTTCTAACTGTTGCTTCCTGACCTGCATACAGATTTCTCAAGAGGCAGCTTAGGTGGTCTGGTATTCCCATCTCTTTCAGAATTTTCCAGTTTATTGTGATCCACACAGTCAAAGGCTTTGGCATAGTCAATACAGCAGAAATAGATGTTTTTCTGGAACTCTCTTGTTTTTTCCATGATCCAGCGGATGTTGGCCATTTGATCTCTGGTTCCTCAGCCTTTTCTAAAACTAGCTTGAACATCAGGGAGTTCACGGTTCACGTATTGCTGAAGCCTGGCTTGGAGAATTTTGAGCATTTCTTTACTAGCATGTGAGATGAGTGCAATTGTGCGGTAGTTTGAGCATTCTTTGGCATTGCCTTAAGTAATAACATAGCAAGGAGATTGTTCAGGTGTATCTTTTTTATATTTATAAACCATGTATATTTATTAAATATTAAAAATAATTTAAAGTAGTTTAAAGTGTTTTTCAGGCAGCTCACAGAATCTGAGAGTGCTAGACATGGACCGGAACCATGCTGAAAATCGCATGACAGTGTGCACTGTGAGCACGCTGCCAGTGGAAGCGTGACTCTACCAGCCGTATGAACCACTGCCACCCCTGCCTTGGGAGGTTGGATGCGTTATTTACTGCCACAAAAACTGTTACTATCCTCTCTTTAAAGATGAGGTGACTGAGACATGAGAGGCTAACTATCTTACACAAGGGGCATATTGCCATTACTAAGCACAGAAGTGTGATATAAACCTAGGTAGTATGACTTCAAAGCTTTCTCAGGTAACTGGGACTCTGTGCTGCTGCTCACAGTATAGGCTGACTTGTTTATTCACCAATTTTTTTATCCTCTTCATATCAGTGTCCCTGGTCATTATAGTCTTTTCTATTTGTCAAGCATGTTCTAGCATGTTCTGTGAAGGGACTGATTACGATGACTTCCTTAGGACAGAATAAACCATGTATTAAGAAATAGATCAAGTTTTCTGGATTCAGCTTTGGTTTTGCTTTCCAGTTTTTCCATTTCTCTTCATTAGCACTTGCTGCAAACAGTTCCAGCAGGGCTTTCTAACATGTCATTAAATGTGTTCATACCTTAAAAACTTTTATCTGCTCCATTACTGTAGTGCACATTGTAATGGTAGGATTCTCTTTTGGTTCCTCTTCAAGTTTCTCTTCTTCCAGAGATCGTCTTTTTGCTGCTTTTCTTTTTTCTTGTAATTCCTTCTTTTGCTTTGTTTGGAAAAATTTCAGAGTCTTAAAAATTTCCCGGGAAAATTCCTCTACATCAGTTTCCATGGCTTCCCCATTAAGGTCCAAAAACCCTCCATCCATCCACCTGAAAGAAAAAATAATATTAAACTCAGAGACTTTTTGTGTGTTAAGAGGCCTTAGGCTAGGTCCTTCATCTTGTGTTTTGTTTTTTTTTTAATATAAATTTATTGATTTTAATTGGAGGCTAATTACTTTACAATATTGTATTGGTTTTGCCATACATCAACATGAATCCACCACGGGTATACACGTGTTCCCCATCCTGAACCCCCCTCCCACCTCCCTCCCCATACCATCCCTCTGGGTCATCTCAGTGCACCAGCCCCAAGCATCCTGAGCAAGAGCAGTTAACTGTTTTTCTCGGTCACAAAGAGCTGATGACGGAGATAATACTAAATCCACCACTTAAGCTACGCTGCATGTGCTAAAATATGAATCAGATTGTTAATGGACAATTAATGGTACCCAAATAAAATGCTGATTTGACTCCATACTTCTAATTTTTGGTGCTAAGCATGAGTCAAATCAATTAACTGCATTAAAAATGGAATCAAATCTGGAAAACCCAAATGAGACTTAATTAGATATTACATTAATAAGGTTAGGTGGTACCCTAGGAACATTTGACGCTTCTCCTATATGATATTTGGTTTTTCTATCAAATGGACTGGTAAGTCCTACTTTTAAACACTTAGCCAACAACAACAGCAATAAAAATCAATGTACGTTTTATAAATCTTTTTATATCTTTGCTGAACTGTTTATTACATTACCAGAAATTACCGTTTTTCTGTTCGTTGCCACTTCAAAACTAAATTAAAAAACTTCTGATAGGGCTCAATGTTAACTTTTAATTTATCCAGTTCGGGATATTTTGTCAGTTCCCATTTGAAAAGTTCCTCTTCTTTATTAATAAACTGAACTGCTTCTTCAGATTCCTGAATACGTTTTTGTAGTTGTCTTACATCTGTCACATACTGAAAGCAAAGCATATTTCATTTCAAGAAATACCCAAGTAATGTTATAAAAATAAGATTAAACAATACTTCATAGACTGTGTCCTTGCATATATATATAGTGGCTTTATATATCAACTGTACAGCAATATTATGATAGAAAGCAAAAAATGGCTATGTCTACTTAACAAAAAGAAAACTAACCCACAAAAAAGATTACATAATTAGCAGCAGTTCCAGGCCCCTTTTTGCCTTAGTAAGCACATGCTTTTCTATATTATACAAACAAGCCTGCTAGCGTGCTATGTTGCCTCAGTCGTGTTTCACTCTTAGCGACTCTGTGGACTGTACCTTGCCAGGCTCCTCTGTCCATGAGATTCTCCAGACAAGTGGACTGGAGTGGGTTGACATACCCTCCTCCAGAGGATCTTCCTGACCCAGGGATCAAACCCGCATCTCTTATGTCTCCTGCATTGGCCAGGCAGGTTCTTTATTTACCAGTGGAGCCACCTGGGAAACTCTATACAAACATGTCCTATACTTATCTACCAGCCTGCCACAGCTACTGTCTATATTTATCAGACCTGTTGCATGCGGTCCAATTCTGCAAATTCTGCAAACTCTTCCATGCGCCGTGATTCCTTTTCTACTTCCAAAATCAGTTTCTCTCTCTTTGCTATTAGTTCATTTTCTTTTCTATGTTTAGCATTCTCAATGAGCTTTAAAAGAAAACAATTTAATCATGTTAATTATTTTGCCACAAAGCAAAGAATGATCAAATGAGAAATGTGAATGCTTTGTACAGTAACAAAAGACATCAGCAAAGTAAAAGTAAAACATTGTACAAAAAACATTAACTGATATGAAAGGAAAAGAATAATAAATTACACAGAAAAAATTTTCTGTATCTCCAAAGTGACCATAATAATTCTTATTTTAAGTAGATATTTTAACTGTTTAACAGATTCTGCGAAAATAATAAAACCTACCATATATCGAGCATTTCTTATGTCAAGAATTATTAAACACTTTACCTACATTACCACAAGTATTATATCCTCATTTCAGAGATGAAGACATTTAAGCATATAGAGATTAAGAGGCATGTCCAATGTCACAAGATCAGGAAAGTCAAAATCTGGATTAGAATTCTGGTTTCTCTGACTGAAGTCTATGCTTTTCATTACTATACTATCTCACTTCCCAATTTAGGAAAAGCTAGCTTAAATTAGGACTTTTACAAAATTTGAACTATATTCAGTATTAATATAAAATTCTGAATCTGCAACTTCCTCCTGGGAAAGTTATTTAACTTCTCTGAGACACATTTTTCTCAGCTATGAAATGGAGGAAATAGGAGCACCTGGGATTTTCACCAGTATTAAATGATTTAATAAATGGAGAGTACTGAGCACAGTGCTTATGATTATTATTCTTTTAGTAATTTCTTTTTTTTTTATTTATTTATTTTGGCTATGTTGGGTCCTCACTGTGGCTCGAGGGATCTTCACTGGGGCATGCAAACTTCTTAGTTGTAGCTTGAGAACTCTTAGTTATGGCCAGGGATCAAACCGCAGTCCCCTGCATTGGGAGCATGGCGCTGAGCCACTGGATGACCAGGAACCCCCCTATTATTAATTTGATAATAGTTCTAACTTTTTAATATCAGTCCCACTTTTTAAAACCTTATGGGTTAAGCCTGTCTTAAGCCTGCGGGGCCATAAATGTTGCTAATCCCAAACTCATACTGACACATGAAGTTACTTTTTAAAAGTAGATGGCAAGGGACTCCCCTGGTGGCACAGTGGATGGGAATTTACCTGCCAGGAGATGTGGGTTTGATCCCCAGTCTGGGAAGATTCTGCACACCTCAGAGCAACTAATCCTGTGCCACAACTACTTAAGCCTGTGAGCCCTAGAGACTGTGCTCCACAACAAGAGAAGCCACCCAAGGAGAAGCCACCACAACTAGAAAGTAGCCCCCACTCTCTGCCACTAGAGAAAGCCCACATGCAGCCAAAAATAAATTTAAAAAATATAGCAGTGTGTAACATCAAAAAAAAAAAAACAGTAGATGGCAAGTATGTATGAAAATTAAATGAACATTGAACTTAAAATACAGAATACAAAAATACATAAGGAAAAATATGTTTACCTCATCATTGTCATCAAAGATGGGATTAATTTTCCAAGGCCACATAAGGACAGCTGAATTTAAAGCTAAGTCTTCTGGAGGAAATAGAAATACATCTAAAAAGTAACTCATCCGGCGTTTGGATTCCTACAGAAGAAACTCCAGATATGTTAAACCATGTAGAAAATCTAAGTCAGTGAAAGTGAAAGCCACTCAGTCGTGCCCAACTCATTGCAACCTGATGGACTATACAGTCCATGGAATTCTCCAGGCCAGAATACTGGAGTGGGTAGCCATTCCCTTCTCCAGGGGATCTTCCCAACCCAGGGATGGAACTTAGGTCTCCCGCACGGCGGATTTTTTACCAGCTGAGCCACAAGGGAAGCCCTAAAGCATTAAGAAAAAGAGAAACAACAATTTCTAATACTTTTTCAAATTTCAGTCTGACTCAGATTATTAACTGATATTTCATATCACCCAAATCACATGGGTATTTCAATAACTATAGGATTATTTATCTGGCTTCATAGCACACAATTGAAGACTTTTATAGTAAGAGCATTTAGTTTGCTCCCTGGTGGCTCAGATGGTAAAGAATCTGCCTGCAATGCGGGAGATCCAGATTTGATCCCTGAATTGGGAACATCCCCTGAAAAAGAGAATGGCAACCCACTCCAGTATTCTTGCCTAGAAAATACAATGGACAGAGGAGCTTGGCAAGCTACCGTTCATGGGGTCACAAAGAGTCGACACGAATGGAGGACTAACACACACACAAACACATACCAAAATTAAAGCTTTTTAATAGTTTTCACTTGCAATTGACTTAAAATAAAAGTACTTGATTATCTATGTATACGGCTGAAAATGGTGATCAAATATGTGTTTTTTCAGTAACTCTGTTTTTTTTTAAAGGATTTTACAGTTTTATTCTTATATATTTAATTTTTTAATCTTTGGTGACAAAGATTTTAACATCTTTTATTTTGTTTTGCATCTTCAATAACAGTACCACTTCTTTTGCCTACCATTGAAACTGAAAGAGAAGTCGCTCAGTCGTGTCCGACTCTTTGCGACCTCATGGACTGTAGTCTACCAGGCTCCTCTGTCCATGGGATTTTCCAGGCAATAGTACTGGAGTGGATTGCCATTTCCTTCTCCAGGGGATCTTCCCCACCCAGGGATTGAACCCAGGTCTCCCGCATTGTAGACAGATGCTTTACCATCTGAGCCACCAGGGAAGTCCTACCAATAGCATATAGCAATTGTCCAGAAAGAGTTTAGGAGTGACTGGCAAAAAAAAAAAAAAAATTATTTAAAACCAATAGATTTACCTGAATAAGACATTAAATATCTTTACCCCTTATAACTTGCATTGATCTGTACGCAGTGCTGTAATTTTTAAGAACTGAAATACAGATTCAAAGGCTAATTTAAGAGTTTTTGTTTGAGATACACATAGGATGTCTATGTATATAATATATATAATGTTCAGAATGCATTATATATGTATTATATATGTATTATATTGCACACAGAAATTAACCCAATAAAACCTGATTCATAGAACTAGGTGTATTAATAGATAATGGGAGAAAATGCATAAGATCATACCAATAGATGCAAAAAATAAAATTCAACATCCAATCATAATAATGTTTTTAAATTAATTTTTATTGGAGTATCGCACCCCACTCCAGTACTCTTGCCTGGAAAATCCCATGGACGGAGGAGCCTGGAAGGCTGCAGTCCATGGGGTCTCGAAGAGTCAGACATGACGGAGCGACTTCACTTTCACTTTTCACTTTCATGCATTGGAGAAGGAAATGGCAACCCACTCCAGTGTTCTTGCCTGGAGAATCCCAGGGACGGCAAAGCCTGGAAGGCTGCCGTCTATGGTCGGACACGACTGAAGCGACTTAGCAGCAGTAGCAGCAGCATAGTTGATTTACAATGTTGTGTTAGTCTCCTGTGTACAGCAAGTCTGTATACCACTGGATCACCAGGGAGGCCCCCTGCATCTCATATTTTTAAACAAAAATTAGAGTATAATATAGGTGAATAGGTATATAACCTTGTGTTGGGGAAGGCATGAGCATATGTACTACTAAATGTAGAAACTATAAATGAAAATATTTTTTAAATCTTTGTTAAGGATGCACATATGGAGGAACTAAAGGAAAAAAATGATTACTGTAGAAACCAGGTTGACACCTCTAAGAGGTGGAGAAAGGGAAGTAATTATGGTCAGAAAGTCATATGCAAAGGATTTCTAGGGTGCTGGCAATATCCTATTTCTTCACCTGGGTGGTGGCAACATAGGTGTTCACTTTATAAGTTTGTTTAGCCATATGTGTTATTCATTTTCAATATGTGTACCATATTTCAAAATGAAAAAAATTTTTTTAAGTATGTAAATTAAAAAATTCGTACCTTGATCCGTGAAACCAACTCCTGAATTCCTACAGTTCGGGCTTTTTCTACATAAGATATAAGCTCCATCATTTCCTCTGTTGTCTCAGGAACTTTTAACGCATGCTCTTTAACTGCTTCAAATTCACTGCAAATACTGACATAATACCTTGCTTTATTATAGGTACAGTAATTAACGCTATATTATGCTCAATTATGATTACTATAAAATAGGAACTGCGATCCTAAAAACAATCAGTTAGGTATCTTAAAATATTTAAGTATAACTTAACTGAGGCTTCCCTGGTGGCTCAGAGGTTACAACTCAGGATACACCATAGATTTATAAAATCTATAAAACTAAGGCAACATTTTCAGTGTGAAATAGAGCATGCTTTGGATCGATCAGGCGGCTCTATATCTAAATCCTGCCTCATCTGCTACTAGCTTTGAGTATTTATGTGAATTTCATAGGCTTAATTTCCATATTTGTAAAATGAAGTTATTAAATTCATCTTGTGGGATTGTTGTAATACAATAATGAATAATGAATGCAAAAGAGCCCAGTGCATAGTACACTCTCAATTACTGGTAACTATAGTGTTAGTATAATCATCAGCAGTAATGTCCCTTGTGAAACATGGCAACTGAAAAGATCAAATCTCTGCATACATTTTTAAAATCCATGATTCTTTCAGAAAGTCTATATATGTATGAATCTATTACTAGATACCCTATACCTATACCCATTATTTAACTAAGATATATTTCATAGAATTTTTTCCCTATGCTTTGCAGTATCAGTATTGTCATGCCATTGCTAGAAATATCAGAAAAACTCCTTGCAAAAACAAAGTACAAAAGAGGTAAGTGATTTTAAAAATAAATTTTAGTTTGTGCAAGTATTTCATTTATATTATGTAATTATACTTATTCATTCATTTAATAAATAATTGAATACCTACAGTGTGCTAAGCAAAGTTCTAAGCATTGGAAATATAACACCAAATAGATCAAGTCCCTACCATCATAAAGCTTACATTCAAGTTGATGAGAGAGACAAAAAATACATAAATATATAACACAATGTTAGGTAGTAAAAAGTTCTATGAAGAAAAAAAAAAAGTAAAGGGATAAAGAATGATGGCGTATAGAGAAGGAACCCGTATTTTATATAAAGTGACCAGGAATGATCTCTCTAGAGAGGTGATAATTCAAAATGAGAGAAAGAAAAAAAACAGTCATACAAATATCAGGGGGAAAGCTTCCAAGGAAGAAAAATAACAAGGATAAAAGCCTGAGGTAGCAAAAAGCTTGGAATAGTTTAGGAATGGCAAGCAGAGCAGTGTCAATACCAAAAAGAGGATAGAACATGAAGTTGTAGAGATGAACAGAAATCAGATCGCGTAGGGCTTGACAGCATTTTTCTAAAGCTTTTGTGTGTGTGTGTGAATCATTTTTAAAGTCTTTATTGAATTTGTTACAATATTACTTCTGCTTTACGTTTTGGTTTTTTGGCCATGAGGCATGTAGGATCTTAGGTCCCTCACCAAGAATCCAAGCCACACCCCCTGCACGGGAAGGCAAATTCTTAACCATTGGATCGCCAAGGAAGTTCGACGGTTGATTTTTGATTATCAATATTTTAAGAGTGGCTTCCCTGGTGGTCTAGTTGTTGGGAGTCCACCTGCCAATGCAGAGGACACGAGTTCAATCCCTGGTCCAGGAAGATCCCACGTGCCAGGTAGCAACTAATACAGTGTGCCACAACCACTGCGCCTGAGCTCTAGAGCCTGTGCTCCGCAACAAGAGAAGCCACCACCGTAAGAAACCCGCTCACTGCAAAGAAGAGTAGTACCCTCTTGCTGCAATTTAGAAAGCCTATGCACAGCAGCAAAGGCTCAGCACAGCCAGAAGTAAATATTAATAAATAAATCTTTTAAATTATTTAGAAAAATAGTCTTTTAGAAGGATATACTAACGTTAATAATGCAAAAAATAGGCAGATGATTCTACTGTGGGTCCTTTCTTCTTACTAGAGCAGAATCTGAGTCCCTTTGCAGCAACAACACAATTAAAAGAAAAGGAGGTGGAAGTTCCATGGCAGTCCAATGGCTAGGACTGCATGCTTCCACTGTAGGAGGCACGGGCTCGATTCCTGGTCAGGGGACTGAGATCCCCCAGGCTCTGTGGCACAGCCAAAAGCAAAACAAAACAGGAAAGGAAAGAGGGCAAACAAGATTAGTGAGAGCAAGTTTGCCCAAGCAGATATTAAACCAAACTGTGAAGTAAGAAATTGCTCTTTATTATTAATTTATTTAATAAATTATGCTTAACATAGTGGTACACATTTCCTCCTTTTAAAGAAAACTGTTTATTTGTTTATTTGGCTACGCCGGGTCTTAGTCATGGCATGCGGGATCTTTCATTTGTGGCATGTGGGACCTAGTACCCTGACCAGGGATCAAACCTGGGCCCCCTGCATTGGGAATAGAGAGTTTTAGCAACTGGACCACCAGGGAAGTTCCCATTTCCTTCTTTTGATGTTATCTAATTCACATAAGGAACTTAGGAAGAAACCAAAGCATGAACAAGGCAGAGGAAAATGGACAACTTTTCAACTGCTCTTCTGCCATGAGTTTATAATAAAACAGTTACTTGTTGAAAGTAGAATTTTCCAGAAAAGTGACCAATATTACAAAACACCAAAAAGTCGTGTCAAACATAAATCATTTTTAAAATTAACTGTGGTATTGTCATTGCTATTACTCAATGGGATTGTTAGAAAGGAAGTGTCTAATACTTTATCATCTTCAACATCATTGTGTAATATAATTTTGTATAAAATATGTCTAACCAGCACTTAACTTTCTGACAGTCATATTTTTTATTGACTTGAAAATATTTATTGATGTGATAGCTCCCTTTCTTGGGTACCTATTCTCTGCCAAGCATGGTGCTAAATCCTTTACAAATGTTATCTGTGATCTAACATCAGTTCTGCAAGGCAAGGTGTTATTTTTCATAACTGGCACAGCAGGAAATTGAGGCTCAGGGAAATTATGTAACTTGCCTAGAGTCATAGAACTATTTCATGGTAGAGCCAGGATTCAAATCCAAGTCTCCCTGATTTCAAATTATATAATTTTCTCACATTGCTTCTGGGAAAATAAACAACTAACATTTCTTGAGTACCATGTTCTAGGCACTGTGCTAAGTGCTTTATATTAATATTAGCTTTAATCCTTATTGAAGTTGGAGAAAAAACATTATAAGCACTTATATTTTAATCTTATATTTTTAAACAAGAATTGCTATTAGCAAACTATCTGGTTGGCCAAAAATTCATTTGAGTTTTCCTGTAAGAAGGTCAGTGGAATTTTTTTTCTTTTTTTTGACAACCCAATATCTCTTTTACTCTAAAATTCTGAGTTTGGCAACTGATTCTACTTACCTTTCATTTTCTTTCCTATGTTTTGAAGCTATATCATTTAGCAACATGTTTGCAAAGGCTCTTGCTTTGTTTGTTAGGCCTGTCTTCAAATCTTCACAATCCAAACGCACCATAGGGAAATGAACCCACTGAGGCAAAAGCATTATTTCTGAAGCAAGATTGAAAAATTTTCCTATAAACTTTAAAAAAGGATTTAAAACAAAAATGGTTAGAATTTTCAAATTCATCTGTGATTTGACAGTACAGTATTATGGTGAAATTCTTAATTATATGCTATAAGTATAAATCCATTTATTTTTGCTAAGGGATTAAATTTCTTTCCATTGTTGCACCAACTTTTTCCCCCTGTCCTTTCATTAAGGAATTTACCAATTTAGCAGTAAATATCCAGTACAATGCCATTTATAGCATCAAAAATATCTGGACATGTCACAAGGTGAAATTCCCCTCAGTAACTATTAAAAAGAACATGATCAAAGCCACCTATCTCTGTTTAAAAGTAAATCTTTATCATGTGACAATTTGTGTAGCTCACTAATACTTGGTTGGGCCATTACTAATGCCTCACTGAAAATTCTAGTTCAATCTTCAGGAAAATAAATATAAGAAACTTTTTGGTATTGGTCAAAATAATCCAGGAGAGAAACATTGTGCCCTGCTGTTACCAAAGTTCCAAGTTATTGCAATTTATACAAATTCTTAATACCTACACACCCTGGGGTAGTTTTTTTTTATTTAAGCAAAGTGTGGAAGAGAACCTGACACACTATATTGTGACAAGCCTTATGGAAAGTGAAACATACCTGTCAACTTTGGGCAACTTTGACTTAATTTCACAATCCATCTTTAATGTTGCCTCTTTACCTTCCTCCTCACCTCACGTCCACCCCCCACCAAAATGCTTCATATTCCTTTTATTCTTCCCTAAGGAGACTTTTTCTTCATTTTCCTTGCTCTGAAGGCTACTTTATTTTTCTAGTCTCCAGTATTTAGTTGACTGTGCTTAAAATTTTCATTGTTTAAGGAAACTGAAGGTATTAATTAATTGGTTCAAAGGCTACACTGAGTAGTCTTGGTTCTTGGTTAAAAATATACCAAATAGTCAGTTGAACTGATGGCACCAGAATAAGGAAAACAGATGGTCCTTTATGCTCAAGGGCCATCACCCATTTTTTCTGGGATGTAATTAACAGATATGGAAAATAAAATGTCTGGATCAAAGAAAATATGACATGTTGAAAACAATGCAAATGTCTGAACAGACTTCAGTAACCTTTGCAGTAATATTAAACAGTCTAAAATACATAAAACTAGAATTTCAGAATTAAGGGAAGGAGACAAATTTTTTAAAATGAAGCAATAATGTGTGAATATTTTCCAAGGTTGATAAGAACTATACAGATCTAAGAATCTCAATCTTCTCAAGAGGAAGGAATACAAAAGAAACAACAAAAAGCACTTCACAATCAAATAGCTGAGAAGCATCAAAAAAGAGAAAATCTTAAAAGAAGTCATATTTTTAAAATTACAGAAAGAAACCCAGAGAAGACTTCCAACATGACAATGTGAGGAGTTCTGTGGACATGGTCCCCAGTGAAAGTGGTGAATATTAAAGTGTGTTAGTTGCTCAGTTGCGTCCCACTCTTTGTAATCTCATGGACTGTAGCCCGCCAGGCTCCTCTGTCCATGGAATTCTCCAGGCCAGAATACTGGAGTGGATTGCCATTCCCTTCTCCAGGGGATCTTCCTGAGCCAGGGATCAAACCTAAGACTCTTGCATTGCAGGCAGATTCTTTTCTGTCTGAGTCACCAGGGAAGATCCTCTGGAGAAGGGAATGGCTACCCCCTCTAGGATTCTGGCCTGGAGAATTCCGTGGACAGAGGAGCCTGCTGGGCTACAGTCCATGAGATTGCAAAGAGTCGGACGCAACTGAGTGACTAACACATTATTTTAAAAACAAGGATTTAATTTAAAATCACTGAAAATGGTCATAAGAGTATATAGAAAATGAACAAACATCTATTGGTGAAACTTTATGAAAATTTAGAAGGAAAAGTGAGAATCTGTGGTATTTAAACCTGGATTACTCCCTCCCACCCTGCTGCCAACTCAGAATGTGGAAACTCCACTCCAGACAAGTGCTGTCAAGAACAGAGGGCTCCCTCACCATTCAGGTTTCAGTTGGATGGCTTAACTAGTTTTGTTAAAGCTAGGTTCTTGGTGAATGTAGTTGGAAGGTGGGAACTTCCTTGTACCACACAAATACCACTTATGGAAGGGGGGGTCGATCTTGGTCATGGTACCACTGAGAATACTGAGACACCAGTCACACTTGCCCTCACTGGGAAGGTGGCAGCTCCATAGCAGAAAAGAGACAAAGCTAACCTCAGGTTAGTACTCTCTACTCCACTGAGTCTGGGCTTCCCAGATGGCACTAGTGGTAAAGAACCTGCCTCCAGTACAAGAGACACAGGAAATGTGAGTTCAATTCCCTGGAAGATCTCCTGGAGAAGGAAATGGTAACCCACTCCAGTATTCTTGCCTGGAAAATCCCATGGACAGAGGAGCCTGGCAGACTACAGTCCACAGGGTCTCAAAGAGTCAGATATGACTGAAGTGACTTAGAATGCACACACTCCATTGAGTGCGTGACTTCTTCAGTGGGATTGTCACTGAGAGAAGCCTGTCACTATTCCCATTCCCAGCTCCAAGGCCTTGGCTCAGACATTTTGCCTGGAAGTGAAGGAAAAGCATGCCATAAAATAGACACCTCCTAATCTTTTCCCAAAGGAATTGACTTCAGTTGCAACAGAACATGGAAAAATTCAAGCCTAACTGTGCCCTCAAAAACAGTGGAGGCTGTGGTAAGGAGCAACTGTGAGGAAGATTCAGTGATTTGGTGAAGATTCAGGCTAAATCATAGACCAGCTAGTTTGAGAGAAAGAGCCAGGGAAGGAGACTGTCGGTAGGATCCCTCCTGGGGTAGAATAACTATCAAACACTGACTCACAACTGCTTTTTCAAGGGAGTCTGAATTTGATTACAGTAGAGCAACTTATACCTCTATGGAATTGTTGAAAACAACACAGCAATTAACCAGCAGTAAGTGAAGACTAACAGCTACGTATAGCCAGAGAAGGAAAGAAGAAAGACATTTGAAACCATGGCCTTTCCAGGATGACTTTGGCATGCCCAACGCTGTGGCTCCCTGAGGAGCAGCACTTGGTACTTCGGAGGGTGTGGGGAGCAAAATAGACTTCACTAAAATAATCTGCCCAGTCTCTAAACAAATAAACAAGCTAATAAAAACAGCAAACTGGAAGGGAGACCAGTGCCTGGAGTTGCTACAGTATATTACCTAAAATGTCCGAATTCCAACAGAAAATTATGAGACATAAAAAAAAACAAGAAAGCAGGACCCATACACTGGTAAAACAAAACAAAACAAAATAATAATTAAAAAAAAACACAGTCAGGGACTTCCCTAGCATTCCAGTGGTTAAGACCTGAGTTTTCAGTGTAGAGGCCATGAAAGATTCCCACAGGATGCTTGAAGATCCCGTGTGCCACAGCTAAGACCCAAAGCAGCCAAATAAATAAATAAAAATAAATATTTTTTAAAGTATTAATGGAATTTTTCACAGAACTAGAACACAATTATTCTAAAATTTGTACAGAAACACAAAATACCTTAGATATTGTATTCCTAACTACCTATTCTTCAGCTGTACTTGTGCACTCAGCCACTCAGTTGTGTCCAGCTCTTTCCCAACCCATGAAATGTAGCCCCACCACGCTCCTCTGTTCATTCCTCAGCCATTTGGGGTTTATTCAACGTTCTCTGAACACCTCTAAATACTTTTGGCCCTGTCTTATGTTACATTTCCTCTCTTCTTCACCTATAAACATGTATTTCAAAGCCCAGCCCACTTTTCACTTCTTCATCAATTTACCGACGCAAAAGTAGCCATTCCTTCTTCTGAGGTTCCATACCACTTTGTCCCTATCTCCATCCTAGTACTAATTTAAATATATTACAGTTGGGCTTCCATGATAGTGGAGTTAGCAAAGAATCCTCCTGCAATTTAGAAGACTCCAGTTTGATTACTGGATCGGGAAGATGCCCTGGAGAAGGGATAGGCTACCCACTGTATAGTCCATGGGTGGCAAAGAGTGGGACACGACTAATCAACTTTTACTTTCACAGTTGTTATTTCTATGTCTGGTTTCATGTCCAATATAAGCTCTTTGGGATAATGTTCATATATTATTTATTTTTGCATAACCAAAATATTGCTATGTGTCTGAATGTGATGAAAAGTTATTTTTGTTGAATCAATGAATGAGCTAAATGAATAAGGGAATTATTAGATAAACATATGAGTTTACTAGAATGGTGTTTTGAATAAGAAATTCTATTAACTCAGACCAATGCATTTATTTTTTAGAATAAAAAATCTTAATTTTAAAAATAAATTCAAAAAAAATTAATGAAAAACAGAATTAACACATACCTTTGTGTATTCATCAAAAGTATGATCCTCTGCCTGAAAAGTCTCTATCAGCTTAACAGCAGTCCCATCAATGAGCCAACTGTACTTTTCAACTGAAAATTAATAATCTAATTTAAATCTCAATTACACTCTTTTAAAAAGATAAAGTGCTTTTTATACAGTCATAGACTAGAGCAGCCTATTCAATTAAATATTATTATAGACTAATAACATACATTAACAGGAATAGATATAATAACAAAATAAAGCTAACAAGCAAATGAGATTAAAAGTAGACTTTTAAAATAAAAATAATAGTTTATATAAAATAACTTAGAGGTACAGATAAATCTTCCTTGGTAACTCAGACAATAAAAATCTGCCTGTAATATGGGAGACCTGGGTTCGATCCTTGGGTTGGGAAGATCCCTTGGAGAAGGGAATGACTACCTACTCTAGTATTCTTGCCTGGAGAATTCCATAGACAAAGAAGCCTGAGCCTGGTGGGCTACAGTCCATGGGGTCACAAAGAGTCGCACACAACTGTGTGACTAACATTTTCAACACTACTCTGAACTAATGCTTTTAAGGGCTTACCAGATGGTGCAGTAGTTAAGAATCTGCCTGCCACTGCAGGAGATGTCAGTTCAATCCCTGGGTCAGGAAGATCCCCTAGAGTAAAAAATGGCAAGCCACTTCATTTTTCTTGCCTGGAGAACTCCATGGACAGAGGAGCCTGGAAAGCTACAGTTCATGGGGCTGCAAAGAGTCGGACATGACTGAGTGACTAACACTTTCACAGATAAGCCAGTTAATAAAAGGTTTTGGTTAATAGAATGTCAAATAATACCTATTTATCCTGACCCCATAACATACTTGAAGAGATGATTAAGCTGAAATTGCTAGAAATTACCTTGCTTTTGCCCTTGTTTTAACTTTCTGCTTGTATTAACATCCTTTCTTTCTATGTTTTGACTTTATGACCCTGCTCCAGTTAATATTCACCCTTTGGACTGAGTAACAGAATTCAAGTTTCTTGGGTTTGATCCATGACTGTGTCAGAAGCCATGCCTATGCTCACTTCCTGCTCTCTCTGGTCTTTCATAACAGATCCAGACAACCAAATACCTGACAAAATTCTAGTAAAATTAAATGGCATTTTTTATCACAAAAAAAGATATAATATTTGTGTCATATATACCATATGTCTCATAATGTTTTCTTGCGCCTTCTAAGTTATGATGTACTGCCACCTTCAGCGTATCAAGAGCCCATTCTAACACGTGTTCAGGAAGTTCTGTGTCAACATTCACAGGTGTTGAAGTTCCTGATAGCCAAGAGGGTACTGTTTGGACATTCTAACAGATATAAAAATGACAATTCATGAAATAAATATCTATACAGTTGATCTATATATAGATCTTATATTATACTTAAATTCATTTCAGGTTTCAATGGTCCAGGAAAATATAACTTGATACAAAATAATGATTTAAAATATAAAACCTTAGTTGGCTTATTTTTTTATTATTCAACAAATATCTATAAGGAATTACAATGTTGAAGTGATCGTATTAGAAAGCTCTAGAAAGAACACACATCACTTCGATCTTGTCCTTAAGAAATTCACAATTCAGTAGGGAACATGAAACATATAAAATATCCATTTGTAAATATATATATATTCATAACTACAACATAAAAATTAATATATATATTAATTCATAACCACAATAAAAGTTCTAAAAAGAAAAATGTCATCTCAAGCCAGGAAACTTTCTCAAAGAGAAAGCACTTTTAACTTACAAAAATTTGGAGGATGAAAAGAAAACAACAAGTTATGTACATATACATTTTATAGAGCTTATATTCAACTACTGCTGCTGCTGCTAAGTTGGTTCAGTCGTGCCGACTCTGTGCGACCCCATGGACGGCAGCCCGCCAGGCTCCCCCGTCCCTGGGATTCTCCAGGCAAGAATACTGGAGTGGGTTGCCATTTCCTTCTCTAAAGGAACTAAAAAGTTTTAAAAAGAGCCATATGACATCACCTTTATGGCAGAAAGCAAAGAAGAACTAAAGAGCCTCTTGATGAAAGTGAAAGAGGAGAGTGAAAAAGCTGACTTAAAACTCAATATGCAAAAAACTAAGATCATGGCATCTGGTCCCATCACTTCATGGCAAATAGATGGGGAAACAATAGCAACAGTGACAGACTTTACTGTTTGGGGCTCCAAAATCACTGCAGATGGTGACTGCAGCCATGAAATTAAAAGACACTTGCTCCTTGGAAGAAAAGCTATGACCAACCTAGACAGCACATTTAAAAGAAGAGACATTAGTTTGCCAACAAAGGTCCATCTAGTCAAGTTATGGTTTTTCCAGTAGTCAAGTTAGACTATAAAGAAAGTTGAGCGCCGAAGAATTGATGCTTTTGAACTGAAGTGTTGAAGAAGACTCTTGAGAGTCCCTTGGACTGCAAGGAGATCCAACCAGTCACTTCTAAAGGAAATCAGTCCTGAATATTTATTGGAGGCACTGATGCTGAAGCTGAACCTCCAATACTTTGGCCACCTGATGCGAAGAACTGACTCATTGGAAAAGATCCTGATGCTGGGTAAGATTGAAGGCAGGAGAAGGGGATGATAAAGGATGAGATGGTTGGATGGCATCACCAACTCAATGGACATGAGTTTGAGCAAGCTCTGGTAGTTGGTGATGGACAGGGAAATCTGGTGTGCTGCAGTCCACCAGGTTGCAAAAAGTTGGACACGACTGACAACTGAACTGAACTGAAAAGAAATCTGATGAGTAGGGTCACAGATATAGAAAAAAAGCTCTTGGCTACTAGAGGGTAAGGGGGTGGAGGGATAAATTGAGAGGTTGGGATTGACATATACACACTAATACATATACGTATGTACATGTGTATATTTATATATAATAGATAACTAATGAGGACCTCTGTATAGCACAGGGAACTCTACTCAGTACTCTGTAATGATACACATGGAGAAAGAATCTTTAAAAAAAAAAAAGTGGATATACGTATATGTATAACTGATTCATTTTACTGTACATTTGAAACTAATGACATTGTAAATCAATTATACTTCAATAAAAATTAAAAAAAAAAATAAACCCAATGAATAAGGATAAAGACTTACCTGCAGAGCTTCAGCTATTCGCTCAACCAAACCAAAGACAACATCTTCCAAATCTTGAAAAGTAGGATAAAATTCCATTTTATCATCATCAAAGGTCAATTCCATCTTAAATATGGGCAGTCTTCGTTGATCTTCTGGGTCAAAGAGTTTTACAAATCCTTCTACAGTTCTCTTTAAGAGATCTTTTAGCTGTATGATACCATAAGTTATTACTACTTTAGAAAGTACAAACATTTAACTAAAAGTTTAAATCAGTGAGCTATTGCCTATAATTAATTCATTTTACCAATCCATTTAGTCCTGAAAATTATCTTCATTCAGCACAATATCTTCTTAATACAGTTTAAAATAGAACAATATATGCAAACTTTAATTTTTCTATAGAATATCAACATTCTTAAAATGGCAACTTAGAATCTTCCACATTCTTTAGTAATTTTGTCCCTGGTACAGAAAAAGTTCCAGAAGACCCAACAGCATGGGAAAGACTGAGGGGTGGAGAGACCTAAAATCCAGTTTGGGTGTGTCATGAGGTGATGAGCTTCCCTTGTGGCTCAGCTAGTAGACAATCCGTCTGCAGTGCAGGAGACTTGGGTTCCATCCCTGGGTTGGGAAGATCCCCTGCAGAAGGGAAAAGCTACCCACTCCAGTATTCTGGCCTGGAGAATTCCATGGGGTCACAAAGAATCAGACATGACTGAGCAACTTTCACTTTTCATTTTTACTTTCGTGAGGTGATATGTATTTGGGGCAAGTGAGAGTGATGTACTAAAGCTAGCTCCTACAATTACAAGAGCTAATCGTTAAACATTCAAGAATTCTGTGAGCCAGATACTAAACTCTTGGATGCCTGAAAATCGCCATGGTAGGAATATTTATACCATGGAAACAGGCAAACACTACAAATCAGGATTTTTTTCCCCTGGAGCATCAGATTTCCAGCATACCATTACTTGAGAGTGAAGCCACTGGAACTTAGAAATGTGCACTATAAGTTACTAAAGGATGAGTAATACTTTCTTATTTATAACCAATTATTAGAAATGTAAACAAAGTAGACAAACATAGATTTAAATAACCTTCACAACATTTTTCATCTAACTTCTTATCATATAATCATAGTCCTCTTAAGAGGCTAAAGGTAAAAATGAAATCATGTATATTCATTACAGTGTTACATATCAGATTCATATATATATGTATGAAAGTGAAAGTGAAGTCGCTCGGTCGTGTCTGACTCTTTGTGACCCCACGGACTGTAGTCCATCAGGTTCCTCCGTCCATGGGATTCTCCAGGCAAGAATACTGGAGTGGGTTGCCATTTTATTACCTTTAAAAAGGCAAAATTTATGGAATCTTTGGAGATCTTTACAAAAAGGAAAACTTTTTATTCAAAACTGTTTTTCTAGGGTTATATTTCTACAATAGTAAAAATTCAAGGAGCCAATAAAATAACTGTATAAAATTCATAACATCTGTCATTTAAAAATGATCAATAACATTTCAAATCAAGATTTTACTAAGAACAAAATGATAATCAATTAACCTAGAATTTCATAAGTTCAAAAATATGTTCTCTAGGATAGTCCTTTTATTAATTTACTTTAATAAAGCTATAGATAATTAGCTTATAGCCTTTAAGCATGAGTCCAGTAATCACTCATAATATTGACACATAATGCTAGAGTTACCTCTCATTTTACACTGCTTCCAGAAATGAAGTATTGTTCAGTTAAACTAGTAAAAGTCTCTCTTACTTTATTTCAAAATAATTATATAGCACTGCTGCTGCTATATAATGTTGTGTCCGACTCTGTGCGACTCCATAGACGGCAGCCCACCAGGCTCCCCCGTTCCTGGGATTCTCCAGGCAAGAACAGTGGAGTGGGTTGCCATTTCCTTCTCCAATGCAGGAAAGTGAAAAGTGAAAGTGAAGTCACTCAGTCGTGTCCGACTCTTAGTGACCCCATGGACTGCAGCCGACCAGGCTCCTCCACCCATGGGATTTTCCAGGCAAGAGTACTGGAGTGGGTTGCCATTGCCTTCTCCCGACCTCATAAAATGCTAAATTAACTTTAATAACATTATCATTTAAAATATGCAAAATCTATTTACCTGATTTGACATAAGTGTGGAAACGCAGTTATAAAATGCATCCAGTTTCTCAGGTTTAATGCCTTCTAGTGCCTCCTTCTTGGTAAAGAGATTTATAACCTTTGGATACCAAATGTTCATTATCTTCTCTTCTGCCTTTCTAGCTTGTATTGATAAATCATTTCTTAGTGATTCACAATCAATTGGGCCTTTACCTCTATTTATGAGAAAAAAAATGATTTAAAGCAAACAAACTGGTCATGATACAAAATAAGTGAAGCAAGTAAGATAAACTAAGAAAAATTTTTAATGTAAAAACTTCTAAATATTTATCAGTTATAAAAATTATACAGTCAAAAATATAAAGACTCAAGCAGAAGACATTCAAATTTTAAATGTTAATTAATTAATAAATATGGGAATTTACCTAATTCCAGTTAAGTCTAGCAAAACCGTATTGGCAAATGTTGTATAACCAAGGTCCAGTAATATTTTCATGGTTGGATGAACAATGTGCAAATTAGCTAATATTTGGTTTCTTGTCTGCAGGTAGTTAGAATGCCAAGGCTTAGAATAATCCAGGCCTCTGGAAAAGCAAAACACTGTATCAAACAAGATTCAAATGACACATTCTAAATTTTAGTAAGTAATATTTATGGCATAGAATTAGTATCAAAGTGAGAAGACCAGGGATTGAGAAGAGAGAAATGTGGTCAGCAATGGGAAACTTAGTAGATAGGCATGTAACAAAAATACATCAAGATCTTGAGAGATCATTGTCTTCAGAGAGAATAAAGAGATCATTAGTGCACAAGGAAGGCTGATGGGCCATGCATGAGTTCCTTAACTTCCACTGTACTCTGACTCAGTCACCCTACATAAACAAACTTGGTCCTTAGGATTAGGGAGAAGAGATGGAGAAATCTGTCTGGCATACACCAAAGCTTACTTATGAAAGACCAAATTGAGTTATACATCTATAAAGGTTCTCATAAGTGTATAATCAACAACTAGGTAAGTCCAATGAAGAGGATACATTTAGGGGAGGGAAAAAAAAACAGTATTACAATTCTTTTACATGTTTTGAAAACACTTTTGAGCTTCATAATTTTAGCCTTGAATGTAAGATCTATCAGTTTATTTTCAGTCTGTTATCAAAAACTAGATGCAGTACTGTTTTTTAAAAGATTTACTCACACAGGGGATTCAGGTAAAGGGCCACCTTCGTCTTCAAGCCAATTTATATCAGGTCTCACGAGAACACTTCTCACTAAAAAAAAAGAAAAAGAGTATTTTATAGATAGATAAATACTTCTTGAAAATCTTTGCAAGACCTACTGAAATCAAAGTTTCAACTTTTGAAAATGAGTAGTATAGTTTAATATACATCAAAATGAGTATAAGAAAAAAGTCCCTTATTTGAAACAAAATTAAGCTTTTTGTACTATTTTGGCCCTACTTTGAAAGTGAATTTAAATATAGTAAAGCTTGAATAAGTCCTCAACTATTTTCACTGTATCTATACCAAAGTCACTGGCATAATAACTTAAAAAATTAATCCAATTAAAATTTTCAAAGGTTATTTCTCTAATAAATCTCCCCAAACACACTAATACTTTCTTACAGTCCTATAAGTAGCATAACTACAACCATAAAGACAAAGTAAAAAGTTAAAAAACTATTAATTAATAAGCACATTAAAAATCACAAAAGTGCCCTTAAAACCGGTGCCCATGAATTACAAAGATTTGATTATAGGCTCAAAATTAAAACTCTAAAAATACATTCAGCTAAACATATAATGTTTATTATTCACATTTCTGCTTTTGATTGGGATAGGCAGGGGAACAAGTAAGCTTGGTGTGTGTTAAATGCTACTTACCCAAATATCTCTTCATGCTTTTTTCAAAATCACGTGACACCTCATTTATGAGACTTTGAACAAGTTCTTCTCGTTCCTTCCCTTCCTTCAAAGACTCAGGTACCAACATTAACATGTGATCCAGCCATTCCTGCTGAATAGGTACTATTGGACTACTCTCTACACATTGCTTCAAATAAATATAGTTGAACTGAGAATATAATAAGAAAAAATAAATATTCTAAATGGTGTACCCTCTCAATGATATATGTGCGAATGCAGCACTTTGGAATAAAAATATTATGAAAAATAACATGTTTTTAAAATAAAAATATTTCACCCCAAAGTACAACCTACAAAGAAGCTATTTTATATATTTATTTATGATGAGTTCTCTCCAAACTAATGTTTTTAGTATACTCTTCACTTTTCAAGGCAAAACAAATATCCTTTGCTAACTTACTATTCCTTCATTTAACAAATATTCATTAATTCAACAAATATAAAGGTATTGTTCCAAATATTCAGGATATAATAGTAAACAAAGCCCCAATCTCTTGGAGATAGTATTCTGGTACCACAGCATCATAATATAATTTCATA
Organism: Oryx dammah; assembly: GCF_014754425.2. Taxonomy (NCBI): domain Eukaryota; kingdom Metazoa; phylum Chordata; class Mammalia; order Artiodactyla; family Bovidae; genus Oryx; species Oryx dammah. The sequence continues at coordinate 16,765,212 of NW_024070193.1, forward strand.
AATTCTCCCATAACAAAGAGTAGTCTGACAAAAATAGACATAAACAAATGGAAAGATAGTACTTCAGATTGGTAAAGATGTTTTAACATCACAAAAATTTTACTTTGTTCCCCAATTTAATGCAGTACCAATAAAAGTATCTACACACATTTTTAAGGAACTGGACAAGTTGAGCTTAAAGTTCAAGTAGAAAAATAAACATGTGAGAATAGCCAAGAAATCCCTGAGAAAGAAAATTTACAAAGAAGAACTTGTCTTAGGAGACATTAAAACATACTATAAAGTCTCCCTAATGAGAATAGTGTGATATAGGTACATGAATAGACCACTGGAAAAAAAAAAAAAAGTCCAGAAATAGATACAACACATAGGAAAATGTAGCATATAATAAATGTAGCACCCAAAACCACTGAAGCAAAGATGATTTTAATAAATACTTCTGGAAAAACTGGTCAGCCATTTGGAAAAATATTAATTTAACAGATATCTTCCAACATACAGAAGAATGAATTCCACATAGGTTAGGAAATAACTGAAACAATAAAACTCTACAAGGCCTAGAAAAAATTGATAAAATTCTTCTACATTTCAGTGTAGGGGAAAACTTCATAACTATGATTCAAATTCCAGGTATAGAAAAGAAAAAAAATAATTAACAAATTCTGACTGCATAAAATTAAAATGCTTTCATGGCAAAACCCCATCATAATAAAAGAGGTCAAAAGATAGCTGACAGTCTGGGAGAAAATATATCTCAAATAAAATGGAAAGAATGCTTAAAACATATATATGGAATTTAGAAAGATGGCAATGATGACCCTGTATGCAGGACAGCAAAAAAGACACAGATGTGTATAGCGGACTTTTGGACTCAGTGGGAGAGGGAGAGGGTGAGATGATTTGGGAGAATGGCATTGAAACATGTATAATATCATGTAAGAATCGAATTGCCAGTCTATGTCCGATGCAGGATATGGCACGCTTGGGGCTGGTACGCGGGGATGACCCAGAGAGATGTTGTGGGGAGGGGGGTGGGGGTGGGGTTCATGTTTGGGAACGCATGTACACCCGTGGTGGATTCATGTCAATGTATGCCAAAACCAATACAGAATTGTAAAGTAAAAATAAATAAATAAATAAATAAAAAGAAATTATCATTGGAAAAAAATAATTTAGGAGCTGAGTAAAAGTTGAGGACATTATGCTAAATGAAATAAGCCAATGACAAAAAATACCTTATGATTTCATTTATACGAGGTATTTAGTGTAGTCAAATACGTAAAACAAAAAATAGAATGATACTTGGAAGGGACTAGGGGGAGAAGGAAATGGGGAGTGTTTAATGAGTGTAGAGTTTCAGTTTTGCAAGATGAAAATATTCTGGAGATTGGTTGCACAACAATGTGAAAATACTTAATACCACTGAACAATATACTTTAAAATAGTTAAGATGGTAAATTTTATGTTATGTGTGTTTTATTACAATTTGTTAAAGTTTTAAATAAAAGTTAGGGTAAAATACATAGAAAATGAACAGGAGATATGAACCACAATTTCACAAAAATATTAACGAAAATGGCTCTTAACCATATGAAAAGGTGTTTGATCTTCATAATTAGAGAAAGCAAATTTAAACTACATTGAGATACCATTTGTCACCTTTCAGACTGACAAAAAATAAAAAATATGACCCCTATATTCTGTGGTAAGACTATGGTGAATCAAGCACTCTCACAAGCTGCAAGTAGGAACACAAACTGGTACAAACCTTCTTGAGAGAAATTTTGCAGTTTCTAACTAAACTACAGATTGATCCAGAAGTCCCACTTCTAGAAATTGAAAATACACCTCCAACAATATGAAAACACACTTACACAAGGTTATTCATTGCAACAGAATGCTAGAAATATTTGAGAGCAGCTGAATAAATAACACACTGGTGTGTTCTGTGCAGCAATTAAAATGAGTGAGGAAATCAAGTCAGCACATCTTAAGTCTTAAACTTACACAATGTTAAGTGTCCATTACATCTCAATAAAGCTGGGAGAAAATGTAGATCTCTATAAATGTATACGGGGGGATTTCTGGGGTGTACTGTGAAGTTACAATGCAAAAGAATATAGTATGATGCATTTTGTGTAAGACAAAAAGGAAAATAAGAACATTTATCTATTTCTTCATGAAATATTAAACACAGAAAGGATAAACCAGAAATCAACATCATCAGTTATTTTAAAGGGAGTAGGTTGTAACAGAGAGAAAGTACTGGGGGGAGGAACAGGGTAGAAGGATGAAGGATGCGTCTTTGAGTATAGATTTGGATGCAGTTCTGACTTTAAAATATGCTATTGTTTCACACGCTCAAAAACATGAATGAAGAAAATTAGTAAGGACGAGAGGCAAAAGCCAAAATGAAAAAGAAAGAAACAAATAAACCTAAATGGATTTCAAATTAAAAACATAGCCACATTGAAAGGAATATAGAACTAACCAAACTAATTTTTGAACACAGTATTTTGATATACGCCTTCAAGCTAAGTACATAAAACTATAGACAAATACTGAACTACAGTGAGTAGATTTCTCATGTGAGTTAGCAATTTAAAAACTGTTTACCTGTGTTATAGAACTTAGTAAAATAAGTAAATATATTATGGTTCATAAAATTCATGTTTCTGAATGTGAGAAAAGGGAGTAACAAACATGCAAAGAGGGAAGGCTAGAACTCTGTGGTTTTGAATTGGAATAGGAGGCATCAGCATAAACTCAAGGCTTTCAAGATAAACAGATGACAGAGGGAAGGATGCATAGGTAGATAGGTAGATAAATAATTTCCTGGCTTTTTCTGTTGAAGGAACCAAGAAGCAACTACATCTCAGTTACATAGTTTACACTTATGCCCCAATTTCTAAATACCATTCTCTACTAAAAAAGATCCAAGAATCCTTGGAGAAATGATGATTTCAGGATTAGAACAGGAAAAGTACCGTATAAGGCTGGAACATCTTATTGTGTTGATGGGATAAGCTAAAAAGAACATAAGAGGCAACTTGATGTGCTCTCAGTGGCCAAATTTGGGGCAGCTGAACATCAAAATAGACCACAATAACAACATATTAAATTCAATAGCTAAAATAAGACTCCATAGCCCCACATGCTAAGTTGCTTCAGTTGTGTCCAACTCTTTTTGACCCTTTGGACTGTAGCCCACAAGGCTCCTCTATCCAGGGAATTCTCCAGGCAAGAATGCTGGAGTGGGTAGTCATTCCCTTCTCCAGGAGTTCTTCCTGGCCCAGGTACTGAACCCACGTCTCTTACATCCCCTGCATTAGCAGGCAGGTTCTTTAGTATTAGCTCCACCTGGGAAACCCATAGCCCATATACTGATACATAAATGAATGAGTGAAGAAAGAAAAAAGACCAGGTTCTTCCTTAATACAAAATTCCAACTAAAAAACATACAAAGAATGGTAAGAAAATTACTATCTGGCAACCACCATAGTAATCATTGTTGCAGACAAGAATGTTACTATTATGAGAACAAGTGAATATATAGGAGAATACTTTGTACTCTTTACAATTTTTTATGTCTGAAATTATTTCAAAATAATAAGTTTTTAAGGAATGGCCTGGTTGGACATTTTTTCATCTAATTTAAAGGATTTTTCAATTAGTTGCTTGCTCAAAAATTTTTCTAGAGGGTTATTTCTATGTCTATTCCACTAATACACTGCTTGATCTTAAAAGTCTTGTGGTGGTCCCCAATCTCTTATCAGACTGACTCTGTCTAGTTGTGAACCTGATCTTCTCCTCACTCTTACTCTTTCTTCTTTCCCTAGGTGACTTCACCTAGTCTCATCACCATAAATATAAACTGTGTATGTTGATGTGTTCTACATCTTTATCTCTAGAACTCACTTCTTTCTGAAATATTCAGCATAGCCAAAAGACATCCCTTGATCTCCTAGTTTCTAATCAGATAGAAAACAGATCAGAAACTCAGTTTTCTGATCTGAGTCTCAGTCATCCCAATAAACAGCACCAATTACCCCATTATATATATATATATTTTTTTTTTTTTTGATGCTTACAACTGGAATATACATTCTTGCTTCAGCAAAGAGATATCTGATTTTTCTAAGTGAAACTACGTGCTTCAAAGTCTCTTTTGAAAACTTCCTACTTTAGGCCCCCACTGTAGTCTCTTCATACTTCTGTCACAATACCTGTTGTATTTAATTGAACATAATTATTTATATTTTTTAATTCAACAAGCATTTATTGAGTATCCACTATTGGTACTCAATAACATAGTTGTTAAAGACACAAAGATGTTCAAACAGAAGCAATTCCTAGCCTCAAAACTAGAAAATAGATCACTGTAATACATAAAAAGATCAAGGGAATACCTAAAACAATGTGCTAAGTAAAATAACAAAAATAAGCAGTGTATTAACATAATAGGAGCAAATAAGAAGCCATCTATCCAAACCCATTGGAATAGGGTAGACTTCCTGGGGATGATAACTGAGTTGAAGTAGATACAGCTGGGTAAAAAGAAGCATGGATGGTGAGAGGATGTGCCAGGCAAAAGCAGTGTGGTGAGAAATGATATATTTCCTCAAGGATGAATAAGCCAGTCCATGTTGGTGAAGCATAAGATATGATAGAGAGAGTGGCAAGAGGAGAGGCAAGAGAGTAGGTAGGAGTCGCATTACAGAAAGCTTTGCATGCACATTAAGATTTAATTCTATAGGTTATGGGAAGCCACTGATGGCTGCTACAGTCAGGGCAAAAGATGAAGGCCCAATCTAAGGCTAGGGCAAAAAGAGGACTAATTGGAAAAATATTCATAGCATTCAGGGACTAACTATATGGCAGGTGGGCAGTGCGAAAGGGGGAAAAAGAAGTTAAGACACTGGTGCTTCAATCATGAGTGACTGGATAAATAGTGATAATTAGAATAAAGAATAAAGAGGAATAGAAGTCTTACAGAAGAAACTGGTAAGTTCATTTTTTCCTGACATGTTGAATTTGAGGTATTTGTGCATCAAAATCTATGGGAGTCATCAAAATATGAAAGGTACTTGAAACAAGAAGAGAATCATCCAGGAAGAGTCAAGGAAAACTAGCAAGCCACAGTCAAACAAGGAAGAGAAACCCATGAAGATGACAGGGAAACATTTAAAGAAACAGAAAAATAAGTATAAGGGCATTTAAAAGAAATGAATATTCAGCAGTGTCAAAAGTCAGCTAGAATTGTCATTATTTCTTTTTTAGCCATTCTAATGGGTACGTAGTGATTAACTTGTCATAATTTTAATTTACATTTCCCTAATAGTTAATGATATTGAGCATCTGGTGTGCTTATTTGCCATCCATATATCCTCTTTGGTAAAATGTCTATCCATGTCTTTTACTCATTTTCTAACTGGATTATTTTTATACTATTGAGTTTTGAGAGTTCTTAAATATTTTAAATTCAAATCCTTTGTTGGATATGTGATTTGTCAAAAAGTTATTGCAGTATGTAGCATGTTTTTTCATCTTCTTAACAGTCTTTCACATTGAATAGTTTTTCATTTTGATGACATATATTGTTATTGTTTTAGTCACTAAGTCACGTTCGACTCTGCAACCCCATGGATTATAGGCCGCCAGGTTCCTCTGTCCATGGAATTCTCCAGGCAAGAATACTGGAGTGGGTTGCCATTTTCTTCTCCATGATGACATATAATTTAGTGGTTTTTCCATGGATTGTGCTATTTAAAAGGTATAGTTGATTTACAATATATATTAATTTCAGATGTACCACATAATGATTAAAAATTTTTATAGATTATACTCCATTTAAAGTTTTTATAAAATATTAGCAATATTCCCTGTGTGGTACAATGTATCCTTATAGCTTTTTTATATACAGTAGTTTGTACCTCTTAATCCTCTACCCCCGTCTTGCTCCTCCTCCCTTTCCTCTCCCCACTGGCAACCACGAGTTCTTTCTCTATATCTGTGAGTCTGTTTCTGTTTTGTTGTGTTCCTTCGTTTATTTTTTTAGATTCCACATATAAGTGAAAGTATACAATATTTATCTTTCTCTGCTTGACTCATTTCACTTGGTGATGTAAATAGAAATTTTTCATTCTTTTACATGGCTATCGTAAATAATACTATTGTGAACATTAGAGTGCATTTATCTTTTTGACTTAGTGTTTTTGTTTTCTTAGGGTGTATACCCAGAATTGCTGGGTCATATGGTAGTTCTATTTTTCAGTTTTTTGAAGAACCGCCACAGTTTCCCATAGTGGCCACACAAATTTATGTTCCCACCAGCAGTGTACAAATGTTCCCTTTTCTCTACATCCTCACCAACGTTGGTTGTTTGTGGTCTTTTTAATGACTGCCATTCTGACAGGTATGATGTGATATCTCATTGTGGTTTTCATTTATATTTCTCTGATGAATGAATAATGAACAAATATTGAGCATATTATCATGTGCCTATTGGCCATCTGTCTGTCTTCTTTGAAAAAACGTCTACTCAGGTCTTCTGCCCATTATAAATCAGGTCTTTAAAAATATTTATCTATTTGGTGGCATCAGGTCTTAGCTGTCGCATGCGGGCTTAGTTGCCCCACTGCATGTGAGATCTTAGTTCTCGGCCCAGAGATTGAACTCGTGTTCCCTGCATTGGAAAGCAGATTCTTAACCACTGGACCAGCAGGGAAGTCCCAGGCTGTTTATTTTTTTGATATTGAGTTGTATGAGCTGTTTATATGCATTATCAGTCACATAATTTGCAAAATATTTTCTCCCATTCAGTAGGAATGTTTTCATTTTGTTGATGGTTTTGCTGTGCAAAAGTTTTTAAGTTTAATTAGGACCTATTTGTTTATTTTTGCTTTTGCTTTCTTCGCCTTAAGAGACAGATCCTAAAAAATATTGCTGTTATTTATATTAATGAGTGTTCTGCCTATATTATCTTCTAGGAGTTTTATGGTTTCCAGTCTTACATTTAGGTCCTTAATATGAACTGAGCTTTTGATGTCATGTCTAAGAATTCTCTGCCTACTCCTAGAGATTCTTCTAAAAGATTTTTTAATAGTTTTGTTTTACATTTAAATCTATGATCAATTTTTAGTTAATTTTTGTTCAAGGTGCAAAGTTTAGGCTGAGGTTTGAAGGTTTTTGTTGTTTATTTCTTTCATTGTTTTCTTTTTTAATGAGGTTCCAATTGCTCCCCTCCGTTTGTTGAAAAAATTATCCTTTTTCCATTGAACTGATTTTTTGCACTTCTGTCAGAAACAACTGTTGATAGCTGTGTGGGTCTATTTCTGAGTCATCTATTCTGTTACATTGATAACAAGTATTCAATTATGTAAAAATAAAAGGTTTTAAAAAGTTACCTGAAAAAAAAAATTAAAAAATAAATAAATAAATAAAAAGTTACCTGGAGGTCTAGGGAGAGAAATATTGGAAAAACATCCTTTTGGTTTGGCAACTAGTGGTCATTAGTGAAATTAGTGATGAAGTGGTGAAGTTCCTAGAAGCCAGGTTGCCAAGAGCAGTGGCTTTAAGAATGAATGATTATTTTATACCCAGCTACCTACTTTGGATTGTAAGACTTGGCAAAACTGTAGATGAAAAAATGAGGATGTTAAACACATACACCCAAAAATAACTTGCCATTCACCCAGCCTCACATTAAATATTTATAAATGTTTTGGAGTTGTTTTTACTAGGGTTCTTACACCTAGTAAAGGGAAAAATCCACAACCAAAGTCTCTAGAAAAGTTGGGAGGCAGAGGGAGGAGAGGAACACTTTAAAAGACAGAAAAACTTGAAATAGCTAAAATGAGGTTCTTCCAAAGATAAGCGGTCGGTAGGAAGGTACCCTTAGTCCTCTATCCTGAGAGGGAAATTTAAGGGATTTAGAAAGCCTGTAGCCCCATTTGGGAATATGCTTCATATATTTCTCTTTTGTGTAACCAGCTCCATAACTTTCCATATCCTTTACTGCTAAATAAATTTTACATGTTATCATCTTTCCAACAAGCACGTCACGGTTCCACTTTTGTCACCCATGCACTCAGTGTCTTTTTTTTTATTTTAATTTCTATCATCTAGCATGTGAGTAGCGCACAACAGATTCTAAATAAGCAGTCATCATTACATCAATATCAGCATGATAAAAATGGAAATGCATTTCCTTTATAACTACCACTTTGAATATTTTTTTCTTTGGGATAAGAACAAAAAAATATTTACGATTAATCCTCAAACAATGAATGGCAACAAGAATGTAACTTGTAAAACCTGCATTGTCATCATGACATGCTTGTTCCGTTAGGCAAAGGAAATAATCTGCTTCTAAAATTCTTCTCTAGGATGGAATATAGCAGGTGGTCTTAGAAGGAACTACTCTGTAACAGTTTGAACGTTTTCAAAACAAGAAATATAAAAAATTCAACTCACTCCTTTCTTTTTAATTTCACTGGTCATCTGTCAAAAGCAAACAAATAAGATATAATTAAATCAAGAAAGTTTTTAAGTAATTTTACTATTTTTAATAAAAACAGTTTTAAATATATGCATTATTATTTAAAAATACTATTTATATTGACATTGACTTAAAACAATAGTTAAAATAGTATATCATTAACAGTTTTTAAAGAGAAAATATAAACCTACAGTTGGAGGATAATCTGGCTCTGGTGATGAAGATGTTCTTTTACCCAGTGTTCTGTCTAAATTCCTTTTGGCTCCTTCAATTCTGAAATTTACAGTTAGAAAAATGTATGACTCTCTTGAATATAATATTAAGATACATTAAAACATTATTATTTGATTATTTTTTCAATTATACTTAAGAGATATTCAAGGGTTCTTTATCTTAATTTTCTATAAAAAATAAATCTCAATTACCATTATCAATGAGTCTTTAATTTTCATATTATTCATGTGTAATTGAAAAGGAGACTATAAATAATAGCCCCTAATTTTCAATTATAACATCACAATTTTTAAGTTAATCTGATATGGGCCCTTATATGTATTATCTCCATTCAAACATCACCTTGTCAGAGATTTCCCTTACCCTTACTAAGTAGCACGTCCTTCGCTATCCATCCACGTTATCCTCACTTTCCTTGCTTCATACTACTTGGCACCATTTGACATATTATGTGTTGTAAACCATTTTATTCATTGCCTTATCCTTGATACCCAGAAGAGTATCTGGCACATAATCAGTCAGTTCAGTCACTCAATTGTGTCCGACTCTTTGTGATTCCATGGACTGCAGCACGCCAGGCCTCCCTGTCCCATCACCAACTCCTGGAGTTTACTCAAACTCATGTCCACTGAGTCGGTGATGCCATCCAACTATCTCACCCTTTGTCATCCCCTTCTCCCCTCGCCTTCAATCTTTCCCAGCATCAGGGTCTTTTCAAATGAGTCAGTTCTTTGCATCAGGTGGTCAAAGTATTGGAGTTTCAGCTTCAGCATCAGTCCTTTCAATGAATATTCAGGACTGATTTCCTTTAGATTTGACTGGTTGGATCTCCTTGCAGTCCAAGGGACTCTCAAGAGTCTTCTCCAACACCACAGTTCAAAAGCATCAATTCTTCGGCGCTCAGCTTTCTTCACAGTCCAACTGTCACATCCATACATGACCACTGGAAAAACCTTGGCTTTGACTAGACAGACCTTTGTTGGCAAAGTAATGTCTCTGCTTTTGAATATGCTGTCTAGGTTAGTCATAACTTTTCTTCCAAGGAGCAAGCGTCTTTTAATTTCATGGCTGCAATCACCATCTGCAGTGATTTTGGAGCCTAAAAAAATAGTCTGTCACTGTTTTCCCACCTATTTGCCATGAAGTGATGGGACTGGATGCCATGATCTTAGTTTTCTGAATGTTGAGCTTTAAGCCAACTTTTTCTCTCTCCTCTTTCAGTTTCACCAAGAGGCTCTTTAGTTCTTCCTTGAATTCTGCCATAAGGGTGGTGTCATCTGCATATCTGAGATTATTGATATTTCTCCTGGCAATCTTGATTCCAGCTTGTGCTTCATCCAGCCCACTGTTTTTCATGATGTACTCTGCATATGTTAAATAAGCAGGGTGACAATATACAGCCTTGACATACTCCTTTCCCTATTTGGAACCAGTCTGTTGTTTCATTGTCCAGTTCTAACTGTTGCTTTCTGACCTGCATACAGATTCCTCAGGAGGCAGTGTATTCCCATCTCTTGGTATTCCCATCGCTTGGTGTTCCCATCTCTTGGTATTCCCATCTCTTGGTATTCCCATCTCTTGAAGAATTTTCCAGTTTGTTGTGATCCACAGAGTCAAAGGCTTTGGTAGAGTCAATAAAGCAGAAATAGATGTTTTTCTGGAACTCTCTTGGTTTTTCAATGACTCAGCGGATGTTGGCAATTTGATCTCTGATACCTCTGCTTTTTCTAAGTCCAGCTTGACTATCTGGAAGCTCATGGTTCATGTACTGCTGAAGCCTGGCTTGGAGAATTTTGAGCATTACTTTGATAGCATGTGAGGTGAGTGCAATTGTGCAGTAGTTTGAACATTCTTCGGCATTGCCTTTCTTTTGGATTGGAATGAAAACTGACTTTTTTCAGTCCGATGGCCACTGCTGAGTTTTCCAAATTTGCTGGTATATTGAGTGCAACACTTTCGCAGCATCATCTTTCAGGATTTGAAATAGCTCAACTGGAATTCCATCACCTCCACTAGCTTTGTTTCGAGTGATGCCTTCCAAGGCCCACTTGATTTCACATTCCAGGATGTCTGGTTCTAACTGAGTGATCATACCACAGTGATTATCTGGGTCATGAAGATCTTTTTTATATAGTTCTTCTGTGTAGTCTTACCACCTCTTCTTAATGTCTTCCGCTTCTGTTAGGTCCATACCATTTCTGTCCTTCATTGTGCCCATCTTTACATGGAACAGTCCTTTTGTATCTCTAATTTTCTTGAAGAGAGTTCTAGTCTTTCCCATTCTATTGTTTTCCTCTATTTCTTTGCACTGATCACTGAGGAAGGCTTTCTTATCTCTCCTTGCTATTCTTTGGAACTCTGCATTCAAATGGGTATATCTTTCCTTTTCTCCTTTGCCTTTTGCTTCTCTTCTTTTCACAGCTATTTGTAAGGCCTCCTCAGACAGCCATTTTGCTTTTTTGCATTTCTTTTTCTTGGGGATGGTCTTGATCCCTGGCACATAAATAGGTGCTCAATAAACAGTTTTGAATGTAACAATTTATTATCCATAAAATATAACTTCTTTAAATGAAATTATATTATCATATAATCCATTCATCTGTCACCAAATAAATACTTACTGAATGTTTATATATGCAAGATATCCTACTAGGCTTTATTAAAATATTGCAGTGAGAAATTTCAAGGAATTTATAAATTTAAGGGTGGGAGGATTAGATCAGGACACCACATAAAAAGTATGGGCAGGGGGGAAGTATGAGACACTGATGGTTCAGAGGAGGGACAAGTTCACTCTACCAGAAGGCATCTATGAGGGCTATGTGAACAAGTTAGCATTTGCTATTAGCTTGAAATGAAGAAGAGGATCATAGGTGATGCAGTTTTCTTGGGCAGATAGATCTGAACAGACATAGACCCTAAGAAACAGGGAGACAAGACATCAATTAAAGGCAAAAACTGAGAATAAGTTGTCCAATCTGCCCAGAAGTTATGGAACAGATGGAAATAAGTTTGCAGAAGCAGATTGGAATATCTAGCTAAGAGTATCAAATAGCAAGCTTTTTAATTTAGTAGACAATGGGGAGTTACTGAGATTTTTTTTTAAAGCATCAGAACATATTTAGGAAAACAAATTTACCAGTTTATAAAGGCTAATTACACTAGAAGAGAGGGCCAAAGCAGAAAGCATACAAGGAAAAGAAGAGACCCAAGAAAGAAGACTGGAGGATGCCAAGCATGACAGGAATGATGAAGAACAATTGAAGGAGGCAAAGCAGTCATGGTCAGAGGCGAAAGGAGATCTGGAAACTGAAGGAAAGGATGACCACCAGAACCACATCAGCCCAAACTAGTAAACGCCATAGACAAATATCTGTTCTGCTCACTGCTCTATCCATACCACTTAGTGTCCATCAAGGTCAATAAATACCTATAGAACAGATGACCAGAATAGTGGATTTGGGAAAGATTCTGCATGTCTAGTTCAGTACCTTATTTGCTGTGTGAATACTCTCAAAAATATCAAACTGTACCCCAGGATGACTGAGGGGAGATGATACTCATCATTTTCTGAGGTAGCCCAACTTATTGCCATATTCTCAGAAACAAATTTCTTATATTGAGCTATATGCTTTTAACTTCTATACTCAGGAGCTATATATACAAAAAACAAAATCACATTCCTCTTCTATATTACCCCTTCAAAACTTAGTGATATCTATTCAGTTCCTTTGACCATTCCTGTCAATAAGTTACCATTTATGATGACTTTATCACATCCTAGCCATTGGCTTCATTCACTATGCTAAAGCCATTAACTGTGTGGATCACAACTAACCGTGGAAAATTCATAGAGCTGGGAATACCAGACCACCTTACCTGCCTCCTGAGAAACCTGTATACAGTTCAAGAAGCAACAGTTAGAACCAGACATGGAACAAAGGACTGGGAAACGAGTTCAGAACTGGGAAAGGAGTACATCAAGGCTGTATATCGTCACCCTAATTATTTAACTTATATACAGAGTATATCGTGTGATATGCCAGGCTGGATAAATCACAAGCTGGAACCAAGACTTCTGGGAGAAATATCAACAACCTCAGATACGCAGATGATACTACTCTTATGGCAGAAAGTGAAGAGGAACTAAAGAGCCTCATGAGGGTGAAAGAGGTGAGTGAAAAAGATGGCTTAAAACTCAACACATTAAGAAAACTAATATCATGGCATCCAGTCCCATCACTTCATGGCAAATAGATGGGGAAAAAGTACAAACCATGGCAGATTTCATTTTCTTGGGCTCCAAAATCACTGCAGACAGTGACTGCAGCCATGAAATTAAAAGATACTTGCTCCTTGGAAGAAAAGCTATGACAAACCTAGACAGCATATTAAAAAGCAGAGGCATCACTTTGCCGACAGAGGTCTGTATAGTCAAAGCTATGGTTTTTCCAGTGGTCGTGTACGGATGTGACAGTTGGACCATAAAGAAGACTGTGTGCTGAAGGACTGATGCTTTCAAATTGCGGTGCTGGAGAAGACTCCTGAGAGTTCCCTGGATAGAAAGGAGATCAAACCAGTCAATCCTAAATGCAATCAACCCTGATTATTCACTGGAAGGGCTGATGCTGAAGCTGAACCTCCAATACTTTGGCCACCTGATGTGAAGAGCCAACTCACTGGAAAAGACTCTGATGCTGAGAAAGATTGAAGGCAAAAAGAGAAGAGGGTGGCAGAGGATGAGATGGTTAGATAGCATCACCGACTCATGAACTTGAGCAAACTCAGAGACAGTGAAGGACAGGGAAGCCTGGCATGCTGCAGTCCATGGGGCCGCAAAAAGTCGGACACAACCTAGCGACTGAACAACAACAGGCCCTGACTTCAGATCTTTATAAGAGTGGATCTCATTTAACTCTCACAGAAACCCTACAAGACAACCACTATATTCCCATCTTACAGATAGGAAGAATAAGATAAGTAAAGTTACCTGAGAGCTTATTACATTGCTAATAAGCTGCAGAGATGGAATATGAATTCAGGCCTGTCTAATGCCAGAGTCTATACTCTTCCCCATTAAACAAGTCAGTTTTCTTCAAATTAGGCAGTTTCTAGACTTCTCACTCTCCTCATTAGCTATAATGGTTTATCAATGTCCCTCTTAAAATATAAGCCAAGAATTCCAGATGTTGCTTGATCAGTGCAGAGTGAAAATTTTTCTCTTCCACATTCTAGACATTCTTCATTTATTAAAACAGTATAAAACTGAATTAGATTTCTTGAGTAGCTTTATTTCCCTGTTAAGTTTTATGAAGCCTGACTAAATTAAATTCCAAAGGCTTTCTCACATGGAGTAGAAAACATACTTGGAATATCCTTCTTCCTATTTTCTTTGTTAATTGTCAAGGCCCAGGCCAGACATCCCTTTATCTGTCACTATCTCCCTGAGCAGCCTTGCTCTCAGTAATCAATACTTTCAAGGACTTTGCCTTATCCTTATCTAGTTGGCACTAGCTACCTTGTACTGTAACAATCCCAACATAAATATGTCTAACTTCCTTGAGCTCTTTATATATAAATATCACTCTTTAATATAGCAATAATTTTCTGGAGTGTGTTTTCTCCTTCTGCTATAAATAATCAATTTTAAAAAAAGAGCTGAGAAGAATATAAGAAGGAGCCTTTTCACTCCCTGTTTTTCCTTTTTGTGTTAACAATCAAAAGCAGATAAACAAAACTGGATAATTTCAAAGGACTGTGTGAGAGACTACATGTGGTAAAGAAGAGAAAGGTTGGTCTGAATCAAGAGGTAGGCAGTGGCCAAGGAAGAAGTGGCTCATCCCTGGAAATCTGGAAAGCTACAGAATAATTTTCTATCTTAGCTCAGTCAAGTGTTCCCAGGACCTGCTCCCAGCAGGGGGCCCAGTTCTGCCCAGGACTCTTTATATCCCACTTTATTCCTAGAACTCTATCTACAGACCTCACCTGATTCTACTCTTCCCCAGGTCCCTGATACTCTAGTGGCACTGACAATTTGTCAGTTCCTAAAACACACTGAAAGCATTCCCATTTCAGGTCTTTGCTGGAGTGGTGTTCCCATGTTTATTTAAATGACAAGCTTCTTACTCTTTAAATCTCTAAATATCATGTCCACAAGACTTACCTGCAATGTTCCTAGAAACACTTTCTCTATCCCACTGCTTTATTTCTTCACAGTATCTATCACCATCTAAAGGATTAATATAATCTTTTTATTTTTTATTTTTATTATGTTTACTATCTGCCTCCTCCTACCAGAATATAAGCTTCTGAAAAGACTACAGTCCTTTATGTTGTGTTCTCTATGGTCTTTCTAGTAACAAGCACAGTGTCTGTGAATCACTAGATACTTAATATCTTAAACAGATGTAAGAGAAATATGCATTATAGAAAGGGTTAAAGCTGCACAAAAGGGATTAGGATAAGGATTTCCAGAGAAAGTGATTCAAAACCTAAGCCTTGAATAAACAGTATAAGTATTCAGGCAGAAAAATAATCTCCAGTGAATAAAATGTGAGGAAGCAACTGTGAAATTCCTTTTTCATTAAATGTAAAAAATATAATATATTCATGGAACTTCAAGTAGTTCAACATGACACTCTTGAGATTATGAAAGGTTCTGGAGCAAGAACAACATGTAACTCCTAAGGAACTCCTTTTTCCTCTAGTCTAAGTCTACTGAAACATTGATCAGAGTCTTAGAAATGAAAGGGGTAAAAGGTATCTAACAATATCTATACTACCATTAATATACTTTATACATTTGGATTTAAATATGATTAGAAGATTGACTGACTAATAAAAGTATAATTCTAAAGAAGTTATATGATTAATGGCGGTGGTGGTTTAGTTGCTAAGTTGTGTTCAACTTTTGTACCATCGACGGTAGCCCACTCTTGCACCATGGACTGTAACCTACCGGCTCCTCTGTCCATGGGATTTTCCTGGCAAGAATACTGGAGTGAGTTGCCACGCCCTCCTCCAGGGGCTCTTCCAGACCCAGGGATCAAACCCGACTCTTGTGTGTCTCCTGTGCTGCAGGCGGATTCTTTATCTGTTGAGCCATCAGGGAAGCCCCTAACTTATTTTAACTATCAACAAAATGATCATAACAATATAACAGAGAGAAGAATGTAGTCAGTTGTGAAAATATGTATAAAGGAGGCAGACCAAAAAGGGAAAGAGAATTCAGAAGGAGAAGCAGAAATCCACCAGAGAGAAATTCCCTGTTTTATAGTTCAGTGTTAAGTTCAAATCTGACAGGTGAGCTCAACGTCTTTTTCTTATTTATTCCCAGAGTCCAGCAGAGTCAGGTACCTAGGGAATTCCCAGTAAATGATGAATTGACTGAACCATCCTTATCACAGCCTTTGGTAGCTGGTGCCTACATTATTGGAGAAGGCAATGGCACCCCACTCCAGTACTCTTGCCTGGAAAACCCCATGGACAGAGGAGCCTGGTAGGCTGCAGTCCATGGGGTTGCTACAAGTCAGACACGACTGAGCGACTTCCCTTTCACTTTTCACTTTCACGCATTGGAGAAGTAAATGGCAACCCACTCCAGTGTTCTTGCCTGGAGAATCCCAGGGACGGAGGAGCCTGGTGGGCTGCCGTCTATGGGGTCGCACAGAGTCGGACACGACTGAAGCGACTTAGCAGCAGCAGCCTACATTATCCGTGTTTTTTTGTTAATTTGTTTTTTGTCTGCGCTGGGTCTTTGTTGCCATGCCCAGGCTTTCTCTAGTTGTGGCACGTGCGCTTCTCCTTGTGGTGGCTTCTCTTGTTAAAGAGAAGAGCTCGTGGGCTTCAGCAGTTTTGGTGAGTGGGCTTAGTACTTGTGGCACACGGGCCTAGTTGCTCTGCAACATGGGAAATCTTCCGAGACTAGGGATCAAACCCATGTCCCCTGCATTGGCAGGCGAATTCTCAACCACTGGAAGACTAGGGAAGTCCCTAAATTAGTTTTAATTTCCACTAAATTGGAGGGGAAAGGACAGGATGTTAGACTCTATTTTCTTCTGTATAGAAAAAAATTTTAAGTACAAGTAGTTTCAACATTTTTTACTAAGTGTTTGCTCAAGGGCAATGCTATTTGTAGAGGCCCAGTTACTTGCTTTTACTTTCAGGAACCAGTATGGTTATCATATATCATGAGGAGGAATAGTGTGGTGTTCAAAGTACGTGAACTCTAGGACTAGACTGTCTGGATCCAAATCCAAGTTGTGAGACCTTCGGGCAAGTTACTTCTCTGCACCTCGATTCACTCATCTACAAATAGCAGCAACAAGAGTACCCATCTTATAGGGCTGTTGTGAGAAGTATATGTAAAACAATAAAAACAATGCTTAGAATAAACATTGTAAGCACTGTATAACATTTATTCTTATTACTATTACTTTTTCAATTGTTTTCCTAATTGAATTTGAAGATGGTATTTTGCTCACGAACAACCGAAATAGTTAAGACGTTTTATGAGTGTGCACACACTGATTATTTCACTCAAATTCCAAACAAGGATTATTTACTAATATGCTACTTACACTAACTGATTAATTGTCTTCTGCTGCTCCTTGGATCTTCTATAACTCAGCAACTTACTTTGTGCTGGTGTGTCAACACCTATGTCTTCAGGGGGACGAACAATGGGAGGTAACTTCAAGTTCAGAGCCTCTTTTTCTGCTGCAATGGCAGCTTTGTTTGGATCTGACATCTTGGTCCCCTAAAGATTAAAATACTCTGTACTGTGAAGAGAAAAAGTCCATAAAGCCATTATTGTAAAAGCTAGTCTCAATACATTTATAACATATCTTACATATCAATATCAAAAGTTCTAGTTCTCTTCATATCTTCCTCCCAAGAATAGCAGTTGAGATAAATGCATAGGATTCCTGTTAGAGTCCTACCATTCACTGCTGTAAAGAAATGAAGCTGTCCCTTGCCTGTGAGTGAGGGCTTCCTCATGGATGAAATTATGGAACTGGATTAGATGCTCTCTAAATACCCTTACAGTTCTGAAATTTTGAGTTCAAATTTTCCCTCAAATGCAAATCACAGCAACACAATCCAGCTGTCGAGGCATAATCCCTTTCCCCCAAAAGCTGATACTTTACATCGTTAATATTTTTAAACATCTGTATTTTATCTTAGCTTTTCCACCTTCCTAGAAAGCAACACTATGATCAAGCAAAACATAGGCATACTAAATCCCTAAGACATCTGAAATGTCACATAAGTGCTGAACAATGAACTGTGATAGCAACTGCATTTGCCGCGGATGCCCACAAAACTCGGGGAATCGTGCCTCGAAAAAGAGACGATTTGGGCGGGTATCCAATTCAAAATCTCCTGCCCTGGGAGAGGGGTGAAGAGAAAAGTTGAGGACAAGAAAGTACCTGTCTGATTGCTTTCACTTCTTTCCGGCTGCTCGGATAAGAGGGAAACGTTCAGAGAACTTCTCCAGTGGTGAAAGGAAAAAAGAAAACGATGGGTGAAACGTCCGGAACCCCACAGGTTCCTGCCGAGCTGGGCGGTCGCCGAGTAGAAACAAAGTTGTCGCCATGGAAACTGTCGCGGCCGCAACCAGTTGCCTGGAGAGGCAGTTGCTGAGCTGCGACAGATTAGGATTATCATAACAATAATATTCATTACTCGAGTAAATGGAGGGTGGGTGAATGAGATTTTTTACTTACCTGCCTTCCCTTGGAAGGGGCGGTGGAATTGCTGGAAACAGATTCATGTAAAACACTCACTGTCAAGGGGGATCAAGTCTTCAAGCGTCCCCTAGCTACTTCCCTGTAAATATTATAACTAATCAAGAATTTATCTTGTTTCTCTATTTGCTATTTGTTTCGACTGCGCTTTTCCTTCAGGAAATTCTTGGCAGAAAAAGTTAAGTGTGTACATTCTTTGAATATGCGCGGAGAGAGAAACGTGAAATGTTGCTGTTTGAGACTGCACAATGGATACTCCATCTAAGTGATGATAGCCTACACAAATACCATGTGCATAAATAAAATCAGCAGATGAATAAAATCTAGTGGTGTATTGATGGCATAGTCATTCAATAAATGTTTGAGCATCTTCTATGTGCCAGTGAGCATGTAAAGAATTTTTTTTTAATGAGAGTACAGAAAAAAAAAAAAAAAAGAGAGTACAGCCTATCCTGGCACACAACAGTTCCTCTAAAAAACATCATTTGAGTCAGTGAATGGACAAACTGAAATTCCTCAGACCTTGTAAAAGCAGCCTATCTTTTTGTAGAAAACAAAACACTTTTTGTCACTGTCTTTTTAAAAATTTTATAATGAAATATAGTTGGTTTGCAATGTTGTGTTAGTTTCAAGTGTACAGAAAACTGATTCAGTTATATATCTGTATATATATTTTTTAGATATTTTTCCATTATGGGTTATTAAAAGATAATGAGTAGAGTTTCCTGTGCTATACAGTAGGTCCTTGTTGGTTGTCTATTTTATATATAGTAAATGTATATATTTTAATCAAACTCCTGATTCATCCTCCCACTTTACCTTTTGGTAAGGAGAACAGTAGCTTTTTATATTCTGCACATATCTTCGTCCAGTTATTCAAACACTAATCTACTGCTGTGATGAAGAGATTTTCCAGATGTAATTCAAGTCCCTGATGTGAGATTATGAGGGCCTCACTCAATCAGTGGAAGTTCTTTTAGAAAGTTTTAGACATGCCCTGAGTTAGACTCCAAACAGTAGCTTGGTCTACTATCACTCTCCCCTCTCTGGCTCTCCCCTTCCTGACAGCCTATCCCTACAGATCTTGGACTTGCTTCACTAGCCCCCAGAGTTGCATAAGCCAGTTAGTTTCCTGTAATAACCATATATATAAACATACAAATACTGGATATATATAAGGCATATATATAATCTACTTTTTCTGCCTCCCTCATTAAATCTTGACTAATACAATGCATATCTTTTTTCAAACAGCTTCTTACAGGTATAATTTAAATACTATAAAATTCACCATTTTAAAGTATATAATTCAATGGATACTTTTAGTGTATTTATAGTTGTGCAATTATTAACAGGATCCAGTTCTAGAACATTTCTATCACTGCAAAAAGTTCCCTTCAGCTAATATGCAGTCAATCCTCACTCCCACTTCCAGTCCTAGGCAACCACTGATTTGCTTTTGGTTTCTGTAGGTTTACAATTTCTGAAAAATTTCATATATATGGAATCTTATATTATGCGGTCTTTTGTGTCTGGCTTTTTACACTTAATGATGTGCTCGAGGTTCATCCATACGTAGTATGTGACAGAAATTCACTCCTTTTTATTGCTGAATAGTCTTCCATTACCTGGAGGAAGAAATGGCAACCCACTCCAGAATTCTTGCCTGGGAAATCCCATGGACACAGGAGCCTAGTGGGCTATATAGTCCATGGAGTCAAAAAAAGAGTCGGACACAACTTAGCAACTAGCCAAACAACAGTCTTTCATTAAATGAGGATATCACATTTGGTTTATTCATTCAGAAGCTAACGGACATTTGGATGGTTTCCTCTTTAGGGCTACTATGAATAATCCTCCCGTGAATATTTGTGAACAAATCTTTGGATGAACATACACTTTTATTTCTCATTGGTAGGAATTGCTGGGATAAATAATAAGCCTATTTGATCTTTTACGAAAATGTCAAACTGTTTTCCAAAGCGGCTGAAAGATTTTACTTACCAAAAAAACAACAATACAATGATTCTAATTCCTCTACATTCCTTGTCAACATTTGCTATTGTCTGTCTATTTTAGTACAAGTATTGGAATGGGCATAAAGTGTTATCTCATTTTGGCTTTAATTTACATTTCCCTAAACACAAATATTGTTGAATATCTTTTCGTGTGCTTATTATCCATTAACATATTTTTTATGAAATGTCTATTTAAATCTTTATCCATTTTTAAGTTGGACTATTTAGCTTTTCATCATGAAGCTGTAAGAGTTCTTTATATTCTGGATACACATTATCAGATAATTTGCAAATATATTCTCTTGGTCTGTAGCTTGTCTTCATTTTCTTAATCAATGTCTTTTGAAGAGTAAAATTTTTTCATTTGTATAAAGTCAAACAAGATTTTTTTCTTTAATAGATTATGATTTTGAGGTTGTTATCTATGAAAGATAGGTAAGATCATGAAGATTTTCTGTGTCTTCTACTTTTCGGGTTTACATTTGGGCCTATGATACATTTAGAGTCAATTTCTGTATGTGGTAAGAGATGCAGATTCAAGTTTATTTTTTTGCATATAGATATACAGTTGTTCCAGTACCCTTTGTTGAAAATGCTGTCCTTTTCTCACTGAATTGCCTTTATTGAAAAATCAATTTACCATAATGTAAAGTTTTATTTCTGGACAATCAATTCTGTTCCTTTCATCCCTGTGTCTATCTTTATTCCAGTACTACAGTGTCTTGGAAAAATGGTTATACAGTTGACTCTGAAACAAGACAGTTTTGAACTATCTAGTTATATACAGATTTTTTTCACTAAATGTATGTTACAGTACTATGCACGATTGTCGGTTGGCTGAATCAGCAGATGCTAAACAGAGGATCTGGAGAACTGAGTATAAAGTTATACATGGATTTTCATCTGTAATGGGGTAGGGAGGGGGACTATAGTTTTAAATTTGAGTAGTGTTAGTCTTCCAACTTTGTTATTTTATAAAAAGTAGTAATTTTGGACTACTCTAGATACTTTGCATTTCCATATAAAATTTAAGATCAGCCTATCAATTTTTGCAAAAGATACATCTGGGATTTTATTACATATTTTGCTTTGAAAGAAAGAAAAAAATATGTTCATTATCTAAACATATTTAATTTGCAGCTTAAAATGCTTCCTTTAAAGGCTCTATTTCTGAATCTAGGGGTTAGAAATATTATTTATAACCAGATAATTATATTTCACAAAACCTTAATTATTTAAAAGCACCAATGTAATGACACTAAAAATGTGATTCTCTAATACTATACAAAAAATTTTTTTTCTATTTCTTGATAGAAATGTTGACGACGCTAAGAGAACTTATGACACTAACTTGAAGTGAAGTCACTCAGTCATGTCCGACTCTTTGCGACCCCACGGGCTGTAGCCTACCAGGCTCCTCTGTCCATGGGATTTTCCAGGCAATAGTACTGGAGTGGATTGCCATTTCCTTCTCCAAGGGATCTTCCCGACCCAGGGATCGAACCCAGGTCTCCCGAATTGTAGACAGACGCTTTACTGTCTGAGCCACCAGGTAAGTCCTGAGACTAACTTACTATGCTTTAAACTATGTATGTTCATTTCAAAATTTAAAATGAGTGTGCAGGAAAAAGAGTAAAATCTATATGCTGAAGAGTTCTTTATGGAGCTAAACTGTGTTATGCTTTACATAAGTTCTTTGATTTTTCCTTTCAAAATAAGCTTTTCTTTATTGTTACATTAAGATTAATTATACTTATATTAGGGGCTTCCCTGGTGGCTCAGACAGTATAAAATCTGCCTGCAACATGGAAGACCCAGGTTTGATCCCTGGTTTGGGAAGATCCCCTGGGGAAGGAAATGACTACCCATCCTAATATTCTTGCCTGGAGAATTCCATGAACAGAGGAGTCTGGCGGACTACAGTCTGTGGGGTCTCAAAGAGTCAGGCACAACCAAGTGACTATCACGTTCACTTTTACTATACTTATATTAATTGATATAGCTGCATCTCAATTTTAAAACTGAAAAAAATGATACAGCTGTATTATGTATTATACATATTATGCTGTATAGTATTATTAATATATAATATAATCATTATAAGTTACAATAAATATTTTAAAATTAAAAAATAGCATTGTTGGTGGAAATGTAAAATGATGCAGGCACTCTGGAAAACAGTACAGAAATAAAAGTTCCTCAAAAAATGAAAAGAACTACTGATTCAGCATTCCACTTCCAGTTATATATACCCACAAAGGAAACAAAATCAATATCCTAAAACGGTATGTGCATGTTTAGCGTCTAGTGCAGCATTATTTGGGCTGACCAGGTGGTGCTAGTAGTAAAGAACCTACCTGCCTATGCAGGAGACGTAAGAGACTCGGGTTCAATCCCTAGGTCAGGAAGATCCCCTGGAGGAGAGTGTAGCAACCCACTCCAGTATTCTCGCCTGGAGAATTCCCATGGACAGAGGAGTCAGGCAAGCTACAGGCCATAGAATCGAAAAGAGCTGGACATGACTTAATCAACTTAGCACGCAAGCCCACAGCATTATTCACCATAGCCAACACATGGAAACAACCTAAATGTTAAGTGTCCATTGATGGATGAGTGGGTAAAGGAAATGCAAGATATGCAGATATGATATTGATGTATAGATATATTTAACAGATACATAATGCAATATCTGTCAACCATAAAAAAGGAAATCCTGCCATTGTGACAACAAAGGATAGGTATTATGCTGAGTGAAATAAGTCAAACAAAGGCAAATACTGTATAATTTCAATTATATGTGGAATCTAAAAAAATGTGATTCGCAGATACAGAGAACAGATGGAGGGGGTTGGATGAAGAAAATGTGTGAAGGTGATCAAAAGGTAAAAAGTTCCAGTTGTGATAAGCAAGTTCTGGAATGGAATGGACTGTACAGCATGGTGACTACACTATATGTGAAAATTATAAAAGAATAGGCCTTAAAAGTTCTCATTACAAGAAAAAAATTGTAACCGCTGAGGTAATG
The DNA here is from genome assembly GCF_014754425.2 of Oryx dammah. NCBI lineage: Eukaryota > Metazoa > Chordata > Mammalia > Artiodactyla > Bovidae > Oryx > Oryx dammah. The sequence continues at coordinate 16,788,738 of NW_024070193.1, forward strand.
AAAGTTAATTAAACTTACTGTGGTAATCATTCAGCAATACATACATATGTCAAATCATTATGTTGTACATCTTGGACTAATACCATCTTGTATATCAATTATATCTCAATAAAACTCAAACAAATTTTAAAAGAAACAAATAGAAATTGATCTGTTAGAAAGCAAATAGAAATTATTAAATTTTGAATATATAAGAAAATAGATTACCCTGTAGTGATTATCACCAAGTACTACTCAAAATTTCTGAGTGCTAGCACTCAAAACTACAGTTTCATGTTGACCTTAAGTTTATAAAAAATAGAAGTATATTAATGATCTATGCCAATTTATTAACTGAAGGTAATTACAAGAAACTGTCTTCACATGCTAATCTCCGCAGATATAAGTAACAAAAATAATTCCATCAACCATAGCTTTTGATTAGTAAGAGTTAGCTTGTGTTTCTTGGTATGAATTGAGAATGTATGAATAAAATGTTATTTTTTACACTTCTTTTGGTATCAGGGAAAACAAAGTATTGGTTCAGTCTTCCAATCTCAAATTTCAATTATGTAATTATTACTATACTACCATTTAGCCTTATAAAAATTTAGCTTCAAATACACCACTTATTATTTTCAAGTCTTTTGAGTTCAAATTAAACTTTCTATGTGAATTTGAGACACTTACAGGAAACTTGCAGAAACTTTCTCTTGAAAGAAATAACAGCAGATAATGAAAAGCAAAGATACTGAATGATGGGTATACTACATTCCTGTTATGTAAAAAAAGTGGGGAAAGGGGTATAAATTCATAAATGTTTGCATATGTATAGGAGTCAGAGTGGGAATATTACCATTTTTCACTGCGGATATGTTTTTGCTCTATGAAAAAAAGATTGTTTTTTAACTCAAAAACCAAAAAAAACCCTGAAAGTATGACACTTTAAAGTATCTGTCTCAAACTGGGATTAAGACTATGCTACAGAGTTAAAGTACATCAGATTACTCTAAAGAAAGTCACATTTTCTAATAGGGTTTTTGTTTCGGGGTTATTTTTGTTGTTGTTTTTGGCACACCGCACAGCTTGCAAGACCTTAGTTCCCCCACCAGGGATTGAATTCAGGCCCTCAGCAATTAAGGACTTCCCTGGTGGCTCAGACGGTACAGCGTCTGCCTACAATTTGGTTTCAAATCCCTGGGTCGGGAAGATCTCCTGGAGAAGGAAATGGCAACCCATTCCAGTATTCTTGCCTGGAAAATCCCATGGACGGAGGAGCCTGGTAGGGTACAGTCCATGGGGTCGCAAAAGGTCGGACATGACTGAGAGACTTGACTTTCACTTCCAACAGTTAAAGCGTGGACTCCTAACCACTGGACTGCCAGGGAATTCCCACATTTTCTAACAGGGCTCTTATCTTTCTTTAAATAGACTTGATATTCTTTAAATGTCTTTCTTTAAGATTAACTGAGTTCTGAAAAGTTGCATGAACAAAAATGCCAGTTCAAAGTTTATATTTGCTAATGTGGGTGCTGTTAGGTAAAGACGACCAGGACACTGAAAAGAGTGTCTGACAGGCTTTAGTGGGGAAGCGCTTCCAGGCGGGGTTCCTGGACCCCAACGAGGCAGGTCGAGGAAGTCCGCACCAGGACGGTGTTGGGGGTGGCTTTTATACCTTCGTTGCCAGGGATGGTCAGGCTAGATGGACGGGGGTTTGGATAGGTCGCCAGGCCGGGGAGTCAAGGGCTGACAGGTCCTTCTACGTGGCTGGGGCGGGGCGGCTTTAGCCAGCGAAGTGTGCTGTCATTGGTACCCGGGATCTGGGAGGACCCTTCCGTTAGGGACCCTCTCGACTCAGGAGAGAGGAGGGGCGGCTCGTCATGGCCCCCGGGTCCGGCCTGACAGGTGCTACGAACTGGAGTACTGAGACATTCTTCAGGCAGTCAGCTGATAGAACGTAATGATTTTTATCTCTTCAGTGTAGCCCCACATTACATACCATCAGGTATCCAGTCACCTCGGCAAATCCTTGCTGCCTTGGGAAAGGGAAGGACAAGAATATAAATTTCAAACGACTGCAAAATTCATCCTTCTTTTAGAAAAAAGGCTTGTTTTCCTCACTGTAAGCCAGGGGGAAAGAGTATGGCTTATTATTAGACACTCAATAAACATTCTAGTTGTAGGAGACGGGAAAGTAGATGCAAACAAATCCTTTGCCGTGACGAGAGAATTCCTAATTTCTTCTTTGAATCTTCAAGAGTTGTTTTTTTTTTTCCTTCAGCTAATCACTTAATTATATTTAACACAAAATTTGTCCCTTGAAATAATTTTTTCATGTGGTTTTTCAAAGAAACTGCATTCTCATTTCCTTTTACTCACTGGCTAGTCTGTCTCCTGTCATTCATTCAGCAACGTCTGTTTGGCCTTGTGCACGTTAACGTATCTCTTTGGACCTCATGTTTGTATGTTTTCAGCACAGTCACTGCTCCCTAACTGGGAGCTATTATAAGGAAATGGCAACCCACTCCAGTACTCTTGCCTAGAAAATTCCATGGATGGAGGAGCCTGGTGCGCTACAGTCCATGGGACAAAGAGTCGGACACCACTGAGCGACTTCACGATATATCGTTCATAGTTACTACCACAAAAGCTCTGGTTCCCGCGTCGGCGCTGGCTCGGCCAGAGATGAACCCACCACACCTCAGAAGAAGGTGAGCAACGTTGGGAATGCTGCTGAGAAGTAAGCAACACTTTCCACTCCTGAACACAGGCTGGCAATCTGCGCAGAGTTCCCTACGCCCTAGCACAAGGCAGCACCAGAAGGCAAGCGGTTAAAACCCAGGGACCACGCCTATCTCCTTCGGGGAAGCGAAACCCGTGACACCACCCCCACCACTTCCGGTTTGAGCGAGCCTTCTCTTCTGCCCGCCAACTGCACTTTCGTTAAAATCGTGGAGTCTAATATTTCCTTCTGGGACCTCTATATTTTCTTCTCTTTTCCCAGCCTTATGACTCTAGTTAAAGATAAAATTAAGCCAGATGGATTCGAAAAGAGCGTAGCTATGGAGAAAAGGAGTAGGTGAGCTGCCCTGGCGAAAGTGCGTGGCGGGAGCTCAGTGCACTTTCTCTTCGCCGGCCGGAAGTTGAGGGACTGAATGGATCCCGGAACCGGCGGCTGCGGTTTCTCTGTCTCTACTTGACACTTGGAGGTTGCTCAGCCCCAGGTCTTGACAGCCGCTGGGCCACCAGGTTCATGTGGAGGCTCCCAGGTGTCCGCGCCGCGCTTCGTGGGGTCCGCACGGCGGTGGGGCGGCGCAGTCGGACCGAGGCGGCGTCTGAGATCTCGGTGGGGGCGATGGAGCGCGCTGTGGTGCGCTGTGTGCCTTCCGAGCCCAAGCTAAGCCTGTCATTCGCGCTGGCCGACGGCAGCCACAAGAACATGCAGCGTGACCAGAGCGAGCCGCTGGGTCGGGCTCTCAGCCGGATCGCTACCAATGCCCTTAAAGGCCACGCTAAAGTAGCCGCCGCCAAGAAGAGCAGGAAGAACCGGCCAAACGCAAGCAGTGGCGTGGCCTGTGCTGGGCCTGGGCCTGGGCCTGAGCCTGAGCCGGCTGCAGCCTGCGAGCCCGTGGTGAAGCTGTACTACCGGGAGGAGGCAGTAGCTGAAGACGTGCTCAATGTGGACGCCTGGCAGGACGGTGCGGTGCTGCAGATTGGTGATGTCAAGTACAAGGTGGAGCGTAACCCACCCACCTTCACCGAGCTACAGTTGCCGCGCTACATCATGGCCGGCTTCCCGGTATGCCCCAAGCTCGGCGTCGAATTTGGGGATCCCACCGGTTCACTCTTTCGCTGGTACAAGGAAACCAAACCCAGAGCGGCGGAGCCTGAGGGCGGAGGCCCCTCGTCATCGTCTCCCTCTTCGCCCTCTCTTGGTTGGACCGAGACGGGTGTAGACGAGCGCGTCTACACCCCGTCAAATGCCGACATCGGGCTACGGCTCAAGCTTCATTGCACTCCGGGCAATGGGCAGCGCTTCGGGCCAAGCCGGGAGTTGGAAAGTGTGTGTCCAGTGGAGGCTGGGCCCGGCACCTGCACCTTTGACCACCGGCATCTCTACACAAAGAAGGTGACGGACGACGCTCTCATCCGCACAGTCTCCTACAACATTCTGGCTGACACATATGCCCAGACTGAGTTCTCGAGGACGGTCCTGTACCCATACTGTGCCCCTTACGCTTTGGAACTCGACTACCGCCAGAACCTTATCCAAAAGGAGCTCACGGGCTACAACGCCGACCTCATCTGTTTGCAGGAAGTTGACCGCTGCGTGTTTACAGACAGCTTGGTGCCGGCCCTCGAGGCCTTTGGGCTGGAGGGCGTGTTTCGAATCAAGCAGCATGAAGGCCTGGCCACTTTCTACCGAAAGTCCAAGTTCAGCCTCCTTAGCCAGCATGACATTGCTTTCCATGAAGCCCTGCAGTCCGACCCACTTCACAAGGAACTGCTGGAGAAACTAGCTTTGTATCCATCAGCGCAAGAAAGGGTGCTCCAGAGGTCTTCTGTCGTTCAGGTAAAGTGACTTCGCCAGTCTCTGTACATACTCGTTCTGGAAGGGGTGCCAGGGGTGGGGGTGCTTATAGTAGAGATGAAACTAGACCAGACTCTACTGAAAAGTGTTTGCTCTTGAATCTTAAACACGTCATTTAGCCTTTATTCATTCATTGAGCAAATACTGAGTACCTGAAATGCGCCCTGCACGCTTCAGGTTACCTTGAAAAAAGACGTGCTTACGATTTGGTGTATTTAGCTAAATAAGAAAATTTAGTAGCTAATATTTTCTTATTACTTACCAAACACTGGTGACACATTTTGAAGAACTTCAAATTTAAGTCTCCAGCATGTTTTACGAAGTGCTCCATCAGTTCAGCTCAGTCGCTCAGTCGTGTCCGACTCTTTGCGACCCCATGAATCGCAGCACGCCAGGCCTCCCTGTCCATCACCATCTCCCGGAGTTCACTCAGACTCACGTCCATCGAGTCCGTGATGCCATAAATATTAGCTTTTAATTTTGGCTCATAGTAATCCTGCTATTCCCGTTTTATAGATGTTACTCTAAAACTCTGTCCATTCTTTAGGTAACTGGATTTGTTCAAATTAAGAAGAGTAGCTTCAATTTTTTTTGAGCACCTACTGTGTATCATGCATCTCTGAGTAAGCTCATTTAATTGAATTCACACAATTAAAATTTTCTCTTTGAAGTGGATGATATTACTTCTTTTTCACTCATGACGAAGCTGGTTTAGGAAAAAGAAATGTCACTCTCCAGGTCACACTGCTATAAATGGTACAGTGGGTATTCAAAGCTACTTCTGCCTGACTCCTGTGCCTACACTTACCACTTAAAAACACCGTCTCCAACCTTAGTGTTACCATCTGAACTGTATTCATGCTACCTCTATATGTTGGGTTGTTATTAAAATATTATGCTGAATCCCATTCATGTATATTCCAAAATTTAAAAGTTAAGTTTCATAATTTCTATCATACTTCATCAGCAGGGAAGGTTTTGGAATAAAATGTCAGTTCATCATATAGTCTTAGATTAAAAAAAATTTTTTTCTTTCAGAACAGGAAATAGAAACTGAAGTGAGCATTTTCTGTTTATCTTAGGTTTCTGTTCTTCAGTCTACAAAGGACTCTTCTAAAAAGATATGTGTTGCGAATACCCATCTCTACTGGCACCCCAAAGGTAGGTTTTGTTGATTTTCACAAGTGGCTTGAACATGGTAACTTAAAGTTGGTAAAAGTTGTTTTACACAAATACATTTTTTGTCAAAATATAGTTTATAATACAGTACTGTACAATTTAAGGTATATGGCGTAATGACTTATATGTATTGCAAAATGATTATCACAATAAGTTAACATCCATAATCTCATTAAACACCCCAAAAAAGTTTTTTTTCCTTGTGATGAGAACTTCTGGGATTTACTCCCTTAGTAGCTTTCAAATATACCATACAACAGTATTAACTATAGCCATCATGTTGTGTATTAATTACCCAATATCATTAATCTTGAAACTTGAAATTTTACATTTAACCACCTTCCTCCAGTTCCTCCTCATACATACAAATAAATATCCTGAATGTTACCCAGATACTATAATTTGTGGGGTTTTAATTTTTTTTAAAGGCAGGTTAACATTAGTGTTTTTTATGTTCCTAGGTGGGTACATTCGTCTCATTCAAATGGCAGTAGCCTTGGCTCACATTAGGCATGTCTCTTGTGATCTGTATCCTGGCATACCAGTTATATTTTGTGGGGACTTTAATAGTACGCCATCAACAGGAATGTATCACTTTGTCATCAACGGCAGCATTGCAGAGGATCATGAAGACTGGACTTCCAACGGGGAAGAGGAACGATGCAACATGTCTCTTAGCCATTTCTTCAAACTGAAAAGTGCTTGTGGTGAACCTGCTTACACAAATTACGTTGGTGGCTTTCATGGCTGTCTGGATTATATTTTCATTGACTTAAATGCTTTAGAGGTTGAACAGGTGATTCCATTACCTAGTCACGAAGAAGTTACCACCCACCAAGCCTTACCTAGTGTTTCCCATCCCTCTGATCACATAGCACTTGTATGTGATTTAAAATGGAAATAGATTGTGTCTAATAGAATTTAAATCTGCTTTAGTAGGAGATTTAATATGAATCAGAGTTTATGTATAACTTTCAAAGAGGAAAATTAGACACGAAGGTAAAATATTCTTATCTGTTATGCTCTAGTGTCTTCATTACATGACTGTCATAATGTTTGCATAATACAGTTTCTCTACCCTTTTTTTCTACACTTGGAGGAAAAACAAAAATATTTATGGCTGGCAGGAAGAACACTGTGTACATTTTATAAGTATTTTTTTTTTTTTTTTTTGCTAATTAAGAATTTTGTAAAGAAAAAAAAAAAACCTGAATGATCTTGTAATTTTTCTATCATAACACACTTCAGATTAAATGATGTATATATAATTAGGGGGAGAGCACATACAAGTTGGAAGTGAGAGGACTTAAGTTCTAACACAAGGAAGGAATAACATTAGGGCCTGTCTCTACCTCAGTTTGGATGGCAATTTCATACAACTTCAGAGCTTTAACAAAAAAGTACACCATTACCAATTCCTGTTGGTTTTCATCTTTTATTTTTCAATTAACATAAGGTATTTTCACTGTCTTATTTTTAGGATTTAATTTTTACTGTATGGCATAAATGGACATACTTACGGTCCCATCCTTGGCAGCTCATCTTAACTTTTAGGATGTAAGCACAATTTAGTATTCAAAGTGAACAGTAACATTGTCAACTTGATCCTATTGTCTGTAACACTCTTGCCCATGGAAAATGTTCATAAATCAACAGGTTATTTGACCCTATTGTATTAGGTATTAGGAGAATAGCACAATGCATTACTTTTTAAAAACTGCCTACTGATATGGGCTTGAAATAGTGGATGAACCACGGAGTATTTCTGTGCTGCAAGTATTTTTGAAATTGTTGGTTTTTCTAAATAGGAGAAAGGGAGAGTAGTAATGGGGTTTTTGAGCATCTCTGGAATAAACGTATAGACTTGAACATTATATTATAGCTTGAGTTACAGGAAAACATTGTATATGTAATTTATATACTGTAAAAATTTTTTTAATATGAAGCCAAATTCTTGAAAATTACAAATTATAGTTTTACTGATTAGAGTCTAGCTGATTAGTAACTAAACTTTTCTAACTCAGTTATCACCATACTTTATTTGTAATGCTTTAGCTGCAGCCTCATGTTCAGGATAACCATAATGTCATCTTGTATTTCTGCATTTAACTTCTAGCTTAGATAGCTAGAGGTCACTTAAACCAGAGCTCTGAGTTTCCAGTCATGAAGCCCTTTATTCCATCTTCTTTAATCTCTAAGCCTGGTAAGAACTTTCCTCTTTCGATGAAGTAGCCTGCATTTTCATATTCTGCTCACTGTCCAGTGTATTGTTTACTCTTAGTAATTTTGAAAATGAGAGGGTTTTACCTGCACTTCATATTGAACCTTGAAGTGCTTAAAAGTACTTGAAGCAAAAAATTAAGGTGGCAGTTTTTTGGGCTCTTGTTTAGAAAAACCTATAAATGAAAAATTGAAGCTACCAAATTGTGTCTTCCTAAATAGCATTTTAAAAGCATTTTAACATCAGTTTACAGATACAAACTATATTGAAGCCAGAATCTGATTCTTTTGCAATTTTTTTTTCCATTTAAAATTTGGTTTTGATTTCGTTTCAAACAAACATATTGACAGACTTTGACAGTAAGCTGAGAAAACAAAAAGCTGAGAAACAGAAAGTGTAATATGACGTCCTCATGCCCATGAGAAAAACATACAAGTCCTGTATTATTAATAACACTACAGCTAGCTATATTGAACTCTGGTCACAAAAATTCTACATACTTGTTAAACATCCACATCCTGATTCTTCAGATTTGGTGTTTGCTGACTAGACAATGATCACATGGGCGTTGCAGAATATTAGAATATAGAGTAGTATTTTGAAGTGCCACATCCTCTGGTCAAACCTCTAGCCTACAGCCACGTTCATACAGTTAGTCCAAAGTTATGCTGCCACTGTCGTGTCCCACTCTGACCCCCATGGACGGTAGCCCACCAGGCTCCTCTGTCCATGGAATTTTCCAGGCACGAATACTGGATTGGATTGCCATTTCCTTTTCCAGGGTGTTTTCCTGGCCCAGGGATCAAACCTGCATCTCCTTCATTGGCAGGTGGATTCTTTACCACTGTGCCAAACTGGGAAGCCCAAAGTTAGGGAACGCTAAAAAACTGTGGCTCAGACAGTAAAGCGTCTGCCTACAATGCGCGAGACCTGGTTTCATTCCCTGGCTGGGGAAGATCCCCTGGAGAAGGAAATGGCACCCCACTCCAGTACTCTTACCTGGAAAATCCCATGGACGGAGGAGCCTGGTAGGCTACAGTCCATGGGGTCGCAAAGAGTCAGACACAACTGAGCGAGTTCACTTTCATGAAAACTGTATAAATAGCATACCAAAATGTCCTTGTATGTGAGTTAGAATAAACTGTTATTTCAGAAATTTTTAAGTATTTAAAGCAATCTCTGTGATTGAATTTTTCTATTACATTTGGGTTTTTTAGTACATGTAATTAAATATGGAAAGTTGAGCGATTCTGGTGAATCAGATTGTACTATGAAACCGGCAAAGTACAATGTACTAGCAAGAACTTGTTTTTGCTATAGGAATTAATGTTTTGAAATTTTATATTATTGATTACAAACTATAATACTTAAGAACACTGTAGAATACATTATTCCTGTTAAATGAATTATTAAACAGTTGCCACTCAGACATAAAAACCAGTAGTTTATAATTCATTAGCGAACAAACCATTTCTGGCTATCATGTGATGTTCTTTAAATTCTAGAAACTAAAATCAGTTGTTACAAATTTTCAAGAATTTTACTCATTGGTGACTTTTTTGAGTCATCAAAATGTAGTTTCAGCTCAAGGTGGATCTCTGAGGAATATAACTCAGGTAGAGAAGTCCAAAGAACGCTACTGTGGGGAAATCTCCCTGGGGGAAACTGATAGCTTTAGAACTCATATTTTCCAGCTATGAAATGCAGGCAGAAATTCCCTACAAACTAGTTTGAGACAAAACCAAAACCCATACATAATGAAAGACAGAATTGCACTATTAGTTTATTGTTAAGGCCTACATAACAACTGAATAGGGAAAATCCTTTCTCTAAAATAAGAGCCAACTAGTTTTCCAAATGTAATAAAAAATTTAAATCCCCACGTTTAAACATGGGGATTTGCTGGTGGTCCAGTGGTTAGGATTCTGGGTTTTCACTGCTTGAGGGCCTGGGTTCTAACCCTGGTAAGAGAACTAAAATCTCACAAGCCAGGCAAAGAAAAAAAATTGAAAGATTTGAAAATTTTAACATTTTGCTCAATGTAATACTAAGGAAATGTAATTTAGATTCCATTTTGGAAAGGGAAACAATATTAAGAGGATTAATTGATTTGGGTAATTTTCAAATTCTGTTGTCCCACTTTATGAGAAAGTACATGCTTTTAACATTGAAGGTTTAAGAGCTGTTACTGGGTAATTTTTTTTAGGCACTAACTTCAGAATAACAATACTACATTCTGAGATGATACCAAAACATTTTTTAAACAGGTGAAATTCATGTAAGACTAACCATTTTAAAGTATATAATTCCATTGCATTGTGTACATTCATGATGTTGTGTGGCTACCATCTGTTAACCACTTTCAAAACATTCTCATCACCCCCATAAGAAATTCCATACCCATTAATTTACTCTTACCCTCCAACCCCTGGCACATACTTATCTGCTTTCTGCCTCACTGGACTTCCCTATTCTGGATAGTTCATATAGATGGAATCATACACTATGTGACTTTTTGTCTGGCTTCTTTCAGTTAGCCTGTGTTCATCCATGTATGCATCAGCATTTCATTCCTTTGTACAGTGGAATAATATTTCATTGTATGGGTACACCATATTTTGTCTGTACAAATGGACATTTTGGTTGTTTGTACATTTTGGCTATTGTGAATAAGGCTTATAAACATTTATATACAAGTTTTGTTTCAACAGCTATTTCAGTTCTTTTGGTTATATTCCTACAAGTAGATTGCTGGTCCATATGGCAGTTCTACTTAGAAACTTTCTGAGAAAATGCCAAAATGATTTCCAGAGCAGCCACGTTTTTTACATTACCCAGCAATACACACATTCTCATCAACCTATTTCACTTTTTAGTCATGCAAGTGGATGTGAATTGGTATCTCTACCATTTTTAACTTTAGTCTAAGCTCGATAAAGGACAGAAATGGTATGGACCTAACAGAAGCAGAAGATATTAAGAAGAGGTGGCAAGAATACACAGAAGAACTGTGCAAAAAAGATCTTCATGACCCAGATAATCACGATGGTGTGATCACTCATCTAGAGCCAGACATCCTGGAATGTGAAGTCAAGTGGGCCTTAGAAAGCATCACTATGAACAAAGCTAGTAGAGGTGATGGAATTCCAGTTGAGCTCTTTCAAATCCTGGAAGATGATGCTGTGAAAGTGCTGCAGTCAATATGCCAGCAAATTTGGAAAACTCAGCAGTGGCCACAGAACTAGAAAAGGTCAGTTTTCATTCCAATCCCAAAGAAAGGCAATGCCAAAGAATGCTCAAACTACCTCACAATTGCACTCATCTCACATGCTAGTAAAGTAATGCTCAAAATTCTCCAAGCCAGGCTTCAGCAATACGTGAACCGTGAACTCCCAGATGTTCAAGCTGGTTTTAGAAAAGGCAGAGGAACCAGAGATCAAATTGCCAACATCCGCTGGATCATGGAAAAAGCAAGAGAGTTCCAGAAAAACATCTACTTTGGCTTTATTGACTATGCCAAAGCCTTTGACTGTGTGGATCACAATAAACTGTGGAAAATTCAAGAGATGGAAATACCAGACCACCTGACCTGCCTCTTGAGAAACCTATATGCAGGTCAGGAAGCAGCAGAACTGGACATGGAAAAACAGACTGGTTCCAAATAGGAAAAGGAGTACATCAAGGCTGTATATTGTCACCCTGCTTATTTAACTTATATGCAGAGTACATCATGAGAAACTCTGGGCTGAAAGAAACACAAGCTGGAATCAAGATTGCTGGGAGAAATATCAATAGCCTCAGATATGCAGATGACACCACCCTTATGGCAGAAAGTGAAGAAGAACTAAAGAGCCTCTTGATGAAAGTGAAAGAAGAGAGTGAAAAAGTTGGCTTAAAGCTCAACATTCAGAAAACAAAGATCATGGCATCTGGTCCCATCACTTCATGGGAAATAGATGGGGAAACAGTGGAAACAGTGTCAGACTTTATTTTTTTGGGCTCCAAAATCACTGCAGATGGTGATTGCAGCCATGAAGTTAAAAGATGCTTACTCCTTGGAAGGAAAGTTATGACCAAACTAGATAGCATATTCAAAAGCAGAGACATTACTTTGCCAACAAAGGTCCGTCTAGTCAAGGCTATGGTTTTTCCAGTAGTCATGTATGGATGTGAGAGTTGGACTGTGAAGAAAGCTGAGCGCCAAAGAATTGATGCTTTTGAACTGTGGTGTTGGAGAAGACTCTTGAGGGTCCCTTGGACTGCAAGGAGATCCAACCAGTCCATTCTGAAGGAGATCAGCCCTGGGGTTTCTTTGGAAGGAATGATGCTAAAGCTGAAACTCCAATACTTTGGCCACCTCATGCGAAGAGTTGACTCATTGGAAAAGACTGATGCTGAGAGGGATTGGGAGCAGGAGGAGAAGGGGATGACAGAGGATGAGATGGCTGGATGGCATCAGCGACTCGATGGGACATGAGTTTGGGTGGACTCCGGGAGTTGGTGATGGACAGGGAGGCCTGGCGTGCTGCGATTTGTGGGGTCGCAAAGAGTCAGACACGACTGAGCAACTGAACTGAACTAACTGAATGATGTTTCAGTCTTGAACAAATCACAAGTGTATTACCCTATCTGTAAGTTTTTCCCAGAGGACTCATCTTGAACTTTTTACTTACAAGCTTGTGTCAAGCAAGCAAAATCAACCTCATATTCTTTTGAAGAAATTTGGAAAAACAAACAAAAAAAAAGGTCTGGAGTATACATAAATTAGAAAAAAGAAGCCTAAGATGACCAAAAAAAAATTCACTTGAAAAATCTGAGTCTACTTCAGTAAGTTTAGAGAATGAACTTAACTCATGTTGTCTTTTAAATGGTTTTGCCATGCTACACTGTTACCTACTGCTTTTTAAATCCCAGTTTTGGTTCACAGTAGTAGATAGCAATGTCTAAATATCAATTCCTAAGAAACTGAGATGGCCATTGCTAAATGTAATTTACCAAGTTTATAATACATAATCATTAAAAAACTATTAAAAAATCTCACTTTGAAAAGAAAACCTTAAATTCAAGGTAAGCTTTAAACACACATTAAAAAAAAAAACTGAGCTAATATGACACTGAAAATTATATGCAAAAAACTACTTTGAAAGTTAGCCATCTTCAGTGTAGTGAATCATATTGAAGCTAGATGATAAAATAGTATTTTACATATAATCTTTAGAATGTAGGCCTTAAAAATACTAAATCTTTCAGCTTATTGACTGATGCCACCCTCAAAGTAACAGCAACTGCCAGCTGAATTCATTCTATGATAAAACTCTAGGTCGTTCAAAACTGATGTTAACATTGTGTTAAGCTTTTACTTACAATTTTCATTAAGAAACTTCACTAGAAAACAAGCTGAATCACTAATCTCAATCTTCTGCCCATTTTGTGTTGATTGTAGGTCCAAGGTTTTATATAATGTAATCCATTCATTGCCCAGTAACTCACTTTAATGATGTTACACTAGTGTTGTGTATCTCCTTAAGGTACTTATTTCTTGTTGGCATTTTTGCTGGTTTCACTTCATTAGTATTCTTTTATAATTGAACATGGTTCAATAGGTAATTGGATAGGCTTTATTTAGTTGGCTTTCTTGTACTGAATGAACAGTATACATACTTCTAAAATAATATATTGCATTTAAACTTTATTTTTCCTAGAGTAATTTGAAGAAATAGTTTATCTATCCAGGGATAAAATTTAGAAATAACACCACTTTTTGGAGGAAAACCAGCTTTAAGTGTGGTGTTTTAAATAATTAAGGCAAAGAATATTTCTGCTAAAGCTGTAGAATTAAGTACTGTAAATAATGTAATTATGTTACCCCTTTTCATATCATTACATACCTAAAGAAATCTGGCTTTTTGCATCCTGGCTTGGGTCCCTTTTCTTCATCCTAAATGAAAGAATCCCACAGTGCTTTGCTCTTCCAATACAAAATTGATCTTTTCCTCTTGAAGAGGTTTTCGTCACTGCATGTCAAGTCCATCGACAAGGACTGGCTACAGAAAGAAACCCCATACTCATCAGCAGACACTCCCAACCCCCATCCCCTCTGGTCCTGGCAAGCACTTAGCTGTCTGTCTCTTTGGATTTGCCTATTCCATACATTCCACATAGATGAAATAACAGGTGTCTTTTTTTAACTGGCTTCCCTTATTTTTAAGGTTCTTTCAAGTTGTAATATTTATCAGTACTTCACTACCTTTTATGAGGAATAATATTCTTTGAATGGACATAACATTTTATCTATTCATCAGCTGACGGATATTTGGGTTGCTTCTACATCTTGGCTTCTATGAGTAATACTGTACATTTGTATTCAAGTTTCTGAATGGACATGTTTTCATTCCTCTTGGACATATATCTAGGAGTGGATCTGCTGGATCATATGAAGTGTTTTAACATTTTGAAAAACTGTCAGACTGCTATCCAAAGCAGTTGCAGCATTTTGTATTTTCACCAGCAATGCAAGAGGATTTCAATTTTTCCACATCATCACTGGTATTTTACTCTTTTAATTACAGCTATCCTAGTGAGTGGCATGTTATTGTGGATTATGATTTGCATTTCACTAATGGCTAATAATGTTGACCATAAATTTTATGTGTTTACTGGCCATTTATTTGTCTTTGGAGCCCATTTTCAAGAACTGATTCTCTACTGTTGATCATCCTTTTTAAAAAAAAAAAATCGTATCTCACTTCTCAAGGCCTATACAGAAGGCAAACCTTGCTCAGTCTGTGCTTAATATATCCCTGTTGGTAGAATGGCACTCAACTCAGCTTAAAGAGAAACACTGCCATCAAAGCACTTGGTCAGTTCGAGAGCTAGCTCTCAGCCTGCAGATGGCAGTGCTGCCCCAGGACACCAGTCCATTGTAACAGAAACAGCACAGAAATCCCTGACAAGAAGGTACCTGCCTCCCGTCCTTTTAAAACACACAGGCAAGGACTTCCCTGGTGACTCAGTAGTAAAGAATTCTGTCAATGCAGGAGACAGGAGTTCGTTCGATCCCTGATCCAGTAAGATCCCACATGCTGCAGAGCCAAATAAGCCCTACACCTCAGCACCACAACTATTGAGTCTGTGCTCTAGAGCCCAGGAGCCACAGCTACTGATGCCTGTGCACCCCTAGAGCCCACGCTGCGCAACAAGAGAAGCCACCACAACTGGAGAGCAGTCCCAGCAATGAAGACCCAGTACCGGCAAAAAAACCCCACACAGGCATCAACTAACTCATATAGCCGGCTTATTTTTTTACAAGTTCAGAGTATTGCTTCTGCTACTGATTTCTCACAATCTTTGTTACTAGAATGTAACATTTTATATAGTTTGTGGAAAGAACTAAGACAAAGGGATATTTGTCCAAAAGTAACAGTGAGAAACAAACACAGTCAAGTAACTTTCCACTGTACTAACTTCTGTACCTAAATACAATGTCACAATGTATATGCTAGAAGAAACTTACCAAATATATGTCTGAGCTTAAATAATTCTCAGGGGTAAATTTTAACACTAAGTCCTAATCAATTATTAACGTTCATATTAATGTAGACTTTAAAGTAACATGTCTTTAATTACTTTAATGAGATTAAAAACATAAAGCCAGGGACTTCCCTGGGGATCCAGTGGCTGGGCCTCCTTGCCTCCTCTGCAAGGGGAACGGCTTCATCTCTGACTGGACAACTAGGATCCCACGTGACACACATGGTGCAGCCAAAAGCAGGCAGCACAGAAGCCGATGACGTTAAAAACAAGACGTCAACAGACAAAGTCACCTACACCGAAAGCTGGTTCTTTGAAAAGATGCATAAGATTGTTAATTATCTAGCCAGACTGAGACGGACACATTACCTGTCAGAAATGAAAGTGTGGTCATTACTTCCCAGCAAGTATCTGGAAATAATTACTACATATGAGATAATTCTGTATATACACTAAAGAAAATGAAGTCTCAGTAGATACTGATAATCTGGAAAATTAAAATGTTCACTAAATTATTTTCCATGAAGAATACATAAGGTAAAGGGGGGAAATCCATGGAAATAAATCTGCAACAAAATAACAGTATCACCACAGAAAAGCAAGTGAATGACAGGATAAGATAAAAGACAATGGAGATTATGGACAGAAAAAGGTTCTATCATCAACTAATGCTGCTAGCCAGCTTTTAAAGGAACCACAGTTCCTCTTCAGTTTCTGTTAACGTACTTAACAATTACTAGACAGAATACTTTATAGTCTATGGGTACAATCAACTGTTCTGTATAAGACGAGGGTCACAAAGCTCTTTTTGATTGATCAACACTAAGTTTAAAATCTATGTAAACAGTAAGAACTGAATATAGGTA
Source organism: Oryx dammah (assembly GCF_014754425.2). NCBI lineage: Eukaryota > Metazoa > Chordata > Mammalia > Artiodactyla > Bovidae > Oryx > Oryx dammah. The sequence continues at coordinate 16,805,104 of NW_024070193.1, forward strand.
CTGATCATGTCAGTAAACCACGACAGTGAAAATTGATTTTGTAAGTCTGCATTGTTTTAAAAAAATGTTAGCATAGTGAAAGGCATTTTAGGGATTCTTTCAATTTACACTTAATTATTTACTCACTTCTACGTGGAAAAAAAAAAAAAAAAACTTCTCAATTTAAAAACAAAACCAAGAAACTATCACCAAGACTGAAGAAAAACAGTATTTCTTGGGGGTAAAAATATGCCAAGTTGGCAAGTTAATGTTTGAAAAACAAAGAGGGGACTTCCCTGACGGTCCAGTGGTTAAGACTCCACACTTGCAACGCAGGGGGTGCAGGTTCAGATTGGCCCTATTGAGGGAGCTATGATCCCAAATGCTAAGCATCACAGTCAAAAAGTAAAATAAGTAAGAATAAACAATCACGCAAATCTTTATAAAGCCCATTTAGTGAAAACTAGGCAATTTTACTTTCCTAGTGCAGTCATTTCCAACAATGGTGTAGTAACACCTGCCATATGCTGAAAGTAAGATTATATGGATTCTCTTTATTCTGTCTTCAGAATTCATGAAAGCACTCTTGACTTAACTTGGTTTAGTTTTTTTTAATACAACAGTGTTAATTTAACTATGATCCCATCACTGAACCTACTGTAGCTTTGCATCTCCTTGTTGAGCCCCATAAAACCACTCACACTATTTACCCTATCCAAATTTTATTCAAGAAATAAGACCTTTCTTATTCAGAAGGAAGTAGTTAAGAGAAGTTAAATTTAAATAACACAAGTTTTCCATACATTTTTCTCCCACAACCCGTTTGATAACTTTTCTAATTTTCTTTCACTTTGTCCAGTTTTTTTTTACAATTCAAAAATATACATTATGTATTTGGTTCTGAAAGTAAGATTCCAATACATAAATTTATCTAAGCCATTAATGGCTTAGATAAATCATTAATCATATATAAATTATTGTCAAAAACCAAGTTACTCATTGGGTTACCAAGTTGAGTTCTTAGTAACTTCATAGGTTAAGTTCATGAGGTACATACCTTATGTCAAAGAATTAGTCACTTTCTGCAGAAGTTCTGAAATTTGTGACACTAAAAAAGAAAGTGCTTGTGAACTTTGTTCCCCTACACAGGAGAGCAGCATCACTAACAACCTATGTATTATGCCATGCAAACAACACTTGGAAGTTTTTAAACTAATGTGAGCTGTGAAACAGATACATGCATATATACTCTGGGGATAGTTCATTTTATTACAGCTTTTTACTCTTGATCTGACTTTAGAAATGTACAGCATCAAAATGGTATTTTATCAAAGAACACTAAATTTTTGAAGCTGCTCCCCACTCTGTTATACACATGATTAGCAACCCGTATTTTACTTCCAATTCAAACAATAAACTCAGTGGGATCTGTATGACTGTTCACAGTATGTAATAAATGCAAATCAACTCTGCTAAATAAGAAAAATCCATCTCAAACATCTTCAAGACTCAAGAAAAACAAACACCATTAAATGTTTTTATCATTTTATTAGGAATAATTCCAAATGGGTTATGAAGAAAACTTATTCATTGAGTTTGATGAGTTTTCCAAAAACTCTTAATGAAGATATGTTCACCAATAAACAATAGAACATCAGCAGAACTATCAAATACTGGGCAGAGTCAGGCTGATACCAAAAGCAACATGCAACATAAAAAAGATATAATATAAAGGAAGACAATCTGCTGAGGATTAAAAATCATCTCCATATGCACTCTTTGCATCTAGCACAGAACTAATTATCAAATCCAAACCACACCAAGGTAAGCTTGGCTGATGGAAGCCAGGAGTCAATAACAAAGAGGGAGAAATAGAAGTTCCTCAGTGCAAGATCTGAATAGTGTTTTGGAGCATTTCCCTGGCTGGTACAAGCAGTATTAAAAAATCTTTTTGGCAAGGGGGGAAAATAAATACAAATGGAATGCTACATTTTTTTAAATCAGCAGACTGTCCCAGGAATGATAAAGGTATCATTAAAGTAGCAAGGGGTAACTTTAAAACATTATTCCTTGTGGGCTCAAAAAAAAAAAAAAAAAAAAACATTCAAAATGGATTTATTTAAAAGGTGTCACATCAGCTAAGTCCAGGCATTTAGGCTTAAGGGAAGTAAAATTAAAAGAGGACACTTTTTTTTCCCCAAGTTAAGGAGAATCTCTTTAAAACCAAGCATATTGCTAAATGGCAACATTATACTTGGTAAACAATAATTGGCAACAAAATAAGTTTAAATGCAGTAATATTCTGCCCAAACCAGTCCCAGATACTGTTTAATAACCAAGATGCAAACTAATTTTGTTGTAACAAGCCTAGACCAATTCTATCAAACATGTCCTTGGTTAGATATCCAGCTTCATTTAACGTTTTGAAAGCTCATTTGACAGCCAGTCAAGTCCCTCATACAGACCGGTTCCTTGTGTAGCACAAGTGGCTTGAACATACCACTGTAAAGAAAGGACAACAAGAAAATGCTTGATTAATATAATCAAATGTTTAACATTTCTTATTCAGAAAATTATTTTCCAGGGGTATTAGTAGGTACCATAGATATATAGAAAAAAAGGAAAAAAATACATAAAGTCATAGGAAATAAAGTTGTCAGTGAGTTAAAGTATTTTATCTCACAAATGACTAACTTTATATCTAATAAAATATAAAAAGCATATAACTGCTGAGGATTAAAATCATAAATCATCTACATATGTACTCTTTACATCTAGCACAGAACTAATTAGCTATCATATCCAAATCCACCAAGGTAAACTAGGCTGATGGAAGCTAGTAATCAATAATGGGCAGAGGAAAGGAAGTTCTGCTACTCATTCATTACATTTAACCAACTACTACTTTATCTGAATGTTCACAGGAACATTTGTATTAATAATTAATAATACCCACTTGGTCCTTGTTTCTCATAAAACTAAGTTCAGAGTAGAGGAAGCAAAATTTTCAGAGTAGGGATTGCTGATATTTCAGAGGCAAGCTTTTCCAAGAATTTCACTGTCTTTAGTCTCATGCACCCCAAAAGTTCCACTCTTTAAAATGTCTATGAATATTATCTTCAGTAACTATATCAAATGTCATGAAAATTTACAAATACCATGAAAAAGACGTAGAAAGTAATTTAATTATCTTTATGGGATGATTTATTAATTTTCTTTATTGACCATTTTATTTTGCTTAAAATACAGACCTTCTTTTAATGTTGCAAAGTCACTTCAAGTCTACCATATGCTGCCAATTATTACTCGAACACCAAAGACCCTAATAACCTAGAAGGCTGGGAAAAAGCATGAATTCCTATCTCCTCAGCATGGAAAACTGGCATCGTTTAGTCTGTCTTATTTAAATTAGCCTGGGGCATGTTAAATAGTGAAAACAGTTATTGTCATACCACAGTATTTCCCTTGTTGACAAGTTAATGAAAAACTATTGTAAAGCACAAGCTACAAAAACAGTTTGTGATATTTTTATATATAAAACAGTATATTGTATTTTGCTAATATTTAAATAACTGATCAAAATGATAAGCTATTAGAGAGAAAATATTTTTTATAATTCAAAACTCAAAACTTGTTTAATATCATAGTTATAGTCCCTGCACAAGTTTAGTGCTACCATGAAAACAGTACCAAATAGTATTTAAAATATAGCTGATAAATATTGGAGTTTTAAAAAGAAAACCTAACCACAAAATATGTGCTGCAGAGTTATATAAAAGATAGGTTTGAAATAAAGCTTAAAGAGCTCATTTTTATATAAGCAAGTGTCTCATAGGTTTTTTTTGGCTGCACTGCAAGGCATGAGGGATCTTAGTTTCCCCAACCAGGGCTTGAACCCATGCTCCCTGCAGTGAAGAGTGTCGTCTTAACCACTGGACCGCCAGGGAAGTCCCTGTAGCCTTCAAAAAGATGTGCTCACTACCTGTTTCAAAGAGGACAAGTAAATTATAAAAGTTTAAACTAAATACTAGCTTAAAAAATTATCCTAATAATTGAAACTCCAAATACTTACTGTTCTGTTACGAAGGGACTGAAGACCTAATTTATCTGTCATTTCACTAATGGCCATAGCATTCGGCAAGTCCTGTTTGTTTGCAAAAAGCAGCAACACTGCATCTCGCAACTCATCTTCCTGAAGCTAAAAATAAAAACTAAGACTTTAACAACTATCATATCAAAATTCAATTATTGTACAAACTAGGTAAAACACTGTCTTGCTACATATATACATCATTTATTCAACATTACATACATTATCAAACATCAACCAATAATCATACACCTACAAATAAAACAAAACTATTCTCTTAAGTAAATCATCCTACACTTCGTTAAGGTAAATCATTCATTCAGTCTTGACAGTCACCCACAGAGGATCAGGACTGGCAAGGACAAGAAACACACATAGGAATAAACATTTATGGGAGAACTTTATGGTATTTAATTGTAAACTTATTTACATGGCGAGTCTTTCTGAACTTTTATACTTTCTGGTCAGCTGGATCAAACAATGGGAAAATAATATAGTGATTAGGGCATAGTAGTGAAAAATACTATTTCATGAAAAATACAAGAATACCAAAAGCTGAAGCTGGTAGGAACCAAATACCGATATGAGACAAAACTCGGAAACTGAGGCTAAGTACAAAGCAACAGAACCTTTTAAAAGGTTAACAAAAGACCATATGCATATATACGGGGGAGTGTGGAGTGGAGGGAAGGTATGGGGGACGAATGCTAATGTTTATAGGATTTCTTTTGGAGATGATGAAAATGTTCTAAAATTCAACTATGGTAATGATTATACAATTTTATATACTAGAAACCACTGACTTCTATCAAATGAGTGAAGTTATGGTATGTGAATTATATCAATAAAACTTTACCAAAAAAAAGACAGGAAAAAAAAAAGGAAGAGTAGAAGGGGTAATATTTAACTGAGACATAAAAAGCACCAGTTACACATATACCAGCACTAGGGTTTTATAAACTTCACTCAACATTCTTAGGAGCAATGAATGATAATATTTCAGTAAATATTTCACAGCTCTAAGTCTGAAACCATGGCAAAGTTCCTCAACCATCCCCTCCCCAGGATTTTTAACAATATGAAAATATTAAACTAATATATGGCAAGGCCAAAATGCCACCATCAACCAAAATGCTATATCCTTTAGGTGGAATTTTTTATCATGGTTGATATTACAAAACATTTTGAAGTTATATATTATAGGTACACTATGGAGAAAACAACCCAATGACCTTGGGAACAAGGATTCCAAGGTCACAAACACTTCAAAACGGGAGATTCACTCACAGAGCATTCTACAAACTGGACTTTCCTCCCAACTTGCTGAAGCAGTCACTCATTCGTAAGTATAAATTTTCATGTGCAGTCTTAAGAACCTGTGAATATAGTTCCTCAAGGTTCTTTCTAAGCTCACTAAATGTAATCAGATTACAGTAAAAATGTACTGACCACTAATATCACCACTGTCACCCAGAAAATACCGTATCTTGGAAATGATAAATTTAAAAAATATTCTCACCATTTTCTGCAGCTCTTCTGCTCCTTCCTGAATTCTTTCACGATCATTGCTATCTACCACAAAAATAAGACCCTGAAGAAAAATTGTTTAAATAAATTATAAGTTAAATTTAAAACACAAAATAAACATGAAACCTAAATACACAGGCAGCAAAACCATATCAAGAGTTAAGTGCTAGAAGAAAGTTTTCTTACTTTAAAAAAAAAAGAGAGCAATAAAAACTAAAAACAGATTTGAGCAATACTTGTGATTTTTAACTTATCAGTGCTATTCCCCTCGCCCCCAAAAAAACCTTACTCTTTTTTCAACCACACTAAAGAATAAATTTTATCCCTTCCCCCTGCCCTTGCAAGTTTAAGTGCAGGTGAGTATTAGTAACAAAATGGCCATAAAGTGGGCACAGAAGTATAAAGGAAGGACAATCCAATTTAGATCAAAGGACAATCCTAAAGATTCAATTTACTAACTGAATTAGCTTACTCGAAGGCATGCACAAAATGAAACTAAAAAAAGAGGAAGGAGGGCATGTCAGTACTTTTTATATAGTAAGTCTTACTCTAGAATGCTGCCTGCCAGTTCCAGAATCAGGGCAAGAAAGTTTTAAGCCAAATATATCAAGAAAAATTCAAGAATGACTTGATCAAGTAAGAAATTCTTAACGAAAAAAAAGATAGTAACCATTCTTAAAAGATAGTCATATATTAGAATTTTATACTACAAAAAAATTAGAATTTTATACTAACTGGGAAGGAATTAGCTGAATTAAGATTCTTTCAAAAACTTACAAATGGAAAAGTATACAATTTTAAGTTAGAGAGAGACAGGGCACATTTGTTAAAAGCTATCCCTGTTGTACCAAGTATTATTATTCTCCCTACAACCTGACCCAAGTATTTTTTTTTTTTTTAGTTTTCTGAATGTTGTTTTTTTTTATTATTTTATTATTTTATTTTATTTTATTTTTTATTTTACTTTACAATTCTGTATTGGTTTTGCCATACATTGACATGAGTCCACCACAGGTGTACATGCGTTCCCAAACATGAACCCCCCTCCCACCCCCATGACCCAAGTATTTTTAATCTTTTGTCACTTTATCACAAACTATCTTGTGCTATTATTTGTGTAAGTCATTACATTAAATCCACTGAGGGATTAATCCTCTCAGTACCATCATAAAGCTTGCTAGGTACTATGCCAATAAGTATTTTAGACTATAGACATTAAATGACATATACTTTCTTTTGGTCTAGAAAACTTCAAGCCCATTTCCTTTATCTCTACAGGAAATCATTTTAAACACCCTACCCTTTGAAAAAAATTTTGGTGCTTTGAGAGCCAGTATATCATAGTGGGTAGATTTTATTTTTCTGGGCTCCAAAATCTCTGTGGTGACTGCAGCCAAAAATTAAGATGCTTGTTCTCTGGAAGAAAAGCTATGACAAACCTAGACAGCACATTAAAACCCAGCAACATCACTTTAGCCGACAAAGGTCCATATATGGTCAAAGCTATGGTTTTTCCAGTAGTCATGTACGGATGTGAAAGCTGATCCACAAGAGGCTGAGGACCGAAGAACTGATGCTTTTGAAGTGTGGTGTCGGAGAAGACTGTTGAGAGTCCCCTGGACTGCAAGGAGATCTAATCAGTCAATCCTAAAGGAAATCAACCCTGAATATTCACTGGAAGGACTGATGCTGAAGCTGAAGCTCCAGCTCGAACACTTTGGCCATCTGATGTGAGGAGCTGACTCCATGGAAAAGGCCCTAATGCTGGAAGATTGAGGACAGGAGGAAAAGGGGGCAACAGAAAATGAGATGGTTGGATGGCATCATAGACTCAATGGACCTAAGTCTGAGCAAACTACAGGAGATAGTGAAGGACACGGAAGCCTGGTGTGCTGCAGTCCACGGGGTCACGAAGACTTGGACACGGCTTAGCAACTCAAACAACAATGGCATAGTGGAAAAATAACAAATTCAAATCTAAACACTGGTTATTATATAAATTACCTAGTCTTTGAACATGCCTCCTATTCTATAAAATAAAACACTAACAACTTTTTAAGCCTATTAAAGATTAAACATAATCACAGAGGTATAAAAGAATCTAACATTTGTATCTGGCTTATCACAGGCATTTAGTAACTGTCTCCTTTTCCTCCTATCTCGAAAGTTAGTCCTTTTTAGAACCTACTTCTCTAGAAGAGGTAATGCCTCTAAAATGGATCTAATTTTATCTGGACTACTAACAATCTATTTTTATTGTTTAAAATGCAAATAACATTATCAGTCCCAACATAAACTTATTTCTAAAATAACTTCCCTCTCAAGGTTAAGTTATTCACTTCCTGAGACAGCACAGAATCAAGAGGGTAGAAAAATTGGATTCTAAAAATGCTAGTCTAAGAAAAGACTACTTAAAAAGCCAAATATTTACTTGTTTAGAATAGGAAAATAATTTCAATTATACAGAGAAGAGGAATTTACTGCAATAAACAATGTGTCATGGATTGTTAATATAAGTTAGAGAAAGTATGGTTAAATGGAATAATTAGCTTCTAAAAGAACTGATCATGAATGTTGCAGAAGATGGCTTTAAAAGGACAGTGGTGATTACATCAGGTAATCATAAAGCTTTCTCCAGCAGCCTTGAGGTCCCTGGGAAGAAGTACTTGAACTTTCAATTCTAGGGTGGTCCAGAGAGGCCAGGAATGAGTCCAATTACAAGTTAAAGTAAATTAAATAGCAGTCTAAACAAGTCAAGGAATACGACCAGGGTTACCTTTGGTCGAAAGTTAAAGGCTTCAAAACATGGAAACAATCTCTACGTCCATCAACAGATGAAAGGATTAAAGAAGATATAGCACACATATACAACAGAATATTACTCTGTAAAAAAGAATAAAATAATGCCATTTGCAGCAACATGGATGGACCTACAGGTCATCATATTAAGTGAAGAAAGTCAGAGAAAGAAAAACAAATACTATACGACACCACTTATATGTGGAATCTAAAATACAGCATAAACAAGCGTATCTACGAAACAGAAACAGGGTCACAGACACAGAGAACAGACTTGTGGTTGATAGATGGGGGTGATAAGGGGGAACCAGGAGCCTGGAACTAACAGATGCAAACTTAGTATATACAGGATGGATAAACAAGGTCTTATTGTACAGCACAGGTAACTATAGTCAATGCCTCGTGGCAAACCATAATGGAAAAGAACATGTAGAAGAATATATGTCTATATAACTAAGTCACTTTGCTGTACAGCAGAAATTAAAACACTATAAATCAATTATACTTCAATAAAATTATAAAAATTAAATAAACTAGAAAGAATTAAAGGTTTAGGATTACCAGTTTTATATCATACCAAATTTATTTCAAAAGTGTGTTCTCTAAAAAAATGCCTTACTTTAAAACAATCCAAAAGGCAAAATATATAATAAAGGCATATCAATTAAGCAATACTGTCCATATCCTAATAACAAGTTGAGTGATAGATATGTGGGAGTTTATTATGCTGTTCTTTACATTTGTATATATTTGAAAACTTCCACAACAAAGTTTTAAAATATAACTCATGTTAAAACATTTTCTAACCACAGCTATGTTAATGAATAGGCTTCCCTGTGGCTCAGATGGTAAAGAATCAGCGTGCAATGCGGGAGAACCAGGTCTGATCCCTGGGTCATGAAGATTCCCCCTGGAGAAGGGACTGGCAACCCACTCCAGTATTCTTATTTGGAGAAGCTCATGGACAGAGGAACCTGGTAGGCTACAGTGCCTGGTGTCAGAAAGAGTCAGACACAACTGGCCGACTGATACTTTCACGTTAATGAACAAAAACACTTTTATTTTTTAATAAAAAGTATGTCACTTACTTAACATGACGTGCTACTTAAACCTGATTGTTTCAGCCACTCACCTAGAGTATTCACTGCTACCTGGTGGCAATAAACCTCACTCGTATACAACGTTATAAGAAGTGGAATCAAGAATGACAACTGCACATCTTAAACATACGAAGTACTTGTAACATCACCCATTACTGTTTTTTAAAAACCTTTATCAACTCCAGCAGTAAACAAAAACTAATGAGAAACCCCTCATGTGGTAGAAATCACCAGAGTCGGGACCTGCAGCTGCTAAGTTGCTTCAGTCGTGTCCGACTCTGTGCAACCCCATAGACGGCAGCCCACCAGGCTCCGCCATCCCTGGGATTCTCCAGGCAAGAACACTGGAGTGGGTTGCCATTTCCTTCTCCAATGCATGAAAGTGAAAAGTGAAAGTGAAGTCACTGAGTCGTGTCCAACTCTCAGCGACCCCATGGACTGTAGCCTACTAGGCCCCTCCATCCATGGGATTTTCCAGGCAAGAGTACTGGAGTGGGGTGCCACTGCCTTCTCCGGAGTCGGGACCTACTTAACTGAAAATATAAAACAAGAACCAGCTCTCCAGTCTTAAGTCATTCCAAGCTTCAGTTTCCTCATATATATAAGAGTTAGACTAAAAAAAAAAAGAGTTAGACTACCACAGTGGTTCTTAAGAGGGAACAATTTTGTCTCCAGGAAATATTTTGCAATACGTGGAGACATTTTTGGTTGTTGCAACTGGACTGGGTAGGAGAGACTATGACTGGGTAGATTACAACTAGTGAATAAAGGCCAATCATGCTGCCAACCACTCTACAATGAATGCCAAGGAGAGCCCTCTCCACACTCAATAACAAAGAATTAACCACCCTGAAATGTCAAAAATGCTACTGCTGAAAAACCCACTAATGGAGCCTAACCAGCAGCATTAAGCACCATCCCATGAGAATCTGCCAGAAAGGAAGACTCTCAAGCCTTACTCAGCCAGGTCCCACTGAACTGACCTGTATTTTCACAAATATCCAGGTGATTCATATGCAGAGTAAAGTTGGAGAAACACTACTGATGTCTAGTTTATGCTGCCACAGATTCTGATTCAAGTGGTCAGATATTATGCTCAGGTTTTTGAGGCTTTTCATACTCTCCAGGTGACTTTAATATGCAGTCAAATTGGAGAATTCCTGCTCCACAGGATCACTAAACTCTCTTCCAGGTCAGTATTATACATACTACATGATAATACAAAAATACCTCACAAATCAACAGAGAAGATCTAACTTAATTTTTTCCTCATGTATTTTAATAAACTCTTCACTGAGTTAAATGAAGAACTATTAATTGCAGTACATTCATTAAAAACTACAATGACAGAAAGCTATACTTTTAGAAGAAAGATCTTACTTCTAAGATTCTACACTAAGAATGAAACCAACAGAACTACTGATAAGACATCTAATTCAATCTTGAGAGCCATCCCAATCCACCTTCCAAAATATCACTATGATAATTATTTAACTTTTCTACCCTAGGTAATTTAGTCTACAAAGGCACGAAGGAGAGAGTCCACTGAAGAACATGGACGTACTGATAAGAAGAATGCCAACTCAGAGTGAACACGAATATCCAAGTAAACAGTATATATTAAACTTTACAACATGAAACATATAAAGAGAAGTTATAAAACGTATAGCATTCCTTACTTACCTGGGTATTTTGAAAGTAATGCCTCCAGAGAGGCCTAATTTTATCTTGACCACCAACATCCCATACTGTGAAACAAATGTTCTTATATTCTACTGTTTCCACATTAAAACCTATATAGGAGAAAGAAAGAAAGAAAAGACCATTTTGCACATTTTGTCATTCAGAAAACAACCCCTTTGAATGGGGAATTCCCCCCAAATTGGTTTTTGGGTTTTTTTAAGTCCTAATACATAATCAACAAAGGTAAAAACCCAAGACAGTTACAATGATGCATATATGTTATTAATGGTACATTTGTCCAAACCCACACAATGTACCAAACCTTAAGTATATGGACTTCGGATGACTACGATGTGTTACTTTATGTTTATTAACTGATAAAATAAGTGATATTGATGATGGAGAAGGCTATGCATGTGCAGGGGAAGAGGACATATGGGAAATCTCTGTAGCTTCCTTTCAATTTTTCTGTGAGCCAAAAACTACTCTTAAAAAAAGTCAAAATTAAACTGTATTCTCTTTCACTGTATAATATATTATGATATAAATAAAAATCACTGTAAACCTTACCAATGGTAGGAATGGTGGTGACTATCTCCCCTAACTTCAGTTTATACAGAATGGTCGTCTTGCCAGCAGCATCCAATCCAACTAGAAAAAGACATTACAGATTTTAAATCTAGACCAAAAGGACACACTAAGAAACAATTTTACAACAATTTTTTAGTTTGAAAACAAAAGTTGACTGGTCAAGGCACTAATGAGTTAGAATGAAATCACCTCATTTCTAGCTCCCAAAGGCTACACTTCCTAGAAAATCCATTTCCATTTTCCTTTCTGGACCTAGAGAGACAGCATGGGGTCCCTTAAGGAAAGAGGTTAGAGAAATTAGCTATAAAATAAAGGGACCTGATCAAGTAATCTAAGATCTCTTTCAAGTCCTCATTAATTCTATGAAATACTACCATTTAAAAAAACACAATTTAGAAATGGGATCAAAGAACACATAAGAACAAATTAAGAGCAATCTTTACGATTGACAAAGTCAATTCCCGTTAATATAACAAGAAAATTTTAAGTAAAGGTCTTAATGTTAGAGGAAAAACTGTATATAACTATGCCCTTCTTAAATTATAAAGATGAGGCCAACTTCACCTGTATCTTAATCCATTAGTTTTACAAAAGACTGGTTAATTTGGGTTGTGAAAACTGCCCTGTCAGAGTCATCTTCAATGAAGTAATGCCTAAATTCTTAAAATTCCTTTGAGGCAGGTGGATATAAGTAGGGAGGAATGTACTTGCTTCTGAGAAAAGCATCAATCTTTCAAAATCTGCACATACTACATTATTTGCTAAAGCCTTCAAAAAAGGAAGGTCAATACCTAATAACCTCATTGAATGGATTATTCATCTAAGGAATCACATTTGGTTGCCTACATTAACACTATCACAGATTTTTAAATCAATTCAACTTAAGTATTGACTTAAGCAAGGATATTTACTTCAGAGCATGACTTTAACAAAGGAAACCCATGCTGTTAAAAAAAAAAAAAAAATGAAATCACCTCACTTATCTAATTTACATTCCTGTGCAAGTAGTTTAACTTTTATCAGTTAGTCCTAAATGAAATCAAAGACTAGAGTAGGCTATTCAAATTCCTTCTACCTATATAACAATCCTATCTGCTCTGTATCCTACAATGGGGAGAGCTTTAAGATCTCCCTGGAATTGTAAGGCAATTATACTCCCCCCAAATTAATATAATATTTTATTTTATTAATAAAATATAAAAATTTTAAAAAGAAAAAAGAGCTAAAGGAAAGTATGAGAAGATATCTCATCAAATAGAGATAGGAAACCTATTAAAAACAATCAAACAGAAACTCTGGAGTTAAAAAGTATAATATTGAAATGGAAAAACACCACTAGAAGAGTTCAACAGTATATCTGAGCTGGTAGAAAAAGGAATCAATGAGCTTAGAGATAGGTCAACTGAGACTATTCACACTGAGGAAAAGGAAAAAAAATAATGAAGTAAACAGAGTATCAGAGACCAGAGGGACACCATCAGGGATACCAAAATATGCATAATGAGAGCCCCAGAAAAGCAAAGAGCAGAGAGAACATCTGAAGAAACGGTGACTGAAAACTTTCCAAAGTGAATGAAAAACCCTAATCAAAAGCCAAAAAACTTGAAGTAGGATGAACTACAGAAAAAATTAACACTTAGATTGTAAACAAAGTGCTGAAAGCTAGAGAAAGAAAGAACCTTGAAAGCAGCCAAGAGAGAAAATGACTCATCATGTACAGAAGACTCTCAGTAAGATTAAATGCTGATTTCTCATCAGACACTATGGAAGCCAGAAGGCAGCAGGATGTTATATTCAAAGTAATGGAAGAAAGAACATCTATCAAGACTCCTACGTCCAGCAAAACTATCCTTCAAAAATGAGAAAGTAACAGAATTGTAAAGTAAAAATTAAAAATAAATAAATAAATAAATTTAATAAAAAAAAAACTTAAAAAAAAATGAGAAAGTAAGAAGTTTCTAAATAAAAACTAAGAGTATCTATTACTAGCAAACCTATCCTACAAAAAAATACTAAAAGGAGTTTCAAACTTAAGTGAAAGGATTCTAGATAATAATGTGAATCCATATGGAGAAATAAAGAGCACTGGTAGAAGATAAATAAAAGAAAGGGTTTGAACCGGGGTCTCCCACATTGCAGATAGATTCTTTACCATCTGAGCCACCAGGGAAGCCAGGTAAAAGATAACTACATGTTAAATAAAAGGCAGTTTAAAAAAAACGATCTCCATGGAGATGCAGACATTTTATGCTGTCTTACTCCTGTATCCTCTAATCAATCTTTTCCCCACTTCTTCATAATGAAACTGTTTATTCTGTCCAAAATATTATGACACTTAAAGTGAACAGCCACACTCTAAGCCCTCACTTATGGGCATAAGAAAAACAAACCATTAACAGGAACTGCTTTATTCTCACCTAGGGATGGATCAAACCCGTGTTACTCCACAGAGCAAGTGCGGAGTCTTAACCACTGGACTACCAGGGAAGCCCCTGTTTTATTTTTTAACTATGGAACAGTAGCAAATATATCAGAAAACATAATTTTAAAAGATACACAAGGAAACAAAAGCAGGTACCTTAGAGTTTAGCATTTTCAATAAAAATACAGAGGATGAAGGGGTGAACAACAGGATCTTTTCATTGTTGGAAAAAGCTTTAAGTATCTTGAGTCTAAATCCTCTTCAGGCAGTTTTTATCAAATTTTAAAATAAAGCAAAATTCACCTTTAACTAAGTCCAAATATCATTAGCCCAAGTCAGAAGAACTGAAACTGAAATGCTGATTAGAAAAAACACTTGTGGGGAGACTCCCTGATGGTCCAGTGGTTAAGAATCCGCCTCCCAACCCAGGGGGACACGGGTTTGATCCCTGGTCCAGGAACTAAGATCCAACATGCCAGAAGGCAACTAAAATCATGCACCACAACCACTGAGCCCATGTTCTGCAACAAGCAGCCACCGCAGTGTGCACCGCAACTAGAGAGGAGCCCCCACTCACAACTAGAGAAAGCCCATGGGCAGCAATGAATACCCAGCACAGGCAAAAATTAATTAATAAAATTTTTTTTTTAATTTGTGTTTAGTTTGGAGAACTTATGTACACACCTGTCCTCACTGGAGGTCCAACTGGACCTCAAATCTTAGTTTGAAAACAATGTAAGTCCAAAAATATTGACAAGGAATCAAAGAAATCCAGGATAAATAATGATTACATAACTACTTTAGGTTATACAAAAGCATTCAGGTAATTAAACTTTTCTTTAAATGACAATTTATACCTGTTTGTATGCATGATTAATATCTTTCTACTCTATACAGAGTATGGAACTTTTTTACACAATAAACATGTATTGATTTCATTAAAAAGAAAATATTTCCCAAGTAATGTCTTTCCTCTATTAAAAACTGTTGAGACTAGTGAAAACTCATCAGGATGACTACTTTAGAGACTTAATATTTTATATGTTTATTTTAATTGAAAAAAGAGGAAGGCATTTACAAAAACAGTGTATCCATAAAGTTTTTTTAAGCATCTGTAAGCTATTTTTAAAATTTTAAAACAAGAGTTAAGTGGCTCACAGCCACATACAAGACTCTAAAATCACAAAGATTATCTTTTTTGAGTTGCATCTAAAATAAGTGTTGTATAAATGCAAGCCGTAAGTTTTGAGGTATATTTATCATGAAGTTTAAGATGCACAAATTGATATACATCATCGTTCATCATACAGTTCTATATTCAAAAAAATGCTGGTATAACAATTCTGTGCCACTTTAGTGATTTCTTAAGTATGTATTTTCTCAATGTTGTAATATTTGGCAATGAGATTTCTCCATGAAATGAAGCTATAAGCAATCCTCAACTAGCCAAGATAAGACTCTAATCTGTACAGTCCAGTAATGTCCTCCCCCCTCCCTCTCACCCTCATAAACAAGTCACTGTTTTGAAAGATATACTGGAATTACTTGTTCTCCTTGACTGGACCTACACTTCGACGGAACAGTCAAAAGCAGCAAAATTGTCCCCCAAATCTTTTGGCAATCATTAGAAATACTTAAAGTTAAAGAAAATAGATTACAATTACCTCAACTTGGGAAAAAACCAAATGCAAAGAAGAAAAAAGACTGAAAAGATACAAGTGTATTTTCAGTAAGTAAAGTTCCACTTAGGATATTTTTCTTCATGTTTTGTTTATCTTTCAGATTTTCTACAAGGAAGCTTGAAATAAAACTTCATAATAATTTTTAAATAATTAAAAATCAAGTCCTTATTGTGTTCCAAACACAATACCAGGTGACTGCATACATTTTGTAATTTAACCCTCACAGTAACTCTCCATGTTTTAGATGCAAAATCTGAAATTCAGAAATGTTCTCAGAATCACAAGAGTAGTAACACAGATTTTAAAACACAAGATCTTTTCAAGAAACTAGATCCATACATAGCTGCAGAAATGTGAAAAGGTGTAGCTGCTTTGAAAAAGTTTGTCAGTTCCTCAATATGTAAAACATAATTAAGAATGACCCAACAATCCCATTCCTTGCGAATTTACCCACAAGAATTAAAAATATATGCTTCCACAAAAACTGCATGAATGTTCATAGTAGCATAATTTTTAAGAACCGAAATGTGAAAACAACTACATTTCCATCAACTGATGAATGAATGATAAACAAACTGTGGACTATATCCATACAATGGAATTACTATTGCGCCATAAAAAGCAATGGAGTACTGATTCAGGCTATAATGTGTCAGTATAATGAATCTTGGAAACGTGTTCACAGTGAAAAAAGTCAGACACTAAAGGCAACATATATCCTGAACAAACAAGACCACAGCAACAGAAAGCAGAAAAATGGTTTGTTGCAAGAGGGAGTGGTGAGGAGCAGGAGTGACTGCTAAAGTGGTGGCGTGTCTCTTTGGGCTGATGAAATGTTCTAGAATTAACCCAGTGGCAGGAGTTCCCTGGTGGCCTAACGGTTAGGATTTTGGGCTTTCACTGCAATGGTCCAGGTTATATCCCCTCTCAGAGAATTAAGATCCCACAGCCACCAAAAAAAAAAAAAAAAAGATGGTGTTAATGGTTATACAACCTTGTGAATATACTAAAAATCACTGAATTACACACTTTAAATGAGTATTATGTGAACTACATCTCCATTTTTTTTTCCAATAAAAACAATCTTAGGTCTGATGCCAGAGTATTCATGTATCAACATTCTTCCCTCAGGTTTGCTTGGTGGACCCAAGGTACATGAGTATCTTACCGAATTCCTCAGAGGGTCAGTTATCGAAACTGACACTGACACTAAGCGGTGTCCAGGAAAATTATGATGAGCTTGGGTTTTGCTTCTACCCAACGGCTGAGGGACGTCAGCACTTTGATTACTGTGCTATTAATTAGTAGCAAATTATCAGTCTCTGATAGAAATACCTCATAATAACACATAAGGGTGAACCTAAGGGTGGCTTCATCAACTTCTAATGGCATAAAGCTAAGGATTTTTGCCTCTTCTATCACTTCCCTCTATCATATAACTAACCAGAAGGCCTCTCCCCTTTTTTAAAGGCTGACAATTATGTTTTCAGTTAATGACCTAAGGAAAAGGTCATAATAAACTAAGTCAAAAAGAACACAAGGCTATATACCACAACTACAATTCTGGAGAAACAAAAACTTCCTCTTAAAGACTAAGAGTAAATATAACAAATATAGTGGAATGGTGGAATTATAAGATATCAATTATTCTTTTTCACATCTCCTAAATTTAACAAAAAGGACATTATTTTTAGAATCAAGACCAAAAGTTACATAGTAAATATATGGTCCAAAAAAGCTAATCACATGTAAAATAACACAAATCTACACTGGATTAGCAATTTTTTTGAAAGCCAACACTTTTCCAGCTTTTCAACAGGCAACAACTTTCACGTTTAAAGAGAGTAGAATTAATAACTCCTCTACGTAACATATCGTTTTCAAATATAAACATTTAGGGAGTCTTTACCAAAATTACATCTCATCACAAATTAAAATATGGAGATCATACTGAAAACAGGATAATAAAGGAACTACATGAAAAATCTAAAGTGGTAACTGACTTTGAATTTAAGCTCAATAATAATCATTCACATGTGATTTTCCCTTTGGAGAAAAATTAAATAATTTCTATTAATCTATAGTTTGATGTTACATTTGATACACTGTGCTATTTTAAATTTTTTAATTAGTTAACATAAAGTGCAACTTCAAACATCTTTTTAAATTACTTTAGCTTTCAGGAAAGCATATGTACAAATAAAATGTAAAACCCCACAGTAATTTGGCAAACCAGATTCATTAGCTAACTGCTATCTTTCAATAATACTTTAAAATGGTAAAATCTGAAAAAGTCACTGACTCAAGAAAGCATGAATTTTACAAGAAAGCATGAATTTTATCTAAGCCATATAAAGGAAAAGGAAGAACACATGCCTGTCAGAGAACATTAATAATGGAAAAATAATCTTTAATTGGTAATTCTAAACTTGGATGGGGCAGACACATTAAGATTATTTATGCTATCACTCATAAAGCTAGATATAAAAATCTAAGAGTAATCAAATTTCCAAATCACCTATTTCACTATCCATACACATACTCCCCATATGGTTAATGCTTCATTTGATGAGTTACCATAAAAGGTGACCTTGTGATTTCACTGTATTTAATCAAGGAAACCTAATTATCCTGAATTAAAGTGCAAAACAAGAATAGCAAACCTATTAGAAAATTTAACATGAAATGATTTAAATAATTTCAAATCATGACTTCTATTCCCTGCACAAATGCACAAAGTTATTTTTCTTCTTCCACTTTCTTTCATTTCTGGGGCATAAGGGGGAGAAATGCTCCCCTAATACACACCAATATTTGAAAGTGCTTAGACCATACATAATTCTACCTTTCTTTTCTGAAACTTTCAGCCATTACAAAAGACTAAAGAAAAGAAAAACAACAATTTACAAGAAGTCTTAGGTAAAATATTATATACTATATTTCAAATATAACACACTACACTTTCCCAGAACAGAAACACACACTAGGTAATCTCTTTAAAGAACACGCTGGAAATTCATTTATGACAGTCCAAAGGTCTCCCATTGACTTCAAATACTTCGGACTGTCGATTTTCAGGTACTTTTAAAGCTCAAACATTATGCTTACCCTCCTAAAAATAATTCTTTTTCATAACTGAAATCTAATAAACTTTGAGAGAGAAAACACTTTCATTTATCTCTGCGAATGAATTATCAACAGTTGTTTCAGGGATTGTGAGTAAGCTGGAATTAGAGTTAAGTGAAAAAAGAACCAAATGTGCATACCCTTAACCGTTGTGTATCTTGAACCTTGCTTCCGGGAACTTTCAAATAAAACCTCCCCCTACTCCACTTCTCTAGAAAACAAGCTAATGAACCAACAAAACTCAACATTTAAATTAAGCGAGGCTCCTCATAGCATTATTTAGGTTCACAGACCTAAGTTGTGATGTAAAAACTACTCACAGTACCATCGGGGAGACGCTGCTTACATCACTCAAGTGACAAGCCCATTCTCCCTCGGCAGAGCAAAACACCGACCCTAAAGAGCAATTTTTTAAAAGCCCACCTTCCAAAAGATTTTTTAAAAACACTCGTGTAATTACTACTTAACAAGGTCTCCCTAATATTATGCGGCATGATGTTCACTTACTGAAAACTTGTCACCAGCTTAAAAAAAAAGTTTCTAAGCCTTCTTCCCGCCCCTCCAGCCACCCATTAAACTTTAGCCAGCTGAATAAAAATTACGTACTTTGAAAACTCTCTGGTAAATTAAATATATTTAGCCCTTGAGACTGGCCAAAAGAAACTTTCATGATAATCTCAAGTTTTCAAGGACATTAATAAAGAAAAGAATATGTGTGTATATATATATATGAGGCGGAATCCCGAGCGAAGCAAAAGTTTAGCGGAGAGACAGCGCGCTGAGGATTCCGGACTCCACGGAAAGCTAGGCGCTCCTGGGCCACCGCACTGGGCCTGGCCACTTCCTGCCCGGGCCGGCTCAGGGCAGTCGGCGACTGCTCGCTCACACAGCGCTGGGAGTGTGCAGAGTGTGTACACGGGGCGGAAAGGGGGAGGAGGAAGGTTGGAGTCGCCGGGCCTCCCCCTCCCTCCCGACCGCTGCCCACACCCGGGAAGAAGGGAGCCAGATCGCTCTCAGAATGGACTTCGCCAGCCTCTTCCGGGCTCGCAAGATCCGAGAGTTCGCTACCCTCACATCTCCGCCCAACTGTGTCGGGCTTTCAATAAGACAAGCAAAAAATCGCCAAACTCAGGAGGAAACCTTGCCCACGGCCCACTTCCAACCTCTTCAACACATATGCGACGGCCGCCCACCCTTCACCCCATTGTTCCCCTTTAAGAATTCCTCCCGACCCCCAGCTCGCCGCCCCTCCCCCACCGCAGCGGACTGGGGGAAAAAAAACGCCAAAAAACAGGCCCCGAGGCCACCCCGAGCTTAGAGACCCGTCCGCCCCACCCGGGCCTGGTGTCTTTTCTCAGGCCCTTACTCACCCATCAAAATGCGCATCTGCTTCTTGCCGAAGAGGCGGGAGAAGAGGGAGGAGATGGTGAGGCCCATGGCGGTAGTGGCACTTGCAATGGGCAGGAGCAAAAGGGGTTTGGGGCGTCCCCGGGCCTTCTCCTTTTACGCTCCCAGAAAACTCAGCGAGGAAAGAGCTGCTGAGGATGAAAGACGGCTGCGGGGACGGTTCGCTAGCCGGCGTGTCCGAAAAAGCTCCCGGACAGCGGGATGAGGACCTGCTCCACGACTGGCGGGGCAGCTCCGGCTCCGACGTTAAACCTTCGGCAGTGCCACGTCACGAGGCAGCCGCGGCAACTACGGCAGCGGCCCGGCCCCTCCAACGCGGACAGATTCGCGTCACCGCCGCCCCATCCCCCTGCGCTTCCGGCGCTTCCCGAACCACTGCGCCTGCGCAAGAGAGAGATTGGCCCATCTTCGCTGACGTGCGCCTCTGGCCGGCGTAGCCCCCCGGACGTGGCTCCCGGAGCTGGGCAAGGCCAGTTAGCCTCCGTGTACTGGAAGACGGACACAGTCCCACAATGCCTTGCTTCGTCACGTCCAATCAGACTCAAGGAGAGACGTTTCGGCCCAGAGAAATGCATCCTGGAGGCTGTATTCTTTCCTTCCGTAAAGGCGGGCTGTGCAGTATGGGTTAGGTAGTGAACATCGTTCTTCCGCGCGTGTTGGAGATTTCCTGGTTTCCGAAGGTACACGTTTCACCCGGCGAATCAGACACTTGCTCTAATGGAGGCTTGAAGACAAACCTTGCTTTCTCAGGAGATAAGTTGTTCAAAACCCAGTGCGCAGAGAATGAGGCTGTACCAACCCTTCTTTATGAAGCTAGGCCTAAACACTTCGAACCCGCCAACGCCAGGTCATAGTAAAGATCCCTAATCGTCTGTCAAGACAAAGAGCTCCAAGACATTTACATCCTCTATTGCAGGTTTTTAAGAGAAGCCAACGGGGAAGGCTTATTTTTCTTCTCTCCAAAAAGGAGCATGGAAGATTTATTCCCGATGTTGAAGTGGAAAGCCTCATTTCAAAAATATTTATGATCTTAATGTTTTCTTGTCTACAAAATAAAGTATATATCTTGTTAAAAATATAAAGTTCCCCACAATCTTCTCCACCTCCCGTGTATTTCCGCCATACCATTGGTGCAATTTAGGATTAGCGGCACCCCACTCCCCACCTCGACGCTTATGCTGGCTAAGACATGCTCACCCACCTTTCAGATCTGTTTAACTCCCTTGGAAAATACATTCTTGACCTCCTGACTAGATAAACGACTCAAACCATCTGCTCTTCATAGTTATGATTTCACTTTTGATATTACTATTGGTAACCCTCTTCCCCTCTCCCACTTATGTAAAAACTCTAGAGAACTGGACCCTAGTCTGTTTTTATATTACTCTGTAATCACTCAAATATAGTTGAATGACTGAGGGACAACTGAATAAATTATATGATATATCCATACTATTTCTGAGAATACTCTCCGGATTTAGAATGATGTACAACTATAAATTCTAATGAAAAGATCTCCAGAGTACACTTACTGTGAAAGGTCAAATAATTACTAAGTACAGTAAAGTGATATCTGCTCTGCTGCTGAGTCAATGTGTGCCTCTCTGAGGCCCTATGCACTGTAACCTGCTAGTTTCCTCCGTCCATGGATTTTTCCAGGCAAGGATACGGGGAGTGGGTTGCCATTCCCTACTCCAGGGGATCTTCTCCACCCAGGGATGAACCAGAGTCTCTTGCATCTCCTGAATTGGCAGGTGGATCCTTTACCACTAGCACCACCTGGGAAGCCCCACAGTAAAGTAACATAAAAATGTGTGAGTGTGTGTGTGTGTAAATGCAGAACAATAACTTTGAAAAAGAATCTGCAGTAATGACATTTAGTGGTTACCTGTCTAACCTGTGTGGAGGGAGGAGGGCACTCCTAGAGAGTAAGGGAACCAACTCTGGGGGTGACAGTTAAAAGAGAGTTTTATCTATACTTTAAAAATTCACTTTATTGAGATATAATTTATATGCAACACAATTCTAAGTGTACAATTCTATTAATTTTAACAAGTGCATACAGTACGGTAGCCAACACCATAATCATGATATTAGTTGTTTACATTACTCCCCAAAGTTCTCATACTCATTTGTAGTCATCCTCTTCCCTCACTTCAAGCCACTGGCCAACCACTGATACTGTCATAACAGATGGCCCTTTCCAAAATTTCATGTAAATTTTACAGAGTAATACAGAATAGTCAAACTCTTGTGTATGAACTTTCTCCTAGCATAATGATTTTGAGATTAATCCATGTTACAGCAAGTACCAATACTTTGTTCTTTTTAATTGCCAAGTAACATTCCATTGTGGATATACTAGTTTCTTTATCCATTCATCAATTGATAGCCTATTTGGGTTGTTTTGAAGTTTTGGACTTTTATGAATAAAACTGAACATTTGAATACAAGTGTCTGTGAATCTGTATTAATTTATTTTTATAAGATGAATTTATTCATGCACCATTTAGATAATTTTTTCAAAAAACTTGAATTTGATGAATAAGTTCATCATTGCTTAAAATTTATTCTTCCAGATTTTACTCTATGAAATACTAACTTTTCTATATAAATGTTAATGGGATTTTACACTGCTAAGCAACTTCTTTTTCTATTTAATAATATACTGTGACCATTTTAAAATATCAGTATTTATAGATTTAACTCATTCTTTTTAAGGGTTGCATTTCATTGTATGCATGTAAGATAATTTATTTAACCGACCAAATTGTAAAACTTCCAATAATTTATGGTACCAAAATTTCCCTCAAGTTTCCAAATGATACTTGTAAGATGTTCATTATTCATTACAGCATTATAATGGAGAAAACTGGAAACATCAACTTTTTAAAAGAAGTATTTTTTTGGCACATGGTTTGTGGGATCTTAATTCCCTAACCAGGGATTAAACCCACACCATGAGTGCAGAATCCTAACCACTGGACTGCCAGGGACTTCCCAAAATACTTAAATACCCCTTTCTTTCTTTTCCTCTGGTCACAAGTCCAGCTATTCCGATTTAAATTTACAACAATGATAAATTAATAGTTATTAGACACATTACCAGGATATTTAATTTCTTTTCCTAATTGTGCTGTCCTAGGTGGTTCTGTATTGGAGAAGGAAGTGGCAACCCACTCTAATGTTCTTGCCTGGAGAATCCCAGGGATGGGGGAGCCTGGTGGGCTGCCGTTTATGGGGTCACACAGAGTCGGACACGACTGAAGCGACTTAGCAGCAGCGGCAGGTGGTTCTGTAGTTGTTTATTCCAGCTGGTGCATTCTGCAGGATGGGGCTGAATAAGAAAAACCTGCAAAGTTTCACAATGGGTAAGCTTTATGTTGTTGAAGACCTACTAAGTAAAACTCCATCTGGTAGAACTACCCTTTAGAAACTCATATTTTAGGAGTGACCCTGGGCAATCAAAACCAAAAACTTCCTTCTTCCAGAGGATATGGCAAAGCCACCCCATGGTCTATACAGTCCATGGCGTTCTCCAGGCCAGAATACTGGAGTGAGCCACAAGGGAAGCCCCACTTCATAGATTACAGTGGGTTTATTCGGTTCCTCCTGTTTAAATTCTCAAATGTTCCAATAATAAATTCTTAAACAAGGTGAAAATAAATGTGATTAAATATACATTTGAAGAAAACAAGGGAAATGCAAAGGGAAAGCAATTGATTTAATATAATCAGATTTTTAAACTCTAAAAGCAATTTCATAAACATGTTTATTAATTTCTAGTGTGCAACAAAATACTATTTAATTTTTTAATGACTGAAAGTCTATGCAATTACCTAAGAGATCACATATTTGCCTAGAATTTAACTTAAAAGGAATTATAGACTGTCTTCACGAAGAAAACTTCCTCTTCACTGGAAGGACATGTAAAGAATTGCCTAGCAGTTGAAGAACTAAAAATTGCATTTTGAAAGCTTGTTAGAAAAAAAAATTTGTATCCTTTAAGTGGCTTTTATGGGCTTCCCTTGTGGCTCAGCTGGTAAAGAATCTGCCTGTAATGCAGGAGACCTGGGTTCAATCCCTGGGTCAGAAAGATCCCTGGATGAAGAAATGGCAACCCACTCCAGTATTCTTGCCTGGGAAATCCCATGCACAGAGGAGCCTGGCAGGTCCATGGGGTTGCAAAGAGCTGGACAGCACTCAGTGACTAAGCATGTCTGTCTGCTTTGAGGTTTATAGAGAATTCCTTAAAACAGTGTTCACCTGGGACTTCCCTGGCAATCCAGTGTTAAGACTGCCAATGCAGGTGCTGCAGGTTTGATTCCTGAACAGGAAGCTAAGATCCCATATGCCTTGTTATCAAAAAACCAAAACATAAAAAACAGAAGCAATATTGTAATAACTATTTTTTAATTTATATATATATATATAATTAAACAATGTTCACCTGATTCCACCAGTCTTCTTAAATTGATTTTCTAAACTTCTCAAGACAAATGAAATGGGTCTCCTTCCTCATAACTTCTTCCAAAATGTAATCCACATTTTGTTTAGTTAAGCAAGACAGCTGAAGAGAACTCTGATTTCCATCACTAAAACATTAACCAGAACATCAAATGAAGATGTCAGAGTAGATTTTTCAGATTTCCACTTAAGATTTGCTGCACATCAAGAAGCCACTGGAGATTACAAAACAGGATGTTAATGGTCCACTGAAATGTCTCCATTGTAAAGATAAGGATAATCAGGGTCAGAGAAGTTAAGTAACCTGCCCAAGGTATCACAGCTAACAACTGGGACAAGAAACCATTTCTTCTCAATCAACACCCTTACCCACTGTACTACCGCCTTATTTTTAAAAGTGAGGAAGTTGAGCCCCAGAGGGAAAACTTGCTATCATTTACTGATCACTTACCATGTTCCAAGTGCTATATACTTCATTTAAAATCCTAACAACTTTGAGGATTATATTATAAGGTTGGTCCAACTCTAAAGCTTATGCTTTTAAACAGCACACTATACTAAGTATTGCTTTCCTCATCTTTTCTTTTTTAGAATGAGAGCTTTTGGGTTTTAGTCTATTAGATTTAATCATGTAATTATTTTTGCTGGTTATTTATGTCCCACTAGAATGCAAGCTTAAGGAAACCATTTCACCTCCTCTGAAAATTTCAGAGTGTGTATTCTATAAATAGTGCTAACATTCTAATATTTCATTGCAACAGTGAGTGTTACTGAGCACTTACTATAGCTAAGCATTGTAACATGCATTATCCCATTTAATCCTCTCAACAATTTAATCCATGTCACTCACTTTGTTCAACAATGACTCAGCTCTAAAAAAAAAAAAAACTCAGCTCTGGTTCTAGTACACCTGTTGCTGCTGCTGCTGCTGCTAAGTCATTCAGTCATGTCTGACTCTGTGCGACCCCACAGACGGCAGCCAACCAGGCTCCCCTGTCCCTGGGATTCTCCAGGCAAGAACACTGGAGTGGGTTGCCATTTCCTTCTCCAATGCATGAAAGTGAAAAGTCAAAGTGAAGTCGCTCAGTCATGTCCAACTCTTCTCGACCCCATGGACTGCAGCCTACCAGGCTCCTCCACCCATGGGATTTTCCAGGCAAGAGTACTGGAGTGGGGTGCCATTGCCTTCTCCGAGTACACCTGTTAGTTGTACAATAATATAATTTTTTGCCTTCATTTCTCAACCTCTATAAACACCATTTTGATCTCATTCTCTGATTATAATCCATTGCTTATCTTGTTAAAAGTTTGTGTCCTCTGAATATTGTTGTCTGCGATAGTGGAAGAATATCCATGCTTCTACAAAGAATTATGTCCATCACCTACTTTCTCTTCCAAAAGGGGAACAGTACGTGAACTCCCAGAATCTTTGGACAGTTTGGCCAAACACGTCTCACCTCAGTGCCTTTTAGACTATTAAGTCTTCTTTAAAAAAATTTTTTTTAAATTTATTCCATTTATATGTGGTGGGAAGCTCTGTTTATTTGAATCTATAACCTCATCTTACCTAGGAGTCAGTGTTTTAATTTTGGTAGACACTGCTGACTTGGAAGAATATAAAGTCCACCTGACTTTAGTCAACATTCGCCAACTTCTCCAATTTAAAACAATTCTCCAGCTTCATTTGCTTCTTAAAAGGAAGTGCAGTCACTCAGTCGTGTCTGACTCTTTGCAACCCCATCCATGGGGATTCTCCAGGCAAGAATACTGGAGTGAGTTGCCATTCTCTTCTCCAGGAAATCTTTCTAAGCAGCGGTCAAACCCAGGTCTCCCGCATTGCGGACAGATTCTTTACCATCTGAGCCAAGGGAAGCCCCTGCTTCTTAGAGGTGATATCCATTGTACACATAAGTCAAATTCATTTTAAGTTTCTTACCGGAAACTTTAAAAACAGGGAATGCCAAGGACTTGACTAGCTTCCTTCGAAGTATTTACTGCAGTCACATTCCTGACTTCCAGAAGAACTAGTACTCTGGTTTTCTAGAAACTTTAAAGCTGAGTGATTTTATGGCAGGACTGTATCTTGAGACTGTTGCGGGAAGGGAGACCCCTTCCAGGGCCCAATTTAAAGGCCCCTCTCAGGCCCTTGAAAGGGTCCCCTTTCGTACAACAAGACTACTAATTCTACTAAGATTTGTTATTCACCATCTAACATTTATGTAAGTTTCACTCAGTCCTGTCTCATTCTTTGCAAGCCCATGGACTGTAGCCCATCAGGCTTCTCTGTCCATGGAATTCTCCAGGCAGGAATACTGGAGGGGTTAGCTGTTCTCTTCTGCAGGGGATTTTCCTGACCCATGGATGAAACTCTGATCTCCTGCATTGCAGGCAGATTCTTTACCGCCTGAGCCATCAGGGAAGCCCAAAGAAGCAAAAGGGTCAAAATGGAATCATTTGTGTACGTGCAGACCCCACATTCCACTACAGCAAACTTAAGACTGAATTGCAGTTTCAACCCCTCCCAGAAATGTGACCTTTAAAACAACCAATCTAAAATTTACTCATCAACAATAGTGAGGTAATCTGCATGATAAAGACCCCTGCCAGTCCTTTTCTTCCCCAAAAGGTGGCGGCCTAAAACTATCCTTTCTTTTCTTTTGCTAATACCTTCTTGTCTCACCCTCCTTCTGCCTATAAAAACCTTCCATTTTGTACAGCCCTTCAGACTGTCCTTCGGTTTACCAGTTGGGATGCTGCCAGACTCAAGTCATGGAATAGTCAATTAGATCTTTTACAAAACTCAGTTGAATTTTAAGTTTTTTTTAACAGATTGGTGGCAAGGCTGGATCCGAAGTGAACTTCCAAAGACAGCCCTCCAACTCTGAGTTCGTGGTCTTTCTTGCCCTTTCCAGTGACCATCAGTCAGTTCCTCTCCATTGATCTGCACTCTTTTTTTCGTTCCAACTCCAAATCTCATTAGCTTTCCTTTACAGAACAGGTCAAGCTGGTAGAGGCTTCTGCCCTAGGCCAATCAAGCCTGTCGCCTTTCAGACCAAATTTCCCCAGGAAAACCCCAGCCCATGGATCCTTCCCCCAGCTCAACACTGGGGACTTCTGGTGGCAGCTGAGTTCTCGTTATTTGAAATCAATTCATAGCCCCTATTCCTTAAGGTGTTTGTTCGTTGCTTTCCCCAATTGAGACTTTCAAGGGAATTTTTGCTGGTTACTGGCCAGAGTTGGATTCAGTCCAGTGGAAGGCCTCAAGTAGCTGTTAAATAAAGGCTGGTTGCCAGTGGGAGTCTTGGAAGTACTCAGAAGCTGATTAGTTGGGCTCTGAAAAACCCAAACACTGGGCTAAATGAAATGTGGTCCTTTATAGCCAAAGAAAAGACCCTGATGCTGGGAAAGATTGAGAGCAGGAGAAGGGGAAGACAGAGGATGAGATGGTTGGATGGCATCACCGACTCAATGGACATGGGTTTGGGTGGACTCCAGGAGTTGGTGATGGACAGGAAGGCCTGCTGTGCTTCGGTTCATGGGGTCGCAAGGAGTCAGACATGATTGATCGATTGAATTGAATTGACAGCCAAAGAGTTGAGTGAGCCACCTTCCGGGACATCTGCTTATTTTATGTTTAAGAACTATGCTCCTGGAAGGTGCAGATATTTACCAAAGTTTTACTAAAAATAACCTATAATTGCAATAACCATTATGAGGAATGTTCCAAATACATAAAATCATTTTAAAAGTACACAAAGCGACTCAGTGACTCTCTCCGTCCCCGAGTCTGCCCCTGTGCCTATCCACACATATATTCTTTTTCCTCATAATACTTTACTTGCTTCACTAAAAAAAAAAAAAAAGAGAGAGAGATAAAACACTTAAAAGTATGCATTCCCATATCAAATAAACAGAATGGAATACCTATTTTAATTAGTATGAAGAAGACTCCAAAAGATTTAGAAATTCCAGAATAGCCTCATTGTAATATTTGTTGCAAAAGGCTAGCGCAAAATTAAACACCAAAGGTATCTAAAAACACCACCTAGGCCACACCCATTATAACTTCATAGGGCTTCATCATCAAAACATTGGTCCCCAAATTTTCAACTGTAGTCAATTAGAACACTGGAAAAAACTGTCCTCAAAAGCCCTATGTAAATTCTTTAAATCAATTTAAATGGCCCCATATGGGTCCCTTTCTGAACTGATGAAACTCTTTTTAAAGAACTTCTGGAAAACTGATATGTATTTTCTCAAACAGCTGAGAGGAAACAAAATTAAAATTGATGACGTTATTCAATACCACCAGAAATATTTGTCCTGGATGAAGCCTGACAATATACTTGAAAGGACTTGATAACTTTAGGATTAAAAATTTGGCCAAATGGGAGAAGCTGATGTTTGGGGCTTGCTAGGCATTTTATTTGGCCTTCTCTTCTAAGGCAACTGTACCCAAAGGGAAAAAGCCATTCCAACTATAGGTGAATGGGTGTGTCAGTCCTTTCTGGTAATCCTAAAACTTTCCCTAATTCATCTTAAAATGCTTGTAGACATTGTGACATTGAAAACAGAATTGTCCTACAGATAGGCCCAAACTCCATCTTGTAGGAAACTCTAGATACTTTGTGTCTTTGTGATACCGATTTTAGGTCCCATTTTTTTCTAGGACCTAAAAACCATACTTCATGATGCAAATGTCAGGGAGGTAATTCTCATCAAAAGGGAGAAAGGTCATTTTACAAAAAACTTATGACTTTTACACAAGTACTAGTAACTATGAGGTCTCTGTGACCATGGGCATTTATGTTTGTACATGTCATAAATGTGCAATGTATTATCAAAATTATTTGTAAAGTGCTCTATTTGACTATTTGATTGGCTTAAAAATAAGTGTGTATATATGTATGTATATATACATATGTATCAGTTCAGTTTAGTCGCTCAATCGTGTCCAACTCTTTGCGACCCCATGAATCGCAGCATGCCAGGCCTCCCTGTCTATCACCATCTCCCGGAGTTCACTCAGACTCATGTCCATCGAGTCCGTGATGCCATCCAGCCATCTCATCCTCTGTCATCCCCTTCTCCTCCTGCCCCTAATCCCTCCCAGCATCAGAGTCTTTTCCAATGAATCAACTCTTCGCATGAGGTGGCCAAAGTGCTGGAGTTTCAGCTTTAGCATCATTCCTTCCAAAGAAATCCCAGGGCTGATCTCCTTCAGAATGGACTGGTTGGATCTCCTTGCAGTCCAAGGGACTCTCAAGAGTCTTCTCCAACACCACAGTTCAAAAGCATCAATTCTTTGGCACTCATCCTTCTTCACAGTCCAACTCTCACATCCATACATGACTACTGGAAAAACCATAGCCTTGACTAGACGGACCTTAGTCGGCAAAGTAATGTCTCTGCTTTTGAACATACTATCTGGGTTGGTCATAATTTTTCTTCCAAGGAGTAAGTGTCTTTTAATTTCATGGCTGCAGTCACCATCTGCAGTGATTTTGGAGCCCCAAAAAATAAAGTCTGACACTGTTTCCCCATCTATTTCCCATGAAGTGATAGGACCGGATGCCATGATCTTCGTTTTCTGAATGTTGAGCTTTAAGCCAATTTTTTCGCTCTCCTCTTTCACTTTCATCAAGAGGCTTTTTAGCTCCTCTTCACTTTCTGCCATAAGGGTGGTGTCATCTGCGTATCTGAGGTTATTGATATTCCTCCCGGCAATCTTGATTCCAGCTTGTGTTTCGTCCAGCCCAGCATTTCTCATGATGTACTCTGCATATAAGTTAAATAAGCAGGGTGACAATATACAGCCTTGATGTACTCCTTTTCCTATTTGGAAGCAGTCTGTTGTTCCATGTCCAGTTCTAACTATTGCTTCATGACCTGCATACAGATTTCTCAAAAGGCAGGTTAGGTGGTCTGGTATTCCCATCTCTTTCAGAATTTTCCACAGTTTATTGTGATCCACAGTCAAAGGCCTTGGCATAGTCAATAAAGCAGAAATAGATGTTTTTCTGGAACTCTTTTGCTTTTTCCATGATCCAGCGGATGTTGGCAATTTGAAGTCTGGTTCCTCTGCCCTTTCTAAAACCAGCCTGAACATCAGGGAGTTCACGGTTCAAAGGGAGCCCCTGATAAAGCTCCTATAATTTATTGTCTCACCTCATAAAAACGGATATGTTATACTAATTCAGGCTTACATGAAATGTTAAGTTACATAGTTAAGTAAGTAACATTAGCCTTCTTTATATCTGTATAGATATGTTATAGTTCAGTTGCTCAGCTGTGTCCATCTTTATGACCCCATGGACTGCAGCATACCAGGCTTCCCTGTCCATCACCAACTACTGGAGCTTGCTCAAACTCATGTCCATCAAGTCCATGATGCCATCCAACCATCTCATCCTGTCGTCCCCTTCTCTTCCTGCCTTCAATCTTACCCAGCATCAGGGTCTTTTCCAATGAGTCATTTCTTCCCATCAGGTGGCCAAAGTATTGGAGTTTCAGCTTTAGCATCAGTCCTTCCAATGAATATTCAGGACTGATTTCCTTTAGGATGGACTGGTTGGATCTTCTTGCAGTCCAAGGGACTCTCAAGAGTCTTCTGTAACACCATAGTTCACCAGCATCAATTCTTCAGCACTCAACTTTCTTTACAGTCCAACTCTCACATCCACCCATGACTACTGGGAAAACCATAGCTTTGACTAGATGGACCTTTGTTGGCAAACTGATGTCTCTGTTTTATGCTTTCTAGGTTGGTCATAAATTTTCTTCCAAGGAGCAAACATTTTAATTTCATGGTTGTAGTCACCATCTGCAGTGATTTTGGAGCCCCCCAAAATAAAGTCTCTCGCTGTTTCCATTGTTTCCCCATCTACTTAAGTATTCCAGAAATTGAATGCAATTCCTGGAAGGTCTGATTATGTCCTGGCATGATTCTGTCTGCCCAAAAAATTGAGGCTCACACTAAAAGGACTGAACTTGAGTATCAGGGAAATGCCCTCGCTGCGAAGGCAGAAACAACAGTGTCTGTCAAGATTGTAGCACACGTGGATGAGGTCCATTCTACTTCGGCATTTACAAGGGAGGCCAGTGATAGGGCCATAGAAGCTGGATTACCGTTCTGGATTGTATTCTGTCAACATGGGTAACATTATGAAGTACATTTTCTAAAATCTACTGCTTTTACGGCTGTGTTAGAACTCATGGAATCCTACGGAAGAGAGGAAGGAAAAATAAGTTTTTTTTTTTTCTTGAAGAGCAAAGGAAATCAAAAGAAAAATAATCTATTCTCCTTGTAAAAGGACACAGCTACCAAGATTTTCACTGGAATGTCACGTTTGAGAGAAATATACATAGTCTTATATAATCAGAGAGCCTCAAGAAACTGCTTAGGCAAGCTGTTATTTTACTAACAAGGTTCTGGCAAAACAATCTTAAAAAAAAATACGTACATGGTCAATCACTGTTTCTTGCTGCACGTGTTATCAATAATCAGGCTGAGGTTAATATAAATTTAGCTTAACTGTAATTACCTATAGTAAAAAATGGGGGTAATTATAGAGAGAAAAATTATGTTTGTTCCTTTATAGATAGTAGACTCTGCTTTTGCTAACAGCCTTTGAGGTGTTGTTATACAGCTATAGCCTGGACTCCCCTGGCCTATAGTATTGCCTATGGTCTTGCTGACTGTTCATACCACCACCTTTGGGAAACATAAACTCACTCCACATGAGATAATCATGGTCAGACCAATGTCTATTGGTAATCCACCTTCTGCTGATCGTTTGTAGTCTCCCCCTAGTATGACCAGCTATTGTGTTACTCTGGAGCCTATTACCAACAGGTTAAAGAAGTGCTCCCTGATTTCCGATTTAGGGAAATCTTACTGGTCATGGTCTGGAGCCCAGTGACTGGAAAAATTCTAGAGACATTATCAGAAAAAAACCGCCCTCAAGTCCCACTGAAAGCGAACTTATTAAGTGCTTCTGGCCACTTACTCTGCTGCAAAACTAGAAGGCAGTGAACCTTGTATATCTGTATCATATGGCTAAAGGAGGCTCCAACTGACTTCTGGTCCTGTACAAACCCTGAAGACCTCCAAATCAAGTTGACAAGGATGGCATTGTGGTGACAAGTGGACATCGATCACAAGTGAACGTCAGTGTAGACTGCTTCCATCCAAGATGCCAGACAGAGCAACACTTCCCATTTCAGCTGAAAGCAAAACCTTTCCTTCTCTTTCCTTTATCCTGGCACTGACCTGGAAAGATAATTCCATCAGCCACAACTTCTGGGCCATTGCTAAGGAAGGTAATCTTTAGAATTTATAAAACCTTTTTATTTCAGGTTAGGGGGAAAATTTAATTGACTCCTGGCTTTTAATAGGCAAATGAAACAACTCTTGTAGATGAATCTATTTACAATGTCACCTTGGTGACAGGATTTATTTTTTGGGTGATTATCATCTCCTTGGGCTATGAAGGCCTAGGTAGCTGGTGCACAGCTGGGCAGTGACACTTAGTAATCTAACTCTAACTGTTCTTGAAAGGGCCTAACAGGAGGCACTTATGATTCAGGATTTGCTTCCTTTGGCAGGTCTCTACTTCCCTGGTTAGGAATAAATAGAAATGAGTCTATGATCAGGAACCTCTCCTTAACTTTTGAAAGTACTACAAGAAACCCACTGCTAAGCAGTAGCTTCCCAGTAAAGATCTCTGGACTCTGGTGGAAGTTGTTCTCAATAATAGAGTAGCCCTCAGTTATCCTCTTGCCAAGTTAGGATGCGTTTGAGCTGTGGCCAACACCATCTCTTGTATGTGAATTAACACTTCCAACGGAGTTGACATTAAGTGACATATCATTAAACAAGCCACCTGGCTTAAGATGACTCTGAATGGGGTCTTTCTTTGATTGGTTTGGGTCTTAGAGACCATAGCTTCAAAGTGTACTCCAAACGCTGGAAATTGTCCTACTTACCATAATGATAATAATCCCCACTGGTGCTTTGTATCCTCTCAAAAGTTTTAATGTATATTTGCAGCTACTAACCTCCATGTCAAATATCTCCCTGAGACGATAACAGAAAAGAAGCAAAGACAGTAACCAATTTAAGGATTATGAAAAGTGAAAGTGAAGTCGCTCAGTCATGCCTGACTCTCTGCGACCCCATGGTCGCAGGGATTGAACCCAGGTCTCTCACATTGTAGACAGATGTTTTATTGTCTTAGCCACCAGGGAAGTCCAAGGATTATGAACCATGACCTGTGAAATGTCACAGGGCTTAAGCAAAAATGTCATGACCCATGGATGCAGAGCAGTGGCTGAGAGGTGCACTAACGCCTTAATTTTTTTTTTAATCACATCTCAGTTATTCTGAGAGTATGACCAAAAGGGGGTAGTTGTTAAAAAGAAGCAAATGCAAAATGGAGTCATCTCCTTCCCCTTACCCACTACAGCAAACCAGGACTTAATTGTTGTTCCAACTTCTCCCAGGAATGACGTTTTGTTTAACAATAGTTAAACACATGAAGGGGCTTCCCACGTGGCTGAGTGGGTAAAGAATCTGCCTGCAATGCAAGAGACACAAGAGATATGGGTTTAATCCCTGATTCGGGAAGATCCCCTGGAGGAGGGCATGGCAACCCACTCCAGTATTCTTGCCTGCAGAATCCCATGGACAGAGGAGCCTGGTGAGCTACAGTCCATAGGGTTGCAAAGAGTTGGAAACAACTGAAGTGACCAAGCACAGCACAGCACAAAGACATGAAAGCTTAACGTCTAAGACTGCTATGTACCATAATATCGTGAAGATCATTTTTTATTTCACAAAACCTTCAGCTCCATCTATCCTGATTGTATAAATATTCCAAATGTCTTGCAATTACACGCTACAAAACAGAAATTAATTTACTCAAAAAGATTTTTCTTCCAAATATTAGATTTACTGACTCGTGTAATTCTATCTTCATGGTAAATGATGGTTGATAGTGAATTAATTATCTACCATTAAATTCAAATATATGCATGGTTCTTAAACGTTAACATGCATCAGGATTCACTGGAAGGACTGTTAAAACCAGACTCTTGGAACTCTCACTTGTAATCAAGATCAAGTAACAAGACAAGATTTACTCTCTCACCTTAAAAAAAAAAAAAGACAACATTTATGCAACAAGGATTTTCAAGGTACTGGACACCGAACAATGAAAGGAAAATAATTCCTGAAAGACAGAAAACAAAGTCTGAACCTGAGACTGCCCCAGTTTACTGCCTTGTTGAGTGTTTCCAGGCCACACACAGCACAGAAAGGGGAAGAGAGGAGTAGGCTAGCAAACTCCTGAAGCTAAAAGTCTGAGGAAACCAAACTTTAAGGCAGAGAGGAAAGAGCACAGAAAAAAACCTTGTACACAAAGAGATCTGCAGAGGGCTCCCCAAAGAACTCATATGCATATGAGCCAAATACCCAAAGCCAAAGAGTGACTCATCAAATGATTAAAGAAAAACACTGCCTGTTCCCATCAGCCAGATTAAAAAAAACACACACAATTCATAGGATGATGAGTAGAGTACTCTAGGTCTCTCAGTAGTGAAGAAGAATTAGTTCTACACTAAACACTACTTCCGGAGAAGGCAATGGCACCCACTCCAGTACTCTTGCCTGGAAAATCCCATGGACAGAGGAGCCGGGTGGGCTGCAGTCCAAGCGGTCACTGAGAGTAGGGCACGACTGAGCGACTTCACTTTCACTTTTCACTTTCATGCACTGGAGAAGGAAATGGCAACCCACTCCAGTATTCTTGCCTGGAGAATCCCAGGGACGGAGGAGCCTGGTGGGCTGCCATCTATGGGGTCGCACAGAGTCAGACACGACTGAAGCGACTTAGCAGCAGCAGTAGCAAACACTACTTCAAACCTACCTAACAAGTCATAAAAGACCTGAAAGGACCAATTGTTTCCAAATAGCTTAACTGCATGTGTGCTCAGTGAGTCTGACTCTGTGATCCCACGGACCATAGTCCACCAGGCTCTGTCCCTGGGGTTTTCCAGGCAAGAATACTGGGGTGGATTGGTATTTCCTACTCGAGGATCTTCCCGACTCGGGGATCAAATCTGCGTCTCCTGCATCTCCCGCACTGACAGACGGATTTTTCACTACTGAGCCACCTGGGAAGCTTAACTGCATCATAGAGCAAAGCTCAAAAAATTCGTAAGAACACAAAAATATCCACATCCAGCAAAGTAAAATTCTGGCATCTAACCTAAGATTATTCAGCATACAAAAAAGCAGAGACACATGACCCATAATAATGAGGCAGTTCATCAGAATGAACTCAACTAACAGAGATGTTATCTTAAGTACAGAAACAGAAGACAAAAGAAAGACATAAATCAAGCTTCCAGAAATCAAAACTACAACATCTGAGATGAAAAATATACTAGAGTTAACAGCAGGTTCAGTTCAGTTCAGTCGCTCAGTCGTATCCAACTCTTTGCGATCCCTTGAACTGCAGCATGCCAGGCCTCCCTGTCCATCACCAACTCCCAGAGTCCACCCAAACCCATGTCCATTGAGTCGGTGATGCCATTCAACCATCTCATCCTCTGTCGTCCCATTCTCCTCCTGCCCTCAATCTTTCCCAGCATCAGGGTCTTTTCAAATGAGTCAGCTCTTTGCATCAGGTGGCCAAAGTATTGGAGTTTCAGCCTCAGCATCAGTCCTTCCAATGAACACCCAGGACTGATCTCCTTTAGGATGGACTGGTTGGATCTCCTTGCAGTCCAAGGGACTCTCAAGAGTCTTCTCCAACACCACAGTTCAAAAGCATCAATTCTTTGGTGCTCAACTCTCACATCCATACATGACCACTGGAAAAACCATAGCCTTGACTAGATGGACCTTTGCTGACAAAGTAATGTCTCTGCTTTTTAATATGCTGTCTAGGTTGGTTATAACTTTCCTTCCAAGGAGTAAGCGTCTTTTAATTTCATGGCTGCAGTCACCATCTGCAGTGATTTTGGAGCCCAGAAAAACAAAGTCAGCCACTGTTTCCCCATCTATTTACCATGAAGTGACAGGCTCGGATGCCAGACAATATAAAAGAGAAAACTAACTTAAAAGCATAGAAATACGAAAGTATCCAAAATGAAACAGAGAAAGAAGAGTAAAACAAAAACATAAGCATCAGTGAACTATGATAACCTCAAACAGACTAATATACGAATAACTTAAGTTCCAGAAAGATGGGAAGGGACAGAAAAAATACTTGAAGAAATAGTGGTCAAAACTTTTCCACATTTGATTACAACTATAAAACCACATGAGCCATGCTATGTAGGGCCACCCAAGATGGACAGATCATGGTGGAGAGTTCTGACAATATGTGGTCCACTGGAGAAGGAAATGGCAAACCACTTCAGTATTCTTGCCTCGAGAATCCCATGAACAATATGAAAAGGCAAAAAGATATGACACCATAAGATGAGCCCCCTGGGTCGGTAGGTGTCCAGTATGCTACTAGGGAAGAGTGGAGAAATAGCTCCAGAAAGAAAGAAGAGGCTGGTCCAAAGTAGAAATGACTCTTGGTTGTGGATATGTCTACTGGTGAAAGTAAAGTCCGATGCAGTAAAGAATAATACTGCATATCATAGGAACCTGGAAATGTTAGGTCCATGAATCAAGGTAAATTGGATGTGGTCAATCCATCTAGTCAAGGCTATGGTTTTTCCAGTAGTCATGTATGGATGTGAGAGTTGGACTGTGAAGAAGGCTGAGCGCTGAAGAATTGATGCTTTTGAACTGTGGTGTTGGGGAAGACTCTTGAGAGTCCCTTGGACTGCAAGGAGATCCAACCAATCCATTCTGAAGGAGATCAGCCCTGGGATTTCTTTGGAAGGAATGATGCTAAAGCTGAAACTTCAGTACTTTGGACACCTCATGCAAAAAGTTGACTCATTGGAAAAGACTTTGATGCTGGGAGGGATTAGGGGCAGGAGGAGAAGGGGATGACAGAGGATGAGATAGCTGGATGGCGTCACCAACTCGATGGACGTGAATCTGAGTGAACTCCAGGAGTTGGTGATGGATAGGGAGGCCAGGCATGCTGCAATTCATGGGGTCGCAGAGTCAGACATGCCTGAGAGACTGAACTGAACTGAACGGAAGCAGGAGATGGCAAGAGTGAACATCAACATCTTAGTTCACAGCAATCAATGAACTAAAATGGACAGAAATGGGCAAATTTAATTCAGATGACCATTATATCTAGTACTGTGGGCAAAAGTCCCTAAGAAGAAATGGAGTAGCCCTCAGAGTCAACAAGAGTCCAAAATGCAGTACTTGGGTGCAATCTCAAAACAACAGAATGATCTCGGTTTGCTTCCAAAGCAAACCATTCAGCAAACAGATGGGGAAAAAATGGAAACAGTAACAGATTTTATTTTCTTGCACTCCAAAATCACTGTGGATAGTGACTGCAGCCAAGAAATTAAAAGACACTTGCTCCTTGGAGGAAAAGCTATGACAAACCTAGACAGGATATTAAAAAGCAGAGACATCACTTTGCTGACAAAGGTCTGTCTAGTCAAAGCTATGCTTTTTCCAGCAGTCATGCGCAGATATGACAGCTGGACAGCAGAGAAGACTGAGTACCAAGTAACTGATGTTTTTGAATTGTCGTGCTAGATAAGACTTGAGAGTCCCTTGGACAGCAAGGAGATCCAACCAGTCAATGCTAAAGGAAATCAACCCTGAATATTCATTGGCAGGACTGGTGCTGAAGCTGAAGCTCCAGTGCTTTGGACACCTGATGTGAAGAGTCAACTCTCTGGAAAAGACTCTGATGCTGGGAAAGATTGAGGGCAAGAAAAGGGGGTGACAGAGGATGAGACAGTTGAATGGCATTGCTGCTCAATGGACATGAATTTGAGCAAACTCTAACAGACAGTGAAAGAAAGAGAAGCCTGATGTGCTACAGTTCACGGGATTGAAAATAGTCAGACACAGCTTAGTGACTGAACAACAACAAACAAAACCACATATTCAGGAAGTTCCATTGACCCTGCACAAGAAATCTGAATAAAACTACATCAAAGCAAAAGCGGCCAAGGAAAAAGACTTATTAACTACATAGAAACAAAGATAAAGATGATATATTTCTCAGGACATCCTTGGCAGTCCACTGGTTAAGACTCTGAGCTTCCAGGACTTCTCTAGTGGTACAGTAGATAAGAAGCCACCTGGCAATGCAGGGACATGGGTTCAATACCTGGTCTGGGAAGATTATATATGCTATGGAATAATTATGCTACCGAGCCTATGAGCTAGCCTGAGTACCTAGAGCCTGTGCTCCACAAGAAAAGCCAACACAATGAGAAGCCTGTGCACCGCAATAAAGAGTAACCCACACTTATCACAACTAGAAAAAGCCCACACAAAGCAACGAAGACCCAAGGCAGCCAAATAAATAAATAAATGAAAAAGACTCTGAGCTTCCAATGTGGAGAGTGGGGATTTGATTTCTGATCAAGGAACTAAGATCCCACATTCTACATGGTGCAGCCAAAAATTTTTTAATTAAAAAAAATTTAAAAGATGACATATTTCTCACTGGAGATAATGCAAGCAGGAAGACAGTAGAGAAACACTTTAACATAATGGAAGGGAAATAAGGACAACCTAGAAATCTGTATCGAGCAAAAAAAAAAAATCATTACAAAAGATGGTAAAATAAATATATTTTCAAATATAAATCTGCACTACAAGGAATGTTAAAGAAAGTTCTTCAAGCAAAAGGAAAATGATACCATAAATATCTACACAAAAAGGCCTACACAAATATATACCATAAATATCTACACAAGGCATAAAGAGCGCCAGAAAAGGTTAAGAGTAACAGCATATACATAAGAATGTTTTGTCTTACTATTAACACTTTTAAAAAAAAGAACTATTTAAAAAAAATAACAATAAGGTATTGGGGTATTTGTAACGTACAAAAATAAAATTCATGAAGAGTAATATCACGAAGGCTGGAAAAAGCCAAACAGAAGTATACTATTACAATATTCTTATCCTATATGTGACGTAGTGTAATATCACTTGAGGGGAGACTCATAAGCTACAAATGCATACTGTAAATTATTTTTTTGGCTTTGCAGGATCTTCGTTGCTGCGCTCAGGGCTTCTCTAGTTGCTGTGAGTAGAGACTCCTCTTCGTTGTGTTGTGGGAGCATCTCATTGTGGTGGCTTCTCTCGTCACAGAGCATGGGCTGTAGACTCACGGGCTTCAGTAGTTGCAGCTTGCAGGCTCAGGAGTTGGGACTTGTGGGCTCTAGAGCACAGGCTCATTAGTCATGGCACATGGGGTTAGTTGCTTCAAGACAGGTGGCATCTTCCCTGACCACGGATTAAACCCATTACCTCTGCATTGCCAGGCACACTCTTGACCACTCGACCACCAGGGAAGCCCCAATACTATAAATCTTAAAGCAACTACACTGAAATAAAAATAAAAAGAGTCATATCTAATAATCCCACAGAAAAGATAAAATGAGGTAATAAGTAGTCCATTAATTCAAAAGAAGAAAAAAAGGAGAACAAGAGCAGATAAGACAAATAGAAAACAAATAGTAAGATAATAGATTCAAATGTAACCATAGCAATAATTAATCATTGTAAATGCTATAATTATACCAACTAAAAAAGTAAAATTTGTGAAATTGGATGAAAGAGCAAGAACTAGGGAATTCTCTGGCAGTCCAGTGTTTAGGACCTGGTGCTTTCTCTACAGTTGCCCCAGGTTTAATCCCTGGTCAGGTAACTAAGACTCCACAAGGTGTGCAACATGGCCAGGAAAAAAGAAAACAAGAGCTATATTTACCTACAAAAGTATTTTAAATATAAAAACACAGGTAGGTTAAAAGTATGGAAAAAATATATCATGCTAACATCAGTCATAAGAAACCTGGAATTCTATTAATATCAGACTAGACATGTGAGCAGAGTATACACAAATCTAACAATTATGATCAAGATCTTTCTATAGCCTTCTCTTAATGATTGATAGAACAAGAAGGCAGAAAATCAACAATATGAACTACACTATCAACAAACTTGACCGAATTGACATTTATATAACACTCCACCCAACAACAGCAACATACACATTGTTCTCAAGTGTATCCGGAACATTTACAAAGATAAAGTGTATTCTGGGCCATAAAACAAACCTTAAATTTTCAGATCATACAAAGCATAATCTCAGACCACATTAAATGACATCTGAAGCTGAGAAGAAAGAGATTTTCAGAAGATCTATAAATATTTAAATAAAGGAAATAACACACATAGGACTTCCCTGATGGTCCAGTTGCTAAGACTCCATGCTCCGAATGCAGGGAGCCCAGGTTCCATCATCCCTGGTAATGGAACTAAATCCCACATGATGCATCTAAGAATTTACACATCACAACTAAAACAGATTCTGTGTGCCAGAACTAAGACCTGGCACAGCCAAATAAATAGTTCTTTAAAAAAGGAAATATAATAATGCTTCTAAATAACCCATGGATCAAAGAAGTCCTAAACAAAATTATAAGGTATTTTGAATGGAATGAACATAAATACCAAACATAACCAGAATTTATGGGATGCCCCTAAAGCAGTACTTAGGGGAAAATGTATAGCACTAAAAACCTATGTTAGAGAAAAGGTGTCAGATCAATGTCCTCAGCCTCTACTTTGAGAAACTGAAAAAAAGAAGAGCAAATTAAAACCAAAGTAAGAAGAAGAAAGACAAAAGAATCAATGAAATGGAAAACAGAAAAACAGAGAAAATCAATATAACCAAAATCAACTTTTACAGAAGATGAATAAAATTAATAAGCCTCCAATATCAGGAATGAGAAAGTTTACGTCACTACAGTTTCTGCAGATATTAAAAGACTAATAAGGAAATACTATGAATAATTTTACACCCATAAACACCACCACTTAGATGAAAAGGATGCAGCTCTTGAAAGACACAGAAAACCAGTGCATACTGAAGAAGAAATAGATAACATTAATAGCTTTGTATCTATTTTTTAAAAATTGAAACTGTAAACACCTTCTCACAAACCATCCTTTAATGAAGAAGTGATACCATCTTGACACAAACTCTTTCAACTCATTCTAAGGCATGATACCAAAATCAGACAGACATGACAAGAAGACTATAATCCAATATCCATCATGAACACAGATGCAGAAACTCTAAACAAAAATTTAGCAAATCAAATCCAAAACTGTATTAAAAGGATAACCTATCAAGGCCAACTGGGGCTGAATCCCAGAAATACAGTTGGTTTAACATTCAAAAGTCATTCTGTGTTAACATATTCACAAACTGAAGACAAAACCAAACAAAATGATATGATCACCTTGATAGTTCAGAAAAAGCATTTAACAAAATCCAAAGTCGATTCCTGATAAAAATTCAGCAAACTAGGAACAGAAGACTTCATCAACTTCATAAAGGACATCTACAAAAAACCTACAGCTAATATCACACCTAATAATAAAAGTCTAATGCTTTCTTTTGAGATTAGGAATAAGAAAGATGTCTAGTCTCATATATATTACTCAACATTCTACTGGAGGTTCCAGTCAGTGCTGTCAGGCAAGAATACTAAACAGAAGCCATCCAGATGGGAAAGGTGAAGTAAAACATTCTTTATTCACAGATAGCATGATCTCCTATGTTAAGAATATGATGGAGGGCTTCCATGGTGGTTCAATGGTAAAGAATCCACCTGCTAATGCTGGAGATATGGGTTTGATCCCTCATCCGGAAGATACCACATGCCCCAGAGCAACTAAGCCCATGTGCTACAACTACTGAGCCAGTGCTCTAAAGCCTGGCAGCCGCAACTACTGAAGCCTGCATGCTGCAACTACTGAAGCCCGCATGTCCCAGAGCCCATGCTCTGCAACAAGAGAAACCACGGCAGCAAGCCCACATACCACACCTAGAGAGCAGCTCCCACTTGCAGCAAACCAGACAAAAGCCTGTGCAGCGATGAAGACTCAGCACAACCAAAAATAATAAAAATTTGAAAACCGAATATGATGGACTATGCCAAAATAAAGCTACTAGAATTAATGAGTTCAGTAATGTTGTGAGATATAACATCAATATACAAGTATATGTTAGAATTTTGAGCTGGACTTTTTAGGGAAAGGTTAAAAACTGAATTTTATAAAATGACATCATTTACAACAATATCAAAAATACAACAGGCTTATGGTTAAGTCTGCCAGGAGATGTGAAAGATTTGTACCTTGAAAACAACAAAACACTGCTAAGGAATTAGAGTCGAGACAAATAAATGGAGACATGTATTTTGTCCATAGATCAGAGGACATAAAGAATTTACCCAGAGATTTAATACAATCCCCATCAAAATTCCAGCAGGAATTTGTGTAGAAATTCATAAATTTCTGCTTCTTCAAGACACTTGTGAAAATGAAAAAAAAAGTCAAAACCTGTAGAAAAATTTTGTAGGCCACATATATGAAAAGTAACTTCTATCAAGAATTTTGAGAGAATTCTCAAAATTCAACCACTAGAAATTAAACAACTCAGTCTTCAAAAAGAGCAAAGATTCTTAACAGATACTTTATCAAAGAACAGATATAGATGACTAATGGAAAGCACATGGAAAGATGTTCAACAGTACAGGTCTTTAGGGAAATGAAACTTATAATCCCAATAAAACAACAGTATAAGTCATTAAAATTGCTAAATCTAAAAATGCTGGGCATACCAGGTGTTGAGTAGGATGTGCGAAAACTGGAACTCTCATATACAGTTGGTGGAAACAAATTAGTACAACCACTCTGGAAAACAGTTTGGCAATTTCTTGAAAAGTTAAACATTCACCCATGACTGATTCAGCTTCCAAGGTATTTACCCAAGAGAAAAGGATATATATGTCCATACAAA
The DNA here is from genome assembly GCF_014754425.2 of Oryx dammah. Lineage (NCBI taxonomy): Eukaryota > Metazoa > Chordata > Mammalia > Artiodactyla > Bovidae > Oryx > Oryx dammah. The sequence goes on from NW_024070193.1 coordinate 16,848,972, forward strand.
GACTTGCCTGTGAGTGTTCACAGGAGTTTAACTTGTCACAGACAAAAACTAGAAAGGACCCAAATGTCCATCAATAGCTGAGTGGATAAGAATTTTGTATTACAGTCATAAAATGGAATACTACTTAACAATAAAAACAAAAAATCACCTATTGAAACATGCAATATGAGCAAATCTCAATTATGATGAGAGAGGGCAGTAAGATCACTCTCCGCACTGGGAGCCACTTTTCCTGCCACAGCCCCTCACTCCCCTCCCTTGTCAGGAATGCCTGTGAGTGGATCACTGTCTGCAGTAGTGATCAAACAGCTGAAGATGCTGACAGATCAGAGCCTAAGCAGCTTGGCAGCCTCGGGGCCCTTGACCTTACTTATCCCTAGGCATAACTTCCAAAGAAGTGCCATTTCAGGGACATTGACACAGCAGGCAAACTTCCTGGGGCTGGGGCTGCCACAGTTGGGGTGGCTGGGATTAGGACTGACTTTGGGAGCCTCATCATTGGTTATGCCAGGAACTCTTCCCTGATGCAACAGCTCTTCTGCTATGCCATTCTGGGAGGCCATGGGACTTCTTTCTCCTGGTGACAGTCTTTTCCATTTTCTTTGCCATGCTAAGGAGTCCTCTCTTTCTCCCGTGTCTAATCTGACCTGTATAATCCTTTTCCTACATGTCCCCAGAGCCTGGGGAAAGGGGCTGGTTCAGGGTTTAACAAAGGGGAGACAAATAAATACTATCTTAAGATGTTAGGGAAAAAAAAAGCCAGATCAAAAAAAGAGGTATATACCATGTGTAAAACACTAGAAAACACAAACTAATCTACAGTGACAGAACATAGATCAGTGATTGTTTGGGAAGGGAGGTAGGATGGAGTGCAAAGAAGCATAAGGGAATTTGAGGTGGGGGTGAACAGATATGTTCCCATCACAACTGTGCTGATGGTTCTATGGGTGTATTCAAATGTCAAAACATCAAATTGTACACTGTGTTTAGTTTATTGTACATCAATTATATCTCAATAAAGCTGTTTAAAAAAATATTTTTCTGGGTTCTATCACCAGAGCCTTTGGCTGTAAAATATTTACCCATTTTGTTCAATCAAAATCAATCATTTCATAGGTAACTAATGAGAACCTACCATATAGCTCAGGAAACTCTACTTAATACTATGCCATGACCTGAATGGGAAGGAAACCCAAAAAAGAGGATGTTTGTATATGTACAGCTGATTCACTATGCTGTACAGTAGAAACTAACACAACATTGTAAAGCACCATACTCCAATAAAAACTAATACCAAAAAAATCAATCACTTCAATAGGTTCCTTCACTCACTTAATAGAAAGTATGGTAACTCCAGAATATAAATTTACTATTTTTCAAAAGCATCTCAATATAGAAGCAATTTATACTACAAAGTATTCATCCTGGTGGATATGGAAAAATATGAGAAACAGTAAAAAAGATAAGGGACTCATGAAGTTTAGCTTTCTAATGGCTAAGGAGAAATGGTATGATGACTAAGACAAGAACATATAATGAAGAAAAGATAGTCTTCTTCAGTAAGTGGTGCTGGGAAAACCAGACAGTTACATGTGAAAGAATGAAATTAGAACATTCTCTAACACCATACACAAAAATAAACTCATAATGGATTAAAGATATAAATATAAGACCAGATACTTTAAACTCTTAGAGGAAAATATCTGACGTAAATCACAGCAAGATTTTTTTTTAATCCACCTCCTAGAGTAATGAAGATTAAAAAAATACATAAATGAGACGATTAAATTTAAGAGCTTTTGTACAGCAAAGGAAATCATAAACAAAATGAAAAGACAACCCACAGAATGGGAGAAAATATTTGCAAAGAAGCAACTGACAAGGGATTAATCTCCAAAATACACAAATGGCTCACTCAGCTCACTATCAAAAAAGCAAACAACCAAATCAAAAAATTGGTAGACAACCTAAGTGGACATTTGTCCAAAGACATACAGATGGCCCAAAAAGCACATGAAAAGATGTTCAACATCACTAATTATTAGAGAAATGCAAATCAAAATTACAATGAGCTATCACTGCACACTGGTCAGAATGGCCATCATCAAAAATTCTACAAACAATAAATTCTGAAGAGGGTGTGGAGAAAAGGGAGCCCTCCTACATGGCTGGTAGAATGTAAATTTGTACAACCACTATGGAGAACAGTACGGAGCTTTCTTACACTAGAAATACAGCTACCATATGATCCTGCAATATAATCCCTGGGCATATACCCAGAGAAAACTATAATTCTGAAAGATACATGGACCCCAATAGTCACTACAGCACTATTTAAAATAGCCGGGATATGGAAGCAACTTAAATGTCCACTGATGGATGAATGCATAAAGAAGATGGGGTACATATCTTCTTTGAAAGATTACTGGAATAGTACTCAGCCATAAAAACAAATGATATAATGCCATTTGCAGCAACATGGATGGACCTAGCAATTGTCATACTGAGTGAAGTTAGACAGAGAAAGACAAATATCATATGATATCACTTACATGTGGAATCTAAAAAAAAATGGTACAAATGAACTTATTTACAAAACAGAAATAGAGTCACAGATGTAAGAAACAAATTTGTGGTTACTAAAGGAGAAAGGGGAGAGGAGGGATGTATTGGGAGACTGGAACTGACATATACACAATACTATATGTAAAACAGATAACCAATAAGAACCTACTGTATAGCACAGGGAACGCTACTCAATATTCTGTAATGCCCTATATAGGAAAGCAATCTATAAAAGAGTGGATATGTATATATGTATAACTAACACACTTTGCTGTACAGCAGAAACTAACACAATATTGTAAATCAACTACACTTCAATAAAAATTAATTTAAAAAAATAAAAGAACCCAAGCCTAGTGATGACACTAGCAAAATGAAATGAGACCTAAGATAATTAGACAACATTAACCTTAATTTGAAGAAAGGCATAGTATTCAACTAATGGGTAAGAGAAAGGCTGGTGTTCAAAAGTCCAGAAATAACGCTAAAGACTAGGATATAGCAGAATTCTACTGCCATCTTTTTTTTTTTTCTCAACATTTGTGCCTCATGAGACAGGCAGTATTATAACTACAAAATAAAAGTCATAAATTTATTTCATTTAGTCAACCATTAACCTTAAGCTCATCTTACTAAAAACTAGTTAGATGCAGGATAAATTTTAGGAATCGTGATTCTGTATCTTGTGTCAAACTCTATTTCAAACAAACAAAAAGAATAACTGGGAAAAAAAATTCTTGGAGCTCTATTAACAAACGCTAATTTCCATTGATATTACAATAAATACCATAATTCAATCAAGTTGTAGGTGGCATATGTGAAGAGATAAATTATTTGTGATAATTGAGTTGTTACTATGAGTTAACATGGTTTTTCTTCTTGAACTATTTTTGAATGACTAATATTACCATGTAAAATACAAAAGAAAAAGACTAATATTAGAAAGTTAAATTTTTTCCCCTAAAGTTATGCTTGAAGAAAGTAAAATTAAGGTGTATAAAAACAAGTAAGGTAAGTTATGAGCAAATGAGAAAAAAAGGACACATTTCAATGGGCATTTCTTTTAAATATACCAACATATTCTATAGTCTACTTTGAAGGATATTACCTAGTAACGTCAAGGAGGAGGAACATCTAATATATTTTATTAAAAAATAAAATCCAAAGAATAGTATTATATACTAGCTACTTGCAAAAAAGAGGAAGAAATGAAATTTGAGATTTAAGGTTAAAAAAGAAAAGGCAGGCAGCAAATGGAGAATCTAACAATACCTAGATTATTAAGCTAAAATTTTTTTCATCAGAACACTTCACAAAAATTAATACACTACTAGGAAAGATATGAAATCACTTAATTCTGTGATCTGTTAATAAAATGGAGCATTCACCTGTTCATAATAAAGTAAGCAGAAAAAGGTTTTCAATTGAATTCAGAAAAATGTTAGAAACTAAAAGGAATCCCGTAATGCAAAAGTTCCATTTACCCTGCATTTTTTTCAAGCATTCCAATCTTACTCAGAAATAATACAAAATATCCAACGGCTTTAAAATCCAAGGCCTTTAATTAGGTTTTCAGTAATGACCATAAATGCCTTCTCAAAACCCCTTTCACTGAAAGCAGAAGGCAATAGGCGTTACACAACATCTTGAAAGCAGTGATTCCTTCTGATGCTGGTGAGGTGAAGACAAACATTAAATGGCAGGTTTTAGATCTTAACAAGGTCTCCTCAGAAAAAAAAAAAAAAAGACAACTTTAAAAATCACACAAAAATTAAGTTATCACTCAGTCTTTGTCAGATTCCCAATGCAGTTTTAAGTTATTTTTACAAGTACATAATTTGAAATTAATAGATAAATCAGGTAAGTAAGATATGGTTTCCAATATGTGTTAGGTTTTCTGTTAAGTATAGTAAATATGTAGATACAATTATTATGCTAACTGGCATCCTTTGCTACTCTTTAGCTGTGCAAAATAAACTTGAAATGGATACATCCTGTAGTGGTATAATTTAAAAGATCCTTGATATGACACAACTTTCAAACTCTGGTCACAAACTGCATATAAATTGTAAGATTATTAAAATACGCCTTTTTGAAAAATAATAAGATGACCATTTATATCTAAATAAGGTTTCCCAGGAAGATATTAAATACTTTAGCATATAAAAGTCGCTGCCCCTTTTCCATGAGGACAACTGTTGCTTCACAAAATAACTCATGTGATCCAAGGCAAATGACTTCTTTCAAACTCAGTATTCTTTCCATGACTTTGAGGTATGCTTTGAGAGACTTACATCCATGAGAAAAGGGCACATTTGGATAGAAGACCACAGTTACATACACCAAGGACCCATTCTTATGCTGGGAGTGCCCTTAAGAGTTATATTAATAGAGACTAAGAGATAGCTCCTGAAGCCATTTCTTCTACAACCCACAACCAAATTTGGATATGTAAAGGGTAATTCACATATGTGCTATGTCATGGATGCCTATTTTAAATAGTGGCTTCTTCAGGACACTCCTATTCAAACACCAACGGAAAGAACCTTATTCTACCAAACCACAATCTTCTATTTTTGGCAAGGTAAGTATACTGTAAACAAAACAGAAGCAAACAAAAACAACAACAAAACTAGCTTAGATACATCAGTGATTCAGGCAAAAGTTCCCATGTCAACAGCAGGGAAAGTAATCTGAGAAATATTAATTTGGGGGGCAGGGAAACCCTACCAAACAAATAATGCTAAAAATCAATCTTAGAATCACTCAAATGACTATCACACAAAAGGTATAAAAATGCCTTTAAAAAAGGAACAGTTCAGTTTATAAAAATAGCTGATCATGAGGTTTATAATTAGAATGTCTTTGAAAGACATCCAAGCCAATTAACTCAGGCTCAATTAGTAAAGGGTAAGAGGAAATAAACTCTTCCATAATTAATACTAGATGCCTTCTTCTCTTCAGCGATACTAAGATTAAATCTGAAAATGGTATAAAAAATAATTAAATGAAACCTACATGACAGTTTAAAAAAACACCAATGCCACTAATAATAAACACAATAGGAGGCAAAAAATATATTTTTAAGCAATGATTACTCAAAAAATGCCTTATAAAAAACTACGTATTATAATAAAGTTAAGAAAAAGCTTCAAGACTAGCAGCTGGGCTTCTGTGAAACATGTAGGACCACGGAAGGCACTACAAAAGCATTAATCACTTCTAACTACAGTTTGACAGTTCAGTCTTTTCCTTCTTCTTAAGAAGACAGCCAGTGTGAATGTTATTTTTATGTCCCCCTGAGTTTTAACATGATTGGGCAAAGAAGCACCAATTTAAAAAAATACCTGCAATGCCAGCACTGCAGTTTGGAATCACTTAAACTGATGGCCCCACAGGTCTCTCATAAGAGCACTTTAGAACATGATTAAAAATATAGAAATGCCTTTCGGTGTTTCAGTATTAAAGTGGAACCACCACAGATATCTGTTTTTAAAAATAATGCACTAAAAATGTCTGTTTATACAGTATAGTCTTTCAACCCTGTAGCGAGCATTCACTGCTATTTTCCACTCCGAGACAGCTTGTGCATCTGGTTGAAATGTCAGTATGCTTCATGGAGTACAATCCTTTTGGCTGGAAAATCTTGGCAAATATCATGTCATGCTTGTTTTGAGCAATATGCCTTGCAGGTCCTCTGGTAATGCTAAGATAATTGCATCTATGTGTGTCCGTAACTTTTCCATAGTGTCAGGTTTCACAGGTAAATGCTCTCGATCAGCCTGTAACTATATAAGGAACATTTGGGAAGCATTTACGTTATCTTTTGGGTCTGGATTAACACAATATATTCTCTAAATAAACAGTTTTAATGGTCAAAGGTTTGAAAACTTCAGACTGAGACCAGAATTAACAGAATCTATTCTTAAAAAAAGCAAAGAACATGACACTTTTTAACAGTACAATTGTTGAGTTAAAAAAAAAAAAACTTCTATGTAATACTAACATAGATAATACTAGCACAGACCATGTGGTATTAAGTATGTCAGAATATTTTCTGTAAAGCTCATTAGACTCCATGTAAATAACTAAATATATATATATATATATGGCTTCATTATGATCTGCTTGAGTGACAAGTATTTTCAGTCCAGTGACCATCAACCGACCAATCATAGGTCCTCTCATTTAAAAATTTACTTCTGTGATACATCACAGACTACCACCTCAAATGAGAGCAAAATAACCTCACGATCTTTGGCCATTTTGGCTACATACCAGCTTATTTTTTAGCTTCAATACAAGGTCCACTGTTTCTACTTCTGTGTGTTTCTGGGTCCAGAGAAGTAAGTCCTAGAAGAATAAACAAATCCCAAATGAATAAATACTCAAAATAATATTGAAATCATGCTCTTTTAATAGGCTAAGCTACTGGGAAGGAAGGACAGAACAGGGTTTTAACCCAGACACAGCGTTACAGTTTAAGAATAATTCTGTATATGAGACAGTGAGAAGCAGATACTTTTTGATGTTAGCCAGAATGACTGTCTAATATTTGGAAGTAAAATATTATGTAAGAAATGTAAGAAATTCCTTTCTGAAGTGCTCCTTTTAGATCAATCAAGAAAAACAAATTTGGAACTTAAGATACAATACTAACCCCCACCCATAAGTAGTGAGTAATTTATAAGGAACATGAACTAACATGAAGATAACTGTGAATATGAATATATTCCTGGATATAAACTTTGTATCTTCAAATAATCTCTTCCTGAGCTTATCTGTGGTTATCTTCATAGTATTCTTTTTCTGAAAGTCACTGGGAGTTTATGATTAGAAAGTGAAAACTGAGGCTAGCCCACCTCAAGCTAAACACACTTTGAGACTATCCTTTGTATATTTAACAAAAATTTATTTGTTCTGTAGGATCTTTTATTGCAGGGCACTTGTGGAGCACAGGGTCAGTTACTCTGCAGCATGTGGGATCTTAGTTCCATGACCAGGAATCAAACCCACGTCCCCTGCACGGCAAGGTGAATTTTTAACTACCAGACCATCTGGGAAGTCTCTATCCTTTATATTTTTAAAAGTAGCTTAACTTAAAATAGTCTGCTGACAATTTATAGAATGTGGAAAAGTCCAAATACAAGAAAAATGTATTAATAATAACTGGGAAAGGTGAGTAAGGCATGGTGGAAAAGATATCAAGCTGGACTGCTTGGATTGGAACCTTAACTTCATCCAGTGGTATGCTTTCAACAATCGCTTCTCCAGGAAAAGTCTCTTAGGTTGTACTGTGCCAGTTTCTGTGGTGTAAGTGTTCCTCTGTAGCTGATTTCAAGCTACCATTCTGAGATCCCTGAATACAGAACCAGGAAGAGATGCACGCAAGTAGCTCTTGCGAGCCGATGCAAGTGGGCTCGACCACACTGCTGCTTTCACTACTTAGCAGTGATGTGATCTGAAGCAAATCACTTAATTTGTAATCCTCAAATGAATGCAGATCATAACATACCAACTTCAGTGAACTGTGAAGAGTAAAAGACTCTATCCACTTAGAGCATCTGCACAGTCCCAGCACATCACACATGATCTAGAACAGGTAGCTATTATTATTTATAAAGTAGTGAATATAGATAGAACATTCCAGTCCCTATGGAGTTATCTTCAATAGCTGCTAATCATCACACAAACACGCTGTTTTCTAACCTCTTCACAAAGAGCTTCTAGATGGAGTGCCTCCAGTTTCTGGGTCATTTCCTTCCTCCGGGTCTTGAACCAACCATCAAAATTTGGAGATTTTAGAAAATGCCTATAAAAATAAATTAAAAAAAAAAAAGTTTGAATGACTTAACTTCCTTTCCTCAATACCTTTTCGACCTATAGCTAGGAAAACCATATGAAACAATGAATTCTTTTTTAAAGAATATATTTTAAGTCCAGTTTTTTGTTTCATTTTTAAATAAAGCTCTAGAGATGGATGAAATAGAAAAGAAAAAAAAAGGGACTAACCGGTAAAGTCCAATCCAGTCGCCTTTTATTCTAGAGGTCAGCTGAGGTCCTGTTTTCTCAAGTGTTTTCATAAATTCTTCTGGAAGAAACTGTCTTAATTGGGGTGGACTCTAGAAAACAGGCATACTGAATTTAAAAATTAAACATGGATATAGTCACAGAAGTTAATTGTAGTTAGAGAACTGATATAGGAATTTAATGGAATATACTTATACCTTCCACGGAGAAATGCTTTTCTGCAAAGGCATCAAGCTTGCCACATATCTTTCCTAAGCCCAAGAAAAAAAAGTTAGTCAAGGTTAGCTTTTCTTGCCCAGAGATGTCTTCAAAAACGCTTAAACTGACCTACTTTAAAAAAGTGGGCATGGGACTTCCATGGTGGTCCAGTGGCTAAGACTCCGCACTCCCAATGCAGGGGACCCAGGTTCAATCCCTAATCAGGAAACTAGATCCCACATGCTGCAGCTAAAGATCCTGAATGCAACTAAGACCCTGCCAAATAAACAAATGAGTATTTTTAACATTTTATTTAATTGTGGCTTCATTGCTGTGTATGGACTTTCTCTGGCTGTAATGTGCAGGCTTTCCATTGCGGTGGTTTCTTCCATTGCAGAGCACAAGCTCTAGAGAGCATGGGCTGCAGCAGTTGCGGTTCTCAGGCTCCAGAGCACGGGCTCAGCAGCCCTGCAGCATGTAAGATCTTCCCAGACCAGAAATCGAACCAGTGTCCTCTGCATTGCAAGGTAGGTTTTAAACCACTGGACCACCAGGGAAGACCCAAGAATAAATATTAAAAAAAAAAAGTGGACACTTCCTAGTTTTTTATCATATACTCTTTCAATGGAGATCAACAACACCATCACTCCTCTCAGTAGATACACTAACTTTAGACTCAATTGAGAAGTCAGACTTTTAATAAAAATTTAACTAAATCTAAGATAATCCAAGGAACTACTTATTATCTTTTTATTTTTTGAAGTCTTAATTGAATTTGTTACAATATTGCTTCTATATTATGTTTTAGCTTTTTGGCCAAGAGGCATGTGGGATATTAGCTACCTGATCAGGGACTGAACCTGTACTCCCTGCACTGGAAGGTGAAGTTCTATGCTACAGTGGACCTCCAGGGAACTCCCAGAAATATCTATTTTTAATGATAATAATTAACCTTATCAAGTAACTGTGTGCCAGAAAGTTTACTCAGCATTTTACATGCATGATCTCTTTTAATATTTGCAACCATCCCTTGTGGTAGGTATTACTGGGAAACTGAGGCATTGAAAGGCTAAATAACCTGCCCAAGTTCATACAACTTGAACTTGAATTCAGATCTACTTGATTTTAGCCCATGCTCTTAATTAAGCATTACAGTCAAGTTCACTTGCCTAAATATGCACATTGAAATAGAACAATATAACCTGACATCTGTAGACCAAGAGAGAACATTTCTTCCCAAAGTATAACAGCAAAGATTTCCAAGTTGCCCGTCTACAATATCCTTAGATAGACTACATTAGCAACTATATGCGTCCCTCTGACGCAGTCTCCAGACCAGGACCACATCATGTTATTACTTTATACTGTGGGGCATCTTTTAGTAATTTAGCAGGATGCTCCATTGAATTTCACTGAATAACCATATCACCTAGTCATTTATTTCATAAATATTTATTGAATGAGTGCTACTATATGACAGACTGAGGAAAAGATAATGAACAGGACACATAAGGAACTATATCACAGAACTACATGCTAACAGATGTGTCAAATTATGCTCAAGAAAATAATATCAGAGAAAGAAGTTCCAGTAGAACATGTTAAGCTGCAAAATGCAATCTTTTAAGATTCACAACCCTGAAAAGTATTTAGCAAAAGTGTAATTAGCCACATTTTACACATAAAGAAATTGAGAGTCAAGGAGAGAAGTGACTTACCAAAATTACACAATTAATTACCAGAACCAAGAGTCTGGGTGTCTTGCAAAGAACTCTATTTTAACCACTATACACATAAGCAACCAAACCAACTTAAGCTAAGGTTTTGGTGGATGGAAAAAACATCACGTGCTCTTCAACAAGTCATTAAATTAAGCAAAGACATATGCCAACTTACTAATGGAATGATGAAGCTTTGTGTCAGTTCCAAAAAATAGCGTCGGAGGATAACACTTTGAGCTTCAGAAGGACGCTTCTGTTGTATACCCTTAAAAGAGGGAAAAATGAGAACCTAGACTCTAGTGTCAGAGAATAGAAAATAATGAATGATTATAGAAGCTCAGCTGATATAGCAGCAGCAGCAGCTGATATAAAAATTTATGGATTTTTATTTGATATGAAAAAAACCTAGAGCTTCATCTTGAAGTAATTTAATGTGAAACTCACTATGCAATATCCTATTAAAAAATCCTTAGAACAAAATATAAGATATTCATCCCATCCTTTAAAATATTAGCTCACAATGACTATCTTTATTTCATACTTGCTATATTAATACTATGTATTTTCCAAGAAAATGCTAACTATCCCAATTGTCAGGTACTAAGCTACCTCATAGTACAGTCCATAACTTTTTCACTATAATTCCTAAGTTTTCAGGAAGACTGGCAATAGTTGGTAGCTGAAGCCCCCATATTTCTAGCTCATAACTGCTGCTACATTAGTCTCCTGATTTTTATGAGACATTCATTCAGAAGAGAGACCTCTTTTCACGTGACTGCACATAAAGCACATATTGCCTTACTGGATATTGCATACCTGAGTAAGAACATTTAAATTAATACATGAGCAAGTAATCACCTTCTGTAATTGTTTTATGATATCTTCGTCTCTATTTAGATATGGCTTATAAGAAGTATAAACTCCTAAGAAGTAAAGAAGAGAAAAGAAGGTAAGCAGTAGGACCCATTTACCCATATAGTATATATTTAAAAATTAGCAAAAGTCAATACCAGGTTTAGAATCCAGAGTCTTTAGGTTCTTCAGTTTTTTCACTTTAACCTGTTTAGGTATTTCACCTAAAGGAAACATCACAAAGATTCCTGTAGTTATTTGAATTTCACATATCACAAAACTGGAATGTTCTAAGACTGATAATCCACTGGCTGTTATTTAATACTTATTAGTCAGGGATGTTGCAGCTAAGGTATTCTTGTTAACATCGATTGATATTTAAGAGTTTATTCCTAGTACTTTAAAACTGGATAAAAGGAACACTGGGTTATAACAGCATTACAGAAACAATCTGTGTAAATTATATAAAATGGACATTTGATTTCATTAATACTGAACATTACTTTAAAATTTCCCTTTTCATCACTCAACTTAAGCTTTAAAATCTTTTGTGCTAAGTATATGGAACACGACTAAAGTAGCATTTTGAATATGATGTCAGATATAATACCATTTAAGAGTAGACAGAATTGAAAGCAACTCCTAAATTAATATGCAGCTGTAGTATTCAAAGTTTTTTTCTTCTCCTGGTACGGCCCCAAATTCCGCTTTTGCAGTGTAAAAACACTGCCACCAGGTGGCGACAGTGGAAGGCGCAACCACAAATCTGAGCCACAAGTGGACTCGACTCTCGATTACTGACCAGGGAATGCACAAAGGAGTATGACATAAAACAGAGTAAAGATAGAGGATAAACTGTGCACTGTTGAATATTTCTCCTGGGTAGAAACACAATCTGAAGATATGTGCAGCAAGGAAACAGAACAAAGTCAGCTATTGAAGCTGTCTGGAGGAGATAAAGACAGGAGACTTTGAGGACAGACTGAGAAAGAATACAAGAGTCCAGAACATTCAGATTTCTGGAATGGTTTTGATTCTTTAGCTCAGTTTTTACTTTATCAACTTATTCTACACATTCCCACATACTAATTCTTATGAGAATGTCTCTCATCTTGAGTCTTATCTTGTGGTTTTGCTTTCAGGAGTCAGAGGAGCTTTATAGAAATAAATATTTATGTGCCTATCTTCTGTTTCCTTCTGCTCCAAATCACAAAGCACTTTGCAATTCTTGTATCCACTAATGCCATTTATTATATATCATTTCCTGAAACTCCCTGTCCACAGGAGCCAAATATCAGGGAGGAGAATAATCCGGCAGTAGGTTTTACATATTCTTTGCATTCAGTAAGTTCTAGGTAGTAATGAAAATATAGAGTAATCCATACCAGCGTTGCTTTTATACTTAAGGGCAAAGACAAGAATATCACCTGTGCAGAATGTTCACTAGCCACAGTTCCCCTCTGATTCAAGGAACCTCATCAGATGCAAGATGTATACTGAACTCTAACCCTAGATACCATAATCCTTACACTGTAGTACACAACAGACATACAGAAAACTAGTCGTAAATATACACTGTCTATTGCCAAAAAAGGTTAAATGATATTTGTCAAATACATCCGGAAAATAAAACAAGAATGCCAGAAAATGAACTAAAGTCTTAAAATTATAGATGTTTAATTAAAAAATACGTATTCAATGTCTGTTATGTACAAGCACATAAAAGAGGGGCTTCACATTGTTAATAATGCATTGCACCTCTGCACATTTGCCTAAGAATCTTCTACATTTAGGTGAAATGTTTTACCTTTCATGAGATCATCAAACCCAATTTCTAGTTAGAAATTCAGTTTATAATTTGACCCAATATTCAGTAGTAGAATTACTTTCTCTTTGAGGAACACTTGTTAAGTGCCATTATCCTAGCATTATGTTTCTTCATTTAATAGGATTTGGGTGAAATTAAAACTAGGTACAATCCATAGGGAGTAATCCCTTTATAACAGGAGGAATGATTCTTCTGCAGGATTAAAACTATACACACATACATACACACATACACACACACACATATATATACATGTTTCTGATAAAGCTACAAGCTTCTGGGCCCAGGAGAGCAAAATCTCAGTTTCGCTATGCCTTCCCAGCTAATTGGACAGAACATACTTTTTCTGCAGTTTTACTGATCCACTTAGATAGTCTTGAATTTTCAAAGTCAGGATTCCAAGCAGACCTGTTAAGTTTTATAACCTCTGGAGAAATTTGCAGTGATCCTGGTCTCAAGATCAATGGGCAGAAAGGAAAAATATCCTAAGAAATATACCCAATACTCATAAATTAAAAGATAAATGGATTTTCATGAATATGATATCAAAACCAAAGACAATGAAGGAAAATACTGAGAAGCTGAACTTCATCACAGTTTAAAAGGTTTTGTGCATCAAAGGATACTATCAAGAGAGTGAAAAGACAACCCACAGAACAGGAAAACATATTTACTTTTCTTTGTATCAATAATAATAATAATAATAATAATAAAGGACTATATACCAAATGGGATTTATTTAAGGAATGTAAGGTTAGTCTCACATTTAAAAAATCAATTAATTCAATATACTTTATTATAAAGGACAAAAACCACATGATGATCTCCACAGATACAGAAAAAGCATTTAACATTTAACACCAATTCATTATACTCATTCTCAACAGAGTACGAACAGAAAGGCACTTCCTCAACCTGATGAAGGACATCTATGAAAAACCTACATCTAACATCATAATTACACTTGTATATTGAAAACTACAAAACGTTGCTGAGAAAAATCAGAGAATATCTAAACAACAGAGAGACATTCTAAGTTCCTGAACTGAAAAACTCAGTATGTTTAAGATGGCACTTCTCCCCCAAGTTGATTACATATTCCCTGTGTAACCAAATATATTCCTATCAAAATTCCAGTTACCTTTTTGTTTTCTGCCCAGTGGGCAGAAATTGACAAGGTTATCCTAAAATGTATATGGAAATGCAAACAGCCAAAATAGACCCAGAAGAGACAAAACTATTTTGAGAAAGAATAGTAAAGGTGGAAGATTTATATCTCCTGATGTCAAAACTTACTATAAAATTACAGTAATCAAGACATACTGGTATAAAGATCAATGAAACAGAAATAAGAGCCCAGAAATAAACCTTATGTTTATGGCCAATCAATTTTCAAAAAAAGGTATCAATGCAATTCAATGGATAAAGGACAGTCTTTTCAACAAATGATGCTAAGACAACTTGATATCAATGTGCAAAAAAAAGATGATGTTATACCCTGAACCCCACATCATACACAAAAATTAACTTGGAGTGGTTCCTAAATATAAGCGCTAACACAATAACATTTTTAGAAGAAAACATAGAAGAAAATCTTTATGACTTCAGGCTTAGGCACAAGTTCTGAGATAAACATCAAAGGTCAATTCATAAAAGAAAGAAAGAAAACTGATAATCTAGACTTCATCAAAAATTAAGTACTTTTGCACTTCCAAAGACATCATTGAGAAAACAAAACAAGAAGTCAAATTCTGTGAGAAAACATCTGCAAATCACATATCTGAGAAAAACCTGTGTCCAAAATACATAAAGACCTCTTACAACTAAAGAAGACAAAGAGTCTAATTTTAAAATGGACAAAAGATTTAAATCAACATTTCACAAATAAGATACACAGATGACTAATAAGTAGATGGAAAGATACTCAACATCAGTAGTCACTAGGAAAAAGCAAATTAAAGCCAGCATTTCAAACCCACTAGAAAAAAAAAAAGGAAGAGATAATATCAAATGTTGGCAGGGATGTGACATGAAGAGACAGGAACCCTCATATACTGTTGGTTAAGAATGTAAAATGGTGGGCCACAGCGGAAAACAATTTGGCATTTTCTTAAAAAGTTAAGCAGGCTCATGCCACTTTACCAATGATCTTTGCAAAAGCTTCTGACATATAATACTAATATATATATAATATACTAATATATACAATATACTAATATATCTAATATACATAATATACTAATATATATAATAATACTTACATCCCCAATAGATAGCCTTTTCTCATTGAAAAAGGACAATAAACAGTAGTCTACTATGTTACAATTAATCAAATAGTCTAGATTAATAGGACTCAAATAAGAAAGTAAATATCAAGATTAAATTATGATAAAAGCCAACTTTCCATAACTTCTCACAGATAAGACTCTGGTCACTGCTGTGCTCTGAATCATCAGGCAGAACACTAACGAAATGTCAAAGGATCAGGACACTGACATTTCCAGAGTGCCTTGAGTCAAGTACCGTGTTTAATTCTCCCAGCAGACAAAGAATCCAAGGCTTAAAGGGCTGTTCTGCCTAAGGTCACACAGATCTGACTGTCAAGGGAAAGTCCTTTGCCCTTTCCCCTATTTCTTTCTTTCTTTTTTTTTTTTATTTATTTGGCTGCACCAGGTCTTAGTTGCAGGCATGAGAATTCTTAATTGTGCATGTGGGATCTAGTTCCCCAAGCAGGGATTGAATCCAGGGCCCTCCACATTCCGAGCACAGAGTTTTAGCCACTGGACCACCAGGGAAGTCCCTTTCCCCCATTTCTTAAGGCTTCTAAAGATTTCAGTCTAAGATTGAGTCTAATATTTGTAAATAACAGGATTTAAAACGTTATTTCCTGACTCTAATACATTTATCAGATTTATTTATACTCCAGGAAGGATATTTTATAAAATAATCTAAATAATGTATTAAATATAATACCCATGAATACCAAAAGAAAAGTCTTTATAAGTAACATATCATAAAATCATTAAAAAGAACATTTTGAATAGCTCACATCTTAACTATTTGCATAGAAAATTCAAGAATGTCCAGTGAGAAAATGTCAGAGGTACCACTAAACTGTTATTTAGGTTAACAAAATTGCCAGTGGTTAGAATTTGTTTACTCATTTAATAAACATTCATTAAACATGAATGGAAAGACACCATGGATAGGTGGTGGTGGTTTAGCCGCTCAGTCGCGTCCGACCCTTGCTACCCCGTGGACTGTAGCCTGCCAGGCTCCTCTGTCCATGGGATTCTCCAGGCAAGAATGCTGGAGTGGGTTGCCATTGCTTTCACCAGGGGATCTTCCCAACCCAGGAATCGAATCCCGGTCTCCTGCATTGCAGGCAGACTCTTTACTGACGGAGCTACAAGCGAAGCCCACAGAGAGGTACTATGTCTTTTTTTTTCAATGAAAGCACCACCTGTGGCTACTTCTTTAATCAGTATCAGTACCACAAAAATGGATACTTCTTGTTTTCAATTCCTAGTTGAGAATTTTGTGTTAAACTGAGTAACTTGAACTTTCTTTAAGGTTTTATTCAAGCAGTGCTGGGAAAATCTTATTTAATTGGGCTTACATTAATATATATATATATATAAAGTAGCTCAAATTTTTGAGGTTTCATTTTTGTTATAATTAATTCACGTAACACTGTAGGTGCATTTTTGGTAGGAGGACATGATGGCTTACACATTTAAGAACCATATATTTTAACTGGAAGTCATGCTCTCCTCCAAAGGCTTTTATTCCAGTTGGCTCAAAGAAGTTTGCCATCAACATAACTAAAAAGTAACCAAGCAATGAAAACAAACAGGAAGAAATAAACCTGCTCATCCACATTACACACTGAAACAAGAACACCAAGAACTTTACCTGCAGGTTTAAGGTCTCCTATTCGAATAATGTGCGGCCAGTGCTGGAGTGTTTTTGCAAAAAAAGGGTTGGTTACTCCTAATATGACTGAGGGCCTACATAAAAACAGAACAAAACCAGAGTCACCAAAAAACACATGTTCCATCAGTTTACAATTTATTTTGAGAGAACAATAGATTATCTTTTCCTTCACTGGTACTATGTATCAACTACATGCCAGGCACTAGTTTTGGCATGAGGTATATAAAGATGAAAAGACACCATGGTGTATGTATACCCTTGGGTATGTATACCCTTTTTCCTGTGTGATTTTCTTAAAATCAATTATAATATCAGAAATTAGAATACAGTGAAGGTGATATAAAATGTACAAGAATTACAAAGGAGAAACTATGTCTGCCAGGGGATTAAAGGACAGATTCACTAAAACAATGACATGTGTACAGAGATATGAAAGATGAATAGGAGTTTTGTTTTGAAGTATAGTTGATATATAATAGTATATAAGTTATGACAGGAATTTTTTGTCAAGGGTATAAAAGAAAAAAAAAGTGATACATGAGAATGAATAGTATGTGCAAAGACATGAAGTGAGATCATGGTCTACCTATAAAACTACATATAGTTCAGCATTCTTAAAGCAAAAAGCTGGAAGCATGAACAGTTTGAAATGAAAGCAGATGGGCAGATGCTAGCCAGATCACCAAGTACCAACTTTATACGCTAGGAAATTTAGATGTTATCTTGTAGGCAAACAGAAGCTACTAGAGAACCAAGTAGAGGAATGTTACATAAATAAAAATGTACTTACTAGAAAGATCACTTGGGCGGGGGATTTGGAAGATGCTTTACAAAAAGGGGAAGAAGTTTGGGGAAAAGAAACAGCAGATATGAAAAAGGCTAGAAATAGTAAGAGTAGGAAAAGAGCTTTGGAAAAAGATAACAAATTTATGAGAGATATTTTAGGATGTTGAACTGGTAGAATTTGGGTAAACTTTATGTGGAACGTATTAAAAAGGAGAAATTTATGACAATTCAGGTTTTCGATAACTGAGTAAAAAGAAGTACCATTCCTGAAAATAGGAAGAGGCATGGAACTACGGGAGAAAATGAGGAGACAAAAAAGAATTCAGTTTGAACATGTTTAGTTTTGGGTACATTAAGATATCCAGGTGGCAACACAGTAAAAAACAACAAAAACGAAAACTTGGATAGAGGTCGAGACCTGGCAAAGATTTGAACTAGGAAGATAAATTTCAGTCATCATTATGTAGGTGTTAACAGAGACTGTGGGTACAGATAAGACTGTTCAGAAAGCATTATTGGTCTGAAATCAGAACCCAGAACACAATACTGGAGAACACCAACATTTAAGGGGTTGGCAGAGGAAGAGAAGTCTGCAGAGAAGACTGAGTGCACCACCAGACAGTCAGGTGAGATGGCATCAAAGATTAAAGTGTTTTCAAGGTCAATGGATTGAATGTCATGAGAAAAGGGAAGGCAGGAAAAAACAGGGCAATAATGTGTCCACAGGTTCAAGGCAGTGAGAAGGGTCTTCTTAACTTCAGCAAAACCAACTTCAGCAGAGACGAAGAAATCAACTTGCAATGAACTGAGAAGCAGCTAGGAAACCAAGAAGTGGAGACAGTAAATGGAAATTTTTATTGTTATTCTAGAAACTAGGCTATGAAAAAAAGGTGAGCAATAGAGCAAGAGCTAAGAGGGAAAGGCAAGATATTTTTTTTTCCCCTTTTGTAGACTGAGAAGAATTTTTAAATGTTTGTATGGTGATTCAATGAGGAAGGGGAAGGAAAAGGAAGTTACAGAGCAAGAAAAGATGTAGCTAGCTATTAATAACAATTATGGCTTCCACCAGGAAAGCAGATCATTTACAGAAAATAAGATACTGACTCTTGAAATGTGAAATTATTACCAGCTGCTCCTCAAAAGTACCTTTACAAAATCAATCTCGCAATAAGTTCAAATTTTAAACTTTTAAATTATTACCAAAAATAATTCTAAATGCTTTGGGTATAAAGGTTAATATTTGGTCAATAAAAGTTATTTTGTTTACTCACGGGGCTTGAGTACGGGTAGTATATTCTTTGAATTCACTATCATGAATAGTGAAATAAGGTCGAAAATCACTGAAGTACTTTAATGGAGAAATACAGCTGTGGAGCAAGAAACACATGTAAACCAAAGGACAGAAATTAAAGGGGCTACACAATAACTATAAAACCTCTGTACACAGAGTTTACCCCACTGCGATCACTTATCTGTTTCAATAAATGGTAAGCTTGTTTCAGGACAATGGCGATATGTAATTACCGAGTGGCTAAAATACAGAAAACACATTGGATTTAAGAGAAGTTGGGGTGAAATTCTGACTCTGTCATTCACTAACTAGATGCCTTTTACTAGACACTGACCGTTTGCACTACTGATATCTATCAGGTGCCAACTTTATGTGAGTGTATGAGCATGCCTATTATTCAGAAACAAAACAAAACAAAACATGGTTCCAGCCCTAATGGAGCCTGAATTAATTTTCTCATCAATAAACGGTGCTATAATGAGTACTATCTTCTCACAGGGTTATTGTGTAGATCGATGCAATGAGTGTGCAAACAATCACAGATGGTAAAGTGTTGTAATTATCACCACCAGGAACCAAATATACTCACTTAACGAGTGCCAATACAGTCTCTGAAGACTCTGATGGTGATGGTGCCATGACCACGAGGGGCTCACCCAGCAGCACCAGCTCCCAAAGCATCTGACTATGAAGGAAAACTGGGCAGAAACACCTGGAAGGTGTTTACACAGAAGAGACAGTCTTACTTATCTATCCAGGGTTTAAGTTCCTATATAGTGATTCTAAAAACTTCATATTGATACAATTCTTATAGCTATGTATACCTTGAACTGATATACAAATCCATTTACACAGAATATGGTGACGCATATAGATATAAGTTCCTTTTATCCACATAAAATATATAGTGATTTTATTCCAATTTTTACAAAATTAAATGTAATATACTGACACACAGAATGGCTAACAATAAAAGGATACAAGATAATTATTAAATTACTATACCATACGGTACATCTAGTTTATCAATATTGCTTTGTTACATGTGAATTTCTTAAGTATGTTGAAGGAAACAAGAAAAAATTAATTTTCTAAAGGATGTTTACTAGATTTAATTTCAATGTCAATGCTTTCATCATTAAAGGATGGATGAAAAAAAATCACAATGGAGTGGGGTTCTAATGCCAAACAACAGAATGATTTCCTAGGAAGATCCTCTCCCTACAGAATGCTGCACATTTTTAGAGTAGCCCTGGAATTAGACAGAAGCATATAGGAACACAACTCTGGTACATTACCTAGCCTAAGTTACATCTAGTAACTTTTACTAATATAGCAGTTTCCTCCTAGCCGGGTTAAAATTTCTGCTAGTAGATTAAAGGAAAACTACTTATCTATTTATAAAAATCACAACTGATCTACCTAGGTGAAAACAGATACACACAAGAAAGAAAAAAAAAAACAAGTAACTTTTAAGTATAAAAATATGAAACAAATTTGTAAACTGGAAGTTAGGGAAAGTTAATTTTAACTACTCAAAGGCAAGAAAAGATATGTGAAGGAAGAGAAAAAAAAAAAAAACCCACAAAAATAAAAACAATACAGAAGGGAAAAGAATAACTTATCGATGGAGAAGGCTGGGGAATGCCAAACTAACGAAATGATCAAAGTGAGCATTATCAGTAAGAAAGCAAGCATTGGTTATCTCCTGACCAAAGACAGACAGCCTTCATCTAATCACAGGTAAACCCCAGACAAGCCTAAGCAGAGGGATTTCCTGTAAAATAACTGTCCTGTAATCCACAGGAATGTCAGGGCATGAAAGGAAGACTGAGGAAATGCTCCAGACTAAGAAAGACTAAAAACACACAACGACTAAATGCAACAGACAACTTTGAATGAGATATTATTGTGACAACTGGCGATATTTGAATGTGATCTCAGTAGGAGATGGTATTATCATTATTAATTTCCCAGTGTTTATGGCTGTACTGAGTCCTTATTTGTAGAAAATAGACAGTAAAGTATTAAGGGAAGATCAGGGCATCAGGTCTCCAACTGACTATAAATTGGTTGTAGGAAAAAAAAGTTTTCTGTACTGTATTGACCACTTTCCTGTAAATTTGTGTTTCCAAATTTTATATGGATGCATAAATGTTATATAAATAAATACATAAAATTTTGAAATAATCATGAGCTTATGGAAAAGTGGAATATATATAATTTTTTGAATATATAATGTATATAATTATAATTTTAAACAATAATTTATATATATAATTTTAAAATAAGCAAAGGAAAAATGGAAAAGACCTATATGAAAAACATCTGACCAACTAACTTTAATTGTGGGATGCCCTTAAGGCATCAAAGTTGCAAACTAGTTTTACTCTGAAGTATAGTAATGTTATTCAGTTCAGTCGCTCAGTCATGTCCAACTCTTTGTGACCCCATGAACCACAGCACGCCAGGCCTCCCTGTCCATCACCAACTCCCAGAGTCCACCCAAACCCATGTCCATTGAGTTGGTGATGCCATCCAACCATCTCATCCCCTATGGTCCCCTTCTCCTCCTGCCCTCAATATGTTATTAGTAAGGGCACAAACAGATAGGAAGTATAGTTACAAGATGAAGCACTCTCTGAAAGCTCTGTGTTGTACTAGTAATATCTGTTATACAAAGTAGTTTTTATTGAAAGGGAGATAAGTATTAAATATTCAAGAGACGAAACCTTTAATAGACACCGGTGGTATGCATTAAGTTAACTGCAGTGTTAATTACTACAATGAGGACTTTGTAGGGAAATGACAGAGCTAAATGTCTAAAATGCTAAAATCTTTCTTTAGCACCACTTTTATATTCCCATTCTGAAGAATCATGCTTTATGCTCCAATCTACCTGCAAGTCCCCCAAAAAGCCATCCCTGGCAAAAAAAATATCATTTACTGTTCTCACACCTAATCAAACAAAAAAAAATTTGTTTCTACCATGTAATACTGTGTCCATATACAAATTTCCTTAGGAGTCAAAGAAAATGATGTGCAGTCAGGAATGAATCATTGATTTACAACATGTGAAACATAATGACTTTTTTTCCAATTTTTCCCACATTTGATATAGGAACATTCATTTTCTAAAGAAATTAATAACAATATCATAAAGCAAATGAGACAAGGAAGTTAACAAAATTTTTTATTCTTTACCTGAAAAGATCCACTTCATGAACAGAAGGTAAAATAACAGATATATGAGCATCTCCCTAGGAGATAAAAAAGACAAATAGACAAGATGTCATTGAAATTTACAGAACTGGTTTTTAAAATTTAACTCATGATCAGTAAGCCATGTTGCCCTCTCTTTTAGGATTCTCTCCCTCCAGAAGCAGCCACAAAGAGAATGGGTGTTATCAGTCTCCCCTAACACAGCAGAAGGTCAAGGATGACACAGGTTCTACAGATAAAGCATTAATCCAGTAGTCAGATGTCACATTAATTCTCAACTGTATGAAATACTTCCATAATACTAGTTGATATATACAACAGGCAAAATTAGTCTTCCTATTGTGCTCCATTTTTATTTAATTCAAAGAACAAGGGAGTGCTGATACACCAGTTAAATAATTTCAAATGAAAAATTCATCCCCACCCACAAACAAATGTAACTGTGGGGAAAATGAAAGGCAATCATAACTACAGAATCCTTTTGATTAAGTTTCCCCAAAACAGAAGTCTGTTGACCATTCTTCTAAGATTAGAGGTTTTGTTAGAATCAAACCTTGCTTAATCTTTTTCAAAAGACAGCTTTTTCCTTTTCCTCCCAATTACAGTATAAATTCTGAGTTCTCCAGTGTCTACCAGAGAAAGAACAACAACAACAAAAATCGGAGCAACATTAGGATGTTTATTATCAATTCATTAAAAATTATTTAATGGGATATTTCAGTGATATTCAGAAATGTAACATAAATCTAAGAAATTCTAAATTTGCTAGTTGAAAATTTCTGCTAAAGAGATTATATATGCTGGATTATTCTACCACAGTACCATACTACCTGCTGAGTTAACTGCACTATTTGAGTTGTCCCAGGCTTGTCGTGACATGTGGGAATCCGGACCTGAAAAAGAAGAAAATAACTCTGACTACAAAAGAATGACCTTTTTTTGTACAGTAATTTGTGAGTGCCACTACAAGGAGGGATCAGAAGCACTCAGTCTATCCTGAAGCTGAAACGTATACTCAGCAATGCCTAAAAAGCCATGAAAACAAAACACTTTTGTCAGATTCAAAATAAAAGCTGTATTTATTTTCAGTCACAGCAGAAGGTAAGTGAATCAAGGTCTCCACATTCCCACACACACAGAAATCACTAACCCACTGAGAAGCAAATGTGCTGAAAAACAGAAAAGGACATCAACTACATACCGCTTCCTGCTTATTGTTCCCGTCTTTGCTTCCTTAATACACACACACCCAAACACACCCTCTCAAGCTTGCCAAACTACAGGATATATCTCACAGGGAACCATGAGAACTCTCAACCCAGAGCAACTTTTGATTATTTAGGAGGGGAAGGAAAACAGAACAGAAATGAGGACATCTGAAGAGAAAACATCGCCCAACTTGAAAATGAACGGCAAAAGCACTTAGAGCACATTTACACAAACCTGACAACAAAATGTTAACTCATTATATTAAAAACAAAAACCACACAGCTTAATAGAGAACAATACCCAGACGGACATGTTAGCCTGAAATTACACATTAAAAAGATTTCATAAGACTGACAATCAATGGCTTTCCCAATTTCTTTTAAATTTTACTGACTCATACTCAATTCTACACGTGCTCTGCAATGCCATCCATCTCTGGAGGACCATGAAGCTGTACAATTCTAGGAGGTGGCATTCACATTCACAAGTATTATTTAAGAATAACACCACCATCCTCACACTCTACAGGATGAAAACAGGACTGGTGACCTGTGGAGTTGCGTGTGTGGTATCTCTGTAATTCCTTACATCAATGACAAAGAAGTGAAAGTAGCCACAGGACTGAATGTTATTAGGAAGGTAAAAACCAAAATGCACGTGTGAACTTCCTATAGTTCTTGAAAAAGAGAGACAAATGAAATACAAGCTATCATTACCTTCATTACTATTCCCATAATAGGCAGGTATAACGTTTTCCCTGGCACTGGTGCAGGCCATCGATCAACATCATTACAAGCTGAAAATAGAGTAAAATACTTCTTTAGTATAAGTGGAAATACTAAAACATAAAAAATGGAACATTAGAAATCAGAACTCCACTTTTTGCTTTCTATATGGCAAAAAAAAAACACTGGGAAGGATGGAAGATAAATGGCAAAAGGACTGAAATAACATATTTCACAAGATACACACCAATGTTCTAGGATACAAATTGGCTAACACATGCTTTGAAACGAATAGGTTTTAAAAGAAGTTTTCTTATTTATTACTACTAAAATTAGCTACAAAAGCACACAAGCTAGCAGAAATCTTTCTGTATCAAGTGACATAGGATTTCTGTTTAATAGTACTCTAAGTATCAGAACTGGCAACTCAATATTTGTTTATTATTATCCAAAAAATAAGCATCATCTGTATTTCAAAAGGAGATAATAAAAGATAGGGTCTGTGTTGTTTGTAGGTAAATATGCCAGAAGCATAGTTTGACATCTCTCCATCAGACAGCCCTCAAAATTCTTAACTGATCTTTTTTCACTCATTTCCAGTAAAAATTTTAAAACTCCTTTATAGAGGAACATAACTCATACAATGTTTAACTTACCTGCTTCCAAATAAGGTTCATTCTTCTCAAAATATTCTGGTGCTATCTGCTTGAGCACAGTGTGAAAAAAATGAATATAAGGTAGCTTGCTGATTAAAACCAAGGACTGCAAGGGAAAAAATAAAAAACAGTGTTTAATTTCCTTATGACTATAATTTAAGTTTGTCATTTCTTATGTAATCAATTACTAACAAGCCAAATTCAGCAAAAAGTGTGGATTTTAAAATAAAAAGGCTTTGACAGTAGATAGTTAAAAGGAATATAAAACTAGAATGGCAGAACACTGAAGTTTAACCTCATTACTAAATTTTAAGAGCATAAAGACACAGTCACAGATTTCCCTGCTCTCCAGGAAAAAGAATTTCCTATAAACAAATCAGTACCGTGGATAATTTCAAAGCCTAGCTACTATTTTTGTCAGCAAAGCAATATTAGGAATTAGCCAGATAAACTCTTCCTAATAAAGAAAATGCAAATGATGATGCTTTTTCAAACTAAAACCTATGACTGTTATATTTTAGGGTTCAATGGCTTTAGCCACATTCTTAAAAACTGTCACTTTATAGTCTGTGATCACTTCAGATATAGATTATGCTGATTTTTTAAAAAATCTGTTTTTCTTGAAAATTACTTTTCACCTTTCCACCAAGCATCAATACATGGCCAGGGCATGTTCTAGTTACAGTAGGTAACAGTGTGTCCCTCCCTGTTAGCTGGTATCAAACTGGAACTAACTGATATTTTTATATATATATATAAACAAAAAAATTATACATTTAGAGTGGGAGCAGTAATGCCTAAGAGGTTGGTCAAGTATATTAGGGGCTCTTCCAAAAAACACTGCAGACTTTTATTTGTTGTAACTATATCACAATCTGTTCATTCTTTCCCTTACTCTAAAATGTGAAAATTAAACAGATTCTTCTGAGTTTTGAAAGTTTCACACAGTAACTGTAACTTACTGTCAGGAATCTAGCACATAGATAGCAGAAAGGCAAAATTCAATAGCAGTTAAAAATTTAAGGGCAGATGTCTACAATCTAAAAAAAAAAAAAAGATAAAAGATAAATTCCAGTATGTTTAAAGACGAAATATGAAACTTTAAAGACTGTTCATTCTAATAATTTCTATTCTAACCAGGATGTAAAAATGTTTTCACTAATGTATATGAAAATTACCTTCTGAAAATAGCCTCTTTTTAGAGTTTTATCCCGAACTTGTCGAAAATACACATATCCATAAAAATAGGCAGGATCTTTCTATGAAAGAAGTGACAAATTAAAAACATACATATATATCAACTCTTTACTATTAATGGCAAGTTCCTTTATAAACTCAAACTGAGATATGAAGTATACACAAAAAGCTAGTTATACTTTTCCACCAATGTAAACAACAATCATAATAACTGCCAGATAGAAACCTGCTAACTTGCCCAAAGATGAAATAATTATAGCTTAATGTACAAAGCTAACATACAGATCTACCTTCTATAACTTAATGTTTATATTCTTTATTTATATCTGTGGTAGTTAATGGAAGTTGAAAATAATCAAATTTTGTTTTCCCCAATGGTACACTTAATGTTTTAAAAATCTGCCTACAATTTTTGAGGTATTCTAATACAAAATTTCAAGAGAGAAATTAAAAGGAGTTAAATGCTAATCTGAATCTTACATACACTGTTATATTTTTCACCCAATAATAATGAAACACTGGAAAGTTTATCAACATACAATTTGAAAGGCAATTACATTCCAAAAATATTTGCAAAGTTTTTACATCCTAATGGAATAAACTCTGGCCCAGTTCCTTGTTATTCTTTAAACAAATATTTACTGACCACCTACTTTGAATAACGCATTGTGTTAGAGAAGATAAAATGATGCATAAGACATAGTTCCTTAAGAAGATCACAAACTAAGTGAGAGAAGAAACGTACAAAAATGACTATTATGTAAAAGGAGGGCAGGTACCATGAAAAAAGCACAAAGTAGTTTTTTTTCCCCTCTGCCAAGGGGGAAGAGATTACCTGTCTATGCTGACCAGTGAAGATTTCACAGAGGAAGATTTTTTTTAAATAATTTTATTTATTTATGATTTGGCTGCACTGGGTTTTAGTTGTGGCACATGGGATCTAGTTCCCTGACCAGGGATTGAACCCTGGCCCCCTTCATTGGGAGCTTGGAGTCTCAGCCACTGGACCACCAGGGAAGTCCCAGATGTTTTTGAATTAGGTACTGAAGAATAGATATGACTTAAACAAAGACATTTCAGGTTTAGAGGGTCAAGAGTTTGAGCAAAACCATGCAGAGACAAAAAAAAATACAAGCTACCTCAGGGAAAAGCTATAGTTCAATTTAGCTAAAATATGACACATGTATAGAAAGAAGTTGAAGCTAGAAATTCAAAAGGTGAAGTTTTATCTTGGAAGGCCTAAAAAGTGAGAACCAGGAAACAGTACTATCATTAGCTCTTTATTCATTAAGCAATAGGTAATCATTTTAGATTTATGTAATATATTATGTACACTTTAGCTAGGAACACTATATAAAATATATTGCACTGAAGAAGATAGGAGATGGGTGTCTTTGGGCAAATTTTGTAATCCTCATTAGCCCTCAAGTTTGCAAAAGGAATTCTCTCAGAACAATATAGGGAGGATTAATAAGGTGTGTGCGCTTAGTCGCTTCTGACTCTGTGACCCCACGGACTGCAGCACCCTCTGCTCCTCGGTCCATGGGATTGTCCCAGCAAAAATACTGGAGTGGGTTGCCATTTCCTTACCTAGGAGATGTTCCTGACCTGGGAATCAAACTTCCGTCTCCTGCATTGGCAGGTGGATTCTTTACCTCTGAGCCACCTGGGAATCTCAGAGGTAAAGAATTAGTAAGATAATATATGCTTATTGATACAATGCCAAGAACACAAACAAGCTATCAGCAGCTGAAAGAATATGTTAGTAGTGATAGCCAAGGTCATGGAAAGGATGAGATGGCTATAAGAGACATTTTAAAAGATTTTAAAGACTTTTTTTTAAACGTTTTGCTCACTGGAAGATTAGGGTCATTGGTAGAACACAGAAGGTAAGCTGTAAATACTTATTTGAGAGAAAAGATGTCAAGTTCTTATTGGCTGTGCTAGTAGGACATCCAGATAGAATGATTCTTCATGCAGTTAAAGTGTGAACTACTGTACCAAACAGAAATTCTACACTCTGGAATCATCTGAATTATTAATATTGTTTTTAGCAGACAATAACTGTAAACCCAAGCTCATTTAAATATCAAAGAGACAACTGTAATTGTACTGTATAGCCGGTAGGGATTATCACAGGGAATCTTTAACTCTGGGTGATATTTACCCTGCTTCCACATCCAAACAAAGAGCTATTAACAAATGAAAGAAAATTACCATTTCTTTCATTAACAAGTGAAAGAAAATTTCCTCAACACTCTAATTTCTATTATTCACAATGGCATTATAATATGTTTTAAGAACAATAACTTTTAAAAGTCTCTTTCACTCACGTACTAAATCCTAGTGAATCAGACTCACTTAGGAAATCCAGCAGTATAATACGATAAGAAAACAAAAGCACAGTTTTTCTGAATGCTGTTAAGAGGTAACTCGGTTCTAAAGTTTCCTCTCACATGGACATTATTCTATTACTACTTTTCCAACCTTTAAGTAAACTGGTAAATCTTTGTCAAATTGATCCAGGAGACAATGCAGTGACACCCTCCTCCCAGAAGACTGTCGAAATCTAAAACAAAACTGGGTATCTCCAAGACAACCTAATGAAAACAAAAATGAAAGAAATTAAGGACAGCACAGTATAACATTAGTTATCCAGTTTCATTATATTTTAGAGCTAAAGAGGTCCTATCAATTATTGAAACCCATTTTATCATGTTTTAGAGAAGAAAAAGGAGACCCTAATAGTTTCGGTGACTTGCTCAAAGCCATCTTTTCTAGTTAGCGGCAAAGTCATTGGTAAAACAAACATCTTATGTCCCTCTGCTGTTTTTCCTATTCTGTTTTCTCCATGTAATTAAAACTTTTTGAAAACTGTGTGCGTGTAATGTTGATTCACAAACATAATAATGGGCAAAAGAAATTAAATACAAAAGAACACAAACTGTTCAAATCCATTTATATGGTTTTTTTTTTAAAAAAAGCAGGCAAACTATAGTGTTTAGGAATGTACGCTAGATGATAAAACTATAAGGAAAAGCAAGAAACTTAATACTGTAAGAATCAGTATGTGAAAGTGAAAGTCACTCAGTCATGTCTGACTCTTTGCGACCCCATGGACTGTCCAATCCATGGGATTCTCCAGGCCAGAATACTGGAGTGGGTGGCCTTTCCCTTCTCCAGGGGATCTTCCCAACCCGGGGATGGAACCCAGGTCTCCCAAATTGCAGGCGGATTCTTTACCAGCTGAGCCACCAGGGTGATCTGCAAAGCTACATGCATCCCAGTGTTCCCAGCAGCATTATTTACAACTGCCAAGGTATGGAGGCAATCTAAGTGTCCATCAACAGACGAACAGATAAAGATGATGTCACACACACACACACACACACACACACACACATACACAGCAGAATATTAGCCGGAAAAAAAGAATGAACTTCTTCCATTTGCAGCAACATGGATGGACTTGGAGGGCTTTCTGATAAGTGAAATAAGTCAGATAGAGAAAGACATACACTGTATGATATCATTTCTATGTAGAAGGGAAAAAAATACAACAAACTGTAACCAAAACTAACAAAATAAAGCAGACTTGCAGATACAGAGAACTAAAGGTTGGTTACCAGTGGGGGATTGGGGGGAATAGAGGGACTGGGAAGGTGGGGGGTATAAACTGCTGGATGTGAGAGAGGCTATAATGATTATTGTACATTAAAGGGAATACAGTCAATATTTTGCAATAACTGTAAATGGAGTATAAATTATTAAAATCACATTACAATGTTTTAATAAAAAGAAAAAAAGAATCAAGGACAGTGGTTACCTTAGGAGATGGGGAAGGAAATAGTGTTTAGGAAGGGACATGAGACAACTTCTGTGGTATTGGCAAAGTTCTATTTCTTGACCTTGTGTGAGTTTTATATTTCACAATGAGAATTTAAAAAAAAAAAAAAAAAGATATAGCAGACTCAGGAAGAGTTCAAGTAACAGACTTCCCATTTTAATCATTTCAATTATAAATAAAGCTTTAAAACTTTAATCATTTTAGCAAACCTCTTAAAACATTACCTTGTCAGGCAATAATTACAAAAAACTGTAAATGCTCTAAAAAGTAAAAGACACAAGAAGCAGTTTGTCACTCAGATTCTTCCTAATCACTGTATTTAGAACTAATAAGATTCAATACAGAATGTGCTCAAGAGTTTCTTACTATTATTACACACAGAAGTACTTCTATTATTAGTATATTAGTATTACACACAGGAGTACTTCTATTTCTTTAGCACATGAAGTTCTCAAAAAAGAAGGGAAAGTGAAAGCTGCTCAGTCATGTCCAACTCTTTGCAACCCCATGGACTTGGAATTCTCCAGGCCAGAATACTAGAGTGGATA
The DNA here is from genome assembly GCF_014754425.2 of Oryx dammah. Classification (NCBI taxonomy): domain Eukaryota; kingdom Metazoa; phylum Chordata; class Mammalia; order Artiodactyla; family Bovidae; genus Oryx; species Oryx dammah. Next base: position 16,879,583 of record NW_024070193.1, read on the forward strand.
GCCTTTCCTTCTCCAAGGGAACTTCCCAACCCAGGGATTGAACCCATGTCTACTGCATTGCGGGCAGATTCTTTACCAGCTGAGCTACAAGGAAAGCTCAAGAATACTGGACTGGGTAGCCTATCCCTTCTCCAGCAGATCTTCCCAACCCAGGAATCGGACCAGGGTCTCTGCATTGCAGGCAGATTCTTTACCAACTGAGCTATCAGGGAAGCCCAGTTTGATATTATGTTTAAGTTTTTTTAAAAAACAACTCAATTTATATACCTACATCCAATTACAGAAACTAGTATTTCTTTGGTGGAGAAGGGAAGAAACAAAGAGGATTAGAGAGTCAGTCAATTCAGTTTTTTTTTTACTTGTTATAGCTGACGGTTTAAAATAAGGAAAACACATGAGACCAGAAATAATGGAAAATACTCCTAGCATTGTTTTAGTCCAACCGATTTATACACAGATGGTTCAGTTTTTCTCTTTAGAAGACAGAAAGATCCACTGAGAAGTACACACTAATTTCTCCGAGACACTTAGCAAGATATAGCAGAGAAAATGCAGTAGATTTTAAGAAAGAGAAGTATAGGTTCTGAAGGGATGCTGCGCTTTTTGGAAAGAAAGTAATTAAGTTCCCACAGGCCTTCATCCCTACCCACCCAGCTCCATTCCAAATCATGGGCATGCTGTAAGAATTTTCCAGTGACCAGCTGTACCTGCAAGTTGTACAGAATTGGTCAAGAAGCTAGATCACCAGGTCACAAAGGCTTTAACCACAAAGGCTTTAGCCAATGTCTTTGTGAACTGAGGTAAATGGCTTCCATTTCATATTTCATAAGTCTGTCCTTTCATGCACAAAAGGTTACTAAAGGAATATCAACTCCTTACCTGGACAGTCCTTTGTTCTCTATCCTGACTTCACTATTAATGGGGCAGGAAAAGAGGCATTACGGATGGGCAACCAGGTTGTTTATATTTGCCTTTCAGAAAACGATACCTGTGGAGGGTGGAGCAATCCTGATACCCTACAACCTCATCAAAAATAAATCTACCTTGTTAGTATGACCCATCTAGTTTGCCTATTTTTAATAATAGAGTGAACCCCTATGTAACCCCTATGTAAGAAATATGATTACACATGAATGATGGTTAAGTATGACTGTGAACATGAAGGAAAAGTTACAATCTGAGAAAAAAGGAGTCACGATCAATGGGAGCTAGTCCCAGATCCATCAATAAATAGCCTTCTACAGGCTACTTAGCCTAAGTGACTTGTCAACAAAAGTAAGAGGCATCCTAACATGATCTCAAAAGTCACTTTTGGCAGTTATGTTCAAGAATTCTACAATGAAGCTCCACAACTAACCTATGACTCTACTGAATTCCAAGCATCTTACCCAATATACTCATTAAGAAAACGAAAGATCTATAAAGATACAAAAAGACTTAAAAGTCATGCAACGTGCGCCACAGCTTTCTGATTATTAACAAAAATGGGAAAAAGAAAATGGAAATTACTTTTTCTTTATTAAAATCAAGGAAGAAAGAATTTACACAAATTTTAAGATTAAATGGCAGCTCTCCAAAGAAAATATACCTTTACATGGCTTCTTGATTAAGAACAACAAAAACCCTTTCCTTGATAAAGTAGCAGGTAATAAGGAAATGGCAGATTTGCTCAGCAAACCCCCAAAGCCTGAGGAAAATTCTACTTTAATTAATCTAACATAATCTTTACTGGCCTCGAAAACAGAACGAATAATCCGACATTCTTTACACCAAGAAAGTTCCTGCGGCCTTCCTCCAACATCCTTTTCCAAACAACTAAGTTGTTAGGAGCGAAATCAAACAGAATTCCAGGTCAAAACTTTGTCGTTATTGTGTCTGCTTCAGAAGTGGTTCCACCCACCCCCAGCTTTCAATACACGAATCGAGCGCCAATTTCAATGAGTGCTCCATCTGTGGTAGGCACTGTCACGAACATTTTAGATACATTAACTCATCTGGTCTTCATGCTTCTCAGGTAAGTTCCCACTGTTAATCCTGTTCGTGAGGAGGAATCCGAGGCACAGAAAAATTACGTAATCATCCGAAGAAATAAATCTGCTAAATGGTAGAGTAAGAAGAACCTAAGAAGTCTGAATCTGGAGCTAAAACTCTCGAACATTATTATATCATACTGGTTCTTTCAAGTTAAAATGGACCTCAAAAACACCACTTCCACTAACATGAAATATCCAGAATAGGTAAATCCATTGAGACAGAAAGCAGACAGGTGGTTGCCTGGGGCTGGGTGGGGGAGGGGAAGAGGAGGACAATGGAGCATGAAGCAGGTGATAAATATTTTCTAAAATTGACTGAGGTAATAACAGTTGCACAACTCTGTGACTGTACTAAAAATCACTGAATTGTACATTTTACAAGAGTGAACTGTATCTCATAAATCTTTTTTTTATGGTACTTCACTGCCAACTGGAGCAAATCAAAAGCTTCTCTTTTCGTCTCAAAAAACAAAAATCCTTCTAAAAAGTACCCCTCTGACTGAAGAGTTGCTGAACTCGCTGGTTTCTGGGCCAGTCCTGTCACTTTCAGCAACTCCCATACAAACGCCATGTGGTATGCCACAAACAGCTCTCCTCCTATTTTAAATTATCAAGGGCACAGATGATTTTATCTTCTACATCTGCCAATCAAACCAAACCTGCAAAGCTACAGGTAAACAGAAGACACTTTGCCATATCAAAAATATTACTTGAGATTTGAGGAAAAAAAACTTACATATTTTTTTCTAAAGGGAAGAGACAACTTTAGAGTATTTTTATTTCAGCAGAAAACAGCTCTAGAGCAGATCAGAGTAAGACTAATAAAAGAAAACATGAGACTTTAAGCATGAGCTCCATTCCTGGCCTTCAACTCTATGTGGTTACTCTCTCTGTGATGAGAGTTGGAAATGCTGAGAAACAGGAGTTTAGAGTAGAGCTTCTCAAAGTGTAGTCCACAGACTGACTCTTGTTACAATACATGACAAAATAAAAACTCAAATTGAGAGTACACATTTGGAAACCCTTACAGCAATTTGACATTCCCATGACAAACCCGGACTTTCATCTGGTTTTCCCCCTTTTCATGGTTCTAAAAGTTCATGTATATAGCATTCTATAAAAGCACTGGTCCACAACAGATTGGAAATTTTTAAAAAATCCAAACTGTCCTTCAACACAGCTGAATGTGAGAATGTGAAGAGCACTGTTTTCACCATTGAGAAGTGTAAAATACACAACAATATCCCAGCTGTTTACAGAGAAAAAAAAAATCTGTTGAGACAAATACTATCTGTACATCTAATCCATCCAGAATAAGGATTAATTTTTCCCTTGGATTCATCTTTACTTGAAACTCTCTACTAATGCTGTTTTCCCTCTGGTCATGTTTAGAACATGGTGATTATAGTCCTTGGGTATCCATCACAGCCTAAGCATCAGGAATGTATATATCCAAATGATATTAACAGTAAATAATGAGAAAAATACCTGACAAATATTTATCAGAGAGAAAACATCCTTTAAACATAGGTTCCTAAAGATAAAAGCCATTCAAATGGAACAAAAGACTGAAATCTAAAAACAAACCAAACAAAACTTTTTTCTAAAGTCACAGTATCTAAGGTGTGTGTGTTGGTAGTGGCGGAAGGAAGTGGACTGCCAAATCCTCCCATTGAGAATCCCCAATTCTTCTTTATCTGTATAACTAACATAGAGTCTAAATGTTGTTTTGCTTTTTTTTTAAAGTGTGCACCATGGAAACTAAAGCTAGATTATGATTCTCTCCTAGAGATTGCTCTACTCCACCTTCTGCAACAATACAGCTATCCTGGGAAAAATCAAATCCATTCCAAAGTTGACATGGTACTGATTTCAATTTCCATTTAATGAACGCATAAGTGAAACAAACTATTTGGACAATCACAATTGAGAACAGCGATCTCAAATATATACAAAATGCAGAGTCTCTTGTCTAGATTAATATTCATCTGTTAAGATGGCAAGGTGTCGATTTTTAAGATCTTTGGTCGATTTTACTTCTAAGCACCAACCATACTTTGAATAAAAAGAAGCACGCTTCATTTTATGTGCAGCCTATAAAAAAGGCATTACAAAACATACGTAGGTCATTCAAATGCCTAAAATACTGAACACATTCTTCTTTTTGGCCCCATGGAATCCTAACCACTGGACCGCCAGAGAATTCCCTGAACAAATTCTCATTTTCACAGATTTACACTTGAGTTTATGTTCCAATAAGAAAATGACTCATATAGAGACTAACTACAAAACTAGAAAAGACCATCCAATTAACGTCTTAGTTTTGATGCACATGTAGGGAAGTGAAAGAGAGCCATGAAAACCAGGCATGATCTGAAAAAGAGAAGAGTGTGCAATGTAATCCACTGGGATTCCAATCACATAAAGTCTGTTTATCCTGTAATCCATACAACTCATCTGACCTTGAGTCATGGAAGTCCAATCCAACATTCACTAAATCAGAACTACATGTGTGCACTTTGTAAGGAAAATGTTATCTGAAATAAAGAGAGAAACTATAAGGCCTCTAACAGCCTTTCATTAACAGGCAAAACATGCAAAAAGAGTCTGTTAATCCAGGTCACAACAAAAGTCCTCCTGGGATTTCTCAAAGCCATCTTTTTTTAACTAAATTATTTTTTCCTTACATATTTCATGAAAGCTGAGTTCCAAATATATAGGGGAAAAACTCTAGAAGCATTTATAAGGAAAAGAGAAAATGCTTTAAAAAACTTAAATGTCAAGTCTCCCAAATCGGATTATCTAAACTAAATTAACAGGATATTAGAAGTAACCACAAAAGGAAAAGGAATCTGAAGTGCCTTTGAATCACAGTATTCTAACTGTGTGGTCTAAGAAGTTGTGTTCTGGTCACTCTAAGCCTGAAAAACTATTTTGAAAGTGAAACACAAAAGGCAACCTGAAAGATTTCAACAGTTAGGGTCACACAAAGAGAGAGTTTGAAAGAGACCAGCAAAATCAAGTTTAATAATAGCAAACACTTATAAAATACTTTCTATAGTCAAGCACTATTCCGAATGCTTTATATATACTAACTCATATAAACTTTTGCAAATAACTGATGACCAGGCTTTATAACCATGCTCACCCTGCTATTTTTTTAAATCCCTACTTTTACAGAGTTCTTGGAACTAAAAGAAAACTACTTACTATAAATCCTCAAACATACCAATGTTGCTGATTTTCAGGCTTATTATTTCAACAGTTTATTGTTCCATGCTATGTTACCTCATTGTAGGCAGACACTTTACCATCTGAGCCACCAGGGAAGGCCCCTTACAAGACAACAGTTACTTTAAAAGTTGAACAACTAACACCAACGTAAGTAAGATGTGACTAGACATCATAAACTAGGTATCAAAATCACTAATCCATTAGGCTTAAAATGACTTTGCATTCTACTATGCTATTTTAATTAATTTTCACATATTAAGAACAAAATCAGTATTCTCAATATAAAATTCAACAGAAACACCACATGAAAAATAGTTACCTGAATTTGAATCTGGAAAAGACAAATAGCAAATATTGGTTTTCTGAAAAAGAAAACAAAAACTATATATGCTGACACATATACACCAATAAAAACAGAAATACAACAGTAAACAACCTAGAGCAACGTATTTACTTACTTCTTTATCAGTAAGTTTGGAATGCTGAGGATAGATTACCTGCAAGAAAAAAAGAGTAGATTTTGTTAGATAAATACATGAAGTATATATTACAAACATTAGTAGGGACTTCTAAAATACTAGTCAGCTATTAACAAATCATTTTACAAAACAGTTCACAGTGAAAACAATGAAACACAGGAGAAGCTGGGAGAACTGAGTAGGGTTTACATTTGGTAAAAAAAAAAAAAAAAATTTGTTTCAAACCAAAGTTATCTCTAAAACTTGGGTGAAATTTTGAGTTATCAAGAATAATTTGCCTGTGGAGAAAAGGGAACCCTTCTACACTGATGATAGATTGTAAATTGGTACAGCCACTATGAACAACAGCATGAAGATTCATTAAAAAATTAAAAATAGAAATACTGTATGATCCAGCAATTCCACTCCTGGGCATAAACCCAGAGAAAACCATAATTTGAAAAGATACATGCAACTCAATGCACTATTCATAATAGCCAGGACATGAAAGCAACGTAACTGTCCATCAACAGAGGAATGGATAAAGAAGTGGTAAGTATGTGCAAAGGCATATTACTCAGCCATTAAAAAAATGCCCTTTGCAGCAAAACAGACGGATCTAGAGATTGTCATACTAAGTCAGACTCAAAAAGGCAGATATCAAATGACATTGCTTATATGTGGAATCTAAAAAAGAAAGGTACAAATGAACTTAATTACAAAACAGAAGTAGAGTCATAAATAAAGAACACAAACATATGTTTACCAGGAATGGCAGGGGGGCAGGGATGAACTGGGAGATTGGGACTGATATATACACACTACTACATGTAAAATAGATTAACTAATAAGGACTATGGGCTTCCCTGGCGGCTCAGATGGTAAAGAATCTGCCTGCAGTGCAAGAGACCTGGGTTCAATACCTGGGTTGGGAAGATCCCCTGGGGAAGGGAACAGCTACGCACTCCAGTATTTTTGATAAATATATATATATAATTGTTCCATCTTTTTCACATCTACCTGATCATTACCCTGATAGCTTAGTTGGTAAAGAATCCACCTGCAACGCAGGAGACCTTGGTTTGACTCCTGGGTTGGAAAGATCCTCTGGAGAAGTGATAGGCTATCTACTCTGGTATTCTTGGGCTTCCCTTGTGGCTCAGCTGGTAAAGAATCCGCTTGCAATGAAGGAGACCTGGGTTTGATCCCTGGGTTGGGAAGATCCCCTGGAGAAGGGAAAGGCTACCCACTCCAGTATTCTGGCCAGGATAATTCCATGGATTTTATAGTCCATGGTGTCACAAGGAGTCGGACACAACTGAGCAACATTCACTTTACTTTCACTTCCAATAAAGAACAGCATAGGAAACTCTACTCAGCTCTGTGTAATGGCCTATATGAGAAAAAAATGTAAAAAAGAGTGGATATATATATACATATAACTAATTCACTTTACTGTATACCTTAAACTAGCACAGCATTATAAGTCAACTAAACTCCAATAAAAAGTTTTAAAAAATTTACCAATTGAATTGCCAGCAACTCAGTTTATGAAGTTTTTTGTAGCCTAAAATCTAAAGAGACCTTGATCTATCAGCTGGTAGCTACTTCAAGAAATAATTTTCAACTGATTCCAAGAAATAAAAATCATTACTTATTTAAAGTAAAATGAAAAGGAAAAAATAATTACCTGCAGTTTAAGAAATCTCAGAGGCCATCTTCCTGCCATAAAGCCTATCCCAATTTCTCCAATCCCTTTAAGTCATCAGAACACTTTCCTAGACAGCTCTGTTTAATGCCTGCAGTGACCACAGCCACCTTCTGAGGGAAACTCCTGCCTCAGAGCCCCCACAAAGGAAGCAAGACAAGGCCCCAACAAGGCACTAGCAAACCCCAGACCCAAGGGCACCCACTCTATACGTCAATCAATCAACTGCCCAGATGTGGCTGGGCGTGAAAATTCTGCCCAAATGCCAGTGTCCAAGTTGGGCCAGTACAGATTCTCTGGAATGTGAAGAAGAGAGGGGTACTCTGAGGAGCAGGTTAGCTAGCGGCTGATAACCAGAAGATGAAAAAAACCACACAAAAGGTAGCTGAACTGTTTTAATACTGGCTTGCTAATGTGGGGATCCATGGCTTCTCAGTTCTGGAAGAACCCATGTGTTCCTCTATTCCCCAGTTGTCCAAGAGTCTGAAAATCTTACATTTCCAGAAATAACATATAGTAATAGCACATAATGGGGCTTCCCTCATAGCTCAGCTGGTAAAGAATCTGCCTGCAATACAGGAGACCCAGGTTCGATTCCTGGGTTGGGAAGATCCCCTGGAGAAGGAAACGGCAACCCACTCCAGTATTCTTGCCTGAAGAATCCCATGGACAGAGGAGCCTGACAGGATACATACAGTCCATGGGTTTGCAAGAGTCGGACACAACTTAGCGAATACAGAGAGAGAGAGAGAGAGAGAGAGCACATGATAAACTGTATTAAAGTGGTTTTACATATTTATTTCATTTATTTAGTTCTCACAATAATAGACAAGGCTAGTAAAATGGTATCACCATTTTACATACAAGAAAACTAAGGTAAAATAAAAAGATGAGAATTAACATTTTCTGAGCATCTTTTAGAGTTTCTAGTTTCCATAACAACTCTGTCAATTCTTCTCATCTTTACAGAACAGGGGACAAGCACACATTAGTTACATAACTCTCATTTATTCATTTTGTAGGTGCCAGAGCCAGGGCTTGAACTTAGGTCTGTCTGATATCAAAGTACACAAGCCACCACTCCTCATCCCACCCACAGTGGCACTTATTAACATGCAATCGCAACCCTCTTCCCACACAGCCAGGATGTGACATATACTCCTTCTCAATTCAGGAGTATGGGGTGGATCTACAGAGCTATGTCACATTAAAACACCCAGCTGTTTCATGTTACATGGAAACATCCATTCTATTCCTGGAATAGAGAATGACACCAATTGAATATTTGCTCTGTTTTGCTTTGTATTCCATGTTGTGACCAAGCTGACTTAACCTCTGTCTCCACAACTCATGAAGGTAAGAAACTGGTCTGTTCTGTTCAACTCTCTTCACACCTAGAACTGTTTCTGGTGCATAGGAGACACTAAAGAAATATTTCTCCAATCAATGGATATACTCTCACATCAGTTCTATTCGACAACTCAGTATTTAGTAAAATGTTGTCTTCTTTAAGTGTACATAGATCTCCCTTGCTTCACCTTGAAATCATTTTCTTTGTTACCTTTAAAAGAGAAATGGCAGGCAAACTTATAATCTATTTAGCCATATTTATGAAAATCTCATTACATGTAAATTACACTAGAGTTTGTTGGTCTAAAACATATTGACAAGTTTAATGGTCTGTAACAGCTTAATCCTAGGCTCTAAAACCACTTTTATGTGAATGCCCTTCAAATTTTCATTTCCTCAAATTAAAACATCAATTGAAAAGCAAATATACAAAGTTAAATTTTTTGGTGTTACATGAAGACATCAACCATGGTTCCTTTGGATTTTGGTTTCTTAAGTTTCAAAATATTAGCATGATAATGTACAAAACAATATTGGTATGTTTTACCCACATATAGCAGTACCTTAAATATATATATAACATGTATATATGTGTATGTATATATATATTTAAGGGGCTTATATATGCTATATATATTAATAAGTAACTTTTTTAAAAGATATGAAAACTGTATAATCTATCAAAATCTGCCTTTTATGGAATTCCCTGGTGGCCCAGTGCTTAGAACACCACCCTTCCACTTCAGGGGACCTGGGTTCAACCCCTGATCAGGGAAGTAGGATCCCAGAAGCCGCAGAGCAAGGGCAAAATATAAATAAATAAATAAAAAGTCCACCTTTTAAAAACTCTGTACTAGAGTATCAAATAGTATCTAGAATTTCATTTTAATGTATTCTGTTAGAACTACTCAGTGTCTTATTTTGGAACAAATATGATATTGTAAAAGAAACAATGCATATTTATATGCTACTGAAATGGCCACATTGTACTTAAGATCAGAAAAATTCATACTTAACTTTAAAAACCTCAACCCCCTATTTAAAAAACAAAAGAAAGAAAAGCAACCACCACCAAGTATTTAGAAGTGTACGAATTGCCACTGTTACTAGAATTGTTTTCTACATACATACTTTGCTTTTTTAAAAAAAGCTGAAATATAAGTTTGTGCTTAGTCGCTCAGTTGTATCTGACTCTTTTGTGACCCCATGGACTGTAGCCCACCAGGCTCCTCTGTCCATGGGGATTCTCCAGGCAAGAATACTGGAGTGGGTTGCCATGCCCTCCTCCAGAAAATTATAAGTTTGGGCAATGACTATTAGTTTGGTCAGTTAGCTCCTAATACCTACATGGGAATTAACCAACTATAGATTGGCTCCAGTACCTGGAGATGCCTCTCACTTGAAGTTTTCTCACTCCATAGCTCAAGTAAAGGCATCTCTGTTCCCCCAGCCACTGGCATTCCTAGGAGGCATCAAAGGGAGATAGAGACAATCAAGTAATGTTAGTTTGGTTTTGTTACCTGTGTTAAGATCTCCCATGTTAAACAAAAAGGGGAGAGAGAGGTGGTCAGTTAATAACCCAAGAGAAAATTAAGTTTTATTTTATATAATTATTAAGGCCTAAATATGATAACAGGCTGGATGAAGCTCAAGCTGGAATCAGGTTGCCAGGAGAAATATCAATAACCTCATATATGCAGATGACACCACCTTTATGGCAGAAAGCAAAGAGGAACTGAGGAGCCTCTTGATGAAGGTGAAAGAGGAGAGTGAAAAAGCTGGCCTAAAACTCAACATTCAGAAAACTAAGATCATGGCATCTAGTCCCATCACTCCATGGCAAATAGATGGGGAAATAATGGAAACAGTGACAGACTTTATTTTCTTGGGCTCCAAAATCACTGCGGACAGTGACTGCAGCCATGAAATTAAAAGATGCTTGCTTCTTGGAAGAAAAGTTATGGCAAATCTAGACAGTGTGTTAAAAAGCAGAGACATCACTTTGCTGACAAAGGTCCATCTCGTCAAAGCTATGATTTTTTCAGTAGTCATGTATGGATTTGAGACTTGGACCATGAAGAAGGCTGAGCAGCAAAGAACTGATGCTTTTGAACTGTGGTGTTGGAGAAGACTCTTGAGAGCCCTTGGACTGCAAGGAGATCAAACCTGTCAATCCTAAAGGAAATCAACCCTGAGAATTCATTGGAAAGACTGATGCTGAAGTTGAAGTTCCAATACTTGGATCACCTGATGCAAAGAGCCAACTCACTGGAAAAGACTCTGATGCTGGGAAAGGTTGAGGGCAGGAAGAGAAGGGGGTGACAGAGGATGAGATGGTTGGATGGCATCACTGACTCAATGGACATGATTTGAGCAAACTCTGGGAGACAGTGAGGGACAGAGAAGCCTGGCATGCTGCAGTCCATGGGGTCACAAAGAGTCGGACATGACTGAGCAACTGAACAGCAACAAAATATGATCACATATTTCACATCATGATATGACATAAAAAATATGCCTAAGAAAAATATTAATATATCTGCTGGAAAAGAGTATTACAAAATGTTTTAAATGGGTGTATTCAAAGGTACGTCTCTCTGCTACTTGCCCTTACATACCTACCATTCCCACCTCAGTATGAAAATAATCATGGTCCCAGGAGGAGGAAAATTAGGAATACCAGCTAACTTACCACCAGTATCACTTGGACATGGAAAAAATTCATTCCTGCCATGCACCCAAGTTGTCTGCAAATGGGTGTCAACCTGATGTATGTGACTATGTTTGTCTCTACTGCATGACCCTGACTGGTATTCCAGACCTGAAAGAGACCGCCTTTACCCAGAAACACTTGCCTTGATCTCCTACAGAAACATCAACTTGTATATAAACATCATCATGACCTTAAGGAGAGCATGAATTCGAAACACAATGAGAATTATTTCTTCAATGAACAAACAATGAAGTGTATTGCAAATGGAAATTGTTTATAAGCAAAAAAACAAGTCTACATTTTTCAACTGGTATTATCTTATGTAATTAACTGGCTGAAAAATATTTTAGGTATAGTAAATACAACATGATATCTCTTTTAAGAGACTTTTAAATATGAAAAATGAAGCAATGACATCCAGTAGCAATAAGTACACCTAAAAACCAAATGTCGATTGCTAAGTATCATTCTTCAGTAAAAAGAATCAGGGCTCCTTGGAGAGGTAGCTGATAACAGAGCTGGGGCAGGAAAAATATAAGATGAGCCTAGAGCATCTCATGGTGCCAGAAAGAAAAAAAGTGTTTAAAAAGGGGGAGGCATGATTTTCTGGACACAGAAACCAATCTGAAATTTTTTTTAAAAAAAAGGTACCAATGCTCAAAACTGGAAAAATTTGACCAAAACATAAACAACAGTAGTAACCCAAATAATAAAATATTGATAGAGAAGATGGAGAGACAGATGGATGGGTGGATGGATGCAAATCATAAATCAAGGGCCTAGACTGCAGGACAAGGGCCTAGACTAAAGGATCCATAAAGAGTTCCTACATTTCAACAATAAAAAGTCAAATAACCCAATTTTTAAATAGGCAAAGGATTTCATTTGACATTTCTCCAAAAAAGATATAAAAAACGCCAATAAATGCATGAAAAGACACTCGATGTCATTACTCATTAGGGAAGTACAGATAACATTACAGTAAGATACCACCTCATACTTCTACAATGGCTGTCGTCGAAAGGACAGACGAAGTGGCAGCAAGGATATGGAGAAATTAGAACCCTCATACATTATTGATGAAAACAGAAAAAATTAAGTCATATTGGGAAACCATTTAATAGTTTCTCATAAAATTAAACATGGAATTACCATATGGCTCAGCAATTTTATTTGTAGGTGTATAGATTCAAGAGAAGTGAAAACATACATTCACACAAAAACCTGTATATGAAAGTTTATTGCAGCATTATTCATTATAGCCAAAAAGTGGAAACAATATAAATTTTCATTAAATGATGAATAAATTTTAAAAATGTGATATATCCAAATAACGGTATAAAACTCAACCATATAAAGGAATCAAGTACCAATACATTCGACAACAAGGATGAACCTTGAATACATACTAAGTGAAAGAAGCCAGACACAAATGGCCACATGTTCTATGATTCCATTCATATGAAACATACAGAAAAAGAGAACCCACAGAGGCAAAGCAGATAGTGGTTCCCAGGGGCAGACGGGAAAGGGAAATGGGTTATGACTGAAAGTGGACCTAAGGGAAATTTGAGGGCAGCAATAAATTGCTTCTTGATCTCTACTGTAGTGATATGGCACATTCACTTTATGAAAATTCACCAAAATAGAGACTTAGGATTTGTACACTTTTTTATATGTATGTTACACTTCAATGAAAATGTTTACTGCTTTTAAAAAGTAGAAAAAATGGCCAGAAATCATAGTATCCTCAAATCTAAAATTTCTGCTTGCTGAAGATCTAATGTAAATTATGCTACTAGAAAACCAGATCAGTTACAACATGGAATGGACAGTAAAGCACTTCTCTCAAAAAAAAAACGAGTAAATTTATCGTGTGTAAAATAGGTAGTTAGTGGGAAGCTGTTATGGAAGGGAGACCCAAGAGGGAAGGAACATATATAATGTATATATTATAACATATATAGATATATATATTATAACATATATAATGTATATATTATAATATATATAGATGTATATATTATACATATCTATATATATAATTATGACTGATTTGTGTTGTTGTATTGTTGTATGGCAGAAACCAACACAACAGTGTAAAGCAATTTTCTTCCAATTTTAAAAAAGGTTTTTTAAAGAGTAAAGTTTAGATACAGTTTTCCATATTTCACATCAATCATCATAGCAAGTATAAAACATAAAGTACTGGTGAAAGAACTAACTTGACAGTAGAACGTCCCAGATTATCTCCAGATTATATAATTTAATAACTGAATCGGAGACTGAAAAATGAAAGTGAAAGTGAAAATGTTAGTCACTTAGTCATGTCCGACTGTAGGCCACCAGTCTCCTTTGCCAATGGACTTTTCCAGACAAGAATACTGGAGTGGATTGCCATTTCCATCTCCAGGGGATCTTCCTGACCCAAGAATCGAACCCGGGTCTCCCCCATTGCAGGCAGACTCTTTACCATCTGAGCTACCAGGTTAGGAATCGGAGATTACTACCACCAAACAAGCCTTTGTAGAATCTGGGAGCCTAAGAAGCTCAAGAGGTCACTAAGGTTTTAAATCTCAAATAACAGAGCTACATCAAGTTACCAAGAACTGCTACTATTTCACAAAGAAATTTAAAGGCCAATATTGGTCGTGGTGGTTTAGTCGCGTTTGACTCTGGCAATGCTATGGACTATAGCTTACGTCCATGGGATTTCCTAGGCAAGAAGGCAATGTCCTTCTCCAGGGCATCTTTCTGACCCAGAGATGGAATCCAGATCTGCATGCATATTCTTTACTGACTGAGCCGCCAGGGAAGGCAAAGGCCATTATTAATACCCTGCAAATCCTATCCAACTTTCACTGTGGCATGGCCTACCTTCCACACTGGACTGTAATCTCAGTGAAGGAAGACATGATCAAGGCTTTATCTTCAGAACATACCAATGTTTGGATATGGCAGTTGTCCAATAAATATCTGAATAGATGGCTCAGTGAGACAGTATAACATGCAATTACACACACCCATTTCAATTAAAACAGTGAATATGCTGAGGATCAAACACTGAGGCTGTAAGTCACCGGAAGAGAGAAAGAAACGAAGAAAACCTTTCATATAACTGCCTTTATCCTTCTCAGAAAATTAACAGAAACTTTGCTAAGATACAGAAAACTGTGATGACTACTTTAGGTTCTACTTTGTTAGGGGATAAGGAGGAATACATAAGCAGTGACTCAAAAAAAAAAAAAAAAACAGAAGGGAAAGAAAGGAGAGTCAGTTCTGCTAAATGCTCTTTTAAAATCGGCCTAAGTTTACCCAAGAGCAGAGCTTTATCTTCAATTGTTAGGGGGGAAAAAAAGGTTGGGGGAGGATCAATAATCAAATGATTATAAACTATCCTGCTTTTTATAGTTTAACTGACCTGAAATTCTCTTCATCAAAGAGCTGAAATACAAACTATATGTACATAGAAATAGGTTACGTCATAGATAATCAGCAAAGTGAAACCTACAAAACTTGATTCCCAGAAACTGCTTTAAACACTTGTGACTTACACAAGGTTAGCTTGGATGATTCACATCCAAAGCTGTGTATTTTTTAAATAAATTTAAGGCAAAACAATAGGAGTGACAGAATAGCCAAGATAGTCCCACACTAGTTGTTGAATGTATGAGGACGCTAATTATAAAAAGCAGCTAACATACTGGGCATGCATTAAATGACAGACATTAATTTTTACATGCTTTTAATCTCACTTAGTACCTCCAATAACATTTGTAGGATATTATTTTCCCATTTTATAGTTGAGGAAAATGAGACTCAGAGAACTGAAGAAACCAGCCAAAAATCTGTTAGCATATGTTCAACACCCTAAGCTTGTGTTCTTTGCACTAGACTGAAATTCTGTCCAACAAGTTGATAAGTCATGGCCTTCAAGAGAGGGAAAGCCACCAGTGATTTCTCAACTCTTATAAAATCGCAGGCTGGAGAGGTTCAAGAGCTGACCTCAGATTACAGAAACGTTACCTCCTATGACGTTCTACATGTTCTGTGAGTTCACATGATTTGCATGTGAGCGTGTATGTGTGCTCAGCTGCTCAGTCATGTCCGACTCTTTGTGACCCCATGGACTACAGCCCACCAGGCTCCTGTGTCCATGGGATTTTCCAGACAACAACACTGGAGCGGGTTGCCATTTCCTTCTCAAGAGGATCTTCCTAACCCAGGGATTTAAAGGCTCTCAAAAATGAAGACCATCTCTAAGGAAGAGTGTACAGGTGGCAAACAACTCTTCACAATGTGAAGAAAAAAAGAAATTACTAAATATCTAAATTAGGGAAAATGGTGAAGTAAGTGGTAGTCTATAAAATTATATTTATGAAGAATCTTTAATGCTATGGCAAATTGTTTATGAAAATTCTTATCAACAAAGGCAGACTCTCAAAGCAGACCTGTTTGGGAGATTGCGGCCCAGACCATGCTTTCAAGGGTCCCTTCCCTTTGCTGGGGTGAACCTAAGTGGCCATTACTGAAACCCTGACTCCCTATCACAGCTGATTAAACAAAAGGGAGCATTTGACCCATGCTGAACCAATCAGATACTCTAGTATTTGAACTGAGCTTCTGCCTGGTACCAAAATACAAAAGTAGAAGCTTGGCTAAAATCAGTACGATGGTAACCCAAAGTCAGGTGAAATGGGGGAGCAGAAATTGAGACCCTTGCAGAGGAAACCAGCCTCAGCATAAAGAATGGAAGAGACAGACAAAGAGAAGCAGAGACGAAAGACCACACAGCTCCACAGAGACAAAGGCAAAAGCCTGAGGCTTTCCAAATCCCAGGAGGTTCAACCCTGCTTCCTGCAACTGGGTTCCCAAAGACTCCTTACAATCAATTTCTCTTTACTTAAATTTGAGAGGATTGCTGCTCTTAATATTCAAATTTGTCCTTGACAGATACAAAATTATGTAAAGAAAAAAGCACTAACAAAAATGCCAAATATCAATCTTAGTATAATTATGAGTGATGCTTTCTATATTTATAATTTCCTTTCTTGCCAGATTTTCAACAATGAGCATATTATTACTCAATCAGGGGGAAAAAAAAAAAAAACATGGAACAAATGAGGCAATTCTAAACTCAGATAATGAAGGCTTTACTATATAATCAGGTAATTTCACAGAGCTGAAAGTGACATAGAGTATATAAAATCCAGAAGATTTCAAACCTTGCTTCACAGGACCCATGGAGTCACAGTGGTGCTGCTAGGGCCATCTCAGGGGACGAGAAAGAAACTGAGCATACCTCCTGTAGTCAGCACCTTTTGTAGTCTCTTCACAGCTCAAAAGAGCCCCTTCACTGTTCCGTTCTAGGTCAGGGTTGCCAGGGGACATTTTATGCAACACAGACCACTACTCCAACCACTTAGGTCTTCAGCTGATTGTAGCACAGTGAGAATCTGCCCCAAACCAGGCCTAAGTATCTTCCTCTGGTGTTTGGAATGGCAATGACATTTACTCTCTTCATTAAAGTTGAAATGACATTTACTCTCTTCATTAAAGCTGAAAAGGGCAAGTTAGCCATAAAGATCACAGAACCAGAGAAGTCAGTTTGCAATGGAGCATAAAGCAGGAACAAAATCCATAAAACACGAGCATAAAGAGGAGGCTTTCCTGGTTTTGGATTCTAGCCATTTTCTCCAAGTCCCTTTAGGTTTGTACCTTGGACATCTTGAAGTACCTCTGTCGCCTGAGCAAGTGTGCCTTTTTTCCTTAAGCTATAGCTTAGTTTCTGTTGTTCAAAACCGAATATATACACACAGGCCCCATTTCAACCAGATTAGCCACTAAGGTACATCTGACTTTTTTCTTTTACACAGAGAAAGCTCCCCAATTTAAAACAAAACAAAACCGATTCTAGTATTTCATTTTTCTGATAAGAAAACTAAGGTTTAAAGGCCTCATCTTCACAAAGCTAAACTTAGGGGGTTCTCTTCATTGAAAAAGAGATTTTCAGTGCTTTCCAAACACAGACTTACACAGATCTTACTGAATCCAAGGCACTGTTCCAAATGCTTCATCAACATTGTTATTTAACCCTCACAACAATGCCATGATAAAGGCACTGTTAACCTGTCACAGAGGAGTGTAAGGCTCAGGAAAGCTAAGCAACACGGCCTGAGTCACACAGATTCAAGCCTACACAGTCCAACTTTAGAATCTAAGTTCTTGATCAATACTCTACTTAAGCAGGGATTTAAGCTTAAGTAAGTTGCACTGTTTAGGCATTTGCTTAAAATTTGCAAATGGTACTTTCTGTCATGGCAGAACAGACTTGTTAAGTCTCTCTCAAACTTAAGACTCGGCAACTGCATTTCTGGTAACAGGACTGAGGTGGAGGATATACTGTCCAAACTTAGTTTTTAAGTTATTTTTCAATTAACTTCGCTTCTGAATCCCTATAGTTGTGCATTATAGGAAGCAGGGCTGAGGCTATTAATCTATTTACCCAACACAATTCTATACTTACCTTTTTTGCCCCATTACAGCCACCCTTCCTGTCCATTTCTGGCCTTGATATGGTGGTGATGGGGCTTCCCAGGTGGCGCTAGTGGTAAAGAACCCACCTGCCAACTCAGGAGGCATTAAGAGACACAGGTTCAATCCCTGGGTCGGGAAGATCCCCTGAAGGAGGGCACAGACATTCACTATTCTTGCCCGGAGAATCCCAGACAGATGAGCCTGGCTAGCTACAGTCCCTAGGGCTGCAAAGAGTCAGGCACCGACTGAAGCAATTTAGCACACATGCAAGGCCACAATGCACAAGTGAAACATATACTTCAGCTATCTTGTTCTAGTGTTAATTTGTACTTTTTTTCATTTTAAAAGTGGCAATATTCTACACTTCTCAGGAAAAGAAAACAAAATTAAATTGTGTTACCTCTTAATGTATTTTTCTTGGAATCCTTTATTAGGGAACCTTCCCCACCCTCACCCTACACTTTCTAAAATCAGTGATTCTTAACCTGAGGACAAAGGATCAGGAGGTCCATAAATGCTCACTAGACAATTAGTAGAAGCATATACAAAATTTTGTATTACTATTTTCCTAATGGCAAGAGCTCATGAAGTTTGTAACTTATTTGCACCTTGGACTTTCAAAAAAAAAAAAAAAAAACAACCCACAGACCTAAAGAAATAGGAAATGAAATTCAAAATAGTCTAAATAGTCTCAGGGATTCACATTTTTTGAGTACTTCAATACTTGCTGCTGCTGCTGCTGCGAAGTCGCTTCAGTCATGGCCGATTCTGTGCGACCCCATAGACGGCCGCCCACCAGGCTCCCCCGTCCCTGGGATTCTCCAGGCAAGCATACTGGAGTGGGTTGCCATTTCCTTCTCCAATGCATGAAACTGAAAGCGAAGTCACTCAGTCGGTCTGACTCTTAGCGACCCCATGGACTGGCAGCCTACCAGGCTCCTCTGTCCATGGGATTTTCCAGCAAGAGTACTGGCTGCTAAGTTGCTTCAGTCATGTCCGACTCTGTGACCCCACAGATGGCAGCCCACCAGGCTCCCCCGTCCCTGGGATTCTCCAGGCAAGAACACTGGAGTGGGTTGCCATTTCCTTCTCCAATGCATGAAAGTGAAAAGTGAAAGTGAAGTCGCTCAGTCGTGTCCAACCCTCAGCGACCCCATGGACTGGCAGCCTTCCAGGCTCCTCCGTCCATGGGATTTTCCAGGCAAGAGTACTGGAGTGGGGTGCCATTGGAATGGGTTCCTATTGCCTTCTTCGAATACTTGCTAAGTATTATTTATTTGGTCAGAAAAAACACAGAAGTGTTATAAAGAATGCCCAAATGATGAGTCTAAATGGATCTCTTTTAACTATTTAAAAATGTAATCTACTACAGCATGTTTTCTGATTAAATTGTATTCTACTATATATATAGCTTCAGGTTAATATGTCAATGTAAATGATAGATGATTTACAAATCTCTTCTTTATAGTCTGGGAACTGTTATTTTCATCTTAAAGTGCTGTTTATGAACCATCAGTTTTTTATTGAACAGGGTAATGCGCCAAGCACTACATTTAGCCCTATCTCTAGTGTGATTAATTCTTGATTCTCTTCTAAATTGTAGTGTTAATCTACAAATATGTTATAGTATATTCTTCATATACGTGCCCAGAAACCAGGATAATACCTAGATCTTACAATGGCTGAGCGGGTAAAGAATCTGCCTCCGACGCAGGAGACACAGGAGACGTGGGTTCGATCCCTGAGTCAGGAGATTCCCCTGCAGAAAGAAATGGCAACCACTCCAGTATTCTTTCGTAAAAAATACTATGGCCAGAGGAGCCTGGCGAGCTACAGTCTAAAGGTTGGCAGAGTCAGACACAGCTGAGCAACTAAGCACAAGCACGCAATGTGTATCGAGCTGCATAAAATAACAGACAAGACAGGCTGACTACACACTCCACATTAAGAAATACATCCCTGGACAATTTTCATAGACAACACATGCCACTGAAGTCAGAATGAGATGATTCATTAAAATCTGTCATTGCCACCAAAACAAAGATATTTCCTAAGCATCGGTCGTTCTTTTCTTGGATGCACAAAGACAAGCAATCCCTTATGTTACAAAAGGGGCCCTAAATAATGTCAAGAGTAGTTAAGATTACAATGCCTTTTAACAAGGCGCTATAAAGATTGAAAACTCGACAAATTCACAAGCGAACGATTTTCCTTCTGTTCGTCTTGGTAGTAGCTTTCAGGTCGTTTCAGAAGCCACATCAAGAAGTAACAGAAATGAGGAACAAAGGCAGGAAAGGGCGAAAACCTCTGCTGAGATAAGCATTATGGCTCAGGCTGAGTGGAATGCTCTGAGTCGCTGCAAATGACCAAAACAATCTGAGTCTAAAAAAAAAAAAAAGTTGGTTGTGTGAGGTTTGGCTACTATATTATAGTTCACCGTATGTCACGGACATTGTTCGCTTCTTGAAAAAGTCCCAAACATCCTGCCTGCGGTCTTCTCCGGGTGCCGCTAACCATTCTACTTATTCCTGTGACACTGGGTTAAAAGAAAATGAAAATACGACCTTCAGCAAGTATTTAGGAGGGGCCTAAAGAGAACTTTTCACCCTTAGCCACAGCCCATGATCCTCCCACGGGAGCTGCCTCTGGACCGCAGCCCGGCTGACAGCGGAGGGGCTGCCGGCCACGCCCGGATGCGCAGCGGCCGGGGTTCAAGCCGGCCGGCCGGCGGGTCACACGCGGTGCCGGGGCCGCCCCGGCGCGGGGACAAGGTGCGGCCGGGCCTCACCTCCACGGCTTGGCCCAGCTCCAGGTCGAAGCCCACCACACACACGCAGTGCAGCCAGGCTGAGAAGCCGTCCCAGGGCAGCAGGCCCCGGCTGCGGCCCTCGTCCTCTTCATCGTCCTCTGGCGTGGCTCCCGCCACTACCACTGCCGCCGCCTCGCGCTCCTTGTCCGCCGCCACCGCCTCGTCCAACGGCCCTCGGGAGCCGGGCCCCGAGCCTGCCAGGCCCCGCAGAGCCATCCGCCGCCCCCTGGCCGTTCGCGCCGCCTCCACGGAGGACCGCGCCGCAGAGCGCGCTGGGCTCCGCGCAGGCGCAGCCGCAGCTGTCGCAGCCGCGGGGGACGGGCCGGGCAGGGGAGGGGCCGCAGCGCACGTGACCCTGGGAGTCCGGCTCTGCGCGCGTAGTCTGGTCCCGCCCCCCGAGCTTGGCGACGTCGCGCAAGCACTTGACTGAAACTGTCAAGCCCGCTCTAGCTTCCTTGCTTTAAAGCTCGTCAAACCTGAAGCAGTGTATGCTGAAACCCTTCTTCGCAGTCCAACGACTAGGAAAACAATTATTCTTGGAATGACACCGTTCGTATATTATCAGTTCAGTTCAGTTCAGTCGCTTAGTCGTGTCCGACTCTTTGCGACCCTATGAATCGCCGCACGCCAGGCCTCCCTGTCCATCACCAACTCCCGGAGTTCACTCAGACTCACGTCCATCGAGTCTGTGATGCCATCCAGCCATCTCATCCTCGGTCGTTCCCTTCTCCTCCTGCCCCCAATCCCTCCCAGCATCAGAGTCTTTTCCAATGAGTCAACTCTTCGCATGAGGTGTCCAAAGTACTGGAGTTTCAGCTTCAGCATCATTCCTTCCAAAGAAATCCCAGGGTTGATCTCCTTCAGAATGGACTGGTTGGATCTCCTTGCAGTCCAAGGGACTCTCAAGAGTCTTCTCCAACACCACAGTTCAAAAGCATCGATTCTTCGGCGCTCAGCTTTCTTCACAGTTCAACTCTCACATCCATACATGACCACTGGAAAAACCATAGCCTTGACTAGACGGACCTTAGTCGGCAAAGTAATGTCTCTGCTTTTGAATATGCTATCTAGGTTGGTCATAACTTTTCTTCCAAGGAGTAAGCATCTTTTAATTTCATGGCTGCAGTCACCATTTGCAGTGATTTTGGAGCCCCAAAAAATAAAGTCTGACACTGTTTCCACTGTTTCCCCATCTACTTCCCATGAAGTGATGGGACCGGATGCCATGATCTTCGTTTTCTGAATGTTGAGCTTCAAGCCAACTTTTTCACTCTGCTCTTTTACTTTCATCGAGAGGCTTTTTAGTTCCTCTTCACTTTCTGCCATAAGGGTGGTGTCATCTGCATATCTGAGGTTATTGAGATTTCTCCCGGCAATCTTGATTCCAGCTTGTGTTTCTTCCAGTCCAGCGTTTCTCATGATGTCCTCTGCATATAAGTTAAATAAGCAGGGTGACAATATACAGCCTTGACATACTCCTTTTCCTATTTGGAACCAGTCTGTTGTTCCATGTCCAGTTCTAACTGTTGCTTCCTGACCTGCATACAGATTTCCCAAGACGCAGGTCGTATGTTATAAGGTATTACAAAATTGTTAGAACATAGTGGCTAACATTTATTGAACACTTACTCTGTGACAGATGAAGTGCTGAGGAAGTCGTTACAAATATTACAAATATTACTTCGTTGAATCTAGCGGGTAGACATATACTAGATATTTATACATCTTTTTAGATAAACTGAGGTTCTGAGAGGTTACCTGACTAGTCAAGCAAGTATTAAAACTCTGATGCAGGCTTGCAATGCACACAGGCAATTTGCTGTGCGTTCATTCAGCAGTGTCCTCTCCACAAAGTCCCCTCCCATCTTTCTTGGCCTGGTTTCCTGTGACTCACTCAACACTCACACATCTCCACACCTTTCTGGAGCACCTCTACAACAACCTATGGATTACTGTCTCTCAGCAAAAGTCTAGTCTCCTGAAGCTTAGTATTCTTGGAGATTGACTTTGGACTGGGTAAGCAGGAGGCACTTGGTCTGTTGACTGATTATGGATCCACCTTGGTACTACTGACTAGGATTCATTCAGCACCTACTATGCTGAGCATAAACTGAAGAATGGAAGTAAATAAGAAACACACAGTAATGCTTCAATAGGAAAGTGAGTAAAAGACAATGGATAATAACTCACAATAAATGTGTTTTTCAAAAACAGCACAGTATTCATGCTTTTACACACTTTCTCTTTTGAAAAAAATTTATGTGGCTGTATTGATCTTAGTTGTGGTACTTGGGCTCTTGCTGTGGCTCAGGGCCTCTAGAGCACTTGGACTCAATTGCCCTGGGCATGTAGCATGTGAGATCTTAATTCCAGTGTCCTCTGCTTTACAAGGTAGATTCTTCTTTATTTGTGACCATTTCCGCCTTTTTCCATTGTGTTTAAATTTTAAAACAATAGTTATTTTTTTGGCTGCATTGCGTCTTCTTTGAGGTACGTAGGGGTTCTCATTACGGTGGCTTCTCTTGTGGAGCATGGACGGTAGGCGCCGGCTTCAGTAGTTGCGGTGTGGGCTCTAGAGCTTGGGCTAAGTAGTTGTGGCACAGGATCTTAGTTGTCCAGAGGCATGTGGGATCTTCCTGGACCAGGAAATGAGCCCGTGTCCCCTGGACTCCCAACCACTGGACCACCAGGGAAGTCTCTACACAGATTATTTTATCTGATTCTCCTAACAGCCAAAAAGATGCGTGTGTGCTAAGTTGCTTCCGTCATGTCCAACTCTTTGCGAACCTATGGACTGCAGACCGCCAGGCTTCTGTGTCTGTGGGATTCTCCAGGCAAGGATACTGGAGTGGGTTTCCATTTCCATTTCCTCCTCCAGGGGATCTTCCCAACCCAGAGATCAAACCCACATCTCCTGCATGGGCAGACAGGTTGTTTACCATTAGCACCACCTGGGAAGCCAAAAAGATAGGCCCTATTATTATTCCATTTTACAGGTAAGGACTGATGCTCCTCAAGATGTCAGTAATGTCACAGCCAGTAGGTGGCAGAACAAAGACTTAAAACCCATTTCTCCCATTGAACCTCAGTTCCTAAGCATTTTGCTGTACTACCCAGTCAAATTTACCCTGTTTGACAAGAACTGTTTTGTCCATACCCATAGGATTTTTAGTTGAAATAAGTGTTAGCATCTGTCTTTTCAAGGAAAATTTCTAATATTCTCAGACATCAATAGCAATGTTTGCTGGAGACTTTCTTTAGGATAGGAAATGATCATTTCCCAGCATCAGGGTATTTTCCAAGGAGTCAGTTCTTTGCATCAGGTAGCCAAAGTGTTAGAGTTTCAGATTTAGCATCAGTCCTTCCAATGAATATTCAGGACTGATTTCCTTTAGGATAGACTGGTTTGATCTCCTTGCAGTCCAAGGGACTCTCAAGAGTCTTCTCCAACACCACACTTCAAAAGCATCAATTATTTGGCGCACTGGAAAAACCACAGCCTTCACTAGACGGACCTTTGTTGGCAAAGTAATGTCTTTGCTTTTTAATATGCTGTCTAGGTTGGTCATAACTTGCCTTCCAGGGAGCAAGCATCTTTTAATTTCATGGCTGCAGTCACCATCTGCAGTGATTTTGGAGCCCAAAAAAATAAAATCTGTCACTGTTTCCATTGTTTCCCCATCTGTTTGCCATGAAGTGATGGGACCAGATGCCATGATCTTAGTTTTTTGACACTGAGTTTTAAGCCAACTTTTTCACTCTCCTCTATCATCAAGAGGCTCTTTAGTTCTTCTTCACTTTCTGCCATAAGTGTGGTATCATCTGCATATCTGAGGTTACTGATATTTCTCCCAGCAACCTTGATTCCAGCTTGTGCTTCATCCAGTCCAGCATTTCTCATGATATACTCTCCATATAAGTTAAACAAGCAGGGTGACAATATACAGTCTTGACGTACTCCTTTCCTGATTTGGAACCAGTCTGTTGTTCCATGTCCAGTTCTAACTGTTGCTTCTTGATCTGCATACAGATTTCTCAGGAGGCAAGTTAGGTGGTCTGGTATTACCATCTCTTTAAGAATTTTCCACAGTTTGTTGTTTAGAGTCAATTTGACATAGTTTCTATGTTTAATATTTGTATGGATTCTAAGGGGAGAAGGTTACGAGTGCTTCTTTCCTTATTAAGGTTCTCTCATTAGAACCTTTGAATCTTAGATCAGGCTCTTAGATCAGATTGTCTCTCCAAACCCTTCATCCTATTCATGAATTTTCTGTTTTTTTGGTCAGCCAGTTGCCATTCTAATACCCCTTATTAAGATAAAAGTCTCCAAGCCAGGCTTTAGCAATACGTGAACTGTGAACTTGCAGATGTTTAAACTGGTTTTAGAAAAGGCAGAGGAACCAGAGATCAAATTCCAACATCCGCTAGATCATCAAAAAAGCAAGAGAGTTCCAGAAAAGCATCTATTTCTGCTTTATTAACTATGCCAAAGCCTTTGACTATGTGGATCACAATAAACTGAAATTCTGAAAAAGATGGGAATACCAGACCACCTGACCTGCCTCTTGAAAAATCTGTATGCAGGTCAGGAAGCAACAGTTAGAACTGGACATGAAACAAGGAACTGGTTCCAAATAGAAAAAGGAGTACTTCAAGGCTGTATATTGCCACCCTGCTTATTTAACTTATATGCAGAATACATCATGAGAAACAGTGGGCTGGAAGAAGCACAAGCTGGAATCAAGGTTGCTGGGAGAAATATCAGTAACCTCAGATATGCAGGTGACACCACCCTTATGGCAGAAAGCAAAGAAGAACTAAAGAGCCACTTGATGAAAGTGAAAGAGGAGAGTGAAAAAGTTGGCTTAAAGCTCAACATTCAGAAAACTTAAGATCATGGCATCCAGTCCTATCACTTCATGGCAAATAAATGGGGAAACAGTGGCTGACTTTATTTTTTTGGACTCCAAAATCAGTGCAGATGGTGACTGTAGCCATGAAATTAAAAGACGCTTGCTCCTTGGAAGAAAAGTTATGAACAATCAAGATAGCATATTCAAAAGCAGAGACATTACTTTGCCGACTAAGGTCCATCTAGTCAAGGCTATGGTTTTTCCTGTGGTCATGTATGGATGTGAGAGCTGGACTGTGAAGAAGGCTGAGCACCGAAGAATTGATGCGTTTGAACTGTGGTGTTGGAGAAGACTCTTGAGGGTCCCTTGGACTGCAAGGAGATCCAACCAGTCCATTCTGAAGGAGATCAACCCTGGGATTTCTTGGGAAGGAATGGTGCTAAAGCTGAAACTCCAGTACTTTGGCCACCTGATGGGAAGAGGTGACTCATTTGAAAAGACCCTGATGCTGGAAAAGATTGAGGCAAGGGGAGAAGGGGATGACAGAGGATGAGATGGTTAGATGGCATCACTGACTCAATGGAGATGAGTTTGAGTAGACTCTGGGAGTTGGTGATGGACAGGAAGGCCTGGCGTGCTGCGGTTTATGGGGTCGCAAAGAGTCAGACACGACAGAGATTGAACTGAATTGAACTGAAGGTAAAGTCACTACCTTGCAAAGTTACTATTTTCTGGGTGTTCATGAGGGCTAGAAAGTGCCTCCTTTTATGGAGACAAGATCAACTGCTTTGTAATGTACATTCATTGGTCTAAGTTGTGCTTGCTGAGATTATACAGACGAGACCAACTCTTCTACATGATAGCCCTGTAGATACTTGAAGGTGGTTATCCCACATCCTTAGGCCGGTAGTTTCCTGGGTAAACTACCCCAGTTCCTCTAACTATTCCTCAAAGGGTGTAGTTTCTAGGCCATTCATCATCCTGTTGCCCAACTTGGACATACTCCAGCTTGTCAACATCACTCTTAAAATGCAGTGCCCAGGATGAAACACTATCCTCCAGGTGTGATCCGACCACTGCAGGGTGTACTCTGGGACTATTACCTTACTTGTCCCAGCCGCCAGCCTTCTATTAATGCTGGTTCAGATCACATTTGCTAGTTTTGGCAGCCAGGTCACATCACTGGCTCAGGTTGCATTTACTGTCAACTAAAGCCCTGGGTCTTTTTTCATGTGAGGAGCGCTTAAGTCAGGGTAGTCTGCTGTAGCCAAGAGCATGACTGGATTCATGGCTCTGCTGCTCTTCTAATATTACCAACAATACTGAGAGCAGGATTAAAAACATTCCAGACTTCCCTATTTGCCCGTAACCAAACTCCTGGCATTTCAGCAATTTTCATAGTTGAAGAAGAAGAAAGGAAAAAAAAGAAAGGGTGAACTTTAGACAATGGTGTGAATTGCAGTGCCAAGGTCTCTATACTTAGTTTTGCCAAAAGGACCTATAGGGGATCCAAATGCCCTAGATATCCACCTATTTGGGCAGCCAGAGGTGTTCCCTCCTGATCCTGAGCTAAATGCTGTTGTAGCTGCTAGGGTATAACTATGCTTGTAGTGGAAAGAAAATAGAGAGAAATACAGAAACTCAGGTGCCAACATGTCATCAATAGAGAGTTGAGTTTACTGCCACATGTCTCAGAGACAGAATGCTCAAATGCACATTTTGAAGAGAGGATCCAGGCAAACAAGACAAAATATACTGTTAGGTGCTTCCTAAACGGTGCTTTTGAAAGCTTTAAAAAAAAAAGATGAAGAGCTTTGGTTTTTCATCTTGATGTTCTTAATATTTATATACATACGACAGGTACTCAGAAAATTCAGTTCAGTTCAGTTCAGTCACTCAGTCGTGTCCGACTCTCTGCGACCCCATGAATCGCAGCACGCCAGGCCTCTCTGTCCATCACCACCTCCCGGAGTTGACTCAGACTCACGTCCATCGAGGCCGTGATGCCATCCAGCTATCTCATCCTGGGTCATCCCCTTCTCCTCCTGCCCCCAATCTCTCCCAGCATCAGAGTCTTTTCCAATGAGTCAACTCTTCGCATCAGGTGGCCAAAGTACTGGAGTTTCAGCTTTAGCACCATTCCTTCCCAAGAAATCCCAGGGTTGATCTCCTTCAGAATGGACTGGTTGGATCTCCTTGCAGTCCAAGGGACCCTCAAGAGTCTTCTCCAACACCACAGTTCAAACGCATCAATTCTTCGGTGCTCAGCCTTCTTCACAGTCCAGCTCTCACATCCATACATGACCACAGGAAAAACCATAGCCTTGACTAGATGGACCTTAGTCGGCAAAGTAATGTCTCTGCTTTTGAATATACTATCTAGGTTGGTCATAACGTTTCTTCCAAGGAGTAAGCGTCTCTTAATTTAAATTTTGTTGAAGTATAGTTGATTTACACAAACTTATAACTTTTTAATGGAGAAAGCAGTGGCACCCCACTCCAGTATTCTTGCCTGTAAAATCCCATGGACAGAGGAGCCTGGAAGGCTGCAGTCCATGGGGTCGCTGAGGGTCGGACACGACTGAGTGACTTCACTTTCACTTTTCACTTTCATGCATTGCAGAAGGAAATGGCAACCCACTCCAGTGTTCTTGCCTGGAGAATCCCAGGGAGAAAGCCGTCCTTTTTTTCTTTTTTTGGCTCTGTTGTATCTTCACTGTGGCACAGACTTAGTAGTTGTGGCCTGCAGGCTTAGTTTTCCCAAGGCATGTGGGATCTTAGTTCCTCAACCAGGAATCAAACCTGGATCCTCTGCATTTAAAAGCAGATTCTTAACCACTGGACCACGAGGTAAAGGTGAAGTGGCTCAGTTGTGTCTGACTCTTTGCAACCCCATGGACTGTAGCCTACCAGGTTTCTCTTTCCATGGGATTCTCCAGGCAAGAATACTGGAGTGGGTTACCATTTCCTTCTCCAGGGGATCTTCCTGACCCAGGGATCGAACTCGGGTCTCCCACATTGGAGGCAGATGCTTTAATGTCTGAGCCACCAGGGAAGCCCGGATCACAAGGGAAGTCCCTAAATATTTATTGAATGAATGAAAACACTAAAAAAAAAAAATCTTTAAGTATTCTTATTTTACAAAATTTTCCTTTCATGATCAGTTCTATGAACACATGAAAAGTTAATATAAAAATATTTCTTAAATGTAGTTCACTCTTAGCTTATGAAAAGTAAACACACACCTCACTGTATTTGAAGGTTATTTTACACCTGTTTGACCCAGTTAGTGCCAGGAGCAGGTTTAAAAGGCCCATTACAAAATGCCAAACAGAAAGAGCAACCAGTGAAGTTCATGCTCTTTAGTCAGAGAGATGTGAGGCCATCACTCATAAAACATTTTGAAAAAGTCTAAATAATTCTAGTAGATGTGCTAGTCTGATTTTTCAGGGCATACTAAGTTGCTTCAGTCATGTCTGACTCTTTGGCACCCTATGGACTGTAGCCCACCAGACTCCTCTGTCCTTGGGATTCTCCAGGAAAGAATACTGGAGTGGGTTGCCATGCCCTTCTCTAGGGGATCTTCCCAACCCAGGGATCGAACCCACATCTCTTCCATCTCCTGCATTGGCAGGTGAGGCAACTAACACACACACACAGTGTCACCTGGGAAACCCTGGTTTTCCAGACTAAGCAACAAATAAGTGTGAAGAGGCTGCTCAAGGCTGAGCATGAGAAGAGCAGAAAACAGAAGTCTACAGGTTAACAGAATGGAAGAAAAAGGGAAAAAGAAGTCAGAAAACAAAAAAAATCAGAAAGACACACAATGAATTATTTAATCATTCGTTGCCCCATTGGGAATAGAAATGCTGGGGAAAAGAAGAGCTGGTGAATAGAAATAAGGAGCTTTGCTTTTATCTTGCACAATTCTGTATTGTTATTTAGAGAAGGCATGTATTGCTTTCATTAACTAAACGTTAAAAGGTAACGAGAGTGTAATAAAGTTGCTTATGATAGTGAAGAATTGGACACTACCTAAATGTCCAACAAGAGGAGACTGACTGAAAAATGTCATATACCCATTCAATAGACTATTATGCAGTCATTTAAAATGTCATAGAAGAATATTTTGTAGCAGAGAAACGTTTAAATTATATATTTTTAAGTAGAAAAGGTAGGTCACAAAATATAATGAACTATCTTGTTCATATAGACTATATGCACACAATGAAAAAAGACATTGGAGTTGGAGAAATTGTTGCCTGGAATTAAATATTTGTTTTATTTGATCTGTGTAATATCTATTTAACTAAATCCTTTCTTTATGTATATATAATAAGAAAACAACTGAAACAGAAAGAAAAAGAAGTGAATTACAATGTTTTCACTAATGTCTTTGCGGCAGAAATTACTATGCCACTGTGGTGATTAATTTTATGTGTCAACTTGACTGGGTCATGGAGTGCCCAGATATTTGGTTAAATATTATTCTGGGTGTGTTTATGAAGGTGATTGTAAGTGAGATTAACATTTGAATTGGTAGACTTGGGTAAGGCAGATTGTCCTGCCCAGTGGAGGTGGGCCTCATTCAATCCATTGGAGGGCTGGAGAGAACAAGAAAGGCTGAATAAAACAGAATTCATTTTCTGCCTGTCTTTGAACTAAGACAACAGTCTTCTCTTACTTTAGGTAGGACTCACACTCAAACTGGGACTTAAACCTTCAGCTCTCCTCATTCTCAGACCTTTGGACTCACACAGGAACTATACCTCTGTTCTATACCTACTGTAGCTACTGAACATTGCCTCACCTGGCTCTCCAGCTTGCTGCTGCAGATCATGGGATTTCTCAGCCTAAACAACCACATGAGCCAATTCCATATAATCAGTCTCTCCCTCTCCCTCTCTGTCTGTAGTCGTGTCTGACTCTTTGTGACCCCACGGACTGTAACACAAGTAGCTTCTCTGTCCTCCACTCTTTCCCAGAATTTGCTCAAAATCATGTCCATTGAGTTGGTGACGCTATCCAACCATCTCATCCTCCATACATATATTTCCATCCTATTGGATCTTTTTCTCTGGAGACTAATGAATACAGATTTCAGAATTGAGAGTGGGGTGGTACTGTAACAAATACCAAAAAACATTGACGTGGCTTTGAATTGTACAAAGGGTTGAGGCTGGAGAAGTTGTGACGTGCATGCTAGAAATATGGCCATTAAGGGCAATGATTCTGGTGAGGATTCACAAAGAAAAGGGGTGAGCTGGAGGGAAAGCTTCCCTCTTTTTATAGAACATGTAAATCATCCATGCTGCTGCTGCTGCTGCTAAGTCTCTTCAGTAGTGTCCAACTCTGTGTGACCCCATAGACGGCAGCCCACCAGGCTCCCCCGTCCCTGGGATTCTCCAGGCAAGAACACTGGAGTGGGTTGCCATTTCCTTCTCCAATGCATGAAAGTGAAAAGTGAAAGTGAAGCTGCTCAGTCGTGTCTGACTCTTAGCGACCCCATGGCCTGCAGCCTACGAAGCTCCTCCCATGGGATTTTCCAGGCAAGAGTACATAGAACGTTAGTAAATATATGGGTGGCAAAGGCTATTCTGGTGAGATCTCAGATGGAAATGAGGAGCACGTTACTGAACAGTAGAGAAAAGGTGATCCTTGTTATAAACTGGCAAAAAAACTTGACTGAAGTATATTCTAATGTTTTACGGAAGGTAAATCTTGCAAGTTGTGAAACTGGCTAGTTAACTGAGAAGATTACTAAGTGAAGTGATGAAAGAGCAAGTTTGGTTCCTTCTGACTGCTTAGCATTAAAGGCAAAAGAGAGAAATGAGTCAAAGCAATGAATTCTTAAGCAAAAATTGACTAGAACTTTTTTAAAAGTTGGAAAATTCTTACCCTGTTTATACTAAGGGTGTGGCCCACAGTTTGATTAGGAGATTAGTATGAGTGTGAACCACAGACCTGATCAGCCACCCCAGCACAGAAGGAAGGAAGGCTGTCAGACTTCTTAGACCCTATACAGAACTGGACTGTGGAGCTAGGTAGCTGCACACATGTGCTGTTCTTCAAGGCAAAGGAAGAAGGATGCCCACAAAGGTGATTCAGAGATCATCGGGGCTGCCTCCTCAGTTTCAAGGGTGGGAGGTTTGTTGCTTCTGATTCAGTAGGCTAGACAGCAGCCATCTAGAACTTGGAGGGTGGGACCCCTCATAATTTTGGGACTGTGACCCCCCCCTCCACCTGTCATAGCTGTGAGGTGGGACCACCCCATTGGGTCTGCAAAGCAAAGGATCGAACCCAAAAGGATTATTCTCAAGCCTCAAGATCTAATATTATTTACCTTATGAGGTTTTGGAATTACTTGGGATCTGATACCCTCTTTTTTTTTTTTCCAATTTCTCCCTTTGGAGAAGTCTACCCTGTACATGTCTCACCACTGTATTCTGGAAGCACTTAACTTATCTGGTGTCATAGGTTCAAAGCTAGAGAAGAATTTTGCCTCAGGGTGAATCTTACCTCCTGTCTCACTCACTGATTGAGATGAGATTTTGAACTTTTAGACTTTAAAGTTGAAGCTAGAATGAATTAAGACTTTGGGGGCCATTAGGATTGAATGAATGTATCTTGCATGGAAGAGGGATGTAAACTTAGGGAGGGGTCAGGAGTGGCATGTTCTGAACTGAATATTCCTGTGCTGATGCTCTAACTCCCTATGTGATGGTATTTGGAGCTGGAAGATGATTACGTTTGCATGAGGTCATGAGGGTGAGGCCCCTTGATATGAATAATGTCCTTGTAAGAAGAAACCAGAACTCTCTCTCTGCCATGTGAGGGCACAGCATGACTGGGGACATCTACAAGCCAGAGTGCCCTTACCAGAGAACTGAATCAGCCAGCACTAGAACTGTGAGAAGGAAATATCTGTTTCTTAAGTCACCCAATTTTGTTGTAGCCGTCCCAGCTGACCGAGACAGTCCCCTAATATTCATTATCCCCTTTTTCCTTAGATATGCAGCCTGGTTTAATTTGGGGTGGCACTGAGCCCATCTAACAGATTATTTCTTAACCTCCACAGAAGATACATGTGACCATAAGATGAATAAGATGTATGCAAGAGTATTGATTAGAACATCTGGTTATACTCTTTTAAAAGTACACAGGAAAAAAAGGAGATATATAAATATAGATATAGATAGATAGCAAGCAGTTCTTGCTCTTTTGTACTCCTCTGCTTCCTTCTACTGCCAACTTGGACGTGAAGCCCCAAACTGTAGCAGCCATTTGGGACCATAATGAAAATATTAAGAGACTCACATCCATAAGGCACCAAACTAATGCCTGCAACACCCTGCCTCTGAACTTCATAAAAATTAACCCTTATCTGTTCAAGCCACTGTAGTTAGATCAAATTGTAAGTAATAAATGACATGAGTCAGCTTTCACGGTGTACAAAAGCTGCATCAGAAAGCTTTAGGAGTTAGATGCTAGAAACAAGTTTGTCTTTAGAGTTGACTTCTCAGCTCATTACTTGTATATAAAAACAAAATTATACTTTCACATAAAAACAGAATTATTAGATGAAAAATAGTTTATTTTGAAGAGCTAGAATTTGTTGTTTGTTGTGAATTCCCACTGCTCCTGCTTGCCTATCACCCATTTTCCTTCTGTTTAAGAGTCCCCAGTTTTCTAGGAATTTCCTGGGGGTCCAGCAGTTCAGTTCAGTTCAGTTCAGTCGCTCAGTCGTGTCCGACTCTTTGCGACCCCATGAGTCGCAGCACGCCAGGCCTCCCTGTCCATCACCACCTCCCGGAGTTCACTTGGACTCACGTCCATCGAGGCCGTGATGCCATCCAGCCATCTCATCCTCTGTCATCCCCTTCTCCTCCTGCCCCCAATCCCTCCCAGCATCAGAGTCTTTTCCAATGAGTCAACTCTTCGCGTGAGGTGTCCAAAGTACTGGAGTTTCAGCTTTAGCATCATTCCCTCCAAAGAAATCCCAGGGCTGATCTCCTTCACAATGGACTGGTTGGATCTCCTTGCAGTCCAAGGGACTCTCAAGAGTCTTCTCCAACACCACAGTTCAAAAGCATCAATTCTTCAGCACTCAGCCTTCTTCACAGTCCAACTCTCACATCCATACATGACTAGTGGAAAAACCATAGCTAGCGGTTAGGACTCCACAATTTCACTGCCTGCTGAGGGTTCAGTCCCTGATCCAGGAACTAAAATCCCACAAGCTGCGTGGATAGCCCCCCCCCCAAAAGTCTCTAATTTCCCAACAAGAAGCCACCCCATGATCATATTCTCACCCCATGAGTTTCAGCAGGAGGTAACTGCTACCCCTGAACTCCTGTGTGGGCATACAACATAATCCTAGCCAATCAGTGTATTCCATAAACCTAGAACAATGATGAATGCATGACTCAAACAATGCAATCAACTGTGAGAGTCGTTACAACGGTTCTGAAAGAGGCACTGTCCTAACACCAGCATTACTGGGCGACTAACCTGGAGCTGTTAGCAGCCTTACCACCATAAATGAAGAAACGACCCCAGAATGAAGACAACAGGAAAAAAAAAAAAGCAAGAAATGGAAAGAGCAGGACTGCATCTTATTGAAACCATTTGGCCCTGGTTTTAGACAAGCCTGAAAACTTTTCAGATACATGCCAAGTAAAATTTCCTTTTTGATTGGACTAGTTTGAGCTAGATCTTCTGACACTAGCAACTATAGGAACCTTGACTAATATAGTTACACACGGTAAATAATCCTGACTCATTCCTTTAGCCTTTTATCACATCATGTTGCTCACAGGAAATCTTCCCTGTGAATTTATTTACCAAAAAAAGCAGTATAGTAGAATGCTAGTTCACATAGTGCGTTGGTTCTGGTGTTTTATATTATAAAATAATCCACAAATTAATTTTTAATTGGAAAAAATGGGAGAAATACCATTACTGTCATATAATCACCACCACCACCTACCTAAAATATAGGTGTATATATATATATATATATATCTCAACAAAGTTAGGAAGCAATTATAATTGAAAAATAATCTTCAGACAAAAAGATAGTTCAATTCATTCTCCCTTCCTTCCTTCAAATATTTAACTTATAAAAGTTATAGTCTTAAATTTTGAGGGATAGCAAGCTGAATATGATGTTTTCTAGGACTGTACAATTTAGCAGAGCAGCCCAAGCATGAATGCTATTAACAG
Organism: Oryx dammah; assembly: GCF_014754425.2. NCBI lineage: Eukaryota > Metazoa > Chordata > Mammalia > Artiodactyla > Bovidae > Oryx > Oryx dammah. Next base: position 16,914,503 of record NW_024070193.1, read on the forward strand.
TTATACACCATTTTCTAAGAATTAGAGAATAATAGGAAAAATATCTGGGGGAAGTAACAAAAATTCTCTCATATTATTATAGCTATTAGAGTTCTGAGAGATCCAACAGTTCTTTCAGCACATGGTTGAGGAAATTGTGGCTCAGAGAGCCAGTGACTTATTTCCCATAGCAAGTCCGTGGCAAAATCCTGCTGGGAGCCAGACCTCTTTAGACACAGTCCAACATTCTTTCTTACTACCCCACCCTACCTCTGTTAGGAGAAAAGCAAAATACCAAGAAGTTTTTCAAACTATAATTTTTTCCTCCGCACAATCTGAAATGGAGAGGAAAATCTCAAAGACCACAATAAAATAAGCTTGATTCTCTTTTTATCATGTACAGAAGCAATCCAGAAAGGCTGTGCCTCAGCTTTGAGAGTTTGTCTTTGACTTCCTATCATGATTTTTCTCTCACTGAATTTTTTTTTTTTTTTTTTTGAGTCTAATCTTGACTGTGCAGCAACCCTGCCTCATAAAAATCCAACCAGCTTGTTTTGAAAATGTTTGTTCTCTTCTGCATTATGGGCAAACTAATGGAGTCTGACAACAAAACTAAAATTACCTAAGTTAAACTTAATCCAGAAAGTCTCCTTTGATATCCCAACTGGGCAGTGCCAGCTTGCACAAAAGACTAAGTACACTGCAAGCTCTAATTCTTGTGTAAGTAAGAATTTCTTCTAAGGAAAATAAGAGAAATAAAGAGACTCCAAACTAGAACTGCTGTTCCTAGATACCCTCTAGTGAAGAACTTACAAAGAAACCAGTTCTTCTTAAAAAGAAATGCTGTGAAGTGTGTATTTTTGCAGTGTTGCTGAGATGGCAACCCCTACAAATAATTTTTTATGGAAAAAAATTTTCAAGAGCCAGGATTGCTGATTTATGGGTTTGTTTGTTTGTTGTCAAATAATAATATGTACTTTGGAGTCTCATCCTCTCAGTTTTAAATATGTGCTTTGAAGTTTCATTCATAAATATTCAGTGACAACTTGCTGAGCTTACAAAATGAGCAAAACAGATGCAGTTGCAGCATGGCAGAGCTTTTAGTTTATTGGGGGACACAGGTAAAAAAGAAAAAGAAAGTAAACAAGCAAGTAACTAAAATGATGACAAATTACATATGAAGAAATAAATATTGTGATAAGATACAGATTAATGGGGGTGAGCAAGACCTACTTTAGAAGGGCTTGATTAGTCTGCTAGGGCTGAGTGATATGATAAAAATAAATATTTGATTTTTATTCTAGTTTGCTGGCATACAGCCCCCGAAACCCTTGGAATCTGTGGAGAGATAAGCGGGACTTTTGTATGTTAATGAGATGACTGGTGACTGGGGCTGGCTGCCAGAAAGATCAAGACATAATTAGAGGGTTGCATTTTCAGTTCCACTGAAGGGGAGGGGAGAGGTGCTGGAGATTGCCCTAATCACCGATTGCTGATGATTTAATCAGTTGTGCCTTCGTAATGAAACCTCCATTAAAACCCTGAATGATGGGGTTCAGAGAGCTTTTGGGGTTGATGAATACGTGGAGGTGGTCGGGGAGACCATGGACACTGCGCTCTTCTTCCCCCCTTACCTTACCGTGCATCTGTTCCGTTTGGATATTCCTGAGTTGTATCTTTTATAATGAACTAGCAATAGTAAATTGGAGAAGGAAATGGCAGCCCACTCCAGTATTCTTGCCTGGGAAATCCCGTGGACAGAGGAGCTTGGCTGGCTACAGTCGCAAAAGAGTCAGACACGACTTAGCAACTAAAACAACAAAACAAGAAACAATAATAGTAAGTAAAGTATTTCCCTGAGTTCTGCGTGCTGTCCTGGCAAATCACAAACCTGAGGAGAGACTCGTGGAAACTCCTGATTTCCGACCAGTTGGTCAGAAGTAGCTGGGACTGGGACTGGTGTCTGAAGTGGGGGCAGTTTTGTGGAACTGAATCCTTTACCTTGTGGGATCTGATGCAAACTCCAGGTACGTAGTGTTAGAACTGAGTTGTTGAATAGCCACGTGGTGTCTGAAGAGCTGGCAAGTTGGTTTAGTGTGAGGAAATATTCATACCTTCGGTATTAGAAGTATCATGAGTAAAAGCCGTTCAGAGGCTGCCATAACAAAACACCACCGACTGGTGGTGGCGCTAGCGGTAAAGAACCTGCCCGCCAGTGCGGGAGACAGGAGAGACTGGGTCCCACCCCTGGGTCGGGAAGGTGCCCTGGAGGAGGGCACGACAACCCACTCCAGGATGCTTACCTGGAGAATCCCATGGATAGAGGAGTGTGGCAGGCTATAGTCAATAGGGTCGCTAAGAGTCAGACACGACTGAAGCAACTTAGCACACCTGGGTGGCTTGAAACCTGAAATTTATTTTCTCACAGTTCTGGAGCCAAAAAGTGCAAGATCACAGTGCCACAGGGTTTGTTTCTGGTGAGGCCTCTCTTCCTGACATGTCTTTTTGCTGGGTCTTCACATGGCCTTTGCTTAGTGTATACAAGGAGAGAGAGAGACATCTCTGGTGCCTCTTTCTCTTTCATAAGAACACAAATCCTATCAGATTAGGGCTTCATCCTTAGGATCTCATTTAACCTCCCTAAAAGCCCCAATTCAGTCATATTTGGGTTAGGGCTTTAACTATGAATTTGGTAGTGGACACAATTCATTCTATAACAGAGGATAATCAGAGAAGGTCTTTCAGAGGAGGTGACATTTCCACTGAGATTTAAAGGCTATAGGAGCTTGTTATGGGATGAGCCAGAGGAGGGTCACAGAGAAGAAATAGGTGCAGAGGTAAAATGTGCATTCGTTATACTATTTTGAGAATATTGTGTTATGATAGAGAAGAAAAGAAAAAGCAAATGGGATAAATGCTGCTCATAAGATGTGCTACGTATAGATAAGTTGTTAGTGGGTAGAGCATGTGTGTTAAATGTAAATAAAAAGCAATTAAAAGATCAAGAGTAATATCCAAAAGGTTCTAAGTATGCATAAGGCATGTAAGCACTAAATAAATATTCATGACACATTAAATATATATGAGATATTTAATGTCCAGGATACACTAAATATACATGAGCACTTAATATTTATGAGGTCTTAATCCAGCCACCCATGGGTAATAACTATTCTGGTCCATGTGTCATCTGCCCAAAATACAAAAGTTCATAGCTGTTCAGCAGGGTAATTGGCAAAGTATAGCTCTTGGTCAGGTGTACTTGGCCCTATGTCTTTCTTGTAAAGCAAGTGAATACCATTGGTCCAGGGCACCTTCTGTCTGTGGGCCCTCTTGTTGGGCCCTCTTGCTTGAACTTCAACTCTGGCTCATGAACAGAGAAGGCTGACACAGCAGAGAGTTGAAAGATGTAAAAATATTCCATAACCCATAACATTTTTATAGGTATTGTTATGATTTTAATGGGATTCCCCTTGTGGCTCAGACGGCAAAGAATCCGCCTCCAGTTTGGGAGACCTGGGTTTGATCCTTGGGATGGGAAGATCCCCTGGAGGAGGGCATGGCAACTCACTGCAGTATTCTTGCCTGGAGAATCCCCAAGGACAGAGGAGCCTGGTGGGCTACAGTCCATAGGGTCGCAAAGAGTCGAACATGACTGAGCGGCTAAGCACATTATTTTAATATTTATATATTTGCACAGGGTCTTAGCTGCATGCAGAATCTTCATTGCAGCAAGCAGGATCTTTAGGTACGGCATGTGAACTCTTAGTTGCAGCATCTGGGATCTAATCCCCTGACCAGGGATTGAGCCTGGACCCCCTGCCTTGGGAGACTGGATTTTTAGCAACAAGACGACCAGGGAAGTCCCTACATAGCCCAGGATTTAAGCAGTGTGATCCTTCTGCCTTTCTCGCATCTTTTCCTAATAGTGTGTTAACTTACCATTTCTCTTTTCCTCTACCTTGTGCTGTGTGTTTTAAATTGATTTGATAAACTATGTGATTTGAGCATTTAGTTTTATCTGTAAATTGAAATTAATTAGAATTAATTAAAATTAAAATTCATGTCATCAGTTACATTGGCCATATTTCAGGTGCTCAGAAGTTATGTGTGTTTGGTGGACAGTGCAGAAGAACATTTCTGTTATTGTGGAAAGTTCTATTGAGCAGTGATATTTTCAAAACTTAGAGGAAGCCATTGTGGCTGGAGGGTGATGCTGAGGAGAGTGATAAGAAATAAGTTTGAGGGGAAGGAGTTGTTGACATCATGCATGGACTTGTGGACCATGGTAAAGAGTTTGCATTTTAGTCCAAAATACAATACACATAATTAGCTTTATATTTTAAGAAGATCTCTTGTGGTGTTGCCTGGAGAATGGGTTAGAAGATGTGCAGAAGTGAGTTAACATAGAAGGCCTGACTACTGTCATTTGAAAGCGTGACTTTAAAGATTGTCCTTGGCAGGTGTCTGGAAACTTGGATTTTGGGAGAATTCCCACAACCCAGTTGTTAAGAGTGGTTCACTTTGCTTAAACTGTTTGTATAAAAGAAATGTACTGTCTGCTGAAGACTTGCTTTCCTTTGAGGAATATGGAATTTTGGTACCTGTGAAACAGAACATTGAAGAAAGAAGTGAGAACACGTTTCAGGATTCTTGCCTGGGAAATTCCATGAATAGAGAAGCCTGGCAGGCTACAGTCCATGGAGTCACAATGAGTCGGACATGACCAAGTGACTAACCAGCAGGTAGAACGTGTCTGTGTGATTTGCCCCCAATCTCTGGATACTAAGGTGTTTGTTTTTTTTAATTATATGTTTATTTGCCTGCATCTAGTCTTAGTTTCAGCACCTGGGATCTTTGCATTGCATCATGTGGGATCATTCATAGTGGTGTGTGGGCTCAGTGGTTGTGACTCACATGCTTAGTTGCCCCATGCTATGTGGGATTGAACCCACATCTCTTGCATTGCAAGGCGGATTCATAACCACTGGACCACCAGGGAAGTCCCTGGATGCTGAGTTTTAAACAAGCGTCCCTGGTTGGCAACATTTTGTTGTCACAACTTTTGCCAGGGTAATTAAGTATATACTGTGTAATTCTAGTGGGATAAGACTCCTGGAAGTTGGCTGATTTTGTTTAGAACCCCTTTTCTGTAACAAGAGTATGATTATATGTATTCTGAGTCTTGTTAAGTCTTCCTAGCAAATTATTAAACATGGGAGGTGGTCATGGGGACCCCTGACACAGAAGATGATGAGATTAACAATGAAGTGGAAAAACCATTTAAGAAACTATTTCAATCATCCATGCAGGTGAGAGATGATACTGACTTGACTAGAATGGCATCAGTTTGCCTGATGTTAATGATCAATCTTCAGGTGCTCCTCACCCCTTGATGCTTACATGCTGCTGCTGCTGCTGCTAAGTCGCTTCAGTCGTGTCCGACTTTGTGAGACCCCATAGACGGCAGCCCACCTGGAGAGTCCCTGGGATTCTCCAGGCAAGAACACTGGAGTGGGTTGCCATTTCCTTCTGCAATGCATGAAAGTGAAAAGTGAAATTGAAGTCGCTCAGTCGTGTCCGACTCTTCACGACCCCATGGACTGCAGCCTACCAGGCTCCTCCGCCCATGGGATTTTCCAGACAAGAGTACTGGAGTGGGGTGCCATTGCCTTCTCTGGATGTTTACATAAATCCTGACAATTATGGAATCCAGAAAAATTGAACCAAGAGCTGTGACTCTAACTCATGGTAAGTAGGAGATATTCACTGCACTCATTTTCTCCTTGAATCTGCAAAGCTCTTACTGAGGGCATCTACCCTCTCTAAACCAATGGGATTTTTACTGTAGATCCTAAGGCTAAATTTGCTTAGTGTTGAGAGCCCAGGCTTCCATACTCAACCTCCTCATCTCCCATGACAGAACTGTATATGGGATCAAGGCTCATGTCTCTGTTAGTCATATACTAATATATTCTCTTACAGTAAGTGCTACAGTTTTACATGGGAAAGATTTTTCTTCCAAGCTAAACTGTTTGCTTTATAATTTATGCTTTTATAGGCCTCACTTTGCTGAGCATAAAGAATGCAATAAATATTGTAGATAGGTATAAAAAAGAGATTACACAGTTTCTGCCTAAGGAAATTATTTACAACTTTCCAAGGAAGTATAACCAAGAAGGAGAGACCCAGATATGACCACAAATCAAGGAAGGGTAATAAAACTGGAAATGAGAAAACGAGGTGCTCTTAAAGATTAAATCTTGCTGAGAGTTCTGAATAAGATACATAGAGACTTCCTTGGTGGCCCAGTGGTTAAGAATTTGGGCTTCTACTGCAGGAGGCTTGGGTTCAATCCCTGGTTGGGGAACTAAGATCCTGCATGCCATGCAGTACAGCCAAAAAAAAAAAAAAAAAAGGATGCATAGAGATAGACTCATTAAAGAATGCCTTTGAAGTCTAGAAACCCTTTGAGAGAGAAAAGAGATTTTTAGTTTTGATTTTCTAGTTTTTTGAAGGAAGGCTTTTAAGATCTAAAACAGCACTGTTGGAGGTGGATGCAGAAGTCCCACCTAGATCCCTGATCAGGGGTCAAACTTGTGTCCCCTGCAGTGGCAGGATGGAGTCCTAACCACTGGATCACCAGGAAGTCCTTTATTCTCTCTTGATCCCTTTTCATTATGATTCAGACTTTGTTTAAATGTTATTTGCAAGAGGTGTCATTTTATTACTGTAACATTTAATATCTGTTAATGTGGATTCAAAGTGTGCAGTTTCATTTCATAATTGCTATGCAACTAGCAATGCCATTCTTTCACTCAATCTTCTCACCTTTCGTGTCCGTGGTAGAAACCCTTGAGGTAGTCTGTAGCAGTGAAGAGGTAGACCAGCAAACTGCAGGCACCAAGTGCCTGTTTCAGTACTTATCCCTGTCCCTCAACTCTTAGACCCTAGAGAGTGGTATAATAAAGTCATGTTTAGCTATATAATATCAAAAACTGGTAAATAATACATCTGCCATCTCCCCCTTCCTCTTCTCAGGTACTTTTCCAAAAGGACTGACTATGAAACTAGCTGTCCTGATATAAGACATGGGTGAAGAGGAACACGGTGACTTTAAAAAAGCATCAGACATAAGAAAAATAATTTTTCTATTGCGTTAAGAAAATACTCTGAAGCAGAGAAATAAACATTATTTGATAGAAACATTTACATTTCATTTGTATGTTAAGACAAGTAACTAGTAAAACAAGAAATTCTGGAATGCTACTTACATAGTTTTGAAAAAGAGGTACCAGAACAGCATTTGTATGGGCTCTCTTGCAAAAAGAGCACTAACAATAGGACCAGAACTAAATTACTATATTTCAAATAAAACAGTGCATGGCTGGATAAGGGAGTGGAGTCAAAGTTGGAAAAGGGATTCAATACCAAGAAGGGGGAGCTATTCAAGCTGTGTTTGTTTCTGCAGCCAGGAGTTCTCTGATGGTTCTTTGACCCACATGGACTGAGCCATGTGCTACAACGACTGAAGCCATGCAGCTGGAGTCCATGCTCTGCCAGGAAGACACTGGCCACTCGATGAGAAGCCCACTCGATGAGAAGCCCACGTATATACCTGGAGAGCAGCCTCCACTTGCCACAACTAGAGAACACCCATGTGCAGCAACAACAAAGACTCACAACAGCCAAAAAATAAAAATAAAGAAATCTTAAAAAAAAAAAAAATCTTATGATGTTAATACCCCAGGAGGGCATCCACTGTGAAAGAGAGCTAGACAACCAGAAAAAGAAAAAGAAAAAGTGGTTTGCAGTGCTTTTCCCTTAAAGAGTCGGATTTGGTAGATGTAGGTAGGATGCAGGGGACGGGCTAGGGTGGGGGGCCTCAGTGGTAAAGAATCCACCTGCCAGTGCAGGAGACCAAAAAGATGCTGGTTCCATCCCTGTATTGAGAAGATTCTTCTGGGGGAGGAAATCGCAACCCACTCCAGTATTCTTGCCTGCAGAAGAATCCCATCAACAGAGGAATCCGGCGGGCCACAGTCCATGATGCTCAGAGAATCGGGCACAAACTGAGCAACTGAGCACACACACACACACACACACACAGGCAGGACAGGGAACCTGCATTTGTAACAAATTCTAGGTTATTCAGATGCAGGTGGTCTGAGGATTGTACCTTGAGAAATGCTGAATATTTAGAGCATCACTGCTTCAGATTTTCTATACAGAAGGTAGAGTGTGGAAAGCTCTCCAGTTGGAAACGGTGGCTAAGGGGACTTTTCCAGAAGTCTGTTTATAAAACAAACATTCTACATGTTTATTTGAGGAAATGAGGGCCCCCTGGGGGCCACTGGTGCAACCATTGGTTACGGGATGCTTAAGTGGAATGCTTCTTAAACATGAATGTGCATATATATCACCAAGGATCTTGCTAAAATGCAGATTCTATTTCAGAGGGGCTGGGTGGGTCCTGGAAATTCTGTATTTCTAAAAAGCTCTGAGGTGATGCCAATGCTGCTGGTCCCAGGGCCGCTCTATGGTTGGCAAAATTTTATGTGAGAGTGGGGTTATATAATGTAAAGAGATAGAGTCAGAAATTGCACGGGAAGTGGAAAACCGATAGATGAAATACAGCCATAGTCAGAAGACTTAATCCAAAGGTTGAGCAAATTAGAATCATGAAAGGGGAAATAACCAAGAGTGAATCACCAAGGCTCTGGCTCTTAGCCTTTTTCTTCACATGGAGCATCTTTGGTGTTTGCATGAAAACAGTGAGTGGGTGGGTGATCATAGATAAGGTTACAGGTCAGGTTCCAATAGACAGAGAGGTCCAACAAAGTTTCCTAAGAAACACAGTTTTCTCTGATTAACAAACACACCTCCCTCAAACTAGAAAAATGCAGCTTTGCAACACAGGATAATTGATTATCACCACAGAAGTTTCAGAAACCAAGATCTTATCATATCTTCCTCTGCTGAAAATCCTGGATGGTTCCCTACTGTTAGGGACAAATCTAGACTTCTGACCCTTGAATTCAATTCACTCCACATTTATCCGTACATTTCCAATACTATCTCTTACCAATATCTAGGTTTCTCACACTTTTTTTGGTGCAGGTCACACCTAACTACAGGTATAGTAAGCCTCTGCTCTAGTCAATTCTTTGCTGAAATATCCTTTTTCTAATATAGTCTTCAAAGTCTTATATAAATATAATAATGATGATATAACAACTATCTGTATTTACAAAGTCCTTACTGTTCAATAAGTACGACATTATCAGAATGAATAATTCTGAAAAAAGAATGTTTATTATGATTGTCCATTCATTTGTTCAGCAAATATTTATTGAACCCCTGATGTTGGCTTCCTTCATGGCTCGGCAGTAAAGAATCCGCCTGCCAGGGCAGGAGACGTGGGTTGCATCCCTGGATAAGGAAGATCTCCAGGAGAAGGCGATGGCAGCCACTCCAGTATTCTTGCCTGGGAAATCCCATGAACAGGGGAGCCTGGTTGGGCTACAGTCCATGGGGTCACAAAGAGTTGGATATGACTGAGTGACTAACAACAGCAATGTGTGCTTGATACTGTCTAGGCACAATCTAAATAGACAAGTCCCTTCCTTCTGTAGGCTTTTATTCCAGCTGTGAAAGTGAAAGTTGCTTCGTTGTGTCCAACTTTTTGCAACCCCATGGACTATACAGTCCATGTTATTCTCCAGGCCAGAATACTGCAGTGGGTAGCTGTTCCCTCCTCCAAAGGATCTTCCCAACCCAGAGATTGAACCCAGGTCTCCCAGGTTGCAGGAGGATTCTTTACCAGCTGTGCCACTAGGGAAGCCCATATTCCTGGTTTATCCAGAGACAAAGAAGTAAACATACTATATGTCAGTGATAAGTGCTGTGGAGAGAAATGAGGCAGACTCGGGATAGTGATAAAGGTAATTGAGCAAATACTTGCCTGGAGATAACAGTCATCCTGAGGATAGAGACAGAGGAAACATCTAATGCAAAAGGCATGCTTGTCATGCTATGGCAAGGGGAGTGTGACTGAAGAAGAGGATGGTCAGAACTGAGAAGTGGTCAGAGAAGTGGGGGAGGTGGTGATAAATCATATAAGAGCGCTTTCTAGGTTAGTTCAAGAATTTTGCCTTTTCTTCAAAGTTAGATGGAAAGCCATCATCCTTTTCAAATGACTCACGGGCTATTGCCTTAAAAATTGATGATAGGGGAACAGGGGCAGAATCAAGGAGACCTATTAGGCAACTACTGCAAAGATCCAGGTGAGACATCTAGGTGATGGAGGCTTGGCCCAAGGCGAAAGCACGGGAGCTCCAGAGAAGTGGTCAGGTTCTCAATCTATTTTGAAAGAGGCAGAATATGAGTGGGAGTTAATGAATGAGAGGAGCTAAAGACAAAGTTTCTGGTCTCTTTTAAGTGGCAGGACAGAGTTGCTGTTTCTTATCTTATAGATAAAGAATTTGGGGTTTCGGGAGATTACCTAACTCCTCCAAAGTCAACTGTCTAGTTGTCTGTTAATAGGTTTATGTGGAGAGATTGAGTGGTAGTTCTTCCTTTTACCCATGTCCTCAAGAAAATAGCTTTCATTAGTATAAAGATAAAACTAAGGCTGGGGAGGAGTTGTGGAATTTTAGAATTTCTGAGTATCTCCCACTCTCAGAGACCCAGGAAAGAACAGACCCAGGTTCGATGGCTGCAAGATGCCTCAGTGACATGTCATCAAGCACTGAGACCCTGAAAGCAGCTTTAAAAGTGCTGAGGGTCATCTTGCCTGCCTGCCTGGAATGGAAAAGACCTCTGGAAAGCGCTTTCTCTGGCCAGACAAAGGAGGATCAAACAGCATAATCCCAACCCAGTTTCCTAGGACCACTCATACCCTAGAGGTCTTTGTTGTGTTGTTCAGCTGCTAACCTTTTGCAACCCTGTAGACTGCAACACATTAGGCTTCTCTGTCCTTCACTAGCTCCTGCAGTTTGCTCAGACTCATGTCCATTGAGTCAATGATCCTTTCCAGCCATCTCATCATGGTATGATACGAGGACCACTCATACCCTAGAAGTCTTGCATGGTTCATTGTAGTGGGAAAAAGAATCCCAGAAATAATTCTTGTCCACCTTGATAAGTGGGGATTCTAAGCCATGTTTTATTTGAATGAATGAACTCATAAACATATAAACAAACAAAAGAAATATGACAGAGATGTACTATAGCATTGCTAATTAAAGGAAACCCTTGGGACAACCCAAAAGTTCAACAGTGTGGGAATGGTTAATTAAATTTTGGTATTTAGAGAGAGTGTGACACTGTGTCTCTGTTTAGAAAGCTGGACCAGATCTATATTTATGGGTATGGAAAGGTATCCACAACCTGTTTCAAAATGAAAGGATCAATAGAACGTTATGCAGGGTATGAGTCTGTATAAATCACACTCTGGGTGTACATATGCATACACAAATATGTGTATGAAGAGATGATTGGAAGCTGGTTCACAAAATTGTAATAATACTTATCTGTGGCTGGTGAGGTTTATGTAATTTAGTTTATTTCCTGCTTTTCTGGATCAACTGAATTTTTTAAAATAAGCGTGTCTCAATTATGGAATTAAAAAGAACTTTTTCATCTTAGAAAAAAAAATCTATTACCCAGCATTTTGCAGTTTTACCTGTAACTGTGCTGTAAAACTCTTTTATCTAAAGCTACATTTAAAATATTCAGTAGACATTTTGCGCCTTAGAAAATTTTTATTAAGCCTCCATTTTCATCAATTAAATGACGAAAAATTAAGTACATTAAGTGATGCCTCTTGATGCTAACCACTAAGCACTCAGCTCCATTTACTTATTTTTAACATTACTTTCTTGAGCTTTCTTGCTAACAAAAATTAAGTGGTAATTTTTAAAAACCACAGTTATTTCCACAAATAAGATGACACGCATTCCACTGGTAATTTTTTAAACGTATTTACTTATGTTTGGCTGTGCTAGGTCTTCACTGCTCCATGGGCTTTTCTCTAGTTGCAGCGAGTGGGGGCTACTCTCTAGTTGTGGTGCTCAGGCTTCTCATTTCTGTGGCTTCTCTTGTTATGGAACATGGGCTCTTGGGCACGAAGTAGCTGCAGCACGTGGGCTCGGTTGTTGTGGTTTCTGGGCCCTAGAGCACAGAATCAGTAGCTGTGGTGCACAGGCTTAGTTGTTCCGCAGCATGTGGAGTCTTCCTGGACCAGAGATTGAACCCGTGTCTCTTGCATTGGCAGGCAGATTCTTTACCACTCACTGAGCCACCAGGGAGGGTAGCTATAATAATAATGTTTACTGAGGCAGAAATAATTTCAAAACAGCCAAAAGAAAAAGTACTGTTTGAAGTCTGGGATTTTAGCACATTTATCACAATGATCCTTCTTCTCAACTTGATTACAAAACTATATGACCTGCAAGTTACTGTTTTTTAATCCTTGAAATTCTGGTGCTATGCACACTGCATTTATCCGTGTGATATTTCTAAATACATAGTTCTTGGATAAGTAGATCAGGTCAAATCAGGTGAACTGGTTGAATTCCAGCTCTTAGAGTATTAGGTACTAGGCCAAACTTAGGTCTTAGAGATGAAAATCACTATTAGTCGAAAAAAATTTTTTCAGAGACAGACGGTTATTGACAGTGAAATCAAGAATGGCATCATGGCTATAAAATATTCAAATAAAAAACTCAAGAACTCTGCTACACCTGTTATTTAGTCACTAAAGGGAGAGGTTTTATTTTCTTTTGTTCACAGAAAGCAGGAAGAGGAGAAAGGGGGAAAAGGGAGGAAGTAAAAGATCATGAAACTGATACAGATTTACTGGAAAATAGATGAAAACAGAAGCAAATGTTAATTCATAAATTAAAGTCAGTGATGTAGAAGTGGAGCATAGATCATATGATGTTTTACATGATGAAAAAAGTAAATGTAAAAAGGAAACTTTTGGGGAGGGACAGAATATTTTTTTAGACTCTTCTCTCTCCCAGTCTCTTTATTAGTCACCAGATTCCACTGATGATTGAATTCCCAGCAAAACTGTAAGATATTACAAAAGGTTCTTCAAGTTATCCTCACTACCTGTTCAGTTCAGTTCAGTTCAGTTCAGTTCAGTTCAGTCGCTCAGTCGTGTCCGACTCTTTGCGACCCCATGAATCGCAGCATGCCAGGCCTCCCTGTCCATCACCAACACCCGGATTTCGCTCAGACTCATGTCCATCGAGTCAGTGATGCCATCCAGCCATCTCATCCTCGGTCGTTCCCTTCTCCTCCTGCCCCCAATCCCTCCCAGCATCAGAGTCTTTTCCAATGAATCAACTCTTCACATGAGGTGTCCAAAGTACTGGAGTTTCAGCTTTAGCATCATTCCCTCCAAAGAAATCCCAGGGCTGATCTTCAGAATGGATTGGTTGGATCTCCTTGAAGTCCAGGGGACTCTCAAGAGTCTTCTCCAACACCACAGTTCAAAAGCATCAATTCTTTGGTGCTCAGCTTTCTTCACAGTCCAACTCTCACATCCATACATGACCACTGGAAAAACCATAGCCTTGACTAGACGGACCTTTGTTGGCAAAGTAATGTCTCTGCTTTTCAATACGCTATCTAGGTTGGTCATAACTTTTCTTCCAAGGAGTAAGCGCCTTTTAATTTCATGGCTGCAGTCACCATGCAGTGATTTTGGAGCCGCAAAAAATAAAAGTCTGACACTGTTTCCCCATCTGTTTCCCATGAAGTGATGTACCTGGTTCTAACTTCATTCCTCTAATCCTATCCTAGGTTATTACTGTAAATCTTATTTCTATCCTTTAAAACTTATTTATTTATTTTTGGCTGCATTGGGTCTTTGTTGCTGCCCATGGGCTTTCTCTAGTTGCAGCAAGCAGGGGCTGCTCTCTACTTGCAGTGTGTGGGCTTCTCATTGTGGAGGCTTCTCTTGTTGCCGAGCACGGGCTCTAGGGTGCTCTAGGGTGTGTGGGTTTCAGGAGTTGCAGCACTCGGGCTCAGTAGTTGTGGCACATGGACTTAGTTGCCAGCATGTGGAATCTTCCTGGACCAGGGATCAAACCCGTGTCTCTTGCATTGGGACATGGATTCTTACCACCAGACCACCAGAGGAGTCCTAAAAATCTTATTTTCAAATGGCTTTGTCTCAATGAAAGACAAATCTAAAATCCAAATTGTATTTTGATTTCATTTCACCCATGGAATTACTTACATTTTAGTGAGGAATAATTGTATGAAAAAGCCTTCAAAATTTACGTGTCCATCTTCAGCCTGAGTTTGTTCCCTCTTGGATTTCATGCAAGACCAGTGTTTCTAGTTGCCCACTGTACATGTTTACCTGGACGTCCTACCTACCACTCAGACTCACCCCTTCAAGGCTTGCTTTTCCTTCTGGATCCCACATCTTCCCTTTTTCTCATCCCTCACAGTCTGAAAATTATACCTCCTAAAAGCCCTCTAAATCCATTCCCCCTCCTGTGTTCACAAGCTAAGACTTCAATACAGGCAGTAACCATTTCTCATCTGAACCTGCATTTGCTTCTAAATGGTCTTTCTGCCCCCAACCCATCTTCCATTTGGCCATCATTCTAAAATGTACAATTGATCATGTCCATTGCCTGCTTAAAAATTCTTCAGTGGCTCCTCATTGCATTCAGGATAAAAAACAAATACATTAACATGGCACTTGGGGTCCTTTGTGAGCTTGTCCTGTCTCCTCCTCTAATCTCTCTCTACCTCATTCTTTAAACATACTGCACCGCAGTCATGCTGAACTAATTGTTGTTTTTTCAAACAAGCCATGCCTCTTACTTCTGGCATTATAGTCAAGCTGCTCTTTCAGCCTGAAATGTTTCCCCTTTCTCTACTTTACCTCTACCTGCAAGCTCCTTCTTATCTTTGAAGACTCACCTCAAGTCCCCCTCTTTTCTTTCTGAAGACATTGCTGACCTATTTAGGCAGAGTTTCATGTAGACAGTTATTCTGCAGAATCTACAGTATATATATATATATATATATATATATATTCATAATAAGTTGTCTCAAGACTTAGTGGCTTAGAACAATAATAAACATTTATTATCTCTTATAGTTTCTATGGGTTGGGAATATGCCACCCACTTGCCTGGGAAGTTCTGAATAGGCTTTTCTCATGAAACTCAGTCAAATGTCAGCTGGGCTGCAGTCATCTGAAGGCTTGAATGGGGCTGGAAGATCCACCTTCAATGGCTTACACATCTGGCTGGCAAGTTGGTCCTGGATGTTGGGCAAGGCCTCAGCTCCTACTCTTGCGGGCCTCTCCACAGAGTGGCTTTCAAGTCTTCATGAGATGGCTGCTGACCTACCCCAAAGCAAGCAATTCAAGAGACCAAAGCAGAAGTTGCAAATCTTTTACAAACTACCCATGGGAGTCACTCACTGTAACCTCTGCTATACGCTGTTGTTCACATGGACTGGCCCTGGTTCACTGTAGAAGAAGACTACACAAAGACATAAATATATGTATATATAAATAAGGATTTTTAGGAACCTTCTTGGAGACTGGCTATGGCATACAGAGTAACAAATATAGTTCATGATATGTATAATATCATGTAAGAATCGAAATGCCAGTCTATGTCTGATGCAGGATATGACACGCTTGGGGCTGACGCGCGGGGATGACTCAGAGAGATGTTGTGGGGAGGGGGGTGGGAGGGGGGTTCATGTTTGGGAACGCTTGTACACCTGTGGTGGATTCATGTCAATCTATGCCAAAACCAATACAGAATTGTAAAGTAAAAAATTAAAAATTAATTAATTAATTAATTAAAAAATATATATATATAGTTCATGATACCTTACTAGCCAGTGACTACCAAATAAGATCATATTTACCTTTATTGTTCAAATTATGATGGCTTAAGCACTCATGGCCTATTTCCTGGTAAAAGGAACCTCCTTCTCTTCTATATTTCTTTTCTTTTTAAAATTTATTTCTTTTGGCTGAACCAGGCCTTTGTTGTGGCACGTGGGAACTTTAGTTGCAACATGCGCTCTCTTAATTGTTGCATGTGGGATCAAGTTCCCTGAGAAGGGATCAAACCCAGGCCCCCTGCATTGGGAGTGTGGACCAGTGGGGAAGTCCCTCTTCATATCTCTGATGTAGCTCTTCTGTTCTCAGGAACAGCCCTTCCTTACTTCTGCCCCAACTTTCTGGACCTGCTGCAGCTGAACTGTCTCTCACCTTTATGAGGACAGTGGGCACTGCTGTCTTAGACAATTGACTGTGCCTATGGCTTCTACCATTGACTTTGAGAAGTGCTTGATATTATTCCAGGAAAGTAAGACAAGATCAATAACACAACTGAGGCCAGGTTGTAACAGTTAGCAAGTCTTTTCAGGAGGCTTGGGAATATCAGAAAAGAAGTGAAATAGACCAGGTGACTTATACTGCTATTAGTAGCGGCTACTCTGAGAGGTCCACAGTCTAAACTTATCCTCAGAATGGTACAGACCTAGGTCCTCTGGACACTACCATCAGCAGATGCCCTATATCCTACAAAAAACAAAGTGCCACATAATCTGTCATTAGTCTTATTTCTCAAGTCTGGGATTTTCAGTATGTAAATACCACCACAGGTAGAACTCCAAGATCCATGCCGTGGCATGCTGGGCCAGGCACTCTCTGTTCCTGTTCACAGCCTGCTCTCCAGCACTGGCTGAAGAGATTAAGCCTGTGCA
This sequence comes from Oryx dammah, assembly GCF_014754425.2. Classification (NCBI taxonomy): domain Eukaryota; kingdom Metazoa; phylum Chordata; class Mammalia; order Artiodactyla; family Bovidae; genus Oryx; species Oryx dammah. The sequence continues at coordinate 16,931,246 of NW_024070193.1, forward strand.
CTCTTCCAGCTTTCCTTTTCTTCCCACTTCTATGACCCTCCCAAACAGAGAATAATCCAAAGAAAAGTCCTCTGTATTCTACAAGGGTATGTGGTAATGTTTAAGCACAGGGTAGTCTAAATCCACACTTCGGGAAAAACATTTCCTTATAGAAATCATAATTTATCATCAAAGCATAAAACCACTGAGAGAGAAAGTAGCATTGACATATATACACTACCCTCTGTAAAACAGACAGCTGATGAGAAGTTCCAATATAATACAGGGAGCCCAGCCTGGAGCTCTGTGATGATCCAGTGGGGTGGGATGCGAGGAGGGGAGGGAGGCTTAAGAGAGAGGTGATAAATGTATAATTATGGCTGATTCACGTTGTTGTATGGCAGAAGCCAACACAACATTGTAAAGCAATTTTCCTCCAATTAAAAAAACAAACAAAAACTACTAAGAGAGGTCTTGTTAACAGCCTGAAACATCTACATTTGCTTTACCTTTAATTATTTCAGGCTTTCTACAAGAGCTAGACTTAGGTGGATTGCTTTATATTTACATATAGAGACTCCATCAGATTGTTTCCCAGCACTTAGGGAGAGTTAGTACCCAGGGGAAATTAGATCCTATGCTTTTAGAAGGTAGTCTTCCCAGCTGCTTTACTCATCAAGGTTAAAAAATAAAATCCTGGCTTCTGCCAGCCTGGTTATATCACCTGCCGTATTTACTTCTTGGAAAGCATGTCTCCTCTTCATTAGAGAGCCCAGAGGTCAGGGAGCAAAAATAGGAGCTGAAGGGGATAAATAATGCCTGGAAATAGAAAATAATGTCCAGCAGATTGTCATGTGGAAACAGTGGGCTGTCGTGAAATGACAAGAGATTTTGATGTAAGTCTAAATCTTCCCTTATGGTGGAGTAACTCAGACTGAACTTCTCTGAGCCTTGTAAATGATGTAAAATGATGGTAATAATCTCTACCTTACAGAGTCGAGTATTAAATGAAAAAAAATATACGATCAAGTCCCGGCAGACAGGTCATGCTCCAGCTACAGCACTGGATGATAGGAATAGAACGGTGAACAAATAAAAATGAGTCACTGTCTTCACTGAGATTTCAGTCCAGAAGGGAAGACAAGCATTAAACAAAGAACTATCTAATTATGATTTGTAATGACTTGACCTATTTAGGCTGGCATGGAATGTGGTCTTAACGTAGTGATGCCAAAGGTGGGGAGTCAGGGTTAGGAAGAATGTGTCAGGCTTCAGTCAGAGCATTCTAGGCTGCTGGAAGGTGCTCAATAAATGGGAGCTGCTATAATAATTACTATTATTATCATTATTAATTTAGTAAATATTTATTGAGTATCTACCATGTGTACTAAGCTACTGTGCATACTGAGGATATGCTAAATGTGTGAGTTTAAGCAAATATCTTAACTTCTTTGAGCCTCATTATGTTCTCTGTAAATTGGGGACATTAAGAGTACCTACCTCTTTGGTCTTTCTTTGAGGATCCAAATGAAATAGTGTATATAGAGTGTTTAACAAATTGCCTGGCAAAAAGAGAAGATAATGTATGTTAGTAATATTATTATTCCTCAGCAGTCAGGGCCAGCTACAGAATTTGCAGGGCTCAGTGTAAAATGAAAGTACAGGGCTCTTTGTTTAAAAAGTAATAAGAATTTCAGGACAGCAACAGCAAAGCATTAAACCAAGTGAGGGGCCCTGTATGACTGCATAGTAAACACAGTCATGAAGACAGCCCTGTCACTAGTTACATCATATACATGTATTTATATGCTTAACTACCCAAGAAGCTTGAATTTTTTTGTGGGGGATGGGGGGCAGACATAACCTCTATAACTGTCAGTTGAATTTAGTTTATAAGAATAAAATATAAGCATATACAACATATCAATATATCAATAGATAATTGGTGATATTTTCCTCAAACTTTTATTATGAAAAATGTTAAAGTGCAAAATTATAAGGATTTAATAATGAACATATGTATATATAAATCAACTAGGTTGTACAACTAGCGTTTTACTATATTTGCTTTATTATATATTCATCTATCTGTTCCTCAAAACTTCTGTTAATCTATTTGTTTTTGGTGCATTTCAAAGTAAATTCCAGATATCAATATCACTTACTAAAATCCATTTTTTCCCCTTTTGATATAATATTGACATATAGAGGAGTGTGCTAAATGTGTTGAGTTTTGACAAACACATATACTTCTGTGACCCATACCTTTAGAACATTACCCATCACCCTAAAACCTTCCTTCATACCTTTTCCAAGTTAATCTCCATTTCCAACTTCCATAAGAGACAACTACTGTTCTGATTTTTTTTTCTGGAGTTTATCATTTTCAAAAGTACTTCATAAGTACTTAGATTCAGTGCTGTCTCAAATGGGTGCACAGAAAATTCTGCAGACTGTAAAACAGGAAAGACAATTCTAGAATATTGTGTTGCAATCAACAAATATTTGTTGAGTCAAAGAGTAAAACTATTGAAATCACTTGAATGCTTTTTCTTTTTGGCCATGCTGGTGGCTTGTTGGATCTTAGTTCCCCAACCAGGGATCAAACCCAAGCCCTTGGCAGTGAAAGCACAGTCCTAACCACTGGACTGCCAGGAAATTCCCACCTTTTTCTTTTTAATAGTTTAATTTTCTGGTAAAAATTATAATAATGTATATTCCATAAAAGTGTAAATAATATGGAAAAACAAAGATGACATTAAAAACCACCCATCGTGGAGGAATAAACATTTAAAAATATTCTATGAAATTTCTCCCAGATATCTGTGCATATATACATATAATGATCTGTGGATGAAATTTAATAAAAATTGTTTCATACACATGTATGGTCCATTTCTGGGTTACAACATGAGCACATTTTACAGGCTGATTTATGATTCCAAAATGCCATCCAAAGAGGAGGCACGGATTTACATCCACTGACTGGCTATGTTTTAAATTCTTAAGGATGGAAAATAAATGTTTGTTTTATATTTTTTTCTTGAGGGTAGAAGAGAGAACAGGTGAAGGGCTAATAAGTGCCCCTAAAAGCACATCAGTCCAGGTGAACTCAGTTCAATAAATAATTACTAAGCAAAGATAAGAGGGCTTCCCAGATTGGTGCTAGTTGTAAAGAACCTGCCTGCAAATGCAGGAGACGTAAGAGACATGGGTTCAATCCCTCAGTCAGGAAGATCCCCTGGAGGAGGGCATGGCAACCCACTCCAGTATTCTTGCCTGGAGAATCCCATGACAGAGGAGCCAGGTGGGCTAGAGTCTATAGCGTCGCAGTTGGACACAACTGAAATGACTTAGCATGCATGCACGCGAAGTTAAGACTAGCTGCTGGGAACAGAAAAGATAAGGCATGAATCCAATATGTAGAATGCTCATACCCTAACCGGAGAAGGCAATGGCACCCCACTCCAGTACTCTTGCCTGGAAACTCTCATGGACGGAGAAGCCTGGTAGGCTGCAGTCCATGGGGTCGTGAAGAGTCAGACATGACTGAGCAACTCCACTTTCACTTTTCACTTTCATGCATTGGAGAAGGAAATGGCAACCCACTCCAGTGTTCTTGCCTGGACAATCCCAGGGACGGGGGAGCCTAGTGGGCTGCCGTCTGTGGGGTCGAAGAGAGTCGGACACAACTGAAGCAACTTAGCAGCAGCAGCAGCATACCCTAACAGGAAATTTCTTTGACTACAGGGATTTACCCTTACTTGAGCCTACACAATGAGGGAAGATCATGAGGATCTACTCCCAAAGGAGCACTGAGTCCTACATTAAATTTGGTACAGAACTCAAAAGATATAAGTGAAAAGCAAGTCTCCCTCCTGTCCTTCTTCCCTACATCTCTCACCCAGTGTTGATTCTTTAGGGTTTACCACTGTTACTGATTTCCTGTATCTTGCATATATATATATATATATATATATATAGGCATATGCTGAGCAGGCAAAAATATTAATTGTCCACTCATCGCTTACTCATTCAAGCAATTTTAAAATACAATTGTATGACACTTACACATAATTTTGCATGTTGCTCTTAAAATTATACCTTGGAGATTGCTCCATATTTATTCATATGGAGATGCTTCATTTATTTTTAGCTTGGAAATCATTCACAGCCACTCTTCATTTTTTTTGTTTTTTTTTAACTATCTCCACAATATACCACTGTGTGAATGTAATTTATTTAACTGGTACATTATTGATGGACTCCAAATTTAGTCCCGATATTTTGCTAATATGATCCTGCAGTGATTGTGTGAATCATCTGGCTTTGAATCGAGTTAGTAAATACTTGGTAGAGGCATTTGTTGGGTTTTAGATGAATATTTAAAAGTACAAAACATTAAATATGTTAATGCCGTGTCTGAAGTATGTTCCCTTAAAACCACTGTTAAAACAAAAGCCTAAGAGCCAACAGGAAATCCCCACCCACTTAGTCAGACTCCAGGAGCAGTAAATAGACAGGCCTATCCAGTGTCTTCCAGGTTCACAGAGGAGCTTTGTCACACTAGTAGTAGCTCATTGTAGAGTCCGTGCTTTGGCACTAAGAACTTCCCCTAGAGAGTTTGGATCTAGCAATATAACATACAAATATTCACTTGTCACACAAATAATTCATCAAAAGGCCTTGGGACACGCAAACGCAGAAACAGATTTCCTCTTGCCCTTCCCATTGATTTTTTTTTTTTTTACTTCATTTTGAAATAATTATACTTAGAGAAGAGTTTCAAGAATAGCTCAAAGAACTCCCACACACTTTTTATTCAGATTCACCACTTTTTAACATTTGGCCACTTTTTAACATTTGGAGAAGCTTTCCATACACACACACACACATACACACATACGTACATGTGTATTTACGTACGTATTTACATGAGTTTTTTTTTAATGGATTAGTTAAGAGTAGGTTGTATATATAATGCTCTTTTATCCCTTAATATATTCCCTAAAAATGGGAATAATCTGTGGATTTTGAGGAAAAAGTCTGACCTGGCTACCTTCTGTTCTTTTTTGAGAATCATTGACTTTAAGAGCTAGAAATAACCTGAAAGTGTCTAGTTCACCTCCTTTACACACAGGGAAACCCAGAATTAGCAAATCAGTCAGTCAAAGTCATATTGCTAATATCTGCAAGGAGATCCTCTCTTCTGGCTCTTTCCTCTCTACAAACCACTTGGTATCATCTGGTCCAAACCATTCGATAGGTTTTATAAATGAGGAAACTATGGCCCAGAAAGGGTTTATGATTTGTCTAAGATCACACAAGAAGTTACTTTCCTGGATTCCATAGGTAGGTATAACTTTTTGTATGGGGCTCAAGAAGAACACTAATTTTCCTGTATTTGCACTCAGTGGATAAGCTGATGAATGGACATCTCATGCTTTTGTCTGCAATCCTTCCCCCTCCTTCTGTCAACAGCTTTGGGAAACTATCCTTCTCCCATTGGATACAGAGTTAGTGGGACTACTTCAAAGTTCTGCACTTTTCTGGCCATGAAATGGGCATGTAACCTGGCCTCAGTCGGTCAGCTTCTCTAGGGCATTTGAATTTTTTTTTTTTTAATAAAGAGCAGATTCTTTCCACTTGTTTATTTCTTTTTGGTGTGCTGGGTCTTCATTGCTGCTCTTGGGCTTTCTCTAGCTGCAGTGACCGGGGGCTACTCTTTGTTGCCATGCACAAGCTTCTTATTGTGGTGGCTTCTCTCGTTGCAGAGTGCCAGCTCTAGGGTGCTCGGGTGTCAGTAGTTGTGGCACACAGGCCCTAGATCACGTGGGCACCCATAGTTATGGTTCGCAGGCTTTAGTTGCCCTCAGCATACGGAATCTTCCCAGAGCGGGGATTGAACCCTTATCCCTGCGTTGGCAAATGGATTCTTATCCACTGCATGGACTGTGTCCACCAGGCTCTTCTGTCCATCGGAGTCTCCAGGCAAGAACACTGGAGTGGGTTGCCATTTCCTTCTCCAGGGATTCTTCCTGACCCAGGAACTGAAGCCAGGTCTCCTGCATTGCAGGCAGATTCTTTACCATCTGAGCTACCAGGAAAGTGGATACCCTGTATCCACTGCACCTTAAGGGAAATCCAGGCATTTGAATATTGAGGAGAAAGCCTCAAGGATTGAAAAAGATTGAGTTTATAAGGAGGCTTAGTTCAGTCACTCAGTTATGTCCGACACTTTGCGACCGCATGGACTGCAGCACGCCAGGCCTCCCTGCCCATCACCAACTCCTGGAGTTTACTCAGACTTATGTCCATTGAGTCGGTGCTATCATCCAACATCTCCCCTTCTGTTGTCCCCTTCTCCTCCCACCTTCAATCTTTCCCAGCATCAGGGTCTTTTCAAATCAGTCTATTCTTCACATCAGATGTCCAAAGGATTGGAGTTTCAACTTCAGCATCAGTCCTTCCAATGAATATTCAGCACTGATTTCCTTTAGGATGGACTGGTTGGATCTCTTTGCTGTCCAAGAGACTCTCAAAGAGTCTTCTGCAACCCCACAGTTAAAAAGCACCAATTTTTCAGTGTTCAGCTTTCTTTGTAGTCCAACTCTCACATCCATACATGACTACTGGAAAAACCATAGCTTTGACTAGACAGACTTTTCTTGGCAAAATAATGTCTTTGCTTTTTAATATGCTGTCTAGGTTGGTCATAACTTTTCTTCCAAGAAGCAAGCATCTTTTAATTTCATGGCTGCAGTCAGCATCTGCAGTGATTTTGGAGCCCCCCAAAATAAAGTCTGTCACTGTTTCCATTGTTTCCCCATCTATTTGCCACGAAGTGATGGGACTGGATGCCATGATCTTAGTTTTCTGAATATTGAGCTTTAAGCCAACTTTATCACTCTCCTCTTTCACTTTCATCAGGAGGCTGTTTAGTTCTTCACTTTCTGCCATAAGGGTGATGTCATCTGCATATCTGAGGTTATTGATATTTCTCCTGGAAATCTTGATTCCAGCTTGTGCTTCATCCAGTCCAGTATTTCTCATGATATACTCTGCATATAAGTTAAATAAGCAGGGTGACAATATACAGCCTTGATGTACTCCTTTTCCTATTTGAAACAAGTCTGTTGTTCCATGTCCAGTTCTAACTGTTGCTTCTTGACCTGCATACAGATTTCTCAGGAGGCAGGTCAGGTGGTCTGGTATCCCCATCTCTTGAAGAATTTTCCACAGTTTTGTGATCCACACAGTCAAAGGCTTTGGCGTAGTCAATAAAGCCGAAGTAGATGTTTTTCTGGAGTCTCTTGCTTTTCCGGTGATCCAACGGATGTTAGCAATTTAATCTCTGGTTTCTCTGCCTTTTCTAAATCCAGCTTGAACATCTGGAAGTTCACGGTTCACGTACTGTTGAAGCCTGGCTTGGAGAATTTGGGGCATTACTTTGCTAGCGTGTGAGATGAGTGCAATTGTGCGGTAGTTTGAAGATAAGGAGGCTACTTACTGGTTTTTGTTGAGCATCAGCTCTGCTTCCCATCCTTCCTGAGACTCGCTTCTTCAATGTTTATTTCCATTCTCTTAGCTATCCATGTCTTTCTAGTACTTTCCATAGGCTTATGTTGGCCAGGGGTAGTTTCTGTTGTTTGCAAACAAAGGACTCTAACCAGTAACAGCTGACTTGAAAAAAGTTTTGCTTTCTGCAACACTTGCTGAAACAGAACTGCGACATAGGTTGCATAGGAAAAAGTTGGACCTGGGTACACTCTTCCTCAAAGCTTAGCATGAAAGGACTTTTCAGGCTCATTACTGTGCCATTCAGTCTAACTGATGACATTCCACTTTCCCATTCCCTCAAGTATGTGAACGTGTTCCTTCACAGGGCAACCGTTCTGTTAATTGTCATTCTTAGAAATATCTCCAGCAAGGAGGCACCACTTAGTGGTTATTTTAACTCATTGCCCCCAAAGTGTCCATCTGGGTAGAGTGGTGAAATACAATCTGATTTGAGCACAGTAGTCCAGGGTGGACTCCATGCCTGACTGAGTCTAGGGTTTGCCACCAATAGGAAGTGAAGACACCACTCGTTGTCTTTCCTGACCACCTGAGAGGACTTTTGGAAGGAACTCACTCATATGCAAGGACACATTGGCATCTCCGGAATAACATTCAGACAGCGTAGTCTGACTCTTCATCCAGGAAGAAAAAAAAATCTCCAAGAAAGATGATCATCTTCAAAGAAACTCACAAGTTCTTGTTGAAAACAGCTTTTTCTTCCTTAAAATTTTAAAAATTTTAATATTCTTAGAATAATGGAGTGGCCTAAGGCAATGGCAACCCACTCCAGTGTTCTTGCCTGTGCAGTCCCATGGACGGAGGAGCCTGGTGGGCTGCAGTCCATGGCGTCACAAAGAGTCAGACACGACTGAGCGACTTCACTTTCACTTTTCACTTTCATGCATTGGAGAAGGAATTGGCAACCCACTCCAGTGTTCTTGCCTGGAGAATCCCAGGGACGGGGGAGCCTGGTGGGCTGCCGTCTATGGGGTCGCACAGAGTCGGACACGACTGAAGCGACTTAGCAGCAGCAACACAATTTCTTAAAATTCTATAGACTGGAAGTCCAACTGGGTCTCACTAGGATAAAAGCAAGGCATTGGCTTTTCTGAAGTCTCTAGGAGAGTATCAGTTTCTTTGCCTTTTTCCAGCTTCTAGAGGCTTCCTTCATTTCTTGGTTCGTGGCCCCCCTTCTTCCGTGTACAAAGTCAGCAACAGGTTGAGTCCTCATGTCACATCTCTCTGATTTACTTGCTGCCTCCCTCTTCCACTTTTAAGGACTCATGTGATTAAAAGTAGATTCACCCAGGTAATCCATGATAATCTTCCCAGCTCAAACTCTGCACCCTTAATTGTACCTGCAAAGTCTCCTTTGCCTTAGGTAACCTAATGTACTCTTACTTGTAGGTTCTTTAGATTAGAATATAGACATCTTTGAGGGGCCATTGTTCTGTCTACCACAGGAGGCATGGAAAATGTTGGTAAGGGTGAAAAAAGGGAGAGATGCTTCATTCTTTGTGGACAAAGAGGTACAAGGTGATGGCATTTTTCTACATATGGTGATTATCTCTGGGCAGTGGAATTATAGGTAATTTTTTTTATATACTTCTCTGCTTTCCAAGCTTTCTACATTATAAATAAAATACTTTTTTTTAAAAGCACTATATTTTAGTTATTTGGAAGAATGTCTATTGTAAGGAAGTGGACATTGAGACATTTCAGAATAGTATCATGATGGCAACTCACTGTGAAAAGTTTGGTTTGTGTGTGTGTATCTCACACATACACACACACATATACATGGAAAATGCAAAATGGCCAAATGATAAGTCAAAGAGGAGTAATATGTACATTCATTGTAATTGTAGTTTTCCTGTGCATTTGAAATGTTCTACAGTAAAAAGCAAAACTCGAATGGACAGAGAACGTATTTGATTTCATATTCTAATTATCATTTTCAAGAATAACAGACGCTAGGAGTGAAAAGATAAGTTACAAAATCAAGGCATGTTTTCTCTGGCAACCATCTTTGCTGCTGATACCAAGTTATATAATTCGATTCCAGGAGTTAGAGACATGGACCTGGCTGGTTTCACTTGAAAAGTTCTCATGTCTATAGGAATGCTTGTTCACTGTCAAGAGCCTACTAATTTGTCCTAGCATTTCATATGTTCAGCATGCTGGACTTGTACAGAGCAGATTGGGTTCTCAAAACAATATGCCCAGTGTGCGACCAGCTCTGTAATTTGATGGGCATAGTACAAAGTAAAAATGAGGGAACTTTTGTTTAAAAAAAGTATTAAGAATTCCGAGACAACAGAGTCCTTCTCAACACATACCCTGTGTAAGTTCACACACTTATGAAATCAGCCCTACACAAAGCCCAGCAGACTCCACCAATGGTCTCCTCCCACCAAACCTTATATGCTGGGCATGCTTTTTGGGAATAGGCGTGGTGGAAGAGCAGGAACTCTAGACTCATTTTACTACATAGTCTCTTTACTCCATTTCAACGAAATGTCTTAGGAATGCTTGCAATCAAAGATTCCATCTATGAAGTCTGTGAATTATTACCATTTAGTGAGATGCTTTTGACCATTATCAATGACACTGTTGTATAGTTATAGAAACAATGCATTTATCTGAAACAAAAGCTCTAATGTAGCTTATTAAAAGGAAATAAAAATAATTATATTAATATTAAAAAACAATGATTTAAAATGTTAGTCTTCTCAAAATAAAGAATATACTTTAAATTTTTTTTAAATCGCTAGATGAACAAAACCACCATGTATAAACAGTCTCTGATATTTTAATTGGTAACTAAGTTATTTAAAAACAAACCCAAATATACCAGTAAAAATTGAGAAAGAAAATGCCTCATGTGGCTTTTTGACCCATCCCTTTTATTTTTAAGCATTTGCTGCATTCCAGCTAACATTCTTAAATTGATTATAAAAAGCAAGAGAACGCTCCCAGTAATCAAAAGGGGACTTACACAAGAGTGACCAAAAAAATACAGTTTCTTTATCTTCTTCTTTCTCCCCCAATCCAAGCTTTTTGCTATTGATATAAAATATTTATCATATCTAGCAACTGAACAACAGCAACAACAATAATATTTATCATGTTTAGTAATAAGGCTCCTAATGTTGATTTCCCTATTTCTGATAATATGATATTTTTAAAAGGGCATGCCTCAAATGGGCTTAGAAAAACATCTGGAAGGATATAGCTAATAAACTGTTAACAGTAGCTAGCCCTGGGCTGAGGATTTGTGATGAGGATAGAATTTTTACTTTCCTTACTTTTGCTTATATGAATATATGCCATGAATATGTGTTCACTTTATCAATAAAAAATTAATAAATAAAATTTTCAAAAAGAAAAACAAATACAGCCTATACTTTAGATCTAGCATGGTGATTTAGAATCAGTCACTTAATCTCTTTAGTCTCAGTTTCCCTACCTATAAAATGGGGTTAGTACCACGCAGAGATGTTATGAGGAAAATATGGTAAATACACTTTCAATAAATGTTCCTTCTCTGAGCCTCAGGTTCCTTGCCTGCAGAATGAGGGAACTTGATTAGTTGTCCATGACCTTTCTGAGAGTTAATCTTCAGATTCCCTCTTTTTATATTCACAGAAAAAGACTGCTACATGAAAAATAAATCTCTTTACTTGTCTGCAGGTAATTGTTTTTCTTTTATTTCCTGAAGAACCAGGAAGCCAAAAACCAATGAGCAGTACCTCTGGAATGTTTGGGTAACTCCACCCTGGGCACCTGGGAAATGACAGAGTATTTCCACTCATCAGAATCTCCCTGATCGGAGGGGGATGGGGTGGTGCGCGGAGAGCTTTTCTTATTGTGAAGAAGATTAAACTTCAGTTGCAAGAAGCCAGTGTGTGACATCAAAAATAGTATATCCTCTCAATTTTAATCTTTGACTACTCCAGTTCTTCTCTTTAATTAGTTCGCTTACTTATATGTGTTTGCAACTCAGATACTCTCCTTAAGCAGTTATGCAAGTTATTCACTATATCATGTGTCATTGGTTAAAATCCAATTTGATGATTATCGAACGCATATTAAATGAGTTTACAGAGTAAACTCTGTAAGTTGTCTCTTACACATCTGAAATGCTAATAATTGCCTATCTTTCATGGTACTAGGGAAATAATTTTGCAGTTCTCCCTTTCTTTTTCTTAGATTGAAAAGTAGCATGGATCATAGCAGTGGTAGTAATGATTAGTTTATTCAAAAAGTAAAAATAAAAGAGGAAGAGAAAGCTACTTCATTGGGAAATACTATCATTCCACATTTCTCAAAACATAACATGCTTTTTATTTAATTAAAATATTGTATGGATACAGAATCATAGACAGCAACACCCACATGGCTTAGAATTCAAAATATCTCATGTTTGAGATGTCTTAAGCCTTTTTTGTGCCTACCAAATACCAGTGGGTGAAGAACGCCTTCAATGCCATTTTAGCGTTTCCAGCGCCCTTCATAGCTTCATCAGATTTTTTACCCTTCCAGGTTATAGCAGTCCCAGCTTTTCTTTGGAAAAATATGTGAAAAAGCGTATTCTCTTTGTTTAACATTCATTGTAAGAGACTGTAGTAGAATTGAACATAAAGAGATATGTTTTGTTTCCACATATATGAATACATTTCTCTATATGCAAATTAGAGATAATATAACTTGCCTCTTACTGTATGTGGAAGGCTGGAAGAATTCTTAATATTAGTAATAATAATAGAAACTGACCTTCTTAGAGCATCTACTATTTTCTAGGCATCATTATCTTATTTTATCCTAACATTATCTTATTTAATCCTAAGACTCTGTGGGGTACTATCTACATTTTTTTCAAATGAGGAAATTGAAACTTAGAGAAGCTAAATAATTTATAATTTACAGTGCTTTTAAATGGTGATGCAATGTCTGGTTTTGAAACCCTGATTTTCATGATTCTACTTTGGTCTTCTAGGAGAGACGTGGGAATATTCTGAAGACCACTGCATTCATTGCCTGCAAGTCCTTCAGCAACTGAAACTACTTTTCTATGTCCTTCTTTCTTGACCACCTCTCGTGAACTCTTAGTTGTGGCATGTGGAATCTAGTTCCCTGACCAGGGATTGAACCCGGGTCCCTCTGCATTGAGACCACAGAATTTTAGCCACTGGACCACTAGGGAAGTCCTGATTCCTACTAATTTTTCACGTCAGTTTAATTACTCTACCATGCTCCCATTATCCTTGATAAATTCTTTACAGCAAGAATCTTATTGTAACGTTTCATCACCTAAATCGTGAAGAACTCAAGGGAGTCTTTTCTTTTTTTTTCCTTTCCATTGTTGTATTTCCAGGGCCTATGGCAGTAGCTGTTTCCCACCTTCAAATAAAATATTTATAGAGTGAATGAATGAAAAAACTTTTAAGTTAAGTGATTTATAAGCTCATGCACAGAACTTATTAGGATTATGTGGAGAGTCCTATATTAGTTTATTCCACAAAAGCCTAAAAGTTACTCCAAATGAAAAAAATTTCATCCTCTTATACTAAAACTTTTCAACACATCCTTATTTTTCTCCAGAATACAGTACCAGGAACACAGTAGTAATTCAGTACATATTTGGCGAAATAGTGAAGAATGTTAGAAAAGTATACAAGGTCCTTATAACCTTCTATAATCTAATACTTTATCCTGCAATAATTAGTAACAGTATGTACTTTTCAATCATCTATCAAATATTTATTTAGTCACTATTATGTGCCAGGCATATTGGCCCATTGTTTCAAAGAGCCTTATTCTTTTTCTCCCTGGAAACTTATGATGCCATTCATCAAATACTATATTTATTGTGGTTTTCCTACCAGCCTTCTTTCAGTTCAGTTACCTCGCATAGAAGACCATCTCTGACTCCTTTAGCACCCAGTGCTTGCTTAGCCCTGATTACGTCAAAGTGAAGTTACATCTGTTTGTCACCCTTCTCTCCCCATCCCTATCTCATAGGACTCAGGTGTAATCTCAGAAGAAAAATTTAAGGTTTTATGCACCTACGTGTTTCCAGGGTTCAGGACCGAGCTTGGGGCCGGGCCTCAATTCTGTATATATGAATTGAAATGCACTGTCCCTTACTCTTTTATGAGCAAATGGATTACTACCTTGAATTCTCACAACAGGTGAGTTAAGTATTATCTCCATGTAAGTGATGACAAAACGAGGCTTGGTTTAGAAATGTGTCCAAGGTCACACAGTGGTGAAGCCTGTTGTCAAAGGAATCTGAAGAATGAAGTCACCACTGATTCTAAATGAGTATGGCTCTTTTCTTCTATCTTTTTCTTGAAAATTTCATTTAGATTTGGTGAAGTCTTTCCCTTTTGAGACTAATGACTCCTTATCTACCTTACTATTTTGAGTGCAGGAAATATCTCTGTCTTCATATTCGAAATTGTTCGACCTCTTTCTGGAAGCAACGCGACGTTAACTTTTCTGACATAACACTCACTTCGGGGTAGAATCTGAGTTAGGAGCCCTGGGGGACAAGATAGGCCCAGTTTACAGTAAGGTCATTTGAAATGGAATGCAGGGACTAAGAAAGTTTTCCTCTGGGCAGGATACCTGGCAAGGGGAGAATGGACCTTAGATGCACAAATCCTAAGGCTTGTGGGAATTTAATTGCTCACACCTAGGGGAGCTGTGGGGGACTGTGCTGCCCACAGCTAAGATGGATGCTAATAACATCTCCTTCGGATGAGTTTGTCCTCCTTGCTCATTAGTATTTTCAACGAGGACTATAGTGAATAAATGTAGGAAAAGCAGGCGCTTTCTTACCAAGATGGTAAAGCAGGAAGTTGGCAAGTTACGTTTAGAAAACCTTTAACAAGTCAAAAAAAATTTTATTGCCCTTAACCAAAATGGTAGTAAAGGTTGCCCCACGGTTTTGAAGCGTCTAACCCTTAACTAAGATGGCGTTTGGAGGCTTGTTGAAAATTGGCTTGCCCTCTTTTCTGCCCTTGACCAATATGGCTTCAGCGGCTTCGGTCACGTGACGCCCCGACTACGGCGCGGGAGAGGGGGTAGGAGGGCCCTTGAAGGGTGCGCGTTCCCGTGGCGGTGCACCGGGTAGGTTTCAGTCAGAGTCACTATGGCGGCTGGCGCTGGCAAGGTAAGCTGAGGCGGCGGGGGCAAGGGAAGGTGGACCCGTCGCGGCGTCCGGGCTCCCAGTCCCCTGAGCCCGTCCGCAGAAAGGTCGGGCGAGGTCATGGCCAGTCGCGGGGTTTGGCTGGGGTGGGTTGAGAGGGGCGAGGGCTGAGGCGGGCGGGCACCGGCGCCTGACGGCCGTTTGTTTTGATGTTTTCCCCCTCAGGTCGGAAAGTTTCCTGCCTCGTCGGTCACAGCCTGAGCGTGTCTCACCGGCCGCGAGTGGTGGAGGCTGCGGCGGACCCAACCCCGGGCCTCCAGGCCTCTCCCCCAGTCTCCGGGCCAGCCTCCCTCCCCCACCGCCTCGTCCGCCTGGAGCTTCGGCTGCTGCCCCTGAGATGCGACCCTCGCGGGGGCGACCCTGAGAAGAGGCGACCGGTGTGCTGAGCACCAGCCGCGAGCCCAGGCGTCCAGGGACCAACTTCCTGCGGCCCAAGACCCCGGAGCCTCCCTCCGGGTCGCGCCTTGCTCGGTTCGCACCCGCCTGCGGAGCCGGATCCCCGCCCTGGTCGCGGGGACGCCCGCCAGGTGCCCGGGAGTCCCGCCTCGGCCGCTGCCCGCGCCCCCGCCGGCCCCAGCTCCTCGTGCCAAGGACCCCAGCCACCGCCGCCTGAGCCCGGGCGGTCCGGGCACCCGGTGCCACCTCCCGGGCGGCCTCCGCGCAGCAGGGGCAATGCACACTGTCCCGCTGGCCGTCTAGAGCCCTCCGCCGCCTCCTCCATCGCCTTGTCCCACCACTCCCGAGGCCCTCGAGGACGGGCGGTGGCCGCCCAGGGGTGCTCAGCTGCACCTTTCTTCCGCCCGCAAGCACCCTTCTGGCCGCACCGACCCTTCCTTCATGCTGCAGTGCTGCAACGTTTCCGCCACCGAGGGGGAAAAGCGGCCACGATCCCAAACAAAACACAAGAATTGGCGTGTGACTCATCTGCTTGGATACCTCCAGCCCCCAAACTGTCTTCCAGGAGTTTTCTGGGCCGAAGCTGTCCGATGTTTGAGCCTTTACTTCCCAGGGAAGAAGATGGACTGAAATCAGCCGCCAGTTGGGGACTTTTGGGTGATCAAGGCGCTGCTGGGTTTTCAAGGAGGTGATGGGGCTTGCGCTGGCTTGTCTTCCCACCCAAGTGAAGAGTTGTTGATGTTCACTGGTTATGCTTAGAGAATGTACAGTTTGCTTTAATTTAAAATTGCGGGGGTGGATAAGGGGGTCTAGGCTTGTGAAGGGCAGCTCGGATCCGGTGGAACTCCTCTTTGTCCCTGGTAGGAGAGACACCCCCAAGTCTGTCCTCGATGCCGTCAGCCTTGGCCATCTTCACTTGCCGCCCGAACTCACACCCGTTTCAGGAGCGTCATGTCTACCTGGACGAGCCCATTAAAATTGGCCGCTCCGTGGCCCGCTGTCGACCAGCGCAGAATAATGCTACCTTTGATTGCAAAGTGCTGTCCAGGAACCATGCTCTCGTCTGGTTTGATCACAAGACGGGAAAGGTAATGTCACTAAGTTGTCTAACAATCGTTGCTTTTCGTTTCCCTTGGCGCTTTCTGCGTAAATGTATGCAGGATCCCAGGGTTTGCACCCAGAGGAGACTTTTCAGCCAGGCGGGGAAACCCAACTTTTTGTGTGTCTGGTTCTAGTGATTGAATGGAAAACAGAGAAGGAATTGTAATTAAATGCCTCGAGAGGGCGATGGCATCTTGATAACGTGGTCATTCCCAGTGAAATCCTAAACCCTAATGCGTTTTAGAAAACTAGATAGTGAAACTTGGCTTCTTGCTTTCATTCTTTTCCGAAAGGTGAATTTGCAGTTCAGTACTTGATGAAGAAAGCAAGCACTTCCTAGAGCAATGCAGGGAATCTGTGGCCAGTACTATCCTGGGGCTCAAGTGTCTCAGTGATGAGATGTAGTTAACACCATAGCTTTTAACTGAGGACCTTTCTAACAGTCTTTGTGTAAATGTACATTTTTAAAAGGTTTGATACATATTTACCTATGAAGGAGTAATTTACAGTTATCAAAGCTAATTTAATTAAGCATAAACAACTGTGAGTTTATAATTTCAGAGTTTTGTTTGCAAATTGGGTGAACATATACCAATTGCTTTTGAAAATCACTGTTGATGTGCCCTTCAGCACTTATTAAAAACAACTAATGCATACTTAGAAATCATTGTTGAAATTATTTTCTGAAAATATATCCAACTCTGTCGATTATTTTATTACCTCAATGTTATAGGATGAATTTAGTTCTCATTATGTGTGAGTATTTTAGCATTTTTATGTTGGCACCCTAATTAACTGTCCATGTAGGTGCTTATGTCTTAAGAATACAAGAAAAAAAATTGAGTAAAAAGACCCTTTCAATTTTAAAACTATCTTTGTATGTGGAGAATACACTGAAGAGCTCATCTTTGTGCTTAAATCTCAAGTTTTAGTTAAGCTACTGAATCCGTTCCAACTTAGAATTAAGTTATGTAAGACTAATAATACCTCCGGTTTTACCTCCTGACTTTTTGGACCCTCTTGCTGAGTTTAATGATTAAGTCTTTTTTAAAAGAAGAATTTAAATCTTTTAGAAGAGTTGTGTTTTGAAATGAAGGAAACCTGAGCCTGAAAAGGAGAGAAAGGAATACTCCTGAATCAAGGAATTATTATATAAATTGTTGTTCACAGAAAGGAGGAAAAGATTGCCCAAATGCTCTGTGCTTGCATAATATCTATATCCTATTCTGTATGTAGAATGAGAACTAAAAAGCGTGTTATTTTTCTGTGTAACACCAGATTCTCCTTACCTGTGGAACAGATCCTTTTTTCTCCCTGGGAACTAAAGTTTGGGTGTCTGAAAGACCTCATAGATTACCAGTAGTTATTTAAAGAATTCATCTTTCCAGCAGACAAATTCAGACAGCAGTTACCAGCTAGTTGCCTTAACCAGCTTTTACATTTTTGTCTTTTTATGTCCCTGAGTAACAGTTAAGGTGCAATTTAATCAGATAATAAGTTTGCTTAAAGTACATTGCACATGCACCTTTTTTATTCTGATTCAGTACTTAAAGGAGGCTCAGATTTTTTCTTTGTTGAAAAACAGTGATTACATGAACAGTGCTTTTCATAGTTATACTAAAACCTGGATAATCGGTTATTTTGAGATGACTAAGAATAGATCAATAATAAGTTTTTTTTGTTAAAATTGATACAATAAGTTAAACTTTTGAATGGAATTTATTAGAAAACCTCATCTTTAAAGGATCACAGCTTATTTTTACCATTTGAATTTTTTTTGTCTTTCTTGCTTTTATTAGTTAAAACATACTCAGGATGTGAGGCCTTTAGGGTTCGATATAACTTGATTATTGTACCACCTAATCTAGTTAAATAACCTGTCAGATCTTGCCATGTGATCAAATTGCTCTAGGAATTAACTACTTAAAATTTAGGTTTGAACAGACAGTAGGTTTTTATTGAGCATCTGTTATGTGCCATATATTGTAAGGTACATAGTTACAAAGAAAACCCACAGTTTGACCAAGTATCACTTACTGTTTTTTCTGTATGAAATTTCTAGTATAAAGATTTGTTATGATTGTATCATAACAAAAGTCCCCAGGGCCTAATATATATTCCTAGTAAATTTCTTTGTATAATAGTAGAATCCCCTCCTTCTGTATGCATTGCCTCAGGTAAGTTTGTTTGTTTTCCCTCAGCCTGCTTTACACTTCAGGTTTCTCTTCTGGGGATAATAATAGTATCTATTATTGTTTTCAGGATTCGGGTAATCATGTAAATCACTTAGCACCCTGTTGCTTGCCCTTAATAAGGGCTCAGTCCTTAGAGAAGAGGGTGTTTGGAGTAGAGAGACGAGGGAACCATCTAGGCAGGTCTTTGCAATTTGCTGTAGTGCTGTGGAATCTTAGGAAGGTAGTGCAACATTTTTTTCTTTAATGTGATGGCATGTGTGGAAGTAATTTTTTAAATTGAAACACACGAAGTTGACAATTTTGTCCAAATTGGCACCTTACCTGGGAAGTGGAGAATTGGGGTAATATGCCCTTTGGTTAACTTTCAATTTATGAGTGTTGCATTCCTGCATTTGCCATTAAGGGAAGACCTTTAAAAGCTGAAAGAAATAATAACGACTTAAAACTTTCTGATTAGTCAAGCAATACATGTTTATTGTAGGAAATCTGCAAAGTGTAGGCAGATGGGAGAGCTCGGTGACACTTTCTAATGCTAAGTTCAAGGAATGTTTTAATGGTATTTAAAACCTGGTGACAGGTTTGGCACAAAGTAGAATTTAATAAGCTTCCCCAAATCATCTACTCAGTGATGTAGCAGGTGGATATTGCCCAGCTTGGATTCCGGCCCTGTGTATCATCTTTCACTCCTGTTTGGAGGTCAGACTCTTCAAATTAGATGGCAGATAATAGCATGTTATAATTTTTCTGTTGACTAAAGGCACCACTGAGCAAGCAAATCTGTCCATATGGTGGTTATGTAGAAGAGCTAGTAAATCAGGACTGCCTCCTGATTTGGGTGGCCCTGTTTGATTTGAATCTTTGTGAACCAGTGATAGTCTAGTGGTTGACACAGTAGTCTATTCCCAGTCTCACTGTAATTTACCAAGTAGTAAGTACTAGTAGTAGTTGTCTACTTCCAGTTTCACTTTTTAAATTTAAATTCAACATATTCTTGAGCACCTCTTCTATCATGATCTATTTTAGTGGAGGGCATAGTCGTGGGTAAGGGGAGGGGGAGAAAAATCATAAGAATTGGTGAGGAATTGTTACCCCTTTTTAGGAATTTACATTTCAGATCGAGAGGGTGACTAAGCACCTTGAGAACCGTTGATTGGGATAGTATTATTTAAGTTTAAATGGCAAGAGAAGGATGTTATTTGAGACTTTAAAATAGGAGTGGATAGGTACAGGTAAAGAGAAGATGTTTTTCTGGATTGTGTTTGTGTATGAGAGGATGAAGGTGGAATAAAACAGACATGGAAACTGATTTTGTTGGACTGAAGGGTCCTTTTGGAGAGTTGCTATGATAGTAGCTGTGAGAGAACATTCGTCGTGTGTATGTTTTCATGTTTGTGCCTTGTTTTTTGTGATTAGTTGTCAGACTCTGGAGAGGAGGGTCTCTGCCTTATGTGTCTGTTTTCTTTTATTTCTTAGGAAGTAGATGTTGAGTAACTGAAGCCGAGTAGAGAGTGTGGAGACAAGTTGTGGAGTGCCTTTTATTTATTTTTCAACGAAGTGGACCCATGGGCTATGGAAAGACAGGGAGAGTTCTGTGCAGAGCACTGACGTACCAAACCATAATTTATGAGTGATAAAACAATGTGTAAAGTGACCTGGAACAAGGAAAATGGGTAACCATTACTTAAGTTATCTTGTACTAAGTTATTTCTTACTCTGTTACCATGCTATTCTAAATACTTTACATGTTAGCTTATTTAATAGCTAAGTATCTATTTAAGATAGGTGGGAGTTCCTTGGTTGGTCCAGTGGCTAAGACTCTTTGGCCTCTGTCTCACAGGATCTTAGTTCTCTGATCAGGGATGGAACCCGCCCCCCCTGCAGTGGAAGCTCGAAGTCCTGACCACCCAGCCACAAGGGAAGTCCTGAATCCAAGCACTTAATCACTCTGCTATTCCAGGGCTTTGTTAAACCTTAGATAGGATGCCATTTTGTAGGGGTGCAGGCCAGGTTCACAGTAGGAATGAAAATGACTAAATGCCAGAAAGTGAAAAAAAGACAAGTGTGTTGTCTGTTAGGACTTCAGCAAAGAGAGAAGTGCCATATGGACTGGAGATTGTAGGGAGGGTTTCATGGATGAGATGCAATTTGAGCTAAGACCTTAGGACTTTCTGAATAGGGCAGAATGTAGACAGCCAGAATCAGTCAGAAAGGAGTTTTGGGTGGGAAGAAATCTAATGCCTCAAGTAAAGGCATAGAAGCAGGAATGATGTGGTATGTTTCAAGGACGCTGCAAGAAAGTCACTGCAAGGGAGGAATCTCCAGAATTTGACAACCAGGGTTGTTTTCTTTTGTCTTCTTCCTATATGACTGCAGAGATCCTGGCCTCAGTTTTGGGGGAGAGTGGCAGATCCTGTATTCATTGATTTTGTTTACTTGTGTGTTGTTTCAACAGATGCCTAATTTTTTCATTGTAGTTGTTGACAGAAGTTATAAAGGTCAGAAAGAGCTGATTTTTGTGAGAAAGACATGTATTTGACATGTTTAATATGGATTAATGTAAACATGTTTGGAAGGCCTGGTTATATATCCACAGGACATAATCATTTCCTTCTGTCTTACTTTTCACAGTAGTGGAAAGTTAATGAAATATTTTATCCATCTATTGTTTAAAATATGGACTGTGTATACACTTTAAACAGTTTTGTTCTGGTTATTTGACTTTACTCCTTTGGTTGAATTTACTCTTTACCTTCTCAGGCTCCTGTTTGGTTTTCTCAAATGGTATTTATGTTAAAGCTTAGTATCTATTCTTTTTTATAAATAGGGAGGAGGGTGTCTGTCATTCAGAGTTTTAAGTGAAAAGATTGTGAGATTGGTTCTTGATGTATGTCAGCTACTTGAATTGAGAAAAATGGTGGCATTTGTTAGCTGCAGAAGTGTTCTAGAGACTCTTGCCCATGCTTCTCTCACTGCCACTGCCAGTGGATGAACAGTTTATATACCCCTATTCAAAATCTAGGTTGCTATACTGTTAATTCCCCCCCCCCCCATTGATTTTTAGCATGATATGCAAAGCCTTCAAAATCCATCTCTCATTTCCGTTTTTTTCCCAGCTCTTGTTTTCTGTTACTCTTTTTTTTTTTTTCCCCTTTGCCCCAGACTCTGCAGTAGCTATGTGACAGTCCTCACTGTTCCTTGAAAAAGTGCCTTCCTTTCTTTTTTTTTAAGCTATTTTGTCTTCCAGAATGACTTTTCCCCTTTGTCCCTTGAGGCCCAGTTCCAGTGTGAAACCTTTCCCTACTCCCACTAACTGAAGAATTAATTGCTTCTTCCTCTATGTTCCCATAGAACTTTGTATATAATTTCATTATGAGACACAAACAAGAAAATAACTGTGATGCACATAGCCAGATGTGTGCTCTTGAGAACAAAGGACTAGACAGTACATAAATGTTTGAATGAGTGAAATGAACAATGAAGCAATCTCTGTTTCTGCAAACCCTGAGGAGGGTCAAAGAGCAGAAGGTCATTCGAGTTAGTTCTCAATTTGAGATCACAGACTCAATTTCCAATAGGTACTGTTTGTATAAATCATTACTCATTGAGAATTTGCAGTGTGCAAGGCACTTTGCCAGGTGTTTTGGTATCTTAGATAATCTTGTGGTTGGTGATATAATTTTGAGCCATTATATTTATATCCATTCTCATGCAAAATAATACTTTTAAGGATTTAATAATATTCAGCATGCTTTCTTATTTCACTTGATCTGTATAACATGAAGGAGGTAGGTAGAGCAACCGAAGACTGGCTCCATTTTATGAAAAGAGTTTCTCTTTAGAGGTTATTTGCCCAAGGTCATCTCTTAGTAGCTATGGAGAGGTGGAACCAGAATCTAGATCGTTTCCCTCTGAAATAAAAGCTGGCTGCTAGACATTTATTCTAAACTATCTTATTATGGAATTAACTATTATAATGAAAATCTGTCTTTTGCTCTCTTTAAGGGTAATCTAATCTATTATTTTCTGGGAGTATGACTGAAAAACTTGTTGTATGACAAACTTCCAAAGACTGAGAGAATCTGAGTTAATTATTTTTCTGAGTCAGCTAGCATTTTTTAAACATCCCCCTACTACTCCTAGCAATAAATCTATTTTTTCCTAAGTTGGCATTCAGGCAACTGATTTGGATTTGAGTGTTTATGCAAATAAATGAAACGGCCTTGGAAAAACTTGTTTCCCACGTAAATTTTTAATCCTTTATAAAGAGAACAACTGACAGGTGTAGAGGAAAAAGGAAAGTTTGTGTAGGTATTTAAAAGCATGGAAGACTTTGGTGATTCTACTGAATCCTTTGTAAAATGTATAATCTGGATTAGATTTTAATTTAAAAATGTAGGAAAGTTTGTTTTCTTATTTATTTGCTTTAAAGTTTTACCTGTACTTTCAGGCTTATGGTTTTATCTACATTTATAACTACTGACTTATTCTAGCTGAGCCAAGTAGAAATTAATTTCAAATATGGACTTTCAAGCTATTATTTATTTTCTTATTTTTTACTTGTACAAGTAACAGGAATACATTCTTAGAAAAATCGAAGCAATAGGGAAGTATGTGGAGTATATATGCATCATCTTTCACATAGATACCTTTTACCTTCTAGAAGTAACCATTGTTACTAGTCTCGTATGTAATTTTCAGAACTTCTACTGTGCATTTGTCTACTTGGGTATATAGCTAAATAGTTTTTTGTTGGCTTTTTTTTTCTTAAGCAATTGGATCATAATTCTGAATGTACCTGTTAGCTGATGATATCAAGTGAATTGTGATAAGCTTATCTAAAATGTGTTAATATGCTCTAAGTTAAGACCAGCATCTAGACTGCTGTAAAATTATCACTTCATTGAGTGCTTACCAGGTAGTATACTGAGTTTTATGTATGTTATCTCATTTAATCCTCACAACAGACTTATGCAGTAGGTACTATTATTATCCTCACGGTGAGAAAACTAAGTTTCAGGGAGTTGAAGGAATTTTTTTCAGGGTAATACAGGTAGTGGTGAAGTCAGGGTTCGAACTCCAGTCATTTGATTGCAAAATGCATACTCTTGATCACTCTGTTGCTTATTACCTCAGCACCTCTACACAATTAGTCGTTAATCTCATCACCAACCAGTTAGTGAGCAATATACTGAAAGAAAAAAATTGAAATAAAAACCTTATTGTCTGTTAACTCATAGATATTTTTTATAGTAAATCTGTGTAGAGTTGTAATTGAAGGACAGTTCCTCAAACAGTATTTATTCATCACCTAAATTTTTACAATTTGAAAAAGAAAACAACTCTACATGTAAAGATATTATAGTATCACTGTTCAGATAGTATAATATACTAAAAAAAGGTATATTATACTTTATATAGTATATTTTATAATATGCTAAAAACTACTCTTTTTCATTAGATAATTTATAAACATACTTTATTTTTATTGAGGTATAGTTGATTTGCAAAATGTTTCAGGTATATAATAGTAGTTCACGATTTTTAAAGATTATTCTCCATTTGAAGTTGTTATAAAAAATGGACTATATTCCTTGTGCTGTACAATTATCCTTATAGCATATTTATTTCGTAGATAGTTGTTTGTACCTTTTAATCTCCTACTCCAGTCTTTTCCTTCTCCCCACTGGTAACCACTATTTTCTTCTCTGTGTCTGTTTGTTATATTCAATGGTTTGCTTTATTTCTTAGATTCTATGTATAAGTGTTAACATACAGTATTGGTCTTTCTCTTTCTGACCTATTTCACGAAGCATAGTACCGTCCTGGTCCATTCATGTTGTTGCATATGGAAAAATGTCATTCTTTTTTGTGGCTTAGTAGTATTTCATTGTATGTATGTACCAAATCTTTACCCATTCATCCGTTGATGGATACTTAAGTTGGTTCCATATCTTGGCTATTGTAAATAATGTTGCTATGAACTTTGGGGTCCATGTATCTTTTTGAATTAGCCCTTTTTTGTTTTTTTTTTTTTGGCTATATGCCAAGGATTGGAATTGCTAGATCATATGGCAGTTCAGTTGCTCAGTCATGTACGACTCTTTGCGACCCCATGAATCGCAGCATGCCAGGCCTCCCTGTCCATCACCAACTCCCGGAGTTCACTCAGACTCACGTCCATCGAGTCAGTGATGCCATCCAGCCATCTCATCCTCTGTCATCCCCTTCTCCTCCTGCCCCCAATCCCTCCCAGGTTCAAAGTCTTTTCCAATGAGTCAGCTCATCGCATGAGGTGGCCAAAGTACTGGAGTTTCAGCTTTAGCATCATTCCTTCCAAAGAAATCCCAGGGCTGATCTCCTTCAGAATGGACTGGTTGGATCTCCTTGCAGTCCAAGGGACTCTCAAGAGTCTTCTCCAACACCACAGTTCAAAAGCATCAATTCTTCGGCACTCAGCCTTCTTCACAGTCCAACTCTCACATCCATACATGACTACTGGAAAAACCATAGCCTTGACTAGACAAACTGATGGTAGTCCTATTCTTAGTTTTTCGAATAATATTCATACTGTTTTCCACAGTGGCTACACCAATTTACAGTCCCACCAAAAGTGTATAAGAGTTCCCTTCTCTCCACATCCTTCCCTGGATAATTTCTAAGTATAATATGTTTGGGGTTGTATTTTAAATTGTATATATGAAGCTCTCCCATAAGTAAATCTAATTTAGAAAACAATGAATTAATTTGTTTTTTTAACTGTTTAAATGTAGAAATAATTGACTATATTATTAGATGCCAGTTATAAATTTCCTTTCACTTCAAAAGTTCAGGGATGGAAGGTAAGATCATGTTGTATGTTACTAGTATACTAGTAACATACATAACATACAGAACATAACATACTAGTATGTTACTAGTATGTTGTGGTAGCTGGTTGTAGAATAAATGAAATCTATAGCTTTGAATTTTTTGAAAAAGTTTGCTTAGTAAAAGGGAATGTTATAGAGTTATCATATAAACCAGCAATTTTACTTCTATGTATATACCCAGAAGAAATCAAAACATATGTCCATACAAAAACTTGTGCAGATATTCATAGTAGAAAAAAGAAAAAGAAACTACTCATTATCCATCAACTGAGGAGTTGATAAAGTGTGGTATACTATATAAAAAATATTATTTGGCAATTAAAAGGAATGAAATATTGATACATGGAATAACATGGATGAACCTTGAAAACACTATGTCAAGGGCAAGAAGCCAGACACGAAAGGCCACATATGGTTTAATTTTATTTACATGCAGTTGGTAAAGAATCTGCCTGTAATCCAGGAGACCCACGTTTGATCCCTGGGTTGGGAAGATCCCCTGGAGAAGGAAATGGCAACCTATTTCAGTATTGTTACCTGAAGAATTCCATGGACAGGGGAGTCCATGGAGTTGCAGAGTTGGACATGATTGAGCAGCTAACACACATGGAATGTGTAGGATAGGTGGCTCATTCGAAAAGACCCTGATGCTGGAAAGATTGAAGGTAGGAGAAGGGGGCGACAGAGGATGAGATGGTTGGATGGCATCACCCACTCAATGGACGTGAGTTTGAGCCAGCTCCAGGAGACAGGGAAGGACAGGGAAACCTGGTATACTGCAGTCCATAGGTTGCAAAGAGTTGAACACAACTTTGCTACTAAACAACAACAACAACAACAACAGGATAGGCAGTTCCACAGAAGGAAAGTAGATTAGTGGTTATGAGGAGCAGGAAGTAACGGGAAGTGTGATGGTTAATTTTATGTGTAAATTTGGAGAGGCCAGGGTGTCCAGTTTTGGTTAAATATCAGTCTAGATGTTGCTGTGAAGGTATTTTTAAAATGTGATTAACATTTAAATTAGTAGGCTTTGGATAAAGCAGATTACCCTCAAGAATGTGAATGAGCCTTATCCAATTAGTTGAAAGCCTAAAGAAAAAAGACTGAGGTTCCCCCCAAGAAGGAATTCTGCCTTCAGAGGGCCATCGTATTCCAGGCTGCAGAAGCAGCTTTTCCTTCTCTAGCTTGCTGGCCTACCCTGGAGATTTCAGACTTGACGGCCCCTAGCATGTTACGGGAGCTAATTTCTTAAAATAAATCTTTATCTCTGTATGTATATATGTATATGGGGTGTGTGTGTGTGTGTGTGCGCGTGCGTGCATGTGCACGCACACACCTACATCCTCTTAGCTCTGTTTCTCTAGAGAACCCTGGCTGATAAATACATGGAGTGACTACTAAATTGGTACAGGTTTCTTTTGAGGATGATCAAAATGTTATAAAATTGTGATTGATGGTTGCACAGCTCTGAACTGTACACTTTAAATTGGTGAATTGTATGGTATGTGAATTAAATCTCAAAAAAAAAACTCCTGTGGAAAAAGAGATATTAGATGCTGTAATAGACTTGTGAAACCAAGTAGTGTGTAAGGAAGTGGAAGAGTGTAGAGTTCAAAGTGGGTAGGACCAGCAGAGCAGCTTTTGAAGTACGGTGTGGCTTAATTTTTGTCACTAGTTTCTTAGTGTGAATGCCTTATACTCTTGATTAGACTTTTGTTTATTAAATTTAGTAGACAGAGAATGTGTTTCAAAACTTTACATTTGTTGAAACAAAAGTCTAACCAAGAGTAAGATATTGATACTAAGGAAGTAGTGACAAAATTTTGGTATTACTGAGAAGTTGTAGTGCCAAAGTCTTCATGTGGGATTTGAGAAATGATTGGAAAGATGCATTGTATAAGTCTCAATCTGAGCCTGGAGATCTTAAGATAATAATTTTACTCACCAGTGAATCTCTTGTATATTCAGGCTCATAGAGCATGGTAAACTATTGTTAGAATGAATGATGTTGCCTTGACTGAGGAAGTATTCATAGTTGTGCTTAAACTGGGACTGTCCCTGGTCTTTAACAAGTATCTCAGTGTCTCATGTGCAGACAGAGCAGGGTGGTGCCCAGTTGTTAGTTGCTAAGTTGTGTCTGATTTCCTTTGCGACCCCATGAACTGTATGTAGCCTGCCAGTCTCCTCTGTCCATGGGATTTCCCAGGCATGAATATTTGAGTAGGTTGCCATTTCCATCTCCAGGGCATCTTCTCGACCCAGGCATCAAACCTGAGTCTCCTGCATTGGCAGGCGGGTTCTTCACTACTGAGCCACTAGATAGTGCCCAGTAGGTAGTACTGAAAAATACAGTTACAATACAAATAAGTCCAACAATAGAAGTATTTATGAATCACTGTTTCCAAGGAGCTAAGGGAGTGATGTATTCCTTATCCTAGGATTGGGGGTAGAAAATATGGAAGGAGTGAAGAGAACTTCCCAGAGAAAGTTGTTTTTAAGCTACTGTTTGAGGAGTGAGTTTTTTACTCTCTGTATAAAAAAGAGCAGGACTTTCCAGCCCCAGGGAATCGTGTGTATTTAAGGCAGAAAAGCCTAAAGAGAATGATGTAATCTGGGAAATGCAAACCCAGAAGTTAGCTGAATTGAGGAGGGGAGAATAAAGTCACTGTCAAATCTTTGGGCTAGTGGAACACTGCTGGTAGAAGTTGTAGGGTTGGGCTACTTTAGTTGGAATCCTGGCTCCACTGCTTGCCAGACGGGTGACCTTGGAGAGTCTCTGTGTCTCCTTTTCCCTCATCTGTAAAAGGAGGCTAATAGTGGGATTTGCCCTGTTGGATCATTGTAGAGATCATGAGAATTCACATAAAGCAGTTAGCAGAATGCTTGGCATGGAATAAGCACAATCTCTGCCTTAGAGTAGTTTGATTTAGGATTTTTTTACTTCATGATGGTATGAAAGTGATAATAGATTCAGTAGAACAGTACTTCAGATTTTGGGTTTTGATCTTTTCCTGCAATATGTGGTATAGTATTCCCTTGGGATACAGGGGTAGTGACAGCAAGCCACGGTTCCTTGTCAACTATGCGATCACAAGGGTAAACAGCCTATACGCTTACAACCGTCAGTGCCCACACAGCCCTTCTGGTTTTCATTTTTAGTATAGTATTCAATAAATTACATGAGGTATTCAGCACTTCATTATAAAATAGGCTTTGTGTTAGATGTTTTTTCCCAACTGTAGGCTAACTTAAGTGTTGTGAACACATTTAAGGTAGGCTAGACTGAGCTATGATGTTCAGTAGGTTAGATGTATGAAATGCGTTTTCAACTTACAATAGGTTTATTGGGATGTAACATCATTGTAAGTCTAGGGAGATCTGTACTCAATAACTTGTATCTATTTTAATTTTTCTTTGTATTTTTAGTTGGTGTGTTTCCACAGTAAGACTTATAAGCTTATTTTTCATAAGTATGCTTTTTCATGATTAAAAAGATTTTCTGTCCTTTGAATATCTGTCTTTAGAGTCTCCTCAACTAAGTGAATTATTTGATACCTTGGAACTTTTTTGAATGTGTTAAAGAAGTAGTGTGACACAGTAAAAAAAAATTTGGTCTTTGTCTGAGGTTCCTGGCACACAACTAAAACTCTTGAAATCTCCCAAATGATGAGTGTCTTTTGTATGTTAATAAGATGACTGATAGCTGGTGCTCATCAGGATGATGCTGGTCACCAGAAAGAATAAGTGATTAGAGGGCTGGAACTGTGAGACCTGCTTACCATCTCTGGGAAGAGGAGGGGTAGCAGGCTGAATGAAGTCTGAATTCTGTAAAGACTCTTGAACAGTAAGGTTCTGGGAGCTTTTGGTTTGGTGATCACATCAAGGTCCTGGAAGGGTGGCTCAGCTGAGAAGACATGGAACCTTCCTGCACTTTCCCCCATATCTTATTCTTTGCAACTGTTTCATTTGACTGTTCCTAAATTGTATCCTTGTTGGAGGTGTCAGTGACAACCTGGGACTTTGACTGGCATTAGAAGTGGGGGCAGTCTTGTGGGCATGAGCCTTTAACTTTTTGAATGTGGAATTCACTCTAGGTAGATAATGTCAGAATTGCATTGTGGGACACTCAGCTTGTATTGGGGCTCCCCTGATAGCTCAGCTGCTAAAGAATCCACCTGCAATGCAGAAGACCCTGGTTTGATTCCTGGGTTGGGAAGATACCCTGGAGAAGGAAATGGCAACCCACTCCAGTGTTCTAAGCTGAATAATCCCAGTGACAGAGGAGCTTGATGGGCTGCAGTCCATGGGGTCGCAAAGAGTCAGACATGACTCAGCAACTAAGCACAAACTTGTATTAGAAAGTTGGAAAAGTAGTGTTGGAAAAGACAACCACACATTTAGTAACACAAGTATTGTGAGTATAAACAGTTCAAATAGTCTTATTAATATCCATTATCCAGTACTACCAAGTTTGTATGGTTTCCCTTTAAAAGGAACAAAAAATCATTAGCATACTTGGCCTATGATGCTTGATACGGAATTAAAGGAGTTGAGTAAGTTATATGATGAAAATCTAGTTAATCAGGAAATGTAAAAGAGTGTATATTAGGCTATATTAGGCAATGTGGGGCATAATGAAAGTATTAGGATGTTACTTTGATCTTTGAGGAGCTTATTGTAGTTTAATTGGGAAGCCAAAGCTAACTCCATAAACAACTAGGGAAGAATTAAGTTCTAAATGGAATTAAGAGCTCTATGTGGTTAAGGTGGAGAAAGCTTGAATTGGACCCTGAAGATTTAGGGCAGAAATAACAGGTGTCCTTGGTGTATAAAAGTCTGCATGAAGAGGCATGAAGCCAGAGGGATAGTCTAGCGGCAGTTGTGTGTTAAGGAGCTCGAATACTGGATGGACCAGGCAGTTGGGGTTCAATGACAGTGGCGAACTTGTCAGGTTCCATTTTAGGAAGACTGTGACGGTACAAGCGTTGATGGGGCAGAAATCTTTAAGGAACGAAAGTGCAAGCCCTGGGATTAAGAATCTTGGTTTGTAATTTAGGAGAAAGTCATGCTTCCCCTTAATCCAACCAAATAACCCTAATAACTAGGCTGATATGTTCTTCAGTGGGTTATGAAATACCCATCTGCTTTATTAAGTTGGACTTAATAATAAAGTGATAGGAAAATGGTGAGGATTTGATTCATAGTGAGTAGACAAAATTCAAAGTTTCCCAAGTATGATTTCTTATTTTCAAGATTGTTTATCTCTTGGCATATTAAAAGATTCCACTTGTGTTTCTCTTTTCAAGGTATTTTTTGCTCAGTTACTCTATATTCTGGAATAAACTTAAATGCCATTTCTGACATTGCCAGAAGTATAGATTTACTGTTTTGAATGAAAAGTGAAAGAAGTTACAAGGATAATGAAGAGACTATTGTATATGAATGTCCAAGTCAGAGGCAAATATTAAGTGACAGCACTTACTTCAGTAGATGTAGATTTTAAAGCATAAAATTTATGTAGTAGTACTGCTCTTGCCATTTTAAATTGATGCTGTAAGCTGAGGTTTTTGTTCATAATTGTCAGTTGTATGGAGGCAGAGTTCTCAGAGAAGCATCAGTGAAGTTTATTGACATTATTGTGGTTTTTCTTTTTCATTTTTTTAGCTTTATCATTCCTACTGTTCTTGGTTTTAATAGTTCATTTATTCCTGCCCCCTCTTAACCTGATTTGAGAATTGTATCAGAATTTTATCCTTTGTTTTAGCTGCATCTGTTTTGAAAGCTGATATAACAATAGGTAAACTTTTTGAACAATGTGTGAGAAACTGATTAAAAAGCATTTTCCATTATTAGGTGGTTCCATTATGAAAGTTAGTCATTATTGCTTCCTAGTTTTACTATTTACTATCTATATTACTACTGCTTTGTCATAGCAACATGGAAGTATAGGTAAGTAAATTACAGATTTCATTGTAGCCCTACTGTTTACTGTTACCATGTTTCATATATGTGTGTGTGTGTGTGTAATATAAAATATATATGTGTTTAATTCTGATATTTGACTCTTGGTGCCAGAATATTATTCCCCAGAACAAAATATTTGGAGTGTAGGTATCTGAATGTTGGGACTAGAGGGAAAAAAAAATTTTTTTTAAGCCACTTTAAAAAAGACTTGTTAAAAGGGAATACTCTTTTTCTTTTCTGATTTTCTGTTATTAGTGTCATAGCTCCAGGTTTATGACTGTGTAATAACCCTGATGCTAACTGCTAAGTCACTTCAGCCGTGTCCGACTCTGTGCGACACAATAGACGGCAGCCCACCAGACTCCCCCGTCCCTGGGGTTCTCCAGGCAAGAACACTGGAGTGGGTTGCCATTTCCTTCTCCAATGCATGAAAGTGAAAAGTGAAAATAAAGTCGCTCAGTCATGTCCAACTCTTCGAGACCCCATGGACTGCAGCCCACCAGGCTCCTCTGTCCATGGGATTTTCCAGGCAAGAGTACTGGAGAGGGGTGCCATTGCCTTCTCCAATAACCCTGATAGTAGCAGTTAATACTGTTACTCAGCTCACCTAACATGTCAGCTTTCTTTTGCTTTTGAGTTTTCTGATTATCTGCAGAGTTGGGCTGGGTAAGTCTGAGTTTTATATATAGCTTTAAGCAGTGCAGGTGCACAAAATAAAAAAATGATATAATTTTTATGTATGTTTTACATTGTTACTTTTATTATATTTTCCATTTTCTATTGCTGTCACTTGCAAATTTTCCATTAATTCATACTTTGTGGTTTTTAATCTCTTGGCTATTTAAAGTATAGATATATTTTGGATACATTCTGGATTTTGTTATTCTAAATCAGAATTTATTAGATGGAAGTTTGATGCTGTTGTGACAACATTTTGCTGTTTGCCACAATTCTCACTAGTTTACCCCTTGTCTTCATAAAATGAACTTGGATCATGTTTATCGCAAAGCTTACCCCTTGATTATATATTATTCTGGAAATTATATTATTCTTGATTATATATTATCAACTCCTTAATTATTATGGCCCTAAGAAATTTGCAATCTCTAGAAAAGGCAGTAGCCGGTGCTGCCTGGTATCCCTACAGCATAGGTTCAGTGCCGTGAGCTTGGTGTATAGTTGAAAAAGTTATTGCCAGTACAGTACCTTTCTTCAAAGAGATTGTAGAAATACTAACTTAAGAAATTTGTCTTTTTTTTTTTTAAGACTTTGTAAGGGAATATAGACTATCTTTTTTTCTTGGAATAGGGAAGAATACCATAAATAATTCACAAAAACAACACATTGAAATAAAATATCAATAAATTGAAATATGTTAAAATTAATTGTTTTCATTCAAATAGAATAAAAAAAATGAAGACAAAAAAATAAGAGATAATTATAGTACACATCACTTGTGAAGGATTGATATCCAGAATGTAAAAAGAACTTTGTCCAAATTAGTACCAGATACAACCCAACGGAAACAGTGGTCAAAAGAGACTCCCAGAAGAAGTAAGAATGGCTAATAAGATGTTCAGTGTAGCTAGGGAACTGTAAACGGAGACACTGAGACACCATACATACTCCTCTTAAAGTTAGATAGCATCGAGTGGGAGTGACACCGCAGAGCAATAGGCCTCTGATGCTGTGTTCTTGATATGATGAGTTACACTGATTGAGTTTTGAATATTAAACTAACTTCATATTCCTGGGATAAAATCCACTTGATTGTACGTATTATCCTTTTTTACATTGCTGGATTTGATTTACTTGTATTTCGTTCAGGCTTTTGCTTCTCTGTTCATGAAAGATTAGTCTTGAATGCTTGTTAACAGTTTACTAGTGAAGTCATCTGGATCTGTCCTTTTTGTTGTGGTTGGAACGTTTTAAACTGTAAGTTTAATTTCTTTGTTAGCTATATAGCTTTTCAGGGCTTTTTCTTCTCATGTTAACTTCATTAGATTGTGTCTTTCCAGTAATTTGTCTGTTTCATTTAATTTGTTGCATTTATTGGCATAACATTATAACATTACCTCATTATCCTTTTAACGTCTGTAGAATCAGTAGTGATGTTACTTACCTCAGTCTCAATACTGATAATTTGTATCTTTTCTCTGTTTTCATTATTTTGGCTAGACATATATCAGCTTTATTGATTTCTTAAAGAATCAAATATTTAAAATAGATTTTTTCTTTGTTATTTTTTCTACTTTCTGTTCTATAGCTTTCTGCCCTTATCTTTATTGTATCCATTTTTCTACCTTCCTCAGGTTTAATTTCCTCTTCTGTTTGCCAGTTTCTTAAATTGGAAGCTTAGATCACTGATTTAAAACCTCTTCTAATAAAAGCATGTTATGTTATAATATAACCATTTTAATGAACAAGTTGACTTTATTACAATGTTAAACTTGTATATATCTAGTGACCCAACAGTTTTTCACCTAGATATATATGCTAGAAAATTTTTCTTTTTACAAATCTGTATCAGGAGACATGCTCAACCATGTTGGTAGTAGCATTTTTCACAATAGCAAAAACTGGAAATAGTTTAGATGCCCATTGACAGAAATATATATACATTTCTTCTAATTTACACTATGGAATACGGTACAGAAGTGAACAGGAATGTACAACAGCTGTGTATGTCAATGTAGTGAATCTGAGAAATTTTGAATGAAAAAAACAAGTTAAAAAAATACTTAGACTATGATGCCAGTTAGTATAAAGTTTAAAAATCACAATACTCATTCATACATCCATTTTACTACATATATAGTAATAGAATGGTAAACATTTCCTCGTGAGGGTGGCAGAGAGAGAATATAAAAATAGCTAAATTTTACATAATATATACTGTAAAGTGTTAAATACTTTACATATATATACTTATTTAATTCTCATAATTAAAGAATACTTGCTATAAAGCAGGCACTATTATTATTCTCATTTATAAGTAAAAGGGGTTATAAATAAGAATGCAGAAAACTTTAACTTCCCCAAATCCTACTGCTGCTGCTGCTAAGTCATTTCAGTCGTGTCCAACTCTGTGTGACCCCATAGACGGCAGCCCACCAGGCTCCTCTGTCCCTAGGATTCTCCAGGCAAGAACACTGGAGTGGGTTGCCATTTCCTTCTCCGATGCATGAAAGTGAAAAGTGAAAGGGAAGTTGCTCAGTTGTGTCCAACTCTTCGCAACCCCATGGACTGCAGCCTACCAGGCTTCTCTGTCCATGGGATTTTCCAGGCAAGAGTACTGGAGTGGGGTACCATTGCCTTCTCCGAATCCTGCTGCTAGTAAGTGGTAAACTTATATTCAAACTCAGGCAGAGTTTGGCTGTAGAGTCTACTCTTAACCCTTAAACATACTGCTTGAGCCATGGGAGGGGTAGGGAATGGGTTCTCAAGATGGGTGTTAAGGACATGGATATTTATTTTATTATTTTTTTAGTTGTTATTCATGTTTATTTTTATATGTATCAGCTATTTAATTAAACATTTAAAAGAAAAATAACAAAAATCAAGCTATGTGAAATGGAATGTAAGAAATATATACACTCAAACTGTACCCCCAATGAAAGTTTAGGAAGTCATCACTTTTAATTTTCTCTGACATATTTCCTAGATAGTAGTAGACCGTGACATGTTAGCAGTCATATAGATGATGTGTTGTTAATATTTTATGTCCTGATCTTGGTGATAATTACGAGTATGTTGGCTTAGTAGTGATTCATCAGGCTGTACAATTTTTATTTGTTCACTTTGTAGGTATTCCATACTTTAATAAATTCTTTATAATAAAAAAATCACAATGTAAGATTTTTTTAAATTCCAGGGATTTCTTATTGTAGCTACATTGTGTATGTGTTTGTTGAGATGATCACAAGAGCATTATAGGATGAGTTATGAAGTAAACGGGCTGACTTTTTGAGATTCTGCTTCATCATAAAGTCTGTAAAAAGAATGAGGAAGATGTGTTTGTACTGAAAGAGAGAATTTTCTGAGATATGTATTGTCAGGTAACAAAACAACACGACAGATGAGGCACAGAACAGTGTATATAATAATCTACCTTTTGCACAAAGGAGGGAAAATCATCAGTAACTGTGGTTACTTGAGAGTAGGATGAGGGGTGAAGACTGAGTTGACCTGAGATGTGGCAGGAAGACTTTTCAGTGTGTGTCCCTTTCTAGTTCTTTTGAAACTATACCACCTATTCTAAATAAATTAACAAAAACAGTTTATTAATTTGAAAAGAAAATATGGTTAGCATGGCTCTTTTAGGTAGATTCATATTTGTGTCCTTTTATTTATTTATTGGCTAAAGGATATTTCCAGGAGATTTGGTTTTATAATCTCTTGAAATAGAGAAATTTGAGGACTACTGTTTCATTAATTGGAGAAGGCGATGGCACCCCACTCCAGTACTGTTGCCTGGAAAATCCCATGGACGAAGCCTGGTAGGCTGCAGTCCATGGCGTCACTAGGGGTCAGACACAACTGAGCAACTTCACTTTCACTTTTCGCTTTCATGCATTGGAGAAGGAAATGGCAACCCACTCCAGTGTTCTTGCCTGGAGAATCCCAGGGACGGGGAAGCCTGGTGGGCTGCCGTCTATGGGGTCGCACAGAGTCGGACACGACTGAAGCAACTTAGCAGCAGCAGCATACCATTAATTAATAAAGATTTATATTCAAAGAGGACTATTTCAGTTAGATTCTCAGTCTTTCCAGAATCTCCCCTTTTCTAGTGTTACTGCACTTCTTCTTTGATTACCTTCAGCAGCCTCTTCTGGGTATTGTGCATTTATAGGGAGAACTTACCTTTTAATGATGAGGGTTTTTTAAATAATACAACCTTATGTTTAAACAGTTTTATAATTTATAAACTGCTTCGGTACTATGACTTTGACATTTCTGACATCATTTAACTTTAAAAGTAGGAAAAGTTAGTGTTTAGATGGCCAAAATGTTCCTTGTTTTCTTTTAAAGACATGTTTTATAAGCATGATAAAAATTACTCTTTAAGTCAAAATCTCCAGAAGTTGAAATGGAGGTTAATAATATAAATCTGTATACTGTTTTAAGGCTATATTTAAAGCCACTCCCTTAAAAACTGATCCAGAATTAAGGTGAAAGAAGAAGTTGTTATTTTTTTATAGGGATATGGAAAGAAATATAATATGCATCCTAGGCTGCATATTAGAATCATCTAGAGCTTTTAAAATACACCAGTGCCTAGGCCCAGTCCCCTAGAGATTATGGTTTAATACTTATAAATTATTCATATTTAAAAAATCTTTACATTGTTAATATCTATGCAGATCATTTTGGCAGTACGAGTATACTATTTTGATGGAATACTGAGAAGTGAAATTATATTAACCTAACCATACATTTCTGTAGTAAGTGGAATAAAGTATCAGTTTTTTTCCTAGGCATTTATTTTCCTGTTTAGACTGCTGATATCAGCCAACAGATAAAAAATAAAACCTTACCTTAAAAAAAAAAAAAGAAAAGATAAAGAAAAAAGAAACACATAGAAAATATCCTGTGTGATGTTTTTGGTTAGTGATTTTTATAAACTGTCCATATGCCCATACAGGTGTTATAATGAAGTTTACTTACAAAATGAGTGTGAAACTCAGTTGAAGTGCTGTTATAGTTTTAGATGCTTTGAATAAAAATAGTACCGATGTGTAGGAAAATGAGAAAGATTAAGTATTAACTTACTGTGAAAATTTCCATTTCAGCACCTTATGTAATTTTTAGTGCATGTACTCCAGTATGGAATAAAATGCTAGCAAGATTTAGCAAACATGAACATTTACTTACTTTTAGAGATTTTGAAGTACGTCTCTTAGTCTGTATAGATTAGGAATTGTATCAGTCATAATTAAACCATAATTTCATGACACCTTGAGAGAATGAGTCATTTGAGAAGATTGGATTTTCTGATGAGTTGCAAATTTATACCTTTTTGCTTCCAAATAATTTTTGGGTCATGGAAATTTTTCTAAAGTGATTGGACATTTCTCTATCACTTTGAATCATGTAAAGGATATAACCTTTTCTTTTTTTATTTTTAAAATAAAGTACAGTTGATTTATAATGTGCTTATGACTACTGTACAGCAAAGTGATTCAGTTGTGTTAATACATTTATTATATATATATATACACACACACACACATGTTCTTTTCTGTATTCTTTTCCATTATGGTTTATCACAGGATATTGAATATAGTTCCCTGTGTGCTGTACAGTAGGATCTTGTTGTTTATCCATTCTGTATATAATAGTTTGCATCTACTAACCCCAAACTCCCAATCTACCACCCCACCTCGGCACCACAAGTCTTTTCTTTCTGTACGTGTATGAGACTGTTTCTGTTTCATAAACAGGTTCAGGTGTCATATTTTAGATTCCACATGTAAGTAATACCATATGATATTGAGCATAAACTTTTCATAGTGACTCAGTTGTATTTACTGATGCTTAGAGGCATTAGAGGTTATACGTTTTTTTTTTAACCCGGGTGCTGAGTGACTTTTCATAATGACTGAGTTACTTTTCATAATGACTTAGTTGTATTTACTAATACTTAGAGGCATTAGAGCTTATACATTTTTTTTTTAAACCCCGGTGCTGAGTGACTTTAGATTAGCAGTTTTAAAATGACTGAATTACTCATTTTTATGTGTTGGTTCTTCTTATGGGTTGTTGTTTGTCAGTTTTCTGGGTCAGCCATTCCTATAGGAACTGTTTAGAAACAAAATAATCAAACATATGTAAATATGAACCTGTGAGGAAGCATGTGAACTTTACAATGCATTAGCTTGGACATCTGCTCCCACAGTTCTCTTCTTTCCTTTCTGGGTATCAAGTGAACGTGTTGACAGTAAAATGGTATTGTTGGAATCTTTGATACGTATGTTGTTGAAAACTTTCAGAAAAATGTTGATACTTTACCTAAGATCAGATAACAAATGGTCATCAGATCTCTTCAACTTTTCTTTACAGAATAAGCAATTTTGATTTCCTGCCTTTTTAAAAAAAATAATATGAAATACTTTTGTATTATATTTTCAAAATTTTTAGTCACTTTATTTATTGGCAAATAAAATGTAGATGGTCACTTTTATAGTTCTTTCAGCAAACTGCCAGTCAGACTTAGCAGTCTTCTTCTATCAGATGTTAGAGATTAAAAAAAACAAAAAATGTTCACCTTCTTTAAGGTCTCTTTGAATAAGGTAATAAGAAATCTTTATTTAAATTTGTAATTGGAGGATAACTGCTTTACAATGTTGTGTTGGTCTCTGCCATACAACAACGTGAATCAGCCACAAGTCTCCATGTACCCCCTCCCTCCCCCCTCCACCCTGTCCCACCCCTCTAGGTTGTTACAGAGCACTGGGTTGAGCCCCCCATGTTCTACAGCAACTTCCCATACGGTAATATATATGCTTCCGTGTTCCGCGGTCTGCCCCACCCTCTCCTTCCCCTGCTGTGTCCTCAAGTCTGTACTCTGCAGTATAGTATGTCTGTAGTGGCATCCGCCTGAGTATTATGATATTATAAAGGAAGAACAGCTAACTCAGTGTGTTGGCTAGTTTATGCTAGTCATGCTGTGGTGATAAACAGCCCCAAGATCTCAGTGACTTATAACAAAAAAGATTTATTGTGTGTTCATGTTCAATGTTTAGGAAGATGGCAGCTCCACCCACTTTTGTTCTCCTTTCTGGAATGCAGGGTGAAGGGACAACACCTATCTCATACATGGTTTGATAGTAAGTAATAGAAGCAGAAGAGCTGTGGAGAGCCATGGAATTACAATTAAAGTTTCTGCCCAGAAGTAGAACATGTGACTGGCACTCACATTTCATTGGCTAGAGCAAGTCACATGGCTAAACATGACACAGCTAGGCAGGGAAATGTAGTTAGTATTCATTTAGGTAAAATCAGTGGGATAATTGAGTCCAATCATATGTTTTACTATACTCAGCTTACTTCCGAACTCAGAGTGAAAATTATGTAGCCTTGAAAGCTAAGAAGAATATGTTTTAGCAAAAATGAAGTTTCCTACTCCCTTAAGAGTGTTCCAATATGCATGAGTTAAATGGCTTGTATCTCTCTCAGAGATGAGAAAATTAAGGCATAAAGAAATTATAATTTAAAGTAATATTCTTTTTATGAGAGAATATCATTGATACACTACCTGATATCTTTTGTGAATAACTCTGACATTGAGTTATGGAGTTTAGTCATAAGCGATTTTTTTCCCAAATATCTATTCGTCAGCTTTATTTTGCCTATTCATCTGCCTTGTCATGAACTAAATCTGTATTGATCATATTTTAAAATAAAACAGTGGGATATATTGGTTCATAGAGTTGAACATTACAGTGTTTATTGTTGAGATATTATTGATTTATAGTGTTAGTTTCAGGTATATGATGTATTGATTCAGATTTTTTTATAGATTATACTCCACTCAAAGTTACTATAAAATAATGGCTCTGTTGCCTGTGCTGATAATATATCCTTGAAGCTTATTAATTAATTAATTAATATTTATACATAGTTTAGTTTGTACCTCTTAAACCCCTACCCTAGTTTTGCCCTTCTCTCCTCACCTTTCCCCTTTGGTAACTGTTAGTCCTCTATATATGTGAATCTGTTTCTGTTTGTTATATTCATTGGTTTTTTTTTTTTTTTTAGATTTCACATATCAGTGATAACATGTAATGTTTGTCTTTATCTATCTGACATTTCAGTAAACATAATAACCTCTAGGTCTGTTCATGTTGTTGCAAATGGAAATTTTCCCATTCCTTTTTATCACTGAGTACTATGCCAGTGTGTGTGTGTGTGTGTGTGTGTGTGTGTATCTATATACACTATATCTTTACCCATTCATCTGTTGATGAAGACTTAGTTTGCTTCCATATCTTGGCTATTGTGAATAATGCTGTCATGAACATTGGAGTGCATGTATCGTCTTGGCTATTGTGAATAATACTATTGTGAAAATTGCAGAGCATGTGTCTTTGATTTAGTGTTTTCATTTTCTTTGTCTGTAGACCCAGGAGTGGAATTGCTGGATCATATGATAGTTCTCTTTTTAGTTTTTTGGGGAACCTCCATACTGTTTTCGGAGAAGGCAGTGGCACCCCACTCCAGTACCCTTGCCTGGAAAATCCCATGGATGGAGGAGCCTGATAGGCTGCAGTCCATGGAGTTGCTAAGAGTCGGATACGACTGAGCATCTTCACTTTCACTTTTCACTTTCATGCATTGGAAAAGGAAATGGCAACCCACTCCAGTGTTCTTGCCTGGAGAACCCCAGGGACGGGGGAGCCTGGTAGGCTGCAGTCCATGGGATCGCACAGAGTCGGACATGACTGAAGTAACTTAGCAGCAGCAGCAGCAGCATACTGTTTTACACAGTGACTACATCAATTTACATTTCTACCACTAATGTACAAGTGTTTCCTTTTCTGTACATTCTTGGCACATTTATTATTTGTGGTCTATTTGATGATAACCATTCTGACAGGTGTGAAATGATGTCTCATTCTGGTTTTGATTTGCATGTCTCTGATGATTGGTGATGTTGAGTATCTTTTCATGTACCTGTTGACCATCTGTGAAACATTAGAGTATTTAAAATAGAGAGTGACATAAACTACATAACATTTGTTTATTGGGCATCTCTGTTGCCTAGGTCCGTCTAGTCAAAGCGATGGTTTTTCCAGTAGTCATGTATGGATGTGAGAGTTGGACTGTAAAGAAAGCTGAGCGCCAAAGACTAGATGCTTTTGAACTGAGGCGTTGGAGAACACTCTTGTGTCCCTTGGACTGCAAGAAGATAAAAGCAGTCCATCCTAAAGGAGATCAGTCCTAAATTTTCATTGGAAGGACTGATGCTGAAGCTGAAATGCCAATACTTTGGCTACCTTATGCGAAGAACTGACTCATTGGAAAAGACCCTGATGCTGGGCAAGATCAAAGGCAGGAGGAAAAGGGGATGACAGGATGAGATGGTTGGATGGCATCACCGAATTGATGGACATGAGTTTGAGCAAGCTCTGGGAGTTGGTGATGGACAGCGAAGCCTGATGTATTTCAGTCCATAGGGTAGCAAAGAGTCAGACATGACTGAGTGATTGAACTGAACTGATATGACATGCTTGCTAGCTAACAGGGATACAGGGGTGAAAAGATACAACCCCTATTTTCAGGGATTCTGTGTAAGTGGACATGTCTACCAAAACTTACAATTCAGAGAAATAATTGCTTGGAGAGGTACTATTCAGATGAACTACTGTAGCAATGCTGGAATTGAATGGAATGACCAATTGACAAGGCCGTGAAGGCAGAATAGAATGGCTTCTCTGGAGGTGATTGATATCTGAAACACCTCTTAAAAGAAGAACATGTTTTAGCTTGCAAATGTGTGGGAAGTACATTTTAGGCAGCCTGAGTGATAGATTTATTAGTGCTGATAGGAGTAAAAATAGGTGGCTTGTTTGAGAAGCTGACTTTGTGTGATATTATTTAGGGAAGGAACAGAAAAAGAGGCCGAAAAAGGTAGTTCAGAACCAAGCTGTGAAGGATTTTAACATCATGCTACTTTTTCCTTTAGAACAAGTGGTGAGGCGTTCCAAAAGATTTTAATAGAATTATACGGTTAAATCTTTGTTTTTAAGAGTGGCAGTGTTGGTGATAATGTGAAAGACACTGAAATTGTGCTTAGAGGCAAGGAGACCCGGTAGAGTGTTAGAGTAAAAAGGACAGTTCAAGAGAAATTGCTGGAGTTCAACCAAACCATCTGGATGGAGTGAAACAAATTTGGGAGTCATCAGCTGATACAGTGAAGGCTGTAGGAAGTGTTCCCAAGAAAGTGTATACATCTCTAGTAAGGTAGAAGCTAGGAGGGAACCCTGGGGTGATCAACATTTGAACCAATGTGAGGGAAAAAGAAAACAGACTTGGAAGGACAACCAGAGAAGCTGAAGAACCAGGAAAGATTGGATTAGTGAGATACTAGGTAGGGAAGAGTTTCTGATAGAACACTCAACTGTCACCTTGAAACAGCTGAAAATATTCCTTGGATTTGGCAGGTAGCAGTCAGTCGGAGAAGGCGATGGCAACCCGCTCCAGTACTCTTGCCTGGAAAATCCCATGGATGGAGGAGCCTGGAAGGCTGCAGTCCATGGGGTCACTAAGAGTC